>NC_073236.2:99240000-99840000 GCF_029281585.2 Gorilla gorilla gorilla | reverse complement strand
AAACAAAAACCCCTGACTCTTCCTAGAAGTTGAATGCTTATCTCTTGCTAGTCCCAACTAGGTTGCATGGTAGAGGTGAAAATCTGTTTTTTCTTAAAGCACTAGTATAAAGCACTGGTATAAAGATTCCAAGATTGGCTTGGCTCCAATCAGAGAACAATCCCTGAAGCAATCATGGTATGTAGGTTTCTTAGTTCACTTGTGCCTCTCTAACAAAATACCACAGATTGGGTAATTTATAACAACACAAATGTATTCTTACAGTTCTGGAAACTGAGAAGTCCAAGATCAAGCACCAGCAGGTTCGGTGTCCGGTGAGGGCTGCTTTATCAGTGGCGGCATCTTCTCATGGTGGCATTCTCATATGGCAGAGGACAAAAAGGGGCCTAAGCTAATTCCCTTAAGCCCTTCTATAAGGCACTAATTCATACATGAGGGGGAGCCCTTGTGGTCTAATCACCTGCTAAAGGCACCACTGCATAATAACATCACAGTGGGGATTGTTTCACCATAAATTTGGAAGGGAAACATTCAAACAATAGCAATAGGATAAAGGGAGCCTCTGATGGGGCAGGCCTGATCTCATGTTCATCCTTGGAGTGATGGGGTCAGCACCATCAGAACAGAAAGATTTATGAAGAAAAGGATTATGGGAAAATCTGCCCATTGTTCACTGTAGGGCTATTCCTTGCCTTAATCATGGGCATTGGGCAAGGCTTTTGGGAAATTCACAAAGACTCCTTTGCTTCTGGGGAAGAGAGGCTATACATCAGAGAATCCACAATGGGGAGAAGACTCATGAGGGTAATGTGTGTGGAAGAGTTTTAGCTGTTAAATCCACGTAATGTCTGCATCAGAGAATCCACAGTGGAGAGAAACCTTGAGTGTAGCAAGTATGGGAAAATCTTTAGGACTTTCTTCCTGTGTCTTCCCACCTGTAGGAGCCTTGATGCCTACCCTACAAATCACTCTGCCTTGGTATGAATACCACAGCTGGGCCTGCCAATTATTTTGTTTTATACTGGTTTCTGCAGAAATCAGAGCCTGAGGCTGAGGCTTATGTCCTACTTTATTAGAGTGCAATCTCAGGGAATTAGGAGGGAAGGAAAAAGGGGAATGAGTCAAGAAAGAAAAAGCCAATACAAAGGTACATTGTTAAGCCAGTCACCACTTGATGTCAAGAGCAACTAATGGCTCAGTCTTACAGGATCATCTTCTAAGAGGTTGTGTAAATGACCAGTTTGCAAGGAAGGTCTGTGTGAAGAGAGGAAGGGAGAAGAATTTATCTACTGGCTTCTGTCTCCCATTGGTCAAAAGTTGCCCCATGGGTGTTAATTCCTCTGAAATTCTGGATAAGCACATACGGACTCTGCAGTGTGTTCTACCTTAGTATCAACAGGAAACCCTGGGCAAGAGGCAGGAAGTACTCAGTGTGAGATGAGGCATTATACTTGGCATTTGGCTCCTATGCTACAACATGGCACCTTCTGCAGGAGAAGAGGTACAAATCCAATCAGAACACTTCAAGGCAATGACCACATTGCCTTGAATCTCTTCTAGATTTCCCCAATGTATGACCAACATTTCAGTTGACCTGGAATGCTTGCCTGCCCAGTACAATGACTTAAACCTTTGTCCCTAAGGGTTCTAAATGCATTGTTTATGTCAGGTTGTTCTTGCTTCAATTATCTGTTTACTGTTACTGAGCAGAGAAGCACCAATGGGTGTTCTAGGGAACCTTTATTTCTAGACTTTCTCCTCCCTTCATCCATTGTGTATCAGCAACCCTAGTTCCTCATGACAGTCAGGATGGTCACCATCGCCAATAGAGTGACTCTTTTCTTTGTTCTGTAGCATGAAGCAGCCAAGTGATCTTTGGTGTTACAGCGTGGAATTGACTAGAACACTTATGTGCTCTCACTCTTGTGCATCAACAGGGAAACCTTGGGGCAGGAGGCAGGAGGAGGTGTGATGTGGGTGTATGGTGAGATCCTATTGGGTTATGCTCATATGAAGTTGGTCAGACTTCCTACAGAGTTGGTAGCCACTGTTGGTAAAAGCCCTGGGGTTGGGTGAATATAACAGAATCTGACTTGGCATATAAGAAGTATCTGATTCATCTTCCCTCCCTATGGAAACCTTGCTTGCAGAGTGATGGTATGCTTATCAATATTCTCTGATGTACTTCTATGAAGTAGGCAGGTAAGCTATTGAGTAGGTAAGGAAGTTGAGGACACAAAGTTGAATTATACACGGTAGGTTTTTCTCTCAAGGAGTTTGAATTCAGACATATCCTCACTTGACAGATAGGAAAATGAAATGAAAAAGAAATGGTAATTTTCTCTGAGCCATTCAACTAAAACATGGCAAAGCTGGACCTATCAACAAAAATTCCTAGTTTCTATTCCAAACAAACTCTACTGTTTTTACTAATTATTGAAGTATTAAAACAGCAAATGACTGGCATACCTAGTCATGAGTCACCAGAGTTTCTAATTTAAACAATGCCATATAGTCGGTAGTGATTCATAAATTCTTCTGTGATAACAGTGTATAATTGAAGATACACCTGGGATGGGGCTTTTTGTTACACTTGCAGCATGTAAAAGGAATGACAAATTTATTGTCAAAGAATGTTGATCCCTCTAATTAAAAAACAAAATGACCAATTGTGATATCTTTAGAAAATAGTTATACCAAAACATGCAAATAAATAACATAGTATGTAATCTTTTTTTAACCTTAATATGTCATGACTACCTTCGTACACCATCTAATATTCTTCTACATCTTCATTTCAATATGTAGTATTCCATTATGTGGTTATAACATAATGTATTTAACCAGTTATTTTTGGACACTGATTTTCCCAGTTTTTCAGTGTTAAAAATGATGCTTTATGAAATAGCCATAGAGCTCCATCTTTGTGAAATACATGATTATTTGTTTGTAATAACTTCATCATGAATTCCTGATGCATATGCATATCAGCATGTGAGACTGCTTATTTTTTTCCATTTTGAACCCTGCCTATTATAACTTTAAAATATTTGCTCATCTGATGGGAGAAAAATATAAACCCTCATTTTTGAGTACAGGAAAAGCTTTCTTTTACTAAGACTCCAATCCAAGTAAGGATTAAGTTAATATGTTTATCTGGCTCTTATGCATACTCATTGCAGTACATTTGAAAAATGGCCACAATTACTTTTTTCTTCCCTATATCCAACATTTTTGTAGTGTGATTTTGCAGCATCCTCCATCAAGGGGTGAAGTCTATTTCCTCAATACGTGAGGCTAGACCTGTGACTTGCTTTGACCTGTGGAATACAGCAAACAACAACGAAAAAATGGTTTACTGTGTCTGAGCTAGGCTCTGTTTGCTTTCTTGGAACCTCATGATCGTACTGTATAAATAAATCTGGACTGCCCAGGGGATGGTGAGAGATGCATGGCCCAAGTATTCTATCACCCAGCTGTTATCCATTCAACTCCCAGAAGCAGAGTTACATAGCTGATATGATTTTTCAATTAAAATATCCAAGCTCACAAATATGTGAGTGAGCCCAGCTGAGATCCGAAGAGCCACTCATGTAAACACAGGCTAAACTGGTGACTGTAGATTCATGAGAAAAATAAGTGATTATTTTAAGTAAATTTTAAGACCGTTTATTATCCAACAAAAACAAACAGAAATACTCACAACACCTATTTAGGTGGAGAAGATATATTCATACTTACTGAAAGATTTTCTTAATTAAAAACTGGAAGAATGTTTCAATAACAAAGATCAAATCATTAGAAGCATAGTATTATAATTTATAAAGTGATAAAAATGAAAATACGTATTGAGTTCTATTGGTTATTAAATTTATGAATTGATGTTTCCTGTAAATACCTTCTAGAATTGTTATAGATGAGGAATTCTGAGAGACTGTAGTTTAGTAGAAAGGATCCCTTGGATGAGAACATGACTATGGAGGGTTTAGTTTTAATTCTGCAACCAGAAATCCACGTGAGTGGAGACAAGGTATTTTATTTCTCTGGATTTCAGTTTGCACAACTGCAATATAAAGAACTTGTAATAACAACAATAGCTAAGATTTATTGACTGTTTATTATGTGACAGGTACTGCTTTATGGACTTTCACATATCTTATTTCTTACAGTTGTGCTTTGACTTCTATCTGTAAAAGTATAATAATAGTGCATTCTTTGTTGTGAGGCTTCAGATTGCTCTAATTAGTCTCTGGGGTTTAACAACCCTAACAGTCTAAGACTAATCATTTTTCCTTTATAAGGCAATGCAATTAATCAGAATACTTATTTTGTTTTCATCTAGCAAATTGATTGCTATGTAATTATGAAGAATTTTTTTTCTCCAAGAGATCCTTGTTGCACTGGGGATCTTTCAGGACAGAATTTCTTAAGCTCATGCCAATAAGTCTTATAATATATTTAAGGGAAGACATAAAGATAAATAGTAGATCAGTAGTATATGGATAAATGGAAGGTCAAGGCAATTTCCAGGCTGGGTTTTGAGAACAGTCAAAATGTTCAGGGAAAATCTAATAAATTAAAGTCATACAGATGGTAAAAGTACTGACTATTTTGAGTGACTTTCATATCAACAGATGCTAAAGTAGGGGCAATTTTACACCAGAAGCAGCCTGTCAATTGCTGTGCTTCCTGCAGAACACAAACCTAGCCATAAAGAAAAAATTTGATTTATGGACTCGGTTATAAAGTTAAAAATTTCTTTATCAACAGATGCCATTAATCGACTAATAAGGACAACCATAGAAAAAATTTGCACTACCTGCAGGTACTAGTATTCACAACACATAGAAAGCTCCCAAAAGTCAAAAGAAAAAAACATGTGAATAGAAAAATGGGCAACTAAGACTTGATCAGGCACTGATAAAAATGAATATCTAAATAACTAATACATTTTTTAAAAAGGTACTTGAACTTATTAGTTATCATGGAAATTATGTTAAATCACAATAACCAGAATGGCTAAAATGAAAAAAGACAATACCAGATGTCTGCAAAGATACAGGGTAACTGGAACTGTCATACACTGTTGGTGGAAGTGTAACTTAGTACACCGCCTTTGGGAAGCTGCTACACTTGCTAAAGGTTAAGGTGTGCATACCCTCTCACCCAGTTAGTCTACTCTTAGTTATATACCCAACAGGAAATGAGTACCTTATGTTCACCAAAAGACATAAGGGTATTTTTAGTAATACTATTAGTAATAGAACACACCTGGAAATAAATAGAACAAAACTGGAAATAAACACAAGTAGGTAAATAGCAGCATAGTCATACAATGAAATACTATATGCTAATAAGAGAATAGACTACAGCTACACACAACATGGATGAATCTTGCAAACATGTTAAGTAAAAGCATCCATGCACAAGGCAGTACATGCTTCATTATTCCATATATAAAGTACAAAAGCAAGCAAACATAATGATGGTGTTAAAAGTCAGGGGAATGGTTATTTTGGGGAAGAGAGTAATGGCTGCGAGGGGCAAGTATTTATCTTAGAAATTTTAATAACTAGGAGATGGCATGAACAGAGTGCTAAGATCTCATGTCCTCTTTTCCTTTCTAAATGGGAATTAAGCAGGGGTGTTCGCTCAATAGTTTTTGAGCTATTTGTGATGTGTATACTTTATTATACTTCAATAATTTTTTTCTAAACACTCTGCCAAAAGGCTCCTGCAACTGATAAATGACTTCAGTCAAGTTTGAGGATACAAAAATCATTGTACAAAAATTAGTATTTCTATATACCAATTAACATTCAAGCTGAGAGCCAAATCAAGAACACAATCTCATTTGCAATAGCCACCAAGAAGAAACAAACAAAAATCCTAGGACTACATCTAACCAAGGTGAAAGATCTCTACAAGGAGAACTGCAAAACACTGCTAAAAAAAAAAAAAAATAGATGATGCAAACAGAAAAATATTTTGTGCTCATGAATTGGAAGAATCGGTGTCATTAAAATGGCCATACTGCCCAAAGCAATCTACAGATTCAATGCTACTCCTATGAAGCTACCAACATCATTTTTCACAAAATTAGAAAAACATATTCTAAAATTCATATGGAACCAAAAAGCCCGAATAGCCAAAGCAGCCGTAAGCAAAAAGAACAAAGCTGGAGGCATCACATTACCTGACTTCAAATTATACAAGGCTACAGTAACCAAAACAGCATGGTACTGGTAAAAAAACAGACACATAGACAAATGGAACAGAACAGAGAACTCAGAAATAAAGCTACATTCCTACAGCCATCTGATCTTTGACAATGTTGACAAAAATAAACAACAGGAAAAGAACTCCCTATTCAGTAAATAGTGCTGGGATAGCTGGTTAGCTATATGCAGAAGAATGAAACTTAACCCTGACCTTTCACCATATATAAAAATTAAGATAGATTAAAGATTTAAATGTAAGACCTCAAAGTACAAATCCTAGAAGAAAACCTAGGAAACACCATTGCGGACATTGGCCTTGGGACAGAATTTATGGCTAAGTCCTCAAAAGCAGTTGCAACAAAAAAATTGACAAGTGGGACCTAATTAACTAAAGAGCTTCTGCACAGCAAAAGAGATTATGAACAGAATAAAGATAACCTACAGAATGGGAGAAAATATTTGCAAACTATTCATGTTATAAAGGTCTAACATACAGAATTTATCAGGATCTTAAGCAACTGGACATGAAAAAATCAAATAACCCCATTATAAAATGAGCAAAAAACATGAACAATTCTCAAAAGAAGACATACAAGTCTTCTTGGCCCTCTCAGCCATTACCCTACTCCCCAAAATAACAACTCCCTGACTTTTAAAACCATAGATTAGATTTGTTTGCTTCTGCACTTTATATGTGGCATCATGAACCACGCGTTCTGTTGTGCCTGCATGTTTTTACTCAAATATAAAAAAGCCCAACATCACTACTCATTAGAAATGCCAGTCAAACCATCTCACACCAGTCATAATGGCTATTATTAAAAAGTCAAACTGAAGCTGGTGAGATTGTGGAGAAAAGGAAACACTTATGCACTGTTGATGAGAATGTAAATTAATTCAGCCACTGTGGAAAGCAGTTTGGAGATTTCTCAAAGAACTTAAAACAGTTAGCATTCGACCCAGCAATCCCACTACTGGTTATATATCCAAAAGAAAAGAAATCGTTCTACCAAAAACACACACACTGGTAAGTTCATTGCAGCACTATTCACAATAGCAAAGACATGGAATCAACCTAGGTGTCCATCAACATTGGATTGGATAAAGAAAATGTGGTACATATATACCATGGAATATTATGCAGCCATATAAAAGAACAACTAAATCTTATCCTTTGGAACTAAATGGAGCTAGAGACCAACATCCTAAGTGAATAAACATAGGAACAGAAAACCAAATACCCCATTATTTTCACCTATAAGTGGGAGTAAACAATGGTTATTCATGGACATAAAGATGGCTACAATAGACACTGGGGACCACTGGTGGAGGAAGGGTTGAAAAACTACTGGGTACTGTGTGTGGGCAACCATACTCAAAACCTTAGTATCACACAATATACCCAGGTAACAAACCTGCACATATACCCCTTGAAACTAAAAAGTTGAGATAAAAAATTTTATTTCTCAAGTGATCTAACCTGGGAGTTGTGAGAAAGCTTCCCATAGCACCACCATGGAGTTGTAGATAACAGTGGCACCTAGATACAGCAAAAATAGAGCATGCTGCTTCGTGAGAATGAAGAGCATGTGGATGTTCAGTACTAAGGCTTCAGAGGCCTTAAGTTCAAGTGACCCAGGAAAAGCCAGGCCAAGGCACTTTTGCTGTGGTTGATGCTGCTGCACGCTGGCAAATATCACAGCCAGGGGATCCCTGGGGAGCTATGGAACTGAAGGTGTGTAAATCCTGTGAATACCGACAGCAACAGTGAGATCTGAATGAATTAGCATAAATCAAAGGAAGCAGGCAAAGAATCTGAGTAGGAGACCTGGGTTCAACATCCAAATACATGAAGCAAGTAAAAGGGCATCAGTAGGAATACAGATTTGCACACAGGCAGGAGTTCCTGTACCAGGGAAACAGGTGGTGGACAGGGCTCAGACCAGAGGGTTAGGGAAAACACATCCCTATGTAAGATAAATGCTGTGGCTTGCCTGTTGATCCAAGGACAACAGCTGTCTGCCCAGGTAGGTGCAAAAAGTTTCCTTCTTGGTGTGGACAAGGCTGTTTTACTTCTCAAAGTGAAGCAAGAATCACCAGGGACCTGGTGGCTGAAGCACAGAAAGAGGGTAAGGCCCCATGGGGAGAACTCACAGTTCTAATGGTTTTAGCGATTCAGGAAGGAAGGATGGTTATTTCTTAGAATTCTGTTAGTGGTAAGGGAAAACTTACTGCTGTGTGGGTGCTGTGCAAGATAATTAGAACCAAAATCATTTAATTGGAAGATATCCTACCTTCGCTGCTATGGCTTCTTGTCTAAGAACAAACAACAGTTGGTCCTAAAATGTGAATCGTGATATGGCCTGGATCTGTCTTACTAAGCATGAACCAAGCATGTGTTAGGAAATGGCAAGTAAAATACTAATGCTTAAATAATACCTCATTTTATGCAGCATTGGTATTCTTTTCAGAGAACTTTCACAAATCTGATCTTATCTGAAACTCAAAACATCAGAGGGAGGCAAGGCCTTTATTCCTACCCTCCTTAAGAGATGAGTCAGCTGAACCTCAAAGAAGAAAACATGATCTAAAGACAGGCACAAAACTGGTGAGCTCAGGTCTCACATTCCTGGTTTAATGCTTTCCTGCTTAAGCTGTGATGTATGCTGGATGTGGGAAGCTAACTAAAGGAGGCATGGAATATTGAGGATTTTGTTTTTTTAAAGGAGATTTTACATCACTGATGTAAGACTTAAATGGTAGGCTGACACCTGAGCTCGATTATTTTTTAGAGCTCTGTTTTCTAGGAACAAACAAAAACTGGATTTCCTCAATTCCTAACACTGGTTGTGTTTCCACTGATAAAAGCTCGGAGCCCCTTGCCGAAAACCCATCGCACAGAATAGTGCTTCTGAAACTTTCATGTGCATAAGAATCATCTGGAGGGGTGGTGGTGTTAAAATGTACATTATGATTCATAGCTCTGGCATGATGATCAAGACTGTACTTCTAGTAAGCTCTTGGGTGATGCCAGTGCTGCAGGTTTGAAGAATACATGTGGAGTAGCATCTTAGTTCAGGCTGCTATTATAAAGTACCTTAGGCTGGGTAATTTATAAGTGATGTAAATTAATTGTTAATAGTTCTGATGGCTGGGAAATCCAAGAACAAAGTGCCAGCAGATTGTTTGGTAAGGGTTTGTTTATGCAGCATTGGTATTCTTTTCAGATAACTTTCTAAGTAGTTCTTAGAAACTACCTCTTAGAACTTCTTACTTAGAATCTGCTTCCAAGATGGTGCCTTGTAGTGGGTTGTTACATGATGGAAAGGGTGGAATATTCCCTTCAATCTCCTTTGTAAGTACATTAATACCATAATCTAATTACCTCCCAAAGGCCTTTACACGTAATACTACTGCATTTGGGGTTAAGTTTCAACATAAGAATTTGGTGGGTATAGGGGCATGGCACAAGTGCTCAGACTATGGCACTCTGTTCCTAGGCCTCCCAAATTTGTCTTTGTCATATGCAAAATACATTCATTTAATCACAATAGCCCCTAAATCTTAACTTGTTCCAGCATCAGCTCAAAAATCTAAAATTTGGCGTCTCATCTAAATCTCATATAAACAGACATGGATAAAACTCAAGTTACAATTTATCCTGAGACAAATAGCTCTCCAGCTGTGAACTTGTAAAATTAAACATGTGATGTGCTTGCAAAATATAATGGTAGGACAGGCACAGAATAGACATTCCTATTTCAAAAGGGAGAAATAGGAAAGAAGAAAGGGATACTCAGTCTTGACCAAATCCAAAACTCAATGGGGCAAAACATTAGATCTCATGGCTACAGAATGATCTTCTTTGACTTGAAGTTCTGCCTTTCAGACACACTGGTGTGGGAATTGGGCCCCCAAGGCTCTACCTTCTGGTTTTTCTGGGCACAGTCCAAGTTGCAGCTCTTACAGGTTGGAGTCTCTTACCTGTGGCTCTTCCAGGCTGGAGTTTCATACCAGCAGCTCTTTCAGTGTGGGACCCCTTTACCTGAAAACAGCTACCAGGGTTGGGGGAGGTTGGTTTTTGCCTCCATGGTTCCACTAGGCATTGCTCCAGTAGGTGCTTTCTATGGGGCCTCTGCCTCTGTTGCAGCTCTCTGCTTGAGCCCTGAGGTGTTCTCCAGGGCATCATTTTGAAATCTAGGTGGAGAGAGCCAAGCCCCCATACCTGATGCATTTTGGCCCCTGGTGGAGATGGCACTGTATAGGTGCTGCCAAGGTTTACTGTCCCCAGAAGGGGTGGCCTGAGCTGCACCTGGGCCAACTTGAGGCACAACAACCTGGGCAGCCAAGGAGTGCTGCACTGGAATTTGGGGAGTGGAACCTTGAAATTACTATTCCCAAGGCCCTGGAATTCTGGGCCTGAGATGGGTAGAGCAGCCTCTAAAGATCTCCAAAATGCTTTGTGGGCCATTTTTCCATGTCTTGATGAAGAGTACCAGGCTTCCGCACATCCGTAGTAATATCCTTATCACACAGCTGTGTGGCCACACCCTTGATGATCTTTCCTGAATGCACTTTTACATTGTTTGCAACATGGCCAAGCTGATAATTTTCCAAATCTTTAAGTTTTATTTCCCTTTTGATTATAAACTGGTTTGTTTCTCCCTTCTCACCTTTTGCTATAAGCAATCAAGAGAAGCCATGACGTACCCTCAATACTTTGCTTAGAAATGTCTTCTACCAAATATTCTAGTTCATCACTTGCAAGTTCTGCCTTCTGTAGAACATTAGTACGTGAATACAATTCAACCAAGTTCTTTGCCACTCTACAAGGATTGCCTTTCTTCTAGTTTCCAATAACATGTTCCCAATTTCTGTCTGAGACCTCATCAGAATGGCCTTTACCATCCATATTTGTACAATATTCTTCTCACAGCCACTTAAGTAATCCCTAAGAAGATTGAGGATTTCTTTACGGCTCTCCTCTTCTTGTGAGTCCTCAAGAATTGTCCTTAGTCCCACATTCTTGGCAGTGGACTTCAAAACTCTTGTAGCATCTACTCATTACCCAGTTCCAAAACCACCTCCACATTTTTAAGTATTTGCTACAGCAGCACCCCACTCTTATTTCCAATTTCTTAGTCTATTTGGGTTGCTATAACAAAATACCATAGAGTGGGTAGTTTATAAATGACATAAACTTATTACTCACAGTTCTGGAGGCTGGAAAGTCCAAGAACAAGGTGGCAGCACATTCAGTGTCTGATAAAGGCTCACTCTCATTCTAAGATGCCACTTTGTTGCTGAATCTTCACTTGGTGGGAGGGGTGGAAGGGGTTAGGGTGCACCTTTCAACCTCTTTCATAAGGGCATTAAATTTAATTTACGAGGACAGAGCCCTCATGACCTAATCATGTCCCAAAGGCCCAGCTCTTAATACTCTTGCATTGGGCATTAAATTTCAACATATGAATCTGAGAGTGGGGCACCAACATTCAAACCATAGCATGTAGGTAGTAAGGACAGCCTATGTTCTTGTGATCACTGAAGATTGCTTTAGTGTGATGTCTTAGGGATTAAGGCTTTCAGAAACTGCTATTTATCTGACTAGAAATAGGCCAAGGTCTCCACATAAAGCTACATTTAAGTATATTTAGAAAAATCTGAGTTCTGGATCCACATTTTTAAAAGCGTTCAGAAAATTTGATTTTACTTTATTTTTCCCTGACTCGTAGGAAGGAGAATTAATGAGTTGGATGCTTCATGCATTCATTCATAGAATGCCTATTGTGTGGCAGTCACAATTTTTGACGGTGGAGATAGATCAAATAACAAAGTGGGAAATGTCCTTGCCCTCATGAAGTTTACAGTCTAGTGCAATGGAAAGTAGGGCTGAGTCAGATAAATTATGAATGTGTAGTGCATAAGATAGCAATGAGTGATATGCAGAAAAATATTTTTGAGAAGGGAGATTTGGCATAGGATGTGGATTTTTAAGTTTAAGTAGAAAGGTTCATGGAGAAAATGACATTGGAAGAAAGACAAGAAGGACGTGTGAGACATTACACTGTGGGGTTGTCTGATGGAAGATCATTCCAGGCAGAGGGGACCACAGATACAAAACCCCTGAGATGGGAACATGCATAGCATGTTTAGACTAGCAAAAGGGCTGATGGTGTTAGAGCAAAGGGGTGTGGGGGTAGGGATGAGATGAAGATGGGAAGAAAGTAGGACAGCTTAGACATAGCCTCCTAGCCCATTGTGTGGACTTTGACGTTTGCTCTGAATAATGTGGAATGTCCTTGGATTGTTTTGAGCAGAGGGGAAAGAATGATAGGCTTTGACTTACATTTTAAAAGAATTATAGCACTTGGGTAAAAAATATAGAAGATAAAAGTGGAAGCAATGATACCAGGTAGAGGACTATTTGTCAGCTAGGTGAGAGATGAGGCTGGCTTGGGCCATGGTAGTTACTTCTCTGGTGATGGCGGATATCTTTAGACAGATGTGATTTTCATGTGTGTCTTGCTGGGTTGATGGGAAACTAGGATTTATTAATCTGGGTGCTTGATCCAGGAACTCCTGGCAGTTGGTTGTCAGTTATGAGTGGGTTTGTATTTTTTTTTAAAGCATACCACTTTATTTTGTCTTTGCTGCTGTATTATCACTTTATCACTTAAAAATTATAAAATGTTGAAAGTGATGGTATTTGAGATTAAATTTTACTAATTCAGACTTCACAATAATTTAGCAGCTTGTATTCCATTTTTAAGTTTTATATCACAGATGGGTGTCTTTCCATTAAAAAATAAATCAGGAGTGGCAGCATTGTCAATGTTATTTTTCTTATAATTCTAACCAGAGTTAAATATAGAAACTCTTCTGAGAATTCACTATTCCAGGAATGGCAAACATGCAGCAAATATTGTCACTCTACCATTTTCTCACCAATGGCAGACATTGCTAGATGATCACAGCATTCTCTTCACTGAGTCCCGATGAAACTTTGGACACTTTATCAAAACAACCACTGATAGATTAGAGTTGGCATGAGTTAAAACCTATTTGCCATTCCTGTGAGTAATCACTCTTCCTGACAGCTTAATAGGATTGGAGAGGAAGCCTTATTGCACAGTGGTGTAGCTGGAGTCAGACTTCATCTTTGTCTTGTCAAAATCCTGTCTTGTCACTTGCTAGCTCTTCAACCTTGGACCAATGACTTACCATTTCTGAGCCCTAGTCTCCTCATCTATAAGATGGGAGAAAACAATACCTATCTTATAAGAAACAGGAGATGTAAATAAAATGATACCTGCAAAGTGCTTAACACAATGTCTCACTTAAACACTTAATCTCAAATGATACAATTGGCATTAGAGTTTAATTAATAGACTTTAAAAGACTAATTTCTTGAGACCAGAAAATTTACAAAAGTATTCTGGCTTTGCCACCTAGCCTTTTTGTTTAAAAAACAAAAACAAAAACAGAAACAAAAACTTTTTATCTTGCAAGTATATCCATATATTTTCAAGGAGAAGAAAGCTTCTTTGCAAATACTCCCAAGCCCACACGGGTATTATTGAAGCCCTTTATCCTGATAGATTTCACTGGGTTTAGGGGTTGGGTGGGTTCAGCGTCCAGAAATAGGAGAGTTGTGAGACACATGGTATAGTAGGAAAGCCATGGCTGGAGGAACAGACTTTGGTCATGTGGTCCTATGTCTTCCATTTTATATTGAAACTATATATGGACATTCGCATAGGGACAAGACACATTGGTGAGGTGGTACCCAGTGACATGTCTTCTATTTTCAGGTTCACTATGAATGATGCAGGTTTTCGTCTTTTATATTGCTTTTAGAGTGATTACTCGTGACAGTATTCCTTTTTTTTTTTTTTCCTTTTGCTTTTGAGTCAGAGTCTCACTGTTTGGCCCAGGCTGGAATGCAGTGGCACAATCTCGGCTCACTGCAACCTCTGCCTCCTGGGTTCAAGAGATGCTACTGCCTCAGCCTCCGAAGTAGCTGGGACCACAGGCATGCACCACCATGCCTGGCTAATTTCTGTATTTCTAGTAGAGATGGGGTTTCACCATGTTGGCCTGGCTCGTCTTGAACTCCTGACCTCAAGTGATCCACCCACCTTGGCCTCCCAAAGTGCTGGGATTTGGTTACACTATTTTTGTGGGGAAAATCTGTCCAAAGTTCCAAAGGACTTTAGGTACTTTATAGTACTATAGTAGCAAAATCCATTTCCTTAATTTGGAGTTTGCTTTTTTTGTTTTTTTTAAATTATACTTACGCTGTACTACCTATGCACATGAATACCAGGCTATTGTCAAGAAAGGTAGCATTAAGTAGCACCAGTCTGACCCTGGCTCCCTTGAGTTGCATCTTCAATCTCTGTACTACAGAGAAATCCTTTCAGTGTTCTCCTGCCAAGTTGAGGGAGGCATGTCTGGGTGTCAAGTACCAGTGCTCAAAGGCTGTTCATGAAGATCCTTTCAACAGTATTATCAGAATTGCCTTCTGTTTATTTAATACAACTTTTTTCAATGATATGTTGTAGATGAATTAGTTTGATTCTCTGAATGACCTCATCAAATAAACTAGAGGGCCTTTATTCTGGCTTTACAGTCACAGAGGGGTATTTTCTACCGCAGACAGTAATATTTCATTGGGCCTCACTATGGCCTAGATCGTGAATGGATGACACATACATACCACACACACAGACACACACACACACACTCTGGAACTTTCCTGGCCCTTCTTCTGCCAGTGGCAGACAGCACTAATCGATTAGGGTTTTTGTTTGTTTGTTTGTTTTTTCTGAGGCTGAATGAACTTTAAAATCCTCCCAGTGAGACATAAGTAGGTGGTGGGAGATGGCACACAAAGTAAAACCTACTTGTCATCTTTGGCCTAAGTTAAACTTGCTTGTTTTTTAATTCATTCCATAAATATTTTATTCTGCTTTCTATTCTTGAACAAAAGTCTGCTATTAGTCTAGTTGTTTCATTTTAAGGTATTCTAACTTTTTTTTCCTGGTTACTTGGAAGATTTTCTTTTTGCATTTGTTTTCTGCAACTTCACTATGTTGTGTCGAGGTGTGGATTCAGTGTTACATATTCTTCTTGGGATCCACTGTGATTTCTGAATTTTAGGATTCATGTCTTTTTTTCTATACTAGGCCATTGTAAGCTGTTACTTCCTTGAAACGGCCTCTCATCATCTATTCCCTCCTTCTGGAACTCCTAGACATAAATTCAAACTATATAGTATTCATTTCTCTTCCATGCTTTTTAATTTTCTTTTTTATATCTCCAATGACTTATTTGTTTAATTTTAAACTTTCTCAGATCTATCTTCTAGTTCATTAAGTCTTCCTTAAAGTATGTTTAATTTGCTATTAATCTATCCACTGTTTTTAAATTTCAATGCCTATATAAATTTTTTTTGATAATTGGTGATTTAATTCTTTCTCTTGTTATAGAATGTCTCATTCTCAGGTCTTCAACTTTCCTTTTTATTTAATAATATTTTATATATTTCAGATTACATAATAACTGAAGTTCTCCTCCTGAATTTTATTGTTCGTTACTTTTATGGTTTTATTCTTTCCTTAGGATTTAGATTCTTCGTTAAATGTATTTAATAATTTTGTATATGTATTTTTTATTCTTTCGATTGTCATACTAGTAGCCAAAGTTTTGGGAATATTATAACTCTAACTCATAATAGATTGTTTCTTTGTGTGTTTTGTAATTTTAAATCACAGTGTAGATTTGCAGATGGGAAGTCATAGCTCAGGTTGAGACCAGGTCCTTTCACAACAGGTTTTCCTTGTATTCTTGACAACCATTGTAGGGACTTCTTGAGTGTGATTGATTTCTATGAGTTTGTTGATTTGGAGATTCTAGGGCAATGCAAATTTGAATTACAAATCCAATGGAAGTACAGGCCTGGGCTTTAAACTCTTAGAGATAATTTTGTTTGTTTTTATCCAGAATCTAGCAGAGAGATGTTTCCCCTGTTGGTGGGAATTTATTTTCTAGTCAAAACTTACACTAAAATTGTAGCCCTTCCTGGATCTTAACCTAACCCCACCTCTTTACACTGGACCATGCCTTCTCTATTTCTGCATGGACGTTGGAATTCTATCCTTTAGCTACCTCGATCTCTCACTTAACTCTCCCAGGGATACCATAGCATTAGCAAAACGTATTTGGTTTTCAATGCTGCCTTCATTTCTGACATTTGGGCATTTGCCATCTTTCTTGTCAGCTCAGCTATGCATCTTAGAGTGTTTTTATGTTACATCTAGCATATCTAGGTGTTTGTAGTAGGAAGGTTTTCAAGTTCTCTTATTCTGCTATCATTTTACAGCCAGAAGCTCTGGACTGCCATGCATTTGTTGAATACTAATTAATGCCAGGTAGTGAGCTTAGTAGTAGGGACACAAAGATCTGTGAGACATACTCTCTGCTCACAAGATGATAGTCTAGTGGGGAAGGTAGCCATGTAATTTTTGGGTAACATAATTGGTACAAAAAAAGGTACATATACAGTACTTTCAAAACAAAATAGAGGCCACTCAAGCTTATGGGTGAGATCAGGTCAGAGAAGGCTTCCTAGAAGAAGAGATACTTAATCTGGTCCTGAAATATAAATAGGAGTACATCAGGTAAAGGTAGTAGA
Source organism: Gorilla gorilla gorilla (assembly GCF_029281585.2). Classification (NCBI taxonomy): domain Eukaryota; kingdom Metazoa; phylum Chordata; class Mammalia; order Primates; family Hominidae; genus Gorilla; species Gorilla gorilla. The sequence continues at coordinate 99,823,080 of NC_073236.2, read as the reverse complement.
GAAGGGAGGAAAGTGCATGGTAAGTTTGAGAGAACTACAAGCATTTCAGAGCTATTGGAGTGGAGTTCAAGGAACTGACCACATCTTATTTGTAGACCCAACAACAGATTTCTGATTGAGCTCTTCTGATACCTTAATAAGAAGACAAACACAATGTGATACAGATATAGCATTCTAGTTATAGGAAAGATATGGTTACCTGAGTCCTCTGGGGAGCAGATGTCAAGAAAGAATTAGAAGTGTAAGAGATTTCTTGGGAGCAATGTCCATAAAATACCAAGCAGGGAGAGAGCAGGAGAAGGCAGGGAGAGCTGTCAATCTGCAATACAGGTCTCACATTTGTGAAATGAGAAGGGAAGAAAGGAAGATTGGGTAGGAAGAGTCTTAGATTCTGGTGCAACTTTGAGAAAATATTTGCCAAACTAATGGGGAGCTCTAATGCGTTGCCCACAGAGGAGTCCACATTGGGCAGAAATGACCAGGTCACAGTATTCTTGCTGAGTGCTGTGCTCAGTAATTAGCTGGGGCTGCTGGGTAGAAGCACAGCCTTAGCGCAAATGCTGCAGCAGATCTCAAAGGTCTAACCACACTCCTGGTGGTGAGTCTTCTCTTGAATCTCCATGGCTACCACATCCCCACTTGGAAATTTTATAATCTGGCCTTCTGGTTTATATACAAGTTTCATGTGAACTTAATTAGGTACCTATCACTAAGAATCTGTTCATTTCTGAGTTTCCAGTACCTAGGGCTGTAAGGTTGAAGATAAGAGCCATATCATGACAGATTTTTCCAGTTAATATCTAGTGGGTTTTGGACTTAGCATCCTTTAAACCTGCCTGTTTATGGCAAAAACCTCTCTGCCTCATTGTGCGTCATATGCCTGCCTTATTTTTTTTTTTTTTGGTCCTAAATTCATTCCTTTCTACTGTATTGTTTTATCCTGTTGATCCAGATAACATTTTCACTCCAGATACACTTGTTGACCTCTGTTCATCTAGACTGGAGAATGTGGCTAAAAATAGTATAATTAAAAGTACTGTGAGAATGATTATTCATAAAGGGATTTGAGTGATTTTATGAAAATATACATTAATATCAGAAGGAAACTAGAAGATTACTGTCATACCCTTCCTCCCAGGAAATGTTTAATTACTGAAAAATTTCTTAACACATGTCATGGAAAAATTGGTCACATAATTTGAACTTTGGAAATTGCATGGTGTTTAAAAAAAAAAGAGAGAATGAGAATGAATCATTGAATAATTTATGTTCCGTCTGTGCACTAACCACTTCATCAAACAGCTAAGTTCACACACATATTCCTTGAAATTTGGGGGACATAAAGTCAAAGGAATGCATTTCTGCCTTTAAAGTTTTCATTTTCCTTCCTTTCTCTGGGGCACAGAGTGAATGGGATTAAAGGTGAAGCTGCTTGAGTCACACACATCTTGATGTTTCTGTTGCCTTTGCACAGAATCTCACATCCTAACATGTTTTGTCTCTGGCATTCTTAGTATGTCCTTTACATTACAGAACAGCATTCATAGTGTCAAACTTTTTTGTTTTTCTTTACCAAAGAGAATTTTAGTTTTATCAAACTGCATTAAATGTTCTGTGCCTTCGCTTTGACTCAAGTAGCATATTCTTGAGAAATGTGATATTTTACAGCAACTGATTTAGGCACACATGAATCAAACCACATCTTCCTTGAGAACTGAGTCAACCTGTCAAGTACCTAAGCAAGCGGGTTTAACATGAATTTATAGTTTCCATGTGAGAATGGTAAGGAAAAATGGAAGGATATAAAAGGATATTGGGAGAGGAAGGTCAGAGAAGTTGTTCTTTTGTAAAGTTTTCCACTGGGGATAAAGAAATGGTTCCAGAACTGCAAACAGGTCTCCCAGAATTATCTGACATTTTCCTTTACAGTTAAATGCTGGAGATTTTCCTGAGGAGCTAAGGCGTTGAAGGCCTGGTTAGAAATTTAAAGCTGTGTGCCTAGATAGATGCAAAAGATCTAACTCCAGATAAACTCCTCCACGTATTTTTTCCTTGTTGACCTCTCAAAGTGTCCTATAATTACACTCCACCTGTGTTTCCAAGGCTCCTGGACATATCTACAAATTGAAATTAGTGTATATTTGTATATGAAGGTTGACAGCTAAATAAGAAAAATATTCTGTGGCATCTAATTACAGAAAACTAATAAACATGCAAAAATCAAAGAAGAACGTAACAAAACAAAAAACCACCAGTGCCTGAACCTCAGGATGTGCATATGCAGATTAGGTCTCTAACCAGGCTAAATGTTAACCTGGAATTATAAAGCTCTTGCTTTATAATTGTTCTGCTGCAAGTGTTTATATAATTACTCCATTATTTAGCTCAGGGTGTTTTTGTTAGATAATTCAACTAAATGTTAAGACATCAAATGAATAAGTAGAACTGCAATTGACTGGGGATGATGCCAGCACTGAATATCATTATTAAGGTTATAGGTTTTAGCAAAGATTGAATTAAATGCTGATTATATCTAAATACTCCAGTAAGAAGGTCTTTGAAGAGACTTTTAAAATTTGATATGTGGTATGTTTTTGTTGCTTTTAAAAACAATATGTTCAAATGGGTGACTCAATGCTAAAGGGTATTACCATAGATTTAAGCTTTTTTTTTTTTTTCTGGACGGAGGTGGGTTGAAAGGAGAGACAAAGTTTGTATTTCACCACTAATTTAGATTCAAGAAAAAATAAATAACAGCAATACAATTTTAGAATAAGATTTATATAATAAACTGATAATTTTATTATTTTATATCCATTTATTATATAAATATATTATATATAATATATATAATAAAAATATATATAAATAATCCATTTATTATATAAATAAACGTATGTTTATTATTTCGCTAATTTTGTCAGTTCTTGAGAATGGGATTTGTCCAATGTAGAGAGAACTGGGAAATTTTCAGTAAAATAATTTTTCTGAAACTCCTAAAAATCAGGTGAAACTGTCAATACGTAAATAAACATAGATGTAAAACTTTTAAAATGTGGGGACGAAGGTGGAAGACTAAAGTACAAATGTTATATGTTGTGACAAAGTAGAAATAATGCAACTGAAAAGTGCAAGTGAGAGAGAGAAAGAAGAAAATAAGCCTATTGATTGTTGTGTACCTTGTAGGTAAGGAAAATACGACAGCAAAAACTGATAAAGCAGGTAGTCAAAGGCAGAAATAGAAATGAGCAAACCAAAAACTCCAGGAGATTACTGGTGTTCAAGAAGTGTAAGTACAATAGTAGCTACCAGACCAAAATAGAAGCTTTTCTAAATATAAAAAAAATTAAGGAACAAAAAATACACATATGGAGAAAAGTATCAAAAAATAACAAAATATATAATACTTTGCCACAGTTAAGCCCAAACATAACAGGGTTTTACCCATCTACTAAGACTTCCAATTTTGCTCATAAAGAATGATCTAAATATATATGTATGTGTATATGTATATGTGTGTATATATATAAAACTATATGCTCTATATATACACACACATACATGCACATCATATACAACAGATAGACCTAGACCTAAAAGTGATCCAAAAAGCTAAAAACGGATGAAAAAAGGTATATATCAGGCAAATGGAAAAATAAGGAAGTCAGGGTAGCAATCCTGATACCAGATAAAATAAATTCAAGCCAAAAATCTTAAACATGATAAAGACAGGCACTTTTTACACAGGAAAACCATACTTTACAATGTAGACACATCTTTATGAACAGTTATACGTCAAATAACATAGTAATCATCTTTATAAAGCCAAACTACAGGAGATGCTAGAAGACATAAAAGAAATCACATTGGCTGGGCATGATGGCTCATGCCTGTAATCCCAGTGCTTTGGGAGGCCGAGGCGGGTGGATCACGAGGTCAGGAGTTTGAGACCAGCTTGGCCAACATGGTGAAACCCTGTCTCTACTAAAAATACAAAAATTAGTCAGGTATAGTGGTGGGTGCCTGCAGTCCCAGCTACTTGGGAGGCTGAGGCAGGAGAATTGCTTGAACTCGGGATGGGGAGGTTTCAGTGAGTTGAGATTGTGCCACTGCACTCCAGCCTAGGTGACACAGCAAGACTCCATCTCCAGGGAGGGAGGGGGAAAAAAGAAATCGCATTAATCAGAGATATTCATACAGCTTTCCTAATACAGCAAAGATGAAGTAGGCAAGAAATAAGGAGATTGAAAACCTAAACAACATAATCACTACAGGGGATCTTATAGATATACTGTATGTCAAACTCTACGCCCTGTCAATAGAGAATACATCTTCTCAAGAGCTCATTCAACATCCACATAATTTGATTATATATTACTACACACACACACACACACACACACACAGACACACAGAGTAAGTTTAGTGGCATACTGGTAAACAAGTAGTTTGGGTTGGGGTGGGGGGATCTGATTTATATCATTTACTGATTTCTTTGATGTAAATCCTTCAGTGGTCAATTAGAGCATAAATTGATAAATCAACCGGTGAAATAGAAGACTGAATAATAGAACTAAAGTTCATATGGAAATTTGATATATAATAAAAGACAAAGATAGACTTTTTAAAAATTAAAGCTGGGACAACCCAGGAGCCATTTAGAAAAAGGTGAAATTAATTCATAGCTTATATATACACAAAATTAACTCAAAATACATCACAGATCTAATGTAAAAATGAAAGTGTATGATACAATAAAAAGAGTAAATTTCTTTTTCATTTTGGTGTAGGAAAAGGCTTTCTAATTATGCTTCAAAATCTATAGGCAGTAAAAAAGATCGATAATTTTGACTACATAACATTAAATGTTTTTGCACATCAAAAATCATAACTGAAAATCTGGGAGAAAATATTTGCAACATATAGAGTAAGGCCTAATAGTTCTTACATATAAAGAAATCTTGAGGAACCAAGGGCCAAAACCCCAGCACAAATTGAGAAAGAGGCATAATTAGACAACTCAAAAAGTAAGATGTAAAATCAGCTTTTAAACATATGAAAAATGTTTACATTAAGAAATATAAATTAGTTCTTTTTTTTTTTTTTTGAGACTGAGTCTCACTCTGTCTCCCAGGCTGGAGTGCACTCGCGCTGTCTCGGCTCACTGCAAGCTCCACCTCCTAGGTTCACGCCACGCCATTCTCCTGCCTCAGCCTCCTGAGTAGCTGGGACCACAGGCACCCACCACCATGCCCGGCTAATTTTTTGTATTTTGAGTAGAGACTGGGTTTCACCATGTTAGCCAGGATGGTCTCGATCTTCTGATCTTGTGATCTGTCCACCTCAGCCTCCCAAAGTGCTGGGATTACAGTCGTGAGCCACCGTGCCCAGCCAACACATTTTTAACACTATGAAAATAATAGCAACAATCTAAATGTTCATCCATGGTAGAGGGTGCTAATGGCTTGAACGTGTCCTCCCAAATTTCATCTGTTGGAAACTTAATCCTCAAATTCATATGTTTATGGTATTTGGACATGGGGCCTTTGGGAAGTAATTGAGATTAGATAAGGTCATCAGGCTGAGGACTTTATAATGGGACTGATGACTTTATAAGAAGAGGAAGAGAGACCTGAGCTGACACCACATTCTTGCCTTCTGGTTATATGACGCCCTCTGCCATGTTATGATGTAGCAAGAAGGCCCTCACCAGATGCTGAGCAGATGCTGGTGCCATACTCTTGGACTTTACAGCCTCCAGAACGATAAGCTAAGTAAACCTCTATTCTTAATAAATTAGTCTGTGGTATTCAGGTATAGCAACAGAAAACAGACGAAGACAGAAAGGTTGAAGAAACTACAGCACCTCCATGCAATGGAGTTCTGTGCATCTGTAAAAAGAATGAGGAAGGTCTCTATGAACTGATACAGAATTTTCCAGGATATGTTGGTTAGGTGAATAAAGCAAAAACAAAAAACATCTCTAATAAGCTATCCTTCATGTGAGGAAGAATAGAATATAGGAAAATACGTATATATCTGTTCATTTGTACAAAATGCATATGGGAAGGTTGAATCAGAAACTATGACAGGCTCAATTTAAAACTCATTTCATGAGCTCTGGGTGAGATATATTTCTAATAAAGATGTATCTGGCCAATGACAGCTTTAGCTTTTAATCAGATGCTAAATTTCCAAGGGTAAGAGATAGAATAATTCATTCAACTGCCTTTTGTGTAGCTGGTTCTATTTGTTACCTTTGTTAAATATTTGATAGAGCTTCCAACCCTTACAATCAGTGCAACTGAGGAAAAAGATTGTAGATTGATGCAAAACGCTGTTGACCTCCCCCTTGAAACCAATGGCATATGTAGTTTGAGTTACCTGTAAACAAGGCTTCCTGTCCCTGTGTGGACCCTCAGAACTGCTGTTTTTAATATTAGGTACTAAGGAGCCCTGTACTGAGGAAACTATGCTTGAAGGTTAGCAGTTGCTTAAAGCTCCTTGTTAGAGTGGAGTATCTCCAGTGTTTTGTGGATCATTATCAAGAGCCTGTGGAAATGCAAATAAAACCAGTCTCATTATTACAATTTGGGCTATATGTTACCAGGGAAAACAGTAAGAGAAAGGCAGAAATAACAGAACTGAGAGGTGAAGTTTTAATATGGTGTAGCTGCATCTGTGCTTACATGTTATAAATAGGAATAGGGAAAAAATAACATTTTAGAGAGGCAGCCAGGTATGGGAAAAGAATAGGAGGTTTGCCTCAGACCCAAATTTAAATCCTGATTCAGATACTTATTAGATGTAACTTTTGTAGGCTGTGTAACTTCTCAGAGTCTGTTTCCTTTTCTGTAAGGTAGGGATAAGATCATCCCTTTTTTGAGCTGTCGCGAGAATTGGATAAGGAACTGTATATCTGGCATATACTAGGTTTATAAAAGGTGGTGCATTCCTCCCTCTGATACTTACAGTTTTGTGTGTTCATTTTTGTGTGTTTATTTTCATTTTTGTATTGTTTTTCTCTTTTGTTTCAGATCTAATTCATTGTCTTGGCTCTCTAATTATTAGAGTTGCCCAGGGTTGACTGCTGACTGGTGTTTTTGCTTGTTTCTTCCACAGAGGTCTCTCTGCCCATGGTTTTAACTACGATTTTCTTTCCCCGAGAGGAAACAGTACCATTATCAATTTATGAACTGTTTATATTAACACCAAAGAAAAATGTTGCAAAACTACTTTGATTTCCAACTATGGATCATTAATCTCGCTATCTTTAAAGGCCTCTTATGTGTAAGGTATTACCTACCTACTAGTCTTTTGAAGAAGAATTCTGGTTGTAAAAAAGTTTATAATTAAAGCAGAATGACACAGGCGAAATATAGATGCATTGACCATGTTATGGGGCATTAGAAAATGGAGCCATTAATTAGGATCAGGGAAATCTTTTTTAAAAAAGAAGCATTTAAAGTGGATCTTGAAGGAGAAAAATTTCAAGAGGAAAATTATTTGAGAAATTGATTATTTGGTGTTATAGCTTAATTTTATTCAAAGCACATGAAAGGGGGAGAGCAGAAATCAAAGGGCTCTAAGTGAATAAGCTTTAACATGTTCCTCATTTTTATGTTTATGTTGGGCAGAAAATTGTTACAGAGGACAGAGTTGTGAGAAAAGGCATTTTTCCCCCACTGAGTCATTCACAAGTCATAGAAAGAACCAAAATCAGGAAATTACCTCTTCTTTTATTGAAGCTAAGGTCTTGGTTTAATGGAAACCACTCACTAGAGAGATAAGAAATAGTGTCAATTAAGTTCATCTCCCTTCTTGTTATGTAGAAATAGCAGAGCATTGAAACCAAGCTGCAGACAGGAGCCTTGTGTCTAGTAATTTGATGTGGCTCTGATGGAAGTAGTATAACAATTCAGAGATGCAAGTCCAGGTTGCACTGTGTTATGGGAGAAGTTTGTGAAATGATGGCCATATTATCAGTGGTCACAGTTGATTTGCGTAAGAAGACTTTGTAGTTTATCAATGTGTAGGATGCTTTGAACAGAATAGTTATCCAGTTTTTATTTGTGGCATGAAGGACGTGGTCTCTAGAGTCAGGAAATCTAGACTCACAGCTGTGTGACTTGATCTTTGGGAACCTCAGTTTCTTTATGAATAAAATGAACTGATGTTAATACTAACTAGGGTTGGTGAAGATAGCAAAAGTACAACTACAGACAAACAGGGCTTAAAACTGTTTAGGACTTTCATGTCGGTTACCATTCAAGGGAGCATTAGTGAATCAACCAATAAATTACCTGGCCTATGGCGTAGTTTACCATGGAATGAAAAAGCATTCTGCAAAGAAAACAAGGGAATTATTGAGTTCTTAACTTGTGTGATTCAAATAAACTCTCCATATAGCCTATATAGAGGCTCTCTCTGGTCGCCAAAACAGTGTTTTTCAAACTGTAGGTTTTAACTTGTTACTGGGTCATGGAATCAGTTTAGAGTTGGCACCAGGATTTTTTTAATTGATGAATCAGAAAAAGTAGAATAGAATACAATATAAAATATCAAACCACCTTGTATAGTAAGAGTACTAACTTATTAATAAAAATGTTATTCTGTGCCTATACTCATACATATACACATATAAAGATGAGTTAGAAATGGCAAATGTGTTTTTTAAAATGGCTTGCAGTCAGTCAGCATCTGAAAAAGTTTGTTCTAGAGTGTCACTGATGAATTGTATTCTCAAATATCTCCTTCCCTTACATTTCTCATAAGCTTTACTTTTCTACATTCTCAACTGTCCGCCTGACATATTCACTAGGTTGTTTAGCCTTCTTCTCAAACTGATATTCCTAAAACTGAACCTTCTCTACCTTCAGATCATTTTATCCTGCAAATTTTTAATTTTTATGTATTCATTATACACTCAGTTACTTTTGGTCAAGCCTTAGTAGTTTCAACACTTGCCTTTCTCTTCACTCTTTCCCATCTTTAATCGGTGAGTATAGTTTATGGAATTGACCTTAATTAAGTGCCTAGTATTAGTCAGTATGCCATATGCTTTATATATGTTGTTTCGTGGAATTCTTACCATATCCTTATAATGAAATTAGGCTGAAAGGTGTTGAGTAACCAACCAGATGTTACATGCATTGTATTTATGTAGATCAGTTCTTTTAGCTCAATCAGCTTAGGTCTATCTGGCTCGAAACCTTAATGCTTTGTTACATCCTGCCACCTTCCCAAACACCCTCTTTAAAATTTCTTCAGGAGCTCAGCATGATATTAGAGCAGTTATAATCCAGAATTATAATCACTACATGGTCCTGGGTTGTAATCAAGGCTCATATTGCTGGAAAGGACTTCAGAGCTCTCAACTGTTATTTTGAAAAAGACATAATTAAGACTTAGATAGGTTAAGCGACTTCTCTGAAGCCATAGGCTAATTAGAGGCAGAGCTGTGGCCAGAATTCAGGTCTTGGTTTTAGTGTAGTGATGTTTTTGTCTTTTCTACTAGTCTCAGGAGCTAGAACAAAGGGTGGAAAAATGAAAAACAGGATCCACAGAGCAAGGAGATGTTGAATACCCCAAGGTGTCAGAGGCTTTAGAAGTAATTGATTCCTTATTAAGTCCTTAGGATCAGAAATCCTTGGAGATTTTCATCTGAATCATCCTGGGTCAATATCCTTCTAAAAGCTCTTTACTGGCCAATGTTCTATATGTTGCTTTCATGAAATTCCTTCAAGGAAAGAGAATAAAGTTAGGCTGCAATCCTGTAACTGGGTGTTCTAATAAGTTGAGGGATTCCAAGTCTTAGAGAAATAGACTTATTGATTCTTAATTTTATCTTTCCTTTGGTCTCCAGCTGACCAAGTAAGGGTAGAATTCAAGGTAGGCTCAGAATTGTGGAGGCAGTGAGTGAATTCTTCATTCCTGCTCTTCATTCTTTCACTTCAATCCTTAATACACTGGGTTATCCCAACCTTGGTCTGCTCACTTGTTCACTCATTTCAACTTTTGGGAGCTGCAAAACGATCTTTGTTTTGAATTTGGCTTAAAGATAAGGTTTCCTGGGAGGTGGGGGGTCAGCCCCCCCGCTCGGCCAGCCGCCCCGTCAGGGAGGGAGGTGGGGGTGTCAGCCCCCTGCCCGGCCAACCGCCCCGTCCGGGAGGTGAGGGGCGCCTCTGCCCGGCCGCCCCTACTGGGAAGTGAGGAGCTCCTCTGCCCGGCCACCACCCCGTCTGGGAGGTGTACCCAACAGCTCATTGAGAACGGGCCATGATGACAATGGCGGTTTTGTGGAATAGAAAGGGGGGAAAGGTGGGGAAAAGATTGAGAAATCGGATGGTTGCCGTGTCTGTGTAGAAAGAGGTAGACATGGGAGACTTTTCATTTTGTTCTGTACTAAGAAAAAATTCTTCTGCCTTGGGATCCTGTTGATCTGTGACCTTACCCCCAACCCTGTGCTCTCTGAAACATGTGCTGTATCCACTCAGGGTTGAATGGATTAAGGGCGGTGCAAGATGTGCTTTGTTAAACAGATGCTTGAAGGCAGCATGCTCGTTAAGAGCCATCACCACTCCCTAATCTCAAGTACCCAGGGACACAAACACTGCAGAAGGCCGCAGGGTCCTCTGCCTAGGAAAACCAGAGAACTTTGTTCACTTGTTTATCTGCTGACCTTCCCTCCACTATTGTCCTGTAACCCTGCCAAATCCCCCTCTGCGAGAAACACCCAAGAATGATCAATAAAAAATAAAAAATAAAAAATAAAAAAAAAAAAAAAGGTTTCCTTTACCTCCATGTCCACCACCCCATTCCCAATAAAGCTGCTTTTGCAGTGCATTTACTTCCTTTGTTGAGAGGTAGGTTCTTAGTTCAAGTTTCTGGCAGTTTTCAGGCAATACTTGGTAAAGATGGCACAGTGGTTAAATAATTTTTTTTTTTTTTTGAGACAGAGTCTTGCTCTGTCACCAAGGCTGGAGTGCAATGGCATGATCTCAGCTCACTGCAAACTCCACCTCCTGGGTTCAAAGGATTTTCCTTCCTCAGCCTCCCAAGTAGCTAGGAAAATGATCTCTTTAACATTGAGCTTCCAGACATTTGGAATACACAGTGGTGTCTAAAAAATATGCATCTTTATTTGAACACATTCAATTTATGAGACACCATTTCAAAATGCAAAAGTTTTGTATTTTTGATAGACTTACCTGAGTCTTTAAAGGCATATATTCTAAAGAAATGACTTTAGTAAACACCCTCCTACGTTCATATAGGCCTACGATAAAAGCATAGTTATTTTGTTCATTATAGTTTAAAATAATTGATCATTTCAGATGGACCACAACATATGTCACACTATGATTTTATTTATCAGGTGAGAGGTCTATTAATATCCCAAATTCAATGTTTGTTTTTATTTAGAAGGAAAATATATTCCAAAATAAACAGAAATTGAATGCCCCTCTGCAGCATGCATGTCATAGTCTTTCCTACCTTTGTCTGCATTTGTGCTCATCTCTGCCAGCTTCCATCTGGAATTCCCACCCAGCCAGTTCCTCTTCTGTAAACTCTGCTCAGTTAAACAGGACATTCCTGAAGCTGCCAGAGAGTCTTTGTCAAATCTTAGGAGCAGAAGTCCTATAAGGTGTTCTTCTGAGTCATCATGGTTAATATGATTCTAAGATACCTTTACTGGTCAAATGCTGTGTGAGTTATTTGAATATAATTCCCTGAAGAAAAGAATAAAATTGTTACAATTCCCAGCTGCACCATGAAAATTTATTTTACTACATTAGTCCACACATATACTTCAACATTCTTAGAATTATTACACTTAAGTCCACACAGTTTAGTATTTAATTTTTCTCTAATTCTAATTGTTTTGAATGTTATTTTGGATCCACATTTAAAGAAAGTCTATTAAGCACCTGCTATGTAAGGCACAATTTGGCACTTCGGGAGATTTTTTTAAATGGAGAAATTGTCACTGACTTCAAATCATTGACCCAACCATTCATTAGACAACCAGTTATTGAACATTTTCTGTGTGATAGGCCCTGTGTTAGTGTATTAGTCTGGGTTCTCTAGAGGGAGAAAGATGGAGGCCAAAAGACTTGAGCAGTCTAGTCTTTTCATGTTCTTCTGCCTGCTTTTATTCTGGCCACGCTGGCAGCTGATTAGATGGTGCCCACCCAGATTGAGGTGGGCCTGCCTTTCCCAGTCCACTGAATCAAATGTTAATCTTCTTTGGCAACATCCTCAAAGACACACCCGGGAACAGTACTTTGTATCCTTCAATCCAATCAAATTGACACTCAATATTAACCATCACAAGTCCACCCCCTGTCAACTTGAACCCATATACATCTCCTGAGATCATACATAGTCTTCAAATAAAGACAATAAGGTCATAACCACGCCTAACATAATACAACTATCCTTCCTACTACCAGAAATGCACCAACCCCCAACCCAAATGCTATTACATAGAGTTAACAACACTTGAATGCTGATATGAAGTCAATCTTATGCCACATGTTAAAGGAAAAAGGAAATAAAATGAATTTACTTTCTTAGTATAAGTGTATACATGCACAAACGTGTTCTTAACAAAATTAGGAGGGGATACTCAAGACAATTACAGTCCTAGTTTCTGCAGCTGGTCATGTGGTTGAAGCTGATATTGTTGACTACCTTCTTCTTCTACCCATTCTGTATTCCCTTTGCCTTCAGCAAGCACCTCAGCAGATCATGGTTTTTTACCTGGTGGAGTGACCAAAACCTTCATTCCTGAAGGGTCTGGGCCGTTTGTAGTCCTGCCTGGAATTGGGCAGTTGTAGTTTCCCATTGACCTTAATCACAGGGCATGGCAGTTTAAGAGACACTCTAAGGGATCTTCTGTATTCCTTATCTCTTCCTTATCTCTGTTGTGGAGTAGTAGACTGATTTCATCTTGATTGTCTGGGTCCACCCAGCCAACACTAACTCCCTTAGCCTATTGACTTAGAGGTAGGAGGAGCCCAAAGTGGCCAGGTGGCAATTTTAACTTCCAGTTTAATGGAATCATTGTTGTGTCTCCTGGTGGCAGTGTTAGTCCCTCTGGGACTAAGACTTCTAGGCCTGCAGAACATAATGTCATGGGAAAGGGAAGCAAAAATTTCGTTAGTGGGTCACTAGGGGTGATGGGGAGTGGTGCCACTTCCACCTCTCGATTCCTGGACCTGTGAATCCTGGCTATAGGAGAAATAGTACCATATATTGGACAACAATTCAGAGCATACACAGCCTTCTGGACAACTTTGCCCCAGCCCTACAAAGTATTGTCGCCTAGATGGCATTGTAATTGTGACTTCAGGAGACCATTCCACTGTTCTATCAATCTAGCGGCTTCAGGATGATGGGGAACATGGTAAGACCAGTGAATTCCATGAGTGTGAGCCCACTGCCACACTACTTTAGCCATAAAGTGAGTGCCTTGGTCAGAGGCAATGCTATGTGGAATACCATGATGGTGGATAAAGCATTCTGTGAGTCCACGGATGGTAGTCTTTATAAAAGCATTGTGTACAGGATAGGTAAACCTATATCTGGAGTAAGTGTCTATTTCAGTGAGGGCAAGCTGCTGCCCTTTCCTTGATGGAAGAGATGCAATATAATCAACCTGCCACCAAGTAGCTGGCTGATCACCCTGAGGAATGGTGCCATATCTGAGGGCTCAGTGTTGGTCTCTGCTGCTGGCAAATGGAGCACTCAGCAGTGGCTGTAGCCAGGTCAGCCTTGGTGAGTAGAAGTCCATGTTGCTGAGCCCATGCATAACAACCATTGCTGCCACCATGGCTACTTTGTTCATGGGCCCATTCGGCAATGACAGGGGTGGCTGGGGAAAGAGGCTGAGTGGTGTCCACAGAATAAGTCATCCTATCCACTTGATTATTAAAATTCTCCTTTGCTGAGGTCACTGCTTAGTGAGCACTCACGTGACACACAAATATCTTCACAGTTTTTGACCACTCGGAGAGGTCCATCCACATATCTCTTCCCCAGATTACTTTGTCACCAATTTTCCAATCATGCCTCTTCCAAATCCCTGACCATCCAGCCAAACCATTGGCTACAGCCCATGAATTAGTATATAATTGCACACCTGGCCATTTCTCCTTCCATGCAAAGTGCACAGCTAGGTGAACTGCTTGAAGTTCTGCCCACTGGGAAGATTTCCCTTCCCCACTGTCCTTCAAGGATGTCCTAGAAAGGGGCTGTAGTGCTGCAGTTGTCCACTTTCGGATAGTGCCTGCATGTTGTGCAGAGTCATCTGTAAGCCAGGCCCTTGTCTTCTCTTCCCCTGTCAACTTGTCGTAGGAATTCCCCATGAGGCCATCGGTGCAGGCTAGGGGAGAGAAGGCAGGGTGGCAGGAGTGGGAACCATGAGCATTTGAGCCACTTCCTTATGTAACTTACTTGTTGCCCTCAGGACCTGCTGGTGCCTGACCACATATATAGCATTTCCATTTGATGATGGAATATTGCTGTTCATGACCCACTTTATGGCTAATGGGTCAGAAAGCACCCAGTTCATGATAGGCAGTTCTGGTCCCCTTGTGACTTGACCCATAATCAAACGTTCAGTTTCTACCAAAGCCCAGTAACAGGCCAAGAGCTGTTTCTCAAAAGGAGAGCAGTTATCTGCAGAAAATAGCAGGGCCTTGCTCCAAAATCCTGGAGGCCTCCACTGTGATTCACCTATGGCGGGCTGCCAAAGGCTCCAAACAGCATCCCTGTCTGCCACTGAGACCTCAAGCACCATTGGATCTGCTGGGTCATATGGCCCAAGCGGCAGAGCAGCCTGGACCTGTTGCAGAGCCTTCTCCTGTTCTAGACCCCACTCAAAACTGGCAGCCTTTCCAGTCACTCGATAAATGCGCTGGAGTAACACAGTCAGATGAATAACGTGTTGCCTCCAAAATCCAAATAGGACAACTAGGCATTGTGCCTCTTTTCTTGGTTGTAGGAGGGGCCAAATGCAGCAACTTACCCTTGCCTTTAAAAGGAATATCTCAACAGGCCCCACACTGAACCCCTAGAAATTTTACTGAGGTAGAAGGTGCCTGAATTTTGGTTGGATTTATTTCCCATCCTCTGGCACACAAATGTCTCACCAATAAGTCCAGTGTGTTTGCTACTTCTCTGTCACTGGATCCAATCAGTATAGTGTTATCAATGTAATGGACCAGTGTGATATCTTGTGGAAGGGAAAAGCGATCAAGGTCTCTCTGAAGATTAAACACCAAGCTGGAGAGTTGATATACTCCTGAGGGAGGATAGTAAAGGTACATTGCTGGCCTTGCCAGCTGAAGGCAAATTGATTTTGGTGGGCCTTATGGACAGGAATGGAGAAAAAGCCATTTGCCAAATTAATGGCTGCATACCAGGTACCAGAAGGTGTGTTAATTTGCTCAAGCAATGAAACCACATCTGGTACAGCAGCTGCAATTGGAGACACCACTTGGTTAAGCTTACAGTAATCCACTGTCATTCTCCAAAATCCATCTGTCTTCTGCACAGGCTGAATAGAGTCGAACAGGGGTGTTGTAGGAATCATTGCCCCTGCATCTTTTAAGGCCTTGATGGCAGCACTAATCTCTGCAATCCCTCCAGGGATGTGACATTGTTTTTGATTTACTATTTTTCTAGGTAGAGGCACCTCTAATGGCTTCCATTTGGCCTTTCCCACTATAATAGCCCTCACCCCACCAGTTGGGGAGCCAATGTGGGGGTTCTGCCAGTTGCTAAGTATGTCTATGCTAATTATGCATTCTGGCACTGGGGAAATGACCACAGGATGAGTCCGGGGACCTATTATTGGAACCCTCTAAGTCGGACCTCTGCTAAAACTCCATTAATGACCTGATCTCCATAAGTCGCTACTTTAACTGGAGGACCACAGTGATGTTTTAGGTTCCACGGAATTAATGTCTGCTCAGAGCCAATGTCCAGTAGTCCCCAAAAGGTCTATCATTTCCCTTTCCCCAATGCACAGTTACCCTGGTAAAAAGGCCAGAGTTCTCCTTGGAAAAGGATGGGAGAAAGATTAACAGCATAAATTGTCAGTGGTATAGTGTGGTCCTTCCTCAAGGGAACCTGGCCTCCCTTTCATTCAAGGGGTTCTGGGTCTGTAGATTGGCTCAAGTCTAGAAATAGATTGAGGGGGTATGATTCTGTTTTTATAATTCAAACTAATCTTTTGTCCATTTGACCTAGAAGTTTTCTGCTTATGTAAATTAAGTAGGAATACAGTACGCTTTCTATCAATTTTACTTCTAGGAACACTGTGATTAATTAGCAAATGCCAGAGCTCTGCACAAGTCAGGCTCTTCTGATTGCTGCTTTACCTCTGCTGTCCATTATGGTACCTATGCCCACATTGCCTTTGATGGTTGAGTGCTGCCACTTGGCCCCTGCCACCTCAGGATCCAATTACTCCCATTGCATTTAAAGGTTGTAGTTGAGTGACTGCAATTCCTACTGTAAGCTGTGGCATGCCGAGATGAACAATCACAGGGCTTTTCAAGGGTGCAGGTGCTGCCTTCACAAATCTATTTCACAAAGTATTGGTCAAGGGTATATCTTCTGGACCCCCTCCCAGTTGGGATGAGTAGGTCTAAAGTGATTGATCCACTCCAGCATCCAAATCTCCCTAAGCCTTTGGATCCCTTCCTCTACATTAAACCAAGGGAGATCAGGCATTTCCAGTTCACTCACAGTGGACCATCTTTTAATCCATATTTCAGCTAACTAAACAAACTATTAGAACCTTTTTTAGCTCCCCAACCTGCAACATTAAATGCAGAATCCCTGCTTGGTCAGTTTAAATTGATAAATTTAGCCTGATCCAACTCCATGTTCCTTCCATGATTAACCCACACCCTTAATTTAATGTCCATTTCCATGCCTGCTTTCCAGACTTCTGCTTATATAAATTAGAAAACTCAAGCAGTTCTTTTGGAGTGTGGTGCACCTCCTTGTGGGTCACATTCTGAATCTCACCTCTAGGGGCCCACTGGGATTTAGTCCAGTTATAGGTCTAGAAGCAAACAGGGGTGTTGGAGATGGGTCCTGAGGAGACTCTACATTATCTTTCCTGGCAACTGCCTCAGGGGAGGCCATCACTGTTTCCTCAGGCAGCGCAGGGTTTATCTTCTAAGACAAAGGTCAAAAGGCTGATGGCAGCGTGGGTCCGGGAGGGGTTGTTGCCACTACTCAGGATGGGGAAGCTGTTTCTTGCAAAAAAGATGCATCAGAGTTGATAAGCTAAGTGTCCCTATTTTCATCAGGCTCCTTCCACACATCCCTATTCCAAGTTGCAAGGTCCTATTCTTTTCCAGTCAATACCCTCACTTTAACAGTAGATACCTGGTGAGGCTGTGCACATGCCTTGCATTGCAGCTCAGCCACTCATATGATAAGAGCTTGTGTCTGATTTTCCACAATTTTAGCTTTCTTCACAGGAGATAAGATTCTCACTCAGGGTAATACAAGATTTGAGGCACAGTATCTGCTTCTGAAGCTGAGTGTTAGAATCTCTGAGTTCATCATTTTCTTTCATCACTTTGTCCACTGAACTTAGGAGCAATCAACTAACTTCATTATATTCCTTAGTTCTCCACATATGGTCAAAGGTATTATGTATAGGGTCACTAAACTCCTTACCTCTCGTGAGAGGTGAATCGCTATCAAATGCATTTATTTTGCATAATTCTCTAAACAGTTTACTCCGTGGACTATAAGTGTTCTCCGTACTTTAGAGGCCTCCCCTGAGGCAGTTGCCAGGAAAGATAATGTAGAGTCTCCTCAGGACCCATCTCCAACACCCCTGTTTGCTTCTAGACCTATAACTGGACTAAAGTCCCAGTGGGCCCCTAGAGGTGAGATTCAGAATGCGACCCACAAGGAGGTGCACCACACTCCAAAAGAACTGCTTGAGTTTTCTAATTTATATAAGCAGAAATCTGGAGAGCAGGCATGGAAATGGACATTAAATTAAGGGTGTGGGTTAATCATGGAAGGAACATGGAGTTGGATCAGGCTAAATTAGAAATATATTCCTTTGCATTTTTGGGTCTAATCATATTAAGCAGCCAACTCGAGAAACCCCAAAACCAATGAAAGAGCTCCATCCTTAATATTCTGTTCCTATAGAACCAGTCCTGTTAGCAAAATCTGTATTAGTCAGGGTTTTCTATGAAGCAGCATCATCTCGGGTGAATACCCAGGGTTCATCGTCTAGTGTCAAAAAGTTTAAGGACACAGATACACATGAGGAGTGAGTTCAGGAGCAGAGGTTTAGTAGGCAAAAGGAAAGAGAAATAACAGCTCTCTCCCTTGTGAGAGAGAGAGAGAGGGACTTCTGATAGGAAAATCCCACCTGTAGCAGAC
Source organism: Gorilla gorilla gorilla (assembly GCF_029281585.2). Taxonomy (NCBI): domain Eukaryota; kingdom Metazoa; phylum Chordata; class Mammalia; order Primates; family Hominidae; genus Gorilla; species Gorilla gorilla. The sequence continues at coordinate 99,804,645 of NC_073236.2, read as the reverse complement.
AGCACTGGGTTTTATACACAGCCCTGAGGAGGTGGTGTCTGATTTATGTAGGACCCACGGATTGGTTGGTCCAAGTGTGACGTTTACATAGTACCTGAGGAAGGCTGGCCACCCCACCCTGACCTTAGTATGCAAATGGGATCTTTGGCCAGTGCCATATTGTCTTCTCCTTGCTGTACACCTGACTTGGCAAACAGAAGAGAGGATGAAACCACCATTTTGAACATGCCCAGTCCCAGGTAGCTTTTTCCTATTGGCACAACTGCCAGCATTTAGCCGTGTAAGGTTCCAGCTTGCTTGTCTATGTCTGCAGCATGATTTTACAGGCTGCTTTTGGTTAGAAAAGAAAATGATTTGGGGGCTACTTTTCATTAAAAGGAAAACCTTACTGAGGTCTCCCATACCCTCACTATCTGCCTAAATAATTTTTTAACTCCTATAGCATCTAGAGGGACAGAATTAATAGGATAGATTTATATATAAAGAGGAGTTTATCAAGGAGTATTGACTCACACGATCAAAAGGTGAGGTCCCACAATAGTCTGTCTGCAAGCTGAGGAGCAAGGAAGCCAGTCCGAGTCCAAAAACCTCAAAAGGGAAGTTGACAGTGAAGCCTTCAGTCTGGGGTCAAAGGTCCAAGAGTCCCAAAGCTGAAGAACTTGGAGTCCAATGTTAGAGGGCAGGAAGCATCCAGCATGGGAGAAAGATGGAGGCTGGAAGACTCAGGCAGTCTAGTCTCTCCACATTCTTCTGCCTGCTTTTATTTTGGCCATGGTACCAGCTGATGAGATTGTGCCCACCCAGGTTAAGGGTGGGTCTGCCTTTCCCAGTCCACTGACTAAAATGTTAATCTCCTTTGGCAGCACCCTCACAGACACACCCAGGAACAATACTTGGCATCACTCAATCCAATCCAGTTGACACTCAATATTAACCATCATGGTTAGTTATTGGGAATCTTATATTAATAAAAAAGTTACTTTGCTGCAATTAACAGGAAAGCTAATGAACAGGAGCTTAAATGAGCAAATGTTTCTGTCAAGGGATAGATGGTAAATACTTTAGGCTTTTCCGTGTACAACAGCTACTCTACTCTGCTGTTGTAATGTAAAAGCAGCCATAGACAATATGTAAATGAATGAGCATGGCTATATTCCAGTAAGCCTTTATTTACGAAAATAGGAAGTGGGCCAGATCTGGCCCAAGAGCATAGTTTGCTAGCTTAAACAGATAGGATTTTGTTCTCGTATAATAAGATGCCAAAGAAATCTGCTATTGGGTTAGAGGCTCAGTGATGTTCGTGAACCCGTCCCTGAAATTTTCTTTACTTTTCCCTTATGATTGCAGATGAATGCTGTCTTCCAGCTATTATGATGGCATTGAAGGTAGAAATAACAGGGAAAGGAAAAGATCTAGGCTAGTGAAGAATATTAGTTTTAATAAAAGTCTTCACAGCAGACTTCCATGTCTCATGGGCCATAACTCCTAGCTACAAGGAAGTCTGGCAACACAAACATTTGACTTTTCAATCTTTGTTATGTGGTGTGGCAAGGGAGAAAGGATTGCAAATGGCTTTGGGGGTAGCAAATGTCTACCACAAATACAGAAGTCAGGATAGTTCCTATCCTTGGGGAGCTAATAGTTTGGTGGGAAAGATGAACAATAAACAGGTAACCCTACAAACATGATGTACCATAAAAGGGGCCAGTTTAGAGTTCTATAGGAGCAAAAAAAAAAAAAAAAAAAAAAAAAGAAAAAAGGATATAGCATAGCCTTATGTGGGAGTTAAGCTTTTGGGGATGTCAGGAAGCTTGCTCAGAGCATCTAATTTGAATTGTCAAAGAGAAGAGAAAGGTGACATGTAGATAAAAGTATTAAATACCATAGTTATGGTGAAAACAAGGAGCTGTTAACATTCAGAGGGAAAAGAGCTCAGGTAGAGACTCCTGGATAATTTTGTCATTTTACTTGAAAATTGATCAGATTGTCAATGGGTAAAGATGATGGGGGAAGAATGTTTTTAAGGGTTGGGAGTATAGAGTAAGGCATCGAAAGGTAAAGGAAACATGGTGAAGAAATAGGGCCGGGTGAAGTGGCTCATACCTCTAATCCTAGCACTTTGGGAGGCCGAGGCGGGTGGGTCACTTGAGGTCAGGAATTCGAGACCAGCCTGGCCAACATGGTGAAACCCTGTCTCTACTAAAAACACAAAAATTAGCGGGGAGGGGTGGTGCATGCCCTGTAATTCCAGCTACTTAGGAGGCTGAGGCAGGAGAATCGCTTGAACTCAGGAGGTGGGGGTTGCAGTGAGCTGAGATCGCGTCACTATACTCCAGCCTGTGTGATAGAGCGAGACTCCATTAAAAAAAAAAAAAATAGGCACAGCTCTTTCTGGTACACCAAAGGTCAGTTCTCTATTTGGAGAGCATAGCCTTACATTGTAGGTGCTTAATAAATACATATACTTTTTTTTTAAAGATGTGGATACAAAAATAACATTCAAAACAATTAGAATTAGATGAAAATTAAATGCTAAACTGTGTTCACTTAAGTGTAATGGTTCTAAGAATGCTGAACTATACATGTGGACGAGTGCGGTAAAATCAATTGTTATGACGCAGCTGGGAATTGTAAGAATTTTATTCTCTTTTCTTTAGGGAATTATATTCAAACAACTCACACAACATTTGACCAATAAGGAAATCATAGAATCATATTAACCATGATGACTCAGAAAAACACTTTATGGGACTTTTGCTCCTAAGATTTGAAAAAGACTCTTTGGTAGTTTCACGAACTTCTTGTTTAACTGGGTAGAGTTTACAGAAGAGGAGCTGGCTGGGTGGGAATTCCAGATGGAAGGTGGCAGGGATTAGCACAAATGCAGGCACAAAGGTAGGAAAAACCATGGCATGCATTGTGCAAAGGGGCATTCAATTTGTTTATTTTGGAATATTTTTTCCTTCTAAATAAAAACATTGAATTCAGGATATTAATGAGACCTCTCAACTGATAAAATTATTTATGGTCTGGCAAATCTAGTGGCCTATCTGAAATGATCAATGATTTTAAGCAGATTTTGTTCATAATTTAAAAACACATAAGCATTTTTTAATGTTTAAAATTATTTATAAACATAATTTTTAATGATTGTATAATACTCCACTGCTGAGATTTATCATAACTAACTACTCCCCTGATGTCAACTGTTCAGTTGATTTTATATTTTTACTGACTAGCGTGTATATGACTTCAATAAATATCTTATATGTTTGTACTTATATATCTATGGCTGTTTTAAAACATGGCCCCTAATTATTTCACAGTCCTTCTATGCAGAGGTGGGGTCTAATGTGGGCTGAAGGGACACTGTGTCAGTTTCAGAGCTTATTCCTTAAGAAAATGGCAGCTTCTACTTCCTGTCTCTTGGAATTCTCACTCTTGGAACCCAACCCCCATGCTGTGAGGAAGCACAAGCAGCCTGTGGAGAGGCCCATGTGGAGAGACACATACGGAGGGAACTGTGAGGACTTCAGCCTCAGCCTCAGTTGATCTCCCAATTGACATCTGGCTCAAACTCCAATTGACATCTGGCTCAAACTTAACAGCTATGACTGAACTATCCTGGAAGGGGATCTTCTCACTAAAACTGCCCCAGCTAATGCTACTGGAATACAGATGAGCCTTCCTTGCAGAGCCCTGCCCAAATTACACATTTGTGGGCTAAATATTTGATTGCTATTTTTATTAACCAATGAAGTTTTGGAGGATTCATTACATAGCAATAAATAACCAGAACAATCTCTGATTGTTGTTTTAGAATAGACTCCTAGAAAAGGAAAGCCTGTGTAAGAGTACAGATACTTTAAAGGCTCTTGACATGTATTGCCTTGCAGACTTCTAGAAGAGTTGTGTCTATTTCACTTAAATCATCATACGAGTCTGTTTCACTGTATGCTCACCAGCATTGAATATTATGTTAAAACACATTTAATTTTCTTTTTTGAATGTTAGCTTATTTACTCAGTATAATTATAGAAGCTGTTTACTTATTCTTGTAAATATTTTTCTTTTAGATTTTCACAAACTCTTTAATAAAAGGACATTATTCTCTTATTATGTTTGTGGCCCTTCCTCCCCATCCAGATTATTTGCTTTTAAAGCTTTAGTCCTTTTAATTTGGCTCATGATTTTTATGTAAAGAAATTTATTGTATAATCAAGTTTATCATTTTTCTTCATGGAAGAATAAGCAGAGAAGGTAATTCATACAGAATGACTAGAAATAGTATCTGTGGCTACTGTAGAGACACCTAGATTCACAAAACAAAGCAATCTATAGATATCAGGTATATAGAGGCAGGAAACTGTGAACTGCTTTCCAGAGGCAGCTGCCTGTGGCTGTGATTTTGTCACTTGGGAAGTGCAAGTTTCTTTGGGGATTATCAACAAATGAAACATTTCTGAAAACACAGACCAAAAAAACACAACCTTGTTCAAATTTATGGATTGACTATACCTCTAACAACAGGTTATCCCTTCTGTAATACATCTCTCTGTATGAGGTATCTCTATAAAGCAAACTATATATTTAGGAATCTGCATTGTAATGGGCTTCTCTAATATAGAATGAGACTTGATGAACTTAAGCATCAATTTAAATTGTATAGGTTTCTGAAAAATAAGCTTATAGTGTAAAGTTAAAATTTCCAAAGAAGAAAAGATTATTCATTTCCATCACCCAGAAACAATGCTATTAAACAGTTTGGTAAATTTACTTTTGGTCTTTTTTTCTATGCATTTTTAAACACATTTGAATTTTTTAATAAATATATATCCTGTACTTTTAATATTTTATGAAAGTGTTTCTCTTTGTTCTTCAAGACTATTCATAAACATTTTGATAACTGTGTAATGTGAAATTGTGTACTCAATTGCTCTTTTGGTTGCATATTTAGTTTTTCTCAATTTTTGTCACTGTAACAGGTAATTCTGTAATAAATATGCTTGTGCTTTTTCTGTATCTATTATTCCTTAGGTTAATTCCAAGAGGTGAATTTGTGGGGTTAAAGCATATGGACTTCCTTAAGTCTTACAATGGATATTGAGAAATAAAAATATTTACTTTCCCGGAAAGAAAGATTTGCTGTTTTTTATATGTTCACTTGTCTGGCTCGTTTGATTTCTGTTTAGGCTTAAGGGCTTTAGGTTGGTTGATATGTCATTGCTAGCCCAAGACCTTATCAGAAGGAAGGCAGGGAGTGAATAAGTATAGTAGTGGCCCAGAGGATGGGTTTCACATGAGCAGTTTAAGTGTAGAAATGTGGAAGTGTTGAGACAGAGATTAAATTGCTCTTCTAATTTGGGCCACTCAGGGTGTGTGGAGCTGGGAGCTTATTTAATGACCTCCCAAAGCTTCTTGGGGTACAAATGAGCCTGTGGACCTTTCTGGCAGAATGAATCGACCCTTGCAACACCAGACCTGCCAGCCTCATGCTGATGTATTGGAGGCTCCATGTTGCTCTGGGCGCCTATGGGCTGACATTCAGGATAGATGAACAGCTGAAGATAATGCCTCCATGTTCATTGAGTAAAAGCCTCTTACAGGCATTGCTGAGGGTGCTGGAGGAAATTTATTTTAGGCAGGAATTTACTTTGTAAATTACATCGACCATTGTGGGAATAGTAATGGAATTTGGACATTATTATTTTCAAGTTCCTGCTTTGTTTGGCAAGTATATATATATTTTTTCTCATATGTACCGCTACTGTAAGCCTTTCCTGTGAGCCTGAATCACCTGCAGAGCTTAGTAAAATGCATATTTCTGGCCCTTACCCCTAGAGGTTCTGATTCAGTGGTAGAAGTTGGGGCCCAGGAATCTGCTTCTTTTCGGTGATACTGATGCAAGTGGTTGTTTGGGGGCTGTGAGGGACAGTGGGGTGCATGCCCAAATCTTCCTTCTAGGAATCAATGTCCCAACACCTGAGAGCACTGTCAGCACACAGCCTGCAGCTTTCAGTCCTCACAGGGACCACCTCAACCGCACAAAGCTGCCTCACCCCCATCCCACATAGAGTTGACTGATCCAGGTGAGAGTACAAAGGTCTGGCCAATCTCAAGTCCAAGGTATGTCAAATTTGTGCTATTTTAGCTCCAGAGCACCCATGGAGCAGCTGAGGCTATGGGTCTTGCTTCCCATTCAATTTCTTCATCCTTTCAATCTGGCCTCCTTTTCCCACCTTTCATCAGAGTTGATCCCAAGGAACTTTCTAATAAATCTCCTGTTAAATTCCATCTCAGAGTTGGCTTCCCAGAAAACTTGACTGTAAACTGGTGCTCACTAAGGCTCTGCTGTCTTGTGAATCAACAGAAGAGGAAAGAAGGAGAGAGGGCTGAAGAGATACATACCCTTCACTCTATTTGCAAACTTGTTGATCCACCTCCTCCTACCCCAACCACCACCAGCCTGCCCCTGCCATGCCACACAGCTGCTCATTACCTTCTGCAACCCTCTCACCTTTTCATTATCCATGGCCTATCCTTGGCTCACTCAGTTGTAGTTCAACAAACCTTTGTTTAACAGGTTTTAATTTTAATAAGTTTGTTTTAGTTTAAAAATATTATGATCTGGAAGAAATATAGAGAATACAATGAGGTTTATTCCAGGGTTCCCTTTAAATAGAATATGGTTTATAAATCTCTCTCGCTCTGAATTTATGATCCGGATCACAAGGTAAACTGTTTGAGGGTTTAATTGAGTCTCTTTCATTCTTTCTTCCATCTGCCCATGCTCATATGTCCTACATTCCTCCCGTCTACCGTCCATCAGTCAGGATGCAAGATACAACAAGAGCAGAGACTTCAGTGCCAGACTAACCTTAGTTCACGTCCATGCCCTGCCACTTATGGAAAGTGTGATCTCGAGCACATTGCTCAAGTCTCAGACTCTATGTCAACAAAACAAAGATAATTACAGAACATGGCTCACTGAACTGACAGAGAAAATGTAAAATTTAATCTTTTATTCTGCCAGACACATGGCAAGAATACAATGATAATTGAGCTGATGTTTATATAGCACTTATTCTATACCAGGCACTGTTGATTCAATCCTCATATGTCAAACAGTCCCAGGAGGTAGATACTATAAATATTATTAACCCACACTACTGATGAGGATACTGAGGTACAGAGAGATTAAGTAATTTATAGGTCCCATAACTAGTAAATGGTAGAGTTGAGATTCAAACCCAGTTGTCCATCCTTGTAAGCTGCCAAATATAATATTGATAATTATGCTTGTTATTAATACAGTATTGCTGTCATTCTTAATATGGAAAGCACCTATCTTTTTCTTTTACCAAACACCACCTAGTGTTTCTCAGAAATATTCTTGATTTGGAAAGTCAATGACTGAGATCCGTCATAGAAGTAGAGAGAGGAGTGGTTGCCAGAAGCTGGGGCACAATGGTTGGGGAGATGTCGGTCAAAGGATACAAAACTTCAGTTAGATAAAAGAAAGAAGTTTAAAAATTCTATTGCACAACCTAGTAACTATAGTTAATAATATATAGTATTCTTGAAAATGACCAAGAAAGTAGATTTTTAAAAAAATTTTATTATTATTATACTTTAAGTTTAGGGTACATGTGCACAACGTGCAGGTTTGTTACATATGTATACATGTGCCATGTTGGTGTGCTGCACCCATTAACTCATCATTTAGCATTAGGTATATCTCCTAATGCTATCCCTCCCCCCTCCCCCCACCCCACAACAGTCCCCAGTGTGTGATGTTCCCCTTCCTGTGTCCATGTGTTCTCATTGTTCACTTCCCACCTATGAGTGAGAACATGCGGTGTTTCGTTTTTTGTCCTTGCGATAGTTGCTGAGAATGATGGTTTCCAGTTTTATCCATGTCTCTACAAAGGACATGAAATCATCATTTTTTAAGACTGCATAGTATTCTGTGGTGTATATGTGCCACATTTTCTTAATCCAGTCTATCGTTGTTGGACATTTAGGTTGGTTCCAAGTCTTTGCTATTGTGAATAGTGCTGCTATAAACATATGTGTGCATGTGTCTTTATGGCAGTATGATTTATAATCCTTTGGGTATATACCCAGTAATGGGATGGCTGGGTCAAATGGTATTTCTAGTTCTAGATCCCTGAGGAATGGCCACACTGACTTCCACAATGGTTGAAGTAGTTTACAGTCCCACCAACACTGTAAAATTGTTCCTATTTCTCCACATCCTCTCCAGCACCTGTTGTTTTCTGACTTTTTAATGATCGCCATTCTAATTGGTGTGAGATGGTATCTCATTGTGGTTTTGATTTGCATTTCTCTGATTGCCAGTGATGATGAGCATTTTTCCATGTGTCTGTTGGCTGCATAAATGTCTTCTTTTGAGAAGTGTCTGTTCATATCCTTCACCCACTTTTTGATGGGGTTGTTTTTTTCTTGTAAATTTGTTTGAGTTCATTGTAGATTCTGGATATTAGCCCTTTGTCAGATGAGTAGGTTGCCAAAATTTTCTCCCATTCTGTAGGTTGCCTGTTCACTCTGATGGTAGTTTCTTTTGCTGTGCAGAAGCTCTTTAGTTTAATTAGATCCCATTTGTCAATTTTGGCTTTTGTTGCCATTGCTTTTGGTGTTTTAGACATGAAGTCCTTGCCCATGCCTATGTCCTGAATGGTATTGCCTAGGTTTTCTTCTAGGGTTTTTCTGGTTTTAGGTCTAATATTTAAGTCTTTAATCCATCTTGAATTAATTTTTGTATAAGGTGTAAGGAAGAGATCCAGTTTCAGCTTTCTACATATGGCTAGCCAGTTTTCCCAGCACCATTTATTAAATAGGGAATCTTTTCCCCATTGCTTGTTTTTGTCAGGTTTGTCAAAGATCAGGTAGTTGTAGATATGCGGCGTTATTTCTGAGGGCTCTGTTCTGTTCCATTGATCTATATCTTTGTTTTGGTACCAGTACCATGCTGTTTTGATTACTGTAGCCTTGTAGTATAGTTTGAAGTCAGGTAGCATGATGCCTCCAGCTTTGTTCTTTTGGCTTAGGATTGACTTGGCGATGCGAGCTCTTTTTTGGTTCCATATGAACTTTAAAGTAGTTTTTTCCAATTCTGTGAAGAAAGTCATTGGTAGCTTGATGGGGATGGCATTGAATCTATAAATTACCTTGGGCAGTATGGCCATTTTCACGATATTGATTCTTCCTACCCATGATCATGGAATGTTCTTCCATTTGTTTGTATCCTCTTTTATTTCCTTGAGCAGTGGTTTGTAGTTCTCCTTGAAGAGGTCCTTCACATCCCTTGTAAGTTGGATTCCTAGGTATTTTATTCTCTTTGAAGCAATTGTGAATGGGAGTTCACTCACGATTTGGCTCTCTGTTTGTCTGTTATTGGTGTATAAGAATGCTTGTGATTTTTCTACATTGATTTTGTATCCTGAGACTTTGCTGAAGTTGCTTATCAGGTCGAGGAGATTTTGGGCTGAGACGATAGGGTTTTTTAGATACACAGTCATGTCATCTGCAAACAGGGACAATTTGACTTCCTCTTTTCCTAATTGAATACCTTTTATTTCTTTCTCCTGCCTGATTGCCCTGGACAAAATTGATGGACCGCTAGCAAGACTAATAAAGAAGAAAAGAGAGAAGAATCAAATAGACGCAATAAAAAATGATAAAGGGGATATCACCACCAATCCCACAGAAACACAAACTACCATCAGAGAATACTATAAACACCTCTATGCAAATAAACTAGAAAATCTAGAATAAATGGATAAATTTCTCGACACACACATCCTCCCAAGACTAAACCAGGAAGAAGTTGAATCTCTGAATAGACCAATAACAGGCTCTGAAATTGAGGCAATAATCAATAGCTTACCAACCAAAAAAAGTCCAGGACCAGATGGATTCACAGCTGAATTCTATGAGAGGTACAAAGAGGAGATGGTACCATTCCTTCTGAAACTATTCCAATCAATAGAAAAAGAGGGAATCTTGCCTAACTCATTTTATGAGGCCAGCATCATCCTGATACCAAAGCCTGGCAGAGACACAACAAAAAAAGAGAATTTTAGACCAATATCCTTGATGAACATCGATGCAAAAATCCTCAATAAAATACTGGCAAACTGAATCCAGCAGCACATTAAAAAGCTTATCCACCATGATCAAGTGGGCTTCATCCCTGGGATGCAAGGCTGGTTCAACATATGCAAATCAGTAAATGTAATCCAGCATATAAACAGAACCAAAGACAAAAACCACATGATTATCTCAATAGATGCAGAAAAGTCCTTTGACAAAATTCAACAGCCCTTCATGCTAAAAACTCTCAATAAATCAGGTATTGATGGGACATATCTCAAAATAATAGCTATCTATGACAAACCCACAGCCAATATCATACTGAATGGGCAAAAACTGGAAGCATTCCCTTTGAAAACTGGCACAAGACAGGGATGCCCTATCTCACCACTCCTATTCAACAGTGTTGAAAGTAGATTTTTAACTGTTCTCACTGCAAAAAAAAGTATGTGAGGTAATGCATATGTTGTTTAGCTTGAGTTAGCCACGCTACAATGTATACATATTTTGAAACAACATGTTGTCCACAATTAACATACAATTCTTATTTGTCAATTTAAATAATATCTGAGGTCAGTATAGAGATATCAAATCAATTTTTCAGTAGCAATGTATAATAACACTTAATCTATTTTCAGGATTATTGGGCATAGGTCATGCTCCAAAGGGCTTTATACACGTTAGCCAAATTATTATGACTTTTCCTTTCTATTCAGGCAATTTCATAATTCCAAGAACATATCTGATTAGTTTAATATTTAATGTTTGTCAGAGAACTGCCCGTGTTTCCCCAGATCTCCATCCTTTTCAATACAGGTTACGTTCTGCAGACTATGTAATTGGTCTCCCACCCAACATCTAAACATTCCTGGTAAATGGGTGACAGATTGGAGTCCCAGCAGTGCTCATAATGAAAACAAATTTTAGAGCTCCTTAGCTGGCTGCACTTGGTTTATGTTTTCATTCTCTTAGCTCATGTCCTTATTTACACCAGGCCTGGAAAAAAGGGAAAAAGCCAAATTCTGAAGCAAAACTTAAGAAATGAGATAAATTCCAGCTGCTTCAGCAAAAGGAAGCAGCTGTATTCGAGCAAAGTAAATGATAAAAACTGGATTACCCTCCCCTGCTGAAGACCAAAAGAGCTTCAAGATGTTTGGGACAGAAATGGAATTATTTCTTTGATTTGAATTTCAGTTCAGCTTAAAGCATCCTCTGAAAAGCAGACATTTTAACTTTCATTATCCTTCCACAGAACCAAGACGAGATGGTCTTTTTGAAAAGTGACCTTTAAAAGTGTGTGGAGAGGAGAAGATGAAGGCACTGGACAATTTTCCTCTATTAGAATTGCAGAAATGTTTTATATACCTCATTGCTAAGTGTGGAATCAATATCGTCTTTTTCACATCACCATCATTACAATGAGCAACTACCAGTTACAAAGGTTTGCCATGTATCAGTCACTGGGATACACAGATTATATTATGTCTCTATCCACGATTATAGATCGGCACCTCCAGTATCTGACCCAGCATTGCTCAGGATAATTCTTTGCTTTTCTCCTATTGATCCTCAGTTATAGTCATTAGTTAATTTTTTCATTGATCCATGCATTCACTCAGGCATTCATTCATGCATTTATAAAATTGTTCTGCATCTAATAGGAACTAGACTATCAGCACCTAGTACAGTGTCTAGTAGAGGAAGATACAGTTATACAGAAAGAATCACAGTGCTAGGAGATACTTGCTTCGATATGGGTGCTCTCAGAAAGGAGAAAGTTGTCATTGTTGCTTAGGAGTTACATGGAAGAGGAGAATGGGGAGATGCTAAATGTCTTGAGAGAGCAGAAGTTTTCTAGCTTTTGCTCAGAGCTTGATCCTCCTACTGTGCTCCAGAGGCCTTGAATCCTGCTCACATATGTTGTGGAGGATCCGCCCAGCCTATAGCTACACAGGGCATCATATGTGTATGGCATGGCTCCTCATTGTAGTTGATTGGACTAGGGGTGAGTCTCTACCTCAGCTGCATGAATAAGATTTTCTGTCTTCTTTAGAGGCTTTTAAGTAATTGACATCGGGACTATCATTGGGGGATAGTGGGCTCTGGGGCCAAAATATCAGGACCGAACTAATTTCAAGCTAACTTTCTTCTTCGTTTGTATAAATTGTTATTCTTAGGATGGTCCTTGGGATATTGTAGTTGGGTATCCAAATAAATTGAGAAAATAATTGATCACAGGGTTCTAAATAATTAATATAGGATTTTTTTTGGGGAGAGTGAGGGAAATTGGAAGCCACGTTAGATGGTATAGTTAGAAAAGGTCTCTCTGAGGAAGTTGGGACCTGAAAGAAGGGAAAGAATTGATCATGTAAGAAATTAAGGCAAGAGCAATGTAGGCAGTGGCTCATGCACTGTTCTGAAGGTAGAGCCAGGAGCCTGGAGGAGAGAGTGAAGAGGAGACTGGTGGGAAGAGAGGCCAAGCGGAAATCCAGGACAGATGATAATGAGACCTATAGGCATTTGATATTTTACTCTAGATGTAATCAGAAACCATTAATGAGTTTTAAACAGAATGGCAACACTATCTGATTTAAGTAAAGTTAAATGAATTCATTTCAAGCCGTCTATGAAAGATCTAGCTAGAGAAATTTCTAGAACTTGGTGGAGGCTAGCAGGATCAAGCTATTGTGCTTCATGTATTTGCTGACTTTACATGGCCCAAACTGGCTTTCTTTGAGCCCTGCCTGCCTATTAGATACACAGAATTCAGAAGCACAGGAAGTGAATAACAATAATGGGGATATTTATAGATCACGTTTTATGTGCCAGGATATAAATGTTTTAATATAACTTATTTAATCCTTACATACTAGTCCAACTAAATGTTAATGGATAATTGGGGTTATTACTACCTCCAAGTAAAGAGAAGTTCTGTAATTTGCTCAGGCATGCAGACAGTAAGCAGTGGAGCTGGGATTCTTATTCAGGTTGGTCTGACTGTAAACCCAAAATATTTAACCACATTTTATCTTGCCTCCTGTTCTGTTAGAGTAGGCTGAGACTGTTGAGCCAAATTTAATATTATAATCTCATTTAAGAAGTGAGGCAGTCATGGCCAAGTGTCAGGTGGTCTTGGCAAGGTCACATAGCAGCAAGTTGGTGGCATGGTCCGAGAGAGGGACTCTGTAGTCATTAGTTCTCACTGACAGTATTGTACTGCATGTGCCCTGGTATTCCATAAACTGATGCTAGTTGCTCACATTTTGTAATAAGAATTTTTGGTTTTGTGACACTTAAAAGCAAAGCAGTCCACTCTTGCATTAATGGTTTTTCACTAAATAATTAAGAAGGAACAATGAAGGGTCAATTCACTAGTGAATATTTACAAAAGAAAGGAGCAGTTCACTAAAGGAGAATTTCACTATATAATTAACAAGGAACAATGACTGTGAGAGGGACGTCAGAGGGTATACAAGGCAAAGGTGGATCAAAATTATGTGGGCTTTGTTTTGTCCAGAATAACAGTCAAAACGTGAAAAGAATCCCACAATAAGGAACAGCTCAATACTTTTGATTAATCTGCATCTTTTTCCAGCAAGAAAACACCTGTTGGAATAAGATACCTCTTTCCCTATTCACTTGTTTTTTCTTCTATCAACACGAATGAGAAATAACTTTATTTTTAATGCTGTGTAGCTCCTAGGCCTCATCTTCCTATGGCAGAGGAGGGTTTCATCGTGGGTGTTGAAATGATGCAGGGCCAGTCGTTCTGAGTGTCCCTGGAATAACAGATCTGTAATAAGTTAATAAGTGTTACGTGGGAAAAAGGGTCCCATGGAGAAAAGGGTTTGGGCAAAACTGAGCTCATTGAGTCATTCATATATATATACACACACATATATATATACACATATATGTGTATATGTATACGTATATAGACATTCATACATATATGAATGTCTATATATACACATATGTGAATGTCTATACATATATATATGTATAGACATTCACATATGTGTATATATAGACGTTCATATATATATTCATATATAGTATAGAATACAGTTCTATATAGAATATATAGTTCTATATATATAGAATATGTACAGTTCTATATATAGAATATGTGCAGTTCTATATATATAGAACATGTACTGTTCTATATATATAGAATATGTACAGTTCTATATATATAGAATATGTACAGTTCTCTCTATATAGAATATGTACAGTTCTCTCTATATAGAATATGTACAGTTCTATATATATAGAATATGTACAGTTCTATATATATAGAATATGTACAGTTCTATGTATACATATATATATATAGAACTGTAGGAAACTTCAGAATCTTTAATATGTATTGTGAATATCAAAGAGCAGTGTATACTATGTTACATTTCCCAATTATATTTGACTATAGAAACCTTTTCTCAGGGTTTCCACTAAGACTCAGAACTGTTACTGGCTATTCAATCTCTGACATAAGTTTTAGGCACTTAATCTGCTTCAGCCAGTCTTACTCTATATCAACAAAACTTGCTCCTGGTTTAGCAGTGAGATTCTCCATCCTTGGTGCTCTTAAGAAGTTTCTTAGCCTTTCCTTATCTCCAGGTCTTTTTTTTTTCAATTTGTATTTGTTTTGTAGTGTCAGTACATGGAAAAAAATAAACAAAAAATACAGATTGATATGGAGGTAGAGAAATATATAGTCTCTGTGTTATACTTTCAGAAACTGTTCGAAGGTATCCACGTTTCCCTTTAGTCCATCACAAGACTTAAATTATGTACTTGGAGATTCATTTACATAGCTGCATTAGTGTTGCTTAACAAGAATGTCTACTAGCCATTGTTAACGTCTGGTGAATTCAATTCTCTAATTCTGTTTTCCTCTAAAGATTTTAGAGATATTCTTTTGAGAAGGCAGGCTGCTGAAGGCTGCTGCATTCTCTTTCTGGAACTTCTCCAGTCAAATTTCTACTTGCCAGCCATATCCTTCCTTGATATGGATATCCTTGAAACCCTGATGCACATTACTGTATTCCGGAAAACCCTATAGTATACAGCAGAGGCCTGCACACTCTGGTACTTGATGAGAGTGTTGAACAAGGCAGAAACAACTGCATGTAAATGCACATCATGTTTTGATCCTTTAACCCAACTTGAATGGTAAGACAGCAAAATCAATTTGAACACAACTTGATTTCTCACGCTACTCTAAGGTGGCTGGAGTGATGGTTAAAAAGATGCATTTGGACATTATACCTCTTCCTGGTGGTTGGAATGCTCTTAGGTAGCACAGAACTATATGGACCCTTTAGCCACTGTGAACTTCCTGGCTTCTGGCTCCACTACACCCAGAGAAAGAAGGAGGGAAAAGAAAGGAGCAAATAAGCATGTGGTGGGGGAAGAGCAAAGAATTAGCTATCCTATCTCATGGCAATGTTGATTCTCTGTGATGTTGAATCATGGAAGGGACTGTCACATTGAATTTCCATTGCTGTCTTTTAGAGATTGTATTAGGGTTCTCTAGAGGGACAGAACGAATAGGATGGAGATACATATATATATGTATGAATAAATGATTGTTTTTAGTATTAACTCACATAATCACAAGGTCCCACAATATGCTGTCTGCAAGCTGAGGAGCAAGGAAGCCCATCTTAGTTCCAAAGCTGAAGAACTTGGAGTCCGATGGCAGGACACAAGGGCAGGAAGCATCTAGCACTGGAGAAAGATATAGGCTGGGAGGCTATGCCAGTCTAGTCTTTTCACGTTTTTCTGCCTGTTTTTTTATATTCTGGCCATGCTGGCAGCTGATTATATGGTGCCCACCCTGATTAAGAGTGGGTCTGCCTTTCCCAGCCCACTGACTCAAATATTAATCTCTTTTGACAACACCCTCACAGACACACCCAGGATCAATACTTTGCATCCTTCAATCCAATCAAGTTGACACTCAGTATTAACCATCACAGATACGAACCAAACAGATGAGAGAGATTAAAAAGGACTTGCCCATGGACACTGAGCAGAGTTTGGACAGAGCTCAAGCCTAGTGCCCTGCTTTGTTAGACCACATTGCCAATGACATACAGGCTGATGTCAAGTCAAATGGATGGTGGAGATGGGAGAAAATGGGGGCAGGGTGGCCTCTATTCTATGCTACCTCTGTTATTTCACTGCCCCCTCAGCATTCCCTTTGTTCACATAGTTCTTTCCTTTTCTTTTGTCATAAAATGCCCCTCTTCTCTTTCCAGCTGCTGCATTTGCTTCTCTTTTTTTCTTGTTTTATTTCTTCATCCTTTCTTGGATTCCTTTCTCTTCCCACAATTTCACCTAAGCGAAATTGTGTCCTATGCCTTAAATGTTTCTCCCCACAGTTGTCAACTACAGTAGCAACTAGTTTTCTTCTTGCTCCTTAGTTCCCTTCAAGGTGGCTGTAAATGGCCATAGAACTCAGCCCGGCCCCACTCCAGGGAGTGCCTTTCACAGAACCTCAATATGACCAATGCAGCCCTTTGGTCCTATACCAAACCAAGATACTTGGTTTGTGTGTAACAAAATGAAAAACAAATGAACAAACTTTCATTAGCTAAGGCAATTGCCCTCCAAGGAGGGAAGCAACTGCATGGCCTTGCTGAAGACTTTGTTGGGTTTCATCGAACAAAGGT
Organism: Gorilla gorilla gorilla; assembly: GCF_029281585.2. Classification (NCBI taxonomy): domain Eukaryota; kingdom Metazoa; phylum Chordata; class Mammalia; order Primates; family Hominidae; genus Gorilla; species Gorilla gorilla. The sequence goes on along the minus strand of NC_073236.2, from coordinate 99,787,849 downwards.
GAGCTGGGGAAGGGTTTTGTTTCCTTAATTGGGGAGTGTTGAATGACACAGCATAATTGACAGAGGAATTTGGACAGAGGAGAAGATGAGAAGAAGGGGTAGGAGGCTGGACAAGAAAAAAGAAGCCAGTAATTTGCAGTGAAGCTGGTCTTATGGTCAGGTGCAGCTAAGAGAAATTCCCCAAGGTGGAGTGAACAAAACACATTGAAGACCAGAGATGCATAAAAGTTGTCATGTTAACATTGTCCTGTCTCCACACAAAACTGAAATTCATTGAATTATAATCATATATCTTTTGTGGATATGTTTAATTGGTTGATTGATCGAATGATCAATTAGAAATTTCTGATAAAGCTAAGTTTGACATTTGAGGAAATTCAGTGCTGAGTTGAGAAAGCAAGCACATGACAACCAGGAGCCTAGAAACAGAGGTGACCACAAGGACGAGTTTGCTCAAGAATTGCAGGAAATTTTGGGGGAGAGGATGGGAGTATGTACAGATGTTTTAGACCTGCCCCGGGCATGGGACAGGGATTGCAGCTGATTTTTTCTACATTTCTAGGGGCCAGGGTACCCTGGTCAGCATCTGGTTTACACATATGTAATCAGAGCACTCCTGGGTTTCCCTAAACAATAACATAGCATCTGCTTCTCATAAGCGGCTCAGAGAGGTCAAAGAGGCTCTTATCCAAGGACAATGGCATGTTTACTGTTCATTTAGAAAGAAGGCCTTGGAAAAAATTAAATGGATGAACTTGCTAATATAGCAAATGTGAAAAACCTGAGAAGAGCCTCTTAACTCCAGAGCTCATTGCCAGCTGGCACATGGCAGTTGCCTGAAGACTCAGAGAAAGGCTGACCTGGAAGGAAGATTAGTAACCATTTCCATTCATAACTGAACAGGGGTGCCAGGTAGGAAAAGTGCTGACTTCTACAATGGGAAGACAGTTCTCCTAATGAAATAAAATAGGATCTTTTTTTTTTCTGGAGTTGACCCAAATGGCTCTGTACTCAGTATAACCACCATCACCCTTTCTCTGAGTAAAATAACTGCTGGAAAGCTGATTTAGGTTAGAGTGCTGGCAAGTAGGACTCAGTGGCCCCAAATATCTTCTACTTTAGAGCAATGACAAAATTTCTAGCAAAGAGGGTATCATTAAATAAAAATGTCTACCATTAAGTGCGTTAGTCCATTTATGTACTAGGTGCTGTGCTAAGAACATGGATCACATGCATCGTTTAATTAAATTTAATTCTCAACACAGATATTATTTATGGCTAGGAGAAGTCCTGCGGTTTTCCGCAACTTGAGCGAATCTTGACTTGGGCCTTTGGGATTGAGTAAAAGCAATCTGTCATCATCACTGTTGATTGATTAAATATCAATGTCATTTTTTACTGCAGTGTCCCAGCTCAAAGAACAAATATCACACATTTTATAGCTGGTGAGGTATCCGATTTTTTTTAAATACGGACTTCTTTATTGATTACTTCTGATGCCCTTGAGACAAAACTAGAGAAGTAGGAAAAACCCTAATATTGGGGCACAGCCAGGAAACTTGGGGTATGTAACTTTGGATAAACTAATAACATTCCTGGGTCTTAAATTTTTTATCTATAAAATAAGGGATTTGGAATCTGAGCTCTTTTCTGGCCCCTGTAGCTGAAAATCTATGATCCTATTTTTTTTTTTGACTGAAAATGTATTTAATTTTTTTTAAAATTATTATTGTGCTTTAAGTTTTAGGGTACATGTGCACAATGTGCAGGTTAGTTACATATGTATACATGTGCCATGCTGGTGCACTGCACCCATTAACTTATCATTTAGCATTAGGTATATCTCCTAATGCTATCCCTCCCCCGTCCCCCTGCCCCACAACAGTCCCCAGAGTGTGATGTTCCCCTTCCTGTGTCCATGTGTTCTCATTGTTCAATTCCCACCTATGAGTGAGAACATGTGGTGTTCGGTTTTTTGTCCTTGTGATAGTTTACTGAGAATGATGATTTCCAATTTCATCCATGTCCCTACAAAGGACATGAACTCATCATTTTTTATGGCTGCATAGTATTCCATGGTGTATATGTGCCACATTTTCTTAATCCATTCTGTCATTGTTGGACATTTGGGTTGGTTCCAAGTCTTTGCTATTGTGAATAGTGCCACAATAAACATACGTGCGCATGTGTCTTTATGGCAGCATGATTTATAGTCCTTTGGGTATATACCCAGTAATGGGATGGCTGGGTCAAATGGTATTTCTAGTTCTAGATCCCTGAGGAATGGTCACACTGACTTCCACAATGGCTGAACTAGTTTAGAGTCCCACCAACAGTGTAAAAGTGTTCCTATTTCTCCACATCCTCTCCAGCACCTGTTGTTTCCTGACTTTTTAATGATCACCATTCTAACTGGTGTGAGATGTTATCTCATTGTGGTTTTGATTTGCATTTCTCTGATTGCCAGTGATGATTAGCATTTTTCCATGTGTCTGTTGGCGGCATAAATGTCTTCTTTTGAGAAGTGTCTATTCATATCCTTCACCCACTTTTTGATGGGGTTGTTTGTTTTTTTCTTGTAAATTTGTTGGAGTTCATTGTAGATTCTGGATATTAGCCCTTTGTCAGATGAGTAGGTTGCGAAAATTTTCTCCCATTCTGTAGGTTTCCTGTTCACTCTGATGGTAGTTTCTTTTGCTGTGCAGAAGCTCTTTAGTTTAAGTAGATCCCATTTGTCAATTTTGTCTTTTGTTGCCATTGCTTTTGGTGTTTTAGACATGAAGTCCTTGCCCATGCCTATGTCCTGAATGGTAATGCCTAGGTTTTCTTCTAGGGTTTGTATGGTTTTAGGTCTAAAGTTTAAGTCTTTAATCCATCTTGAATTAATTTTTGTATAAGGTGTAAGGAAGACATCCAGTTTTAGCTTTCTAGATATGGCTAGCCAGTTTTCCCAGCACCATTTATTAAATAGGGAATCCTTTCCCCATTGCTTGTTTTTGTCAGGTTTGTCAAAGATCAGATAGTTGTAGCTGTGCGGCATTATTTCTGAGGGCTCTGTTCTGTTCCATTATTCTATATCTCTGTTTTGGTACCAGTACCATGCTGTTTTGGTTACTGTAGCCTTGTAGTATAGTTTGAAGTCAGGTAGCGTGATGCCTCCAGCTTTGTTCTTTTGGCTTAGGATTGACTTGGCAATGTGGGCTCTTTTTTGGTTCCATGTGAACTTTAAAGTAGTTTTTTCCAATTCTGTGAAGAAAGTCATTGGTAGCTTGTTGGGGATGGCATTGAATCTATACATTACCTTGGGCAGTATGGCCATTTTCACGATATTGATTCTTCCTACCCATGATCATGGAATGTTCTTCCATTTGTTTGTATCCTCTTTTATTTCCTTGAGCAGTGGTTTGTAGTTCTCCTTGAAGAGGTCCTTCACATCCCTTGTAAGTTGGATTCCTAGGTATTTTATTCTCTTTGAAGCAATTGTGAATGGGAGTTCACTCATGATTTGGCTCTCTGTTTGTCTGTTATTGGTGTATAAGAATGCTTGTGATTTTTGTACATTGATTTTGTATCCTGAGACTTTGCTGAAGTTGCTTATCAGCTTGAGAAGATTTTGGGCTGAGACGATGGGGTTTTCTAGATATACTATTGTGTCATGTGCAAACAGGGACAATTTGACTTCTTCTTTTCCTAATTGAATACCTTTTATTTCCTTCTCCTGCCTAATTGCCCTGGCCAGAACTTCCAACACTATGTTGACAGCTTTGAAGAGAGCAGTGGTTCTCCCAGCACGCAGCTAGAGATCTGAGAATGGGCAGACTGCCTCCTCAAGTGGGTCCCTGACCCCTGACCCCCGATCCCCGAGCAGCCTAACTGGGAGGCACCCCCTAGTAGGGGCAGACTGACACCTCACATGGCCGGGTACTCCTCTGAGACAAAACTTCCAGAGGAACGATCAGACAGCAGCATTTGCGGTTCACGAAAATCCACTGTTCTGCAGCCACCGCCGCTGCTGATACCCAGGCAAACAGAGTCTGGAGTGGACCTCTAGGAAACTCCAACAGACCTGCAGCTGAGGGTCCTGTCTGTTAGAAGGAAAACTAACAAACAAAAAGGACATCCACACCAAAAACCCATCTGTACATCACCATCATCAAAGACCAAAAGTAGATAAAACCACAAAGATGGGGGAAAAACAGAGCAGAAAAACTGGAAACTCTAAAAAGCAGAGCGCCTCTCCTCGTCCAAAGGAACGCAGTTCCTCACGAGCAGTGGGACAAAGCTGGATGGAGAATGACTTTGACGAGCTGAGAGAAGAAGGCTTCAGACGATCAAACTACTCTGAGCTACAGGAGGGAATTCAAACCAAAGGCAAAGAAATTAAAAACTTTGAAAAAAATTTAGACGAATGTATAACTAGAATAACCAATACAGAGAAGTGCTTAAAGGAGCTGATGGAGCTGAAAGCCAAGGCTCGAGAACTACGTGAAGAATGCAGAAGCCTCAGGAGCCGATGCGATCAACTGGAAGAAAGGGTATCAGTGATGGAAGATGAAATGAATGAAATGAAGTGAGAAGGGAAGTTTACAAAAAAAAGAATAAAAAGAAATGAACAAAGCCTCCAAGAAATATGAGACTATGTGAAAAGACCAAATCTACGTCTTATTGGTGTACCTGAAAGTGACAGGGAGAATGGAACCAAGTTGGAAAACACTCTCCAGGATATTATCCGGGAGAACTTCCCAAATCTAGCAAGGCAGGCCAACATTCAGATTCAGGAAATACAGAGAACGTCACAAAGATACTCCTCAAGAAGAGCAACTCCAAGACACATAGTTGTCATATTCACCAAAGTTGAAATGAAGGAAAAAATGTTAAGGGCAGCCAGAGAGAAAGGTCGGGTTACCATCAAAGGGACGCCCATCAGACTAACAGCGGATCTCTCAGCAGAAACTCTACAAGCCAGAAGAGAGTGGGGGCCAATATTCAACATTCTTAAAGAAAATAATTTTCAACCCAGAATTTCATATCCAGCCAAACTTAGCTTCATAAGTGAAGAAGAAATAAAATACTTTACAGACAAGCAAATGCTGAGAGATTTTGTCACCACCAGGCCTGCCCTAAAAGAGCTCCTGAAGGAAGCACTAAACATGGGAAGGAACAACCGATACCAGCCACTGCAAAATCATGCCAAATTGTAAAGACCATTGAGGCTAGGAAGTAACTGCATCAACTAACAAGCAAAATAACCAGCTAACATCATAATGACAGGATCAAATTCACACATAACAATATTAACTTTAAATGTAAATGGACTAAATACTCCAATTAAAAGACACAGACTGGCAAATTGGGTAAAGAGTCAAGACCCATCAGAGTGTTGTATTCAGGAAACCCATCTCACGTGCAGAGACACACATAGGCTCAAAATAAAGGGATGGAGGAAGATCTACCAAGCAAATGGAAAACAAAAAAAGGCAGGGGTTGCAATCCTAGTCTCTGATAAAACAGACTTTAAACCAACAAAGATCAAAAGAGACAAAGAAGGCCATTACATAATGGTAAAGGGATCAATTCAACAAGAAGAGAGCTAACTATCCTAAATATATACGCACCCAATACAGGAGCACCTAGATTCATAAAGCAAGTCCTGAGTGACCTACAAAGAGACTTAGACTCCCACACAATAATAATGGGAGACTTTAACACTCCACTGTCAACATTAGACAGATCAACGAGACAGAAAGTTAACAAGGATACCCAGGAATTGAACTCAGCTCTGCACCAAGTGGACCTAATAGACATCTACAGAACTCTCTGCCCCAAATCAACAGAATATACATTTTTTTCAGCACCACACCACACCTATTCCAAAATTGACCACATAGTTGGAAGTAAAGCTCTCCCCAGCAAATGTAGAAGAACAAGTTATAACAAACTGTCTCTCAGACCACAGTGCAATCAAACTAGAACTCAGGATTAAGAAACCCACTCAAAACCCCTCAACTACATGGAAACTGAACAACCTGCTCCTGAATGACTACTGGGTACATAACGAAATGAAAGCAGAAATAAAGATGTTCTTTGAAACCAACGAGAACAAAGACACAACATACCAGAATCTCTGGGACACATTCAGAGCAGTGTGTAGAGGCAAATTTATGGCACTAAATGCCCACAAGAGAAAGCAGGAAAGATCCAAAATTGACACTCTAACATCACAATTAACAGAACTAGAAAAGCAAGAGCAAACACATTCAAAAGCTAGCAGAAGGCAAGAAATAACTAAGATCAGAGCAGAACTGAAGGAAATAGAGACACAAAAAAACCCTTCAAAAAATTAATGAATCCAGGAGCTGGTTTTTTGAAAGGATCAACAAAATTGATAGATGGCTAGCAAGACTAATAAAGAAGAAAAGAGAGAATAATCTAATAGACGCAATAAAAAATGATAAAGGGGATATCACCACCGATCCCACAGAAATACAAACTACCATCAGAGAATACTACAAACACCTCTATGCAAATAAACTAGAAAATCTAAAAGAAATGGATAAATTCCTCAACACATACACCCTCCCAAGACTAAACCAGGAAGAAGCTGAATCTCTGAATAGACCAATAGCAGGCTCTGAAATTGTGGCAATAATTAATAGCTTACCAACCAAAAAGAGTCCAGGACCAGATGGATTCACAGCCGAATTCTACCAGAGGTACAAGGAGAAACTCGTACCATTCCTTCTGAAACTATTCCAATCAATAGAAAAAGAGGGAATCCTCCCTAACTCATTTTATGAGGCCAGCATCATCCTGATACCAAAGCTAGGCAGAGACACAACCAAAAGAGAATTTTAGGCCAATATCCTTGATGAACATTGATGCAAAAATCCTCAATAAAATACTGGCAAACTGAATCCAGCAGCACACCAAAAAGCTTATCCACTATGATCAAGTGGGCTTCATCCCTGGGATGCAAGGCTGGTTCAATATACGCAAATCAATAAATGTAATCCAGCATATAAACAGAACCAAAGACAAAACCACATGATTATCTCAATAGATGCAGAAAAGGCTTTTGACAAAATTCAACGGCCCTTCATGCTAAAAACTCTCAATAAATTAGGTATCAATGGGACATATCTCAAAATAGTAAGACCTATCTATGACAAACCCACAGCCAATAACATACTGAATGGGCAAAAACTGTTCAAGTTCCATGAGCAGAGTCTATGTAAACTGAATATCATAGCTAACTTGGATAAAGTTCCCAAGCATATTGTTGCAGAAAACCACGTTACAGGATATGTACAATGTAATGGCATTTATAGAATACATGTAACAATTGTATGGGCATGTATATGTATGGGTGTGTGTACATAAAAATGCAAAAAAAATGATTAGAGGTCAAAGGCTTATTTATAACACTTTTTTTACAGGAAGATACACTATTTTCTATTTTAACATTTAAAAGCAATAAAAAACACAGTTCTTTTTGGTAGTACAGTATTTGCTGTTGTTACTATTACTGAAACTAATGATCATGTCTTTAAGAATGGACCAGAAGAAATCAGTCAGCTATAAGAAGAGATCTTGTTGGTGCTTGTATGGTGGGAAGGGTCTTGGGTGTTAGAAGTGAGTTATAAGATGGGCAGTGTGATATAGAAGAATGGTTGCTGTATTTCAGGCATTTGAGTACTGGCCTTGTTTTTTGCTGTTTCTTGATTTGTCTTCTAAGGTATTTGGTGCAGGTTATTTTGGAATGTGGGCCTTGGCTGCACTTCCCAGCAACTTGCTAAAGCTGTCTCAACTCTCCTGTCAGGCGAGGGAAGCCTTACTCCACTGTCTTTTGCCTGAGAGCTGTGGCTATTTCTTAACTCTCTACAATGACTTCCAAATGCTAGTGAATTCTCTAGGTATGATAACCTAAATAAGTAACAATGAAGTGAATACTTCAGTATCTCCAGATACTTGGACTTTAAGGAAAGCTATATTGCTTTGAGGAAAGAGACTGACAATGTACTTATTTTGATAAAAAGGAAAGATGACTTTGTGCCTATGAAATTGAGGACAAGCATGGTTGTGGGGTGTGTCTGTGTGTGATATGTGTTTCTTGGATGTTGGAGGAATATCGTACTCTCCCTTATAGTTCATTTAGGCTCTACAGCAATTAATAGATAATTTTTAAAAACCTTCTGTATTCATTATTTCACTTTATCCTTGTAGGAGTCTTACAGATTAATGTACACAATTATATGGAGAATAATCTAGAGACCAGAGAAATTAAACGATTTACTAAAGGATATGCAAGTGACAGAACAGAACTGGAGCTCTATCCCAGTAAATCCCGTTATCAACCTCCCAATACTTAAGAGCCCTGCTGTAAGCTGAGCTTTCAGAGGGTGTGGCCTGGTGAAACAGTTGCGTGCATAGGATTGTAGGGGTTAAAGGAAGCAGGATACAGATAGCATTCTGCTCCCACATGATTGGTCCACAAGAAATGGTGGATGTTATTGTTATTATATGTTACTCCAATTATTCAAATTTCAGGAAACATTGAAGGACAACCCTCCTGAGTTTGATGAGATTATCTAACATGATTCTTTCTGCAAAGGCTCTCCTTCCTTCATGCCACCTCACACTTTTCCCCCTTCATTTCGGGTACCTTGATGAGCATAATTGACATCTCAAGCTCTGGTGGCTACCACTGGAGACCTGTTGTGAAGTTGCCCAAATAGTTTGGAGTCCCTGACAAAGATTAAGGGCTCTGGCCTTAGCCGTTCCAGGAGGCAGTGATGTGTGTATGAACAAACTAAGTTTAGTCACACAGAGTCATAGTTGGTGCAGTTTATCAGTGACATAGCATCAAATAAATGACTCCTGGAGAACAGCTCATTCTAAAGCCAGCTGCTTTTATTGCTGAACTCTGATTTCACTATAATTAATAAGAATGTGCTTTCCCATCTTTGGAGATAAGAACAGCATCTCAAAGCCCTCCCACTTCCAGCATTGTCTTGCCATTAATCTATAGGACTCAAGTTGGTTCCATTTCATCAATACCCTGTGGCTTGTGAAACAACTGTCCTGCATGGATAAAGAGGTAGATAATCCTTAGGTCATTGTAAGACCCAGTCTCCTGCTGCTGAAGAGAATATAGCTTCAGGATAACACTAGTAATAATTCAACACCCACCTCCTTACCTAGTAAGGCCTCATATACTTCACACTCTCAGTGCTCTGAAAACAATTCACTGCTACTGAAAAGGGGAGACATTTCTCTCAAGAATGAATCTAATTTTTCTGCATAGCTGAGGCCTAAATTCCATGTTCTTTGGATTTTGCCTGTGAGTGTCCCTCTGGGCTTGGCCACATTATATTTTATCTTGCTTATGTCTTTTATTACGTAAGTAATATATTCTCAAATAAAAGATTCAGATAATACAGAAGTATATGGAGAAAAACATGGAAGTCTTTCTCTTTTCTCCTTCCCCATTTTCATTCCTTATTCCAGAGATAGTGTCATGTTTTTAAACATAAATAATTTAGCATTGTTTAAAGTTCAAATTATATACATATGTATATCTTTTTGCAACTTGTACATATCTTTTTGAAACTTGTTTTTTCCACTCATCCTTATGTTTATTCATATGGATAAACACAACTTTGTTTATTTTTTTGCTGTATGGTCTTCTGTTATGTGAACATACCACAAATTACCTAGACATTCTTCCACTGAGGAATGTTAATCATCTCCAATACTGGCTCTGACAAAGAAAATTGTAATGATCATTCTTATGCATATTGTTTTGTGTAAGACTTGAGTTTCTTCAGAGTACTCACCCATGTGTGGAATTTCTGGATTATGAAATTTCTGGATTGTGGATTGTAGTTTATGTGCTATTCAGCTTTAACAAATACTGCTATTTGAAGGTATAATTTTAATAATTCTTTTTTTACACATTCCTCAACATTTGGTATTGTCAGACACTTAACTTTTCCCTGTGATTTTTTGCGTTAACCTGCATTTCCCTAGTTGCCAGTGAAGTTGTGAAAATTTTCCGTGTTTTATTAGACATTGATATTTCTTCTTCAGTGAATTGCCTATCTATACCATTTGCTAATTTTTAATTATCAGAATAACATCTGACACAAAGCACTTACTACATGTGTCTAAGGGCTGTTCATATTTAAAGTCACTGAATCTTCATAAGAATAATTTGAAAGAACCCAGCCTAACTCATAAATAGTAAGTGGCCAAACTAGCTTCAAGTCCAGAAAATTTCCTGTGTTTCTCATTAGTTTTAATAATTTTAATATAAATCATTTGGATTTTCTAAAACCTATAATTAAAATTTCAGTGAAGTCGTCTTTTCCAAGATTTACACCTTCATTTAATTTTCTTAGGATTCCTTACTTCTTTTTATGGTCCTTGTCTGATACTGAAATCCAGGCTTTACTTGCCTCCTAAAATGATTGGGGAGCATTTCCTTCTTTTAAATATATATTCTCTGTGATATTTTGCATAATATTAGGATTATCTGTTCCTTAAATATTTGGTAGAATTTGTTCGTAAAGGCATCTGGGCCTTTTTTAACTCGCCCAGTAGGTAAACTTTAAATTATCGATTTATTTCTTAGACAGTTTTGGTCTAGTCTTGTTTATGTATATTTCATTTTGATAAATTACATGTTCTTTAGAAAAGTGTCCATTTGTTCTGTGTTCATGTTTATTAATGTGATTTTTTCATGTTACATACATTTTACTTTAACATTGCAAAAATTTTTAACCTGTTGAAGAATATAGAAAAATGATATAACATCATATAATTCCACCAAATTAAACAGGTTAGCAAATATTTGCCATATTTGCTTCAGATTTTTTACTCACTCTCAGAGAAAGGAAGATGAAGGGAGAGAGGGAATGAGGGAGAGAGAAAGGAAGAAAGGAAGGAAAAAAGGGTGAGAGGAGGAAAGGAAGAAAAAGGGGAGGAAAGGAAGGAAGGAAGAAAATATTACAGATACAGCTGGAGATACCCCTTTACATGCTACTTTAATCTTTTTTCCTGAGATAATCCCATCCTGAAGCAAGTGTACACTACATTCCTGTATTATTTTCATAGCTCCACTGTATATTTATATATGCATCTTTAAATAACATACACTATTATGTTGTGGGGTAAGCCATATGTGAGAGCTAGAGGCGAGGATTTCCTGGGAACCAAATTAATCCCTTTTTAAAAAAATAGTATTTTATTTTTATCACATATGAATGTATTCTTAACAATATACTATTTAGCTTTCCTTATAATTGGGTATTATGCTGTATATAGTCTTCTGCAACTTTCTTGTGTCACTCAAATTATATTTCTAAGAATTGCATATGTTTTTCACACAGTTACATTCATGTTTCACTACTGAATAATATTTTTGTGTGTATTTTTCCAGCTTCTTGATATTAGATACCTTTCTTTCGTTGCTTCCTTTTCTTTATTAAAGAGTACTTACTGAATACTAACATGCCAGGCCCTATTCTAAAATGTGAGGATATAGTAGTAGAAAACCCAAAGATCTTTGTCTTTGAAGTCTAGATTCTAAAGGGTAAAATAGCTAATAAACAAGCATATGAATAAAATATGTAGTCTGTTATATGGAGATAAATACTAAGGGAAAGGAGAATTCCAAGCAGAGAGGAGCAAGTTCAAGGATCTTAAGGTAGGAGCATGCCTGGTGTGCTCAAGAGCCTGCGGGGAGGCCAGTGTGGCTGAAAATGTTCAAGATGGAGAGTGGATCCAGCAATCCTACTACTGGGTATATATCCAAAAGAGATGAAATCAGTATGTTGAAGAGATATCCTGCCCTCCCATGTTTATTGCAGCACTATTCACAATAGCCAAGATACATATAAAAAAGAAGGAAGTCCTGTCATTTGTGACAACATGGATGAACCTGTAAGACATTATGTTAAGTAAGCCAGGCATAGAAGGATAAATACCATATGATGTCATTCGAATGTGGAATCTAAAAAAGTTGATCACAGAGAAGTAGAAAATAGAATGGCGGTCACCACAGGCTGGAGTGGTTGGGGAGACAGGGATGTGGAGATGTTGGTCAAAGGATATAAAATTACAGTTAGATAGGAGGAATAAATTAGAGACCTACTTTATAGCATGGTGACTACAGCTAATGACAATATATTGTACTGTCCTGCATAATGACATTTTAGTCAATGATAGATTGAATATAGAATGGTGATCCAATAAGATTATAATAGAGCTGAAAAATTCCTATCGTCCTTTTCCAGTAGGGCAAGATGTGGAGGTAGAAGAAAGTGATGATAATAATACTCACCCCATGTAGGCTTAGGCTAATGTGTATGTTTGTGTGTTTTTAACAAAAAGTTTAAAAAGTAAAAAAGAAAAATTCATAGAAAAAATTATTATAGAATAAGAATATAAAGAAAATATTTTTGTACAGCTAATGTGTTTGTTTTGAGCTGTGTTATGGAAAAATGAAAACTTTTTTTAAAATTTAAAAAGTTTATAAAGAAATTAGAGTAAGCTGTGGTTAATGTATTATTGAAGAAATGTTTTAAATGAATCCAGTGTAGCCTAAGTGTACAGTGTTTATAAGGTCTACAGTACTGAATGGGAATGTGCCAGGCCTTCACATTCATACATTACTCACTCATTGACTCACCCAGAGCAACTTTTAGTCCAGCAAGCTCCATTCATGGTAAGTGCAATGTATAGGTGTACCACTTTTTATCTTTTATACCCTATTTTTACTGTACCTTTTCTATGTTTAGATATCCTTAGATTCACAAATACTTACTATTGTGTTCCAATTGCCTGCAGTATTCTGTAGAGTAACATGCTGTAGAGGTAGCCTAGGAGCAATAGCCTCTACTGTATGGCCTAGGTGTGTAACAGGCTATACCATCAGGTCTATGTATGTCTACTCTATAATGTTTATACAAGAACAAAAATCACCTAATGATGCATTTCTCAGAATGTGTTCCCATCATTAAGCAACGCATGACTGTATTCTTGAAAAACGCGAACAGAGTGGTTGTTACGTGCTCTCGCCACAAAAATAACTGTGAGATAATGCATATGTTAATTATCCAGACTTAACCATTCCGCAGTGTATATATACTTCAAAATATAATGTCGTGCACAATAAATACATAACTTTTATCTTTAAAAAATAGAAAAATAAGAAAGATAAGGAGAGTGACCAAAGACCCTGTTAGAGAAGTAGGAGATAGAAAGAGTAGAGAGAGAATGCGGGTCTGCAGATCATGGAGGGCTTTGCAAGTGAAATGACGATTTCTATCAGCATCTCTTGGGCTGCTGAGAAAAGTCTGTAGGACTTAGAGTTGAAGCAGAGACACCAGTTAGGAATCCAGGTATGATATGATGGTGGCTTAGCCATATTTTATCTCACTTGTTTCTCACAGCAGCCTGTAAGGTAAATATATACCCATTTTACCAATGAAGAGTTGAGGCTCCTGTGGGGTCAGTAGGCTCTCTATCTAACTCACTGTCACATATCCTGTTTGTGGTGGAGTAGGACTGAAACCTGTTTGACTTAAACCTCTGTTTGACTATTTATACTCCTAGAAATATTTCATGCTTACAGCAAAACTATTTTGCCTCTTTTAAAACCAAAACCACTAACATGGTATCTAGTCCAAATAATCATGGACTAGATTATTGGAACCTGGAATTTTGTTGAGAATCCCAGCTGTATTGTTTCGGCTTTCAGATACTCATGTCTACATAAGGAAGAAGTATCATCGGAAGGAAAACTTAACCCAAAGCATAGCTAAGATACCATCAGAACTGTGACAGCTATAGTGCCCTGCAGGTACCACCCTCAAAGATTGCTCTGTGATTACATGACTGTAATTAGATTCATTGAGGAACATCTGTTTTTTTCTGTTTACTACACCCAAACTTAGAAAGGGCCATGACACTTTGTTGCCCTCCAGATTCAATTTTTGTAATTGCCCATTAAGGGTGATTGCTAACAATGTTTAATCAATGGAATTTTAAATGGAGTTTCATGGTTTAGGATTTCAAAGTCTTCTATAAATCTTAGGGAGCCACTATTGCATGGTATATTTGATAGTGTGGTCTTTGTGGAATTCACATGGTGTCATGAAGATTTGAAGCAGAGAGGAAACGGAAAAATTACTTAGTGCACTACCTTTATTTTATAAATGAACAAAGTGAGGAAAAGAGAGGCCATTGGCTTAAAGTTGTTCATTGTTTCAGAACTGAGCAAAGATGTTGTGAGAGACCGTCTAATATATCTGAAGGAAAAAGTCTTTAGATATCAGATTGGCATGACTGTCTTACTCTCTGGATGTGTGACCCCGTGAATGTTATCTGAACTTTATAAACCTCAGTTTCTTCATTTGTAAATTCTGGGTAACAACTGTCTTGTAGAATACCTGAGCAAAATTATAAATATGTCAAAAGCACCCAGGTAGGACTGTAAGTACTAGCTATAATTTATATTGCTTTTTCAGCTCAACAGTCTTTTCAACTCTACTTTCTAAATTACTTGCCTCCAAGTCTCAGTCTAAGCCAAACTTTAAGCCTCATCCACACTGACAAGAAAATCAGCTTTGACCCATCTACGTACTCATTCAGATAGGTATTTTAGATACATAATCTTGAAATGATGTATTTTATGAAGGGCCTAGGCTCCAAAGACGAAGGGAAAAGTGGCCAGCATTGATTGTACTTTGGAACATCCCAGTGAAGGAAATGCAGGGACAAAGACTTCTTTCACATATGTGCCCGGAGAGGATTTTTGACCTCAGTGCTGCAAGTATTTGGGCTACTTTCTAAATGGGTGTTCAGTACAGCATTTGATTGCAAAGAAGTAGACTAGAGAGATTTCCCTTGGGTGCTAGAATGAAAAGTTATCAAATTTACAACTTTGAAGCACACTTACCAACACTTCACAGTAAAAATGACTCCTTGTTTTTCCAACATCTGCCTTTAGAACTACTGTTCTCCGGAACAAAACATAATTGTGATAGTGGGGGATGCATTTGAATGATCTCTTGAGAGCACACAGTGTTGCCGGAGGAAGTCTGAAAATTGAAGAGTACTTAGCCAGGGGGTACATTTTGTCTGTTCTGCTTTTAAAATGAAAATGCTACTGAATGAAGCCAGCTATGGCTCAGCAAAAGTCTCACTGGATAGTCCTTGGTGGGGGTACTATGATATAAGGGCAGGAGGGAGCTTTCTAGATTTGGTTTGCCAAGAGTTTGAGATTCTTGGGTATTGACACACTTACCAAACCCCTAAGAAATACATGATAAACCAGGAAGTTGATATACTGATTTACAGTGGAGTAAATGCCTTTCCAGTGATTAGAGTAACTTATTCAGTCTCCAGAACATCTTCTCCTTGATGTCATAGTATTTGGTACACCAAATTCATGATCATAAAGTTGCTTTGAAGTCGTGGAGTCAAAACAAAAGCAAATTGTCTTGAAAAGTATGTCCAAGTTGTGCATCAGCCTAATGGTGAGCCATGCCTGCTCTATAACAGGTAAGGTCTTCTTACGGACTGGAAACTGTCTGCTCAGGGATGTATTCAGGAAGGCTCCACACAGACCACTCAACTTCTTTAACACAGTTTTGTTTTGTATAAGTTATATGAAAAAGAATTCCTTTATAGCTTAGTTAATTACTGGCAGCCTATGCTTATCTTAAGGGCTTCCTAAATTCAACAGCGTGTCCACAAACCACTTTTAAAAAATTAAAAATTTTCTTGCTACATAATAGTCGTACACATTTATGGGGTACTTTTGTGTTATTTTGATACAAGTATACAAGTGGAGTGCAGATATCTCTTTGGTATACTGACTTTTGTTTTCAAACCACTTCTGAATCAATGGTATTGAATCTTAATAGTTTCCTTCTCTAGGAATGACTCTATCTCTAAATCCTGGGAACCAGTATTTACTGTAGACTACTAAGTTGGCTCCTTGGCTCTAAGTATGGAAGTCTTACATTCGGACATCGTGGTGGTATTAGTGGGGTTTTCAAGTTTTACAGTTGATGGAACAAATGCCAGAAATGGTGGGAAGGAGGGAGTGAGGACACACGAGCTTTAGGTATGATAAAGTGAAGTAACTATTATTTTACTGACTAGCAGCTGCATTTAAAACCCTGAGGAAGCTCTGTCTCAGGCTTGATGGTTGTCAGTTACATGCCTAGGGAGCATCCGATTATGAACATGGCAAATTATAACAGCAGCATCTTGAAAAACAACAGGGCAAGCCGCATAATTTCTGTATATAACTGAGGTATCATATTGACCAGAGTGTCTCTCTACTATCTAGCTGCTGGGAGGCTAAAGAGCTGAAATTCAAAGTCCAGTTACATCAAACGTCCACTCTTATGTGAGTTAGCTTGCCTGGGAAACCACCAGTTTGATTTTAGCCTTTGCGCCCTTTTGGAAAAATCTAAGTTACCCCAAAATACAAACAAAACAAAACAAACAGAAAACAGAAAACCTCCATACCCTAAGGTCCATAGTCCTGGGTAAAGGTGAAGGGAGATGTTATGTTGATGTTCAAAGGGAATGGATAAATACAGCCCTCAACAAATCACATGTATATTGCCAATGTGCTGGAAAGGAACTCTCAGTACTTAGAAAGGTCAAATGTGGCAACTGACGGATCCTGATTAATGGCTGTATCACTTTTTTTTGATAAGAAACATGATCAAAGGATTCTTTAGTGAAGCCTAAAGAGGGGCAACCGAGCAAGGGTGTTCTTGTTGCCACTAAAATAGAAGATTCAATGATTGTTGAAGTCATATAGTTTCAGGGTATTGTAACATTTGCATTGTTATACATCACAGACTATATTTCTGCTGTAATTTAAAAATTATTAAAATAATCTCATTGGTGTTTTCCCCAGAATAGCATCATAGTTTGTGATTGTTTCTGGCTCTGGTATTGAGGGATAATTTACACAGGGGATGGGTGTAACTGGATTCTTCACTCCTCCCACTCCAGATCTACTTGCTCCTCTCCTGCTTTCTTCCAAATAATGTCTTACCAGAAGTAATGGAAAAATTATCCTGGTCTTAATGATTCCCATCTGGTTCTATATAAGTAATCAATCAAATTCTGCCAAAAATTAGCAAATATATTTCATTTTTAATAATAGACATGACAGAGAGTTGCTAGCTGGTAGGTTTGCTGGAGGACACTCACAGGAGACCAGTTTTTCCCGAGCTACACTTAGAAGCAGTAGAGAACATTTAAACCTCACAGATGGTACTTACTAGCTCTGTGTCTTTAGGCATATTATTTAGTCCTTCTGAGCCCTGCTTCTTCAGCTCTAAAAGGTGAGTCACAATAATCATTTATTTGGAGGCTAGTTGTGAAGATTAAATGATGTAACAGAGGTCGAACACTTAGCACAGTGGTTTACCCTTTCCATGGTTTTAGCTACTTGCAGTCAACCACAGTCTGAAAATATTAAATGGAAAGTTCCAGAAAGAAACAATTCATAAGTTGTAAGTTGTGCACCTGTCTGAGTAGCATGATGAAATGTCTTACAATTCCACTCCCTTCCCCCCAGGATGTGAATCATCCCTTTGTCTAGTTACTTCTGTATACTACCTCCCCCTTAGTCACTTAGTAGCCATCTTGATAAGATCAACTGTTGGGAGAATGCAGTGCTTGTGTTCAAGTGATCCTTATTTTATTAATGGCTCCAAAGTACAAGAGGAGTGATTCTGGCATATTGTTATAATTGTTTTATTTTGTTATTGGTTATTGTTATTAATCTCTTATGCCGTACCTAAAATTAAACTATTATCATAGGTATGTATGTACAGGAAAAACATAGAACCTATACAGTTTGCTACTATGTAAGGTTTTGGGCATCCACTGAGGGTTTTGGAAGGTACTGTCCAAGGATAAGGGGGAATTACTGTATAGGACTATTTATACAATGGGTGCCAAATAAATACTCTGCACATCTTCCCTCCAAGGACTACTGTCTCATTCAAGCTTCAAAAGTTGACAAAGAACCATTAAATGAGAGTTATAAAAAGCAAAGCAAAATATATCTCTGAATCTTTTTATTGTTGAAACCCAATCATGATGGGTACTTGCTAGTTTTTCTTCTAAAATATGGTTATGACCATATTAGCATAGAAAAAAACATTTGGGTGGTTTGATTTGCCATGCTTTGTTTGCAACAAGAAAATAATTTGTATTTTTATTTAAAATGTCTTGCAAGGAATCAGACATCAGGAATATTTACTCAATAGCTGCTTGACTGATACCATTAGACCTCCTTCCAGAGTGGCCTGGCAGTCCTGAACTGTAACACCAAGTATCACACATTGTGACTTATCTTTCCACAGTGAAAGAGATGTGGGAACAATTTCTTTCCCTCTCTAGGCAAAGTCTCTGTCATTTCGTGACACCTGGAAATGGGTGGAGTGTTCAGGTGTTTCAGCAGAACTTTTTCTATCACTGGAGGGACCTGGCCTTTGTCTTTTCCCAGGTTCACTGTGGTTGTCCTTTTATTCTCTTCACTCTCCTTACTCATTTTCATCTTCAGTTTGTGGAT
Organism: Gorilla gorilla gorilla; assembly: GCF_029281585.2. Lineage (NCBI taxonomy): Eukaryota > Metazoa > Chordata > Mammalia > Primates > Hominidae > Gorilla > Gorilla gorilla. The sequence continues at coordinate 99,769,233 of NC_073236.2, read as the reverse complement.
TAAGAAAGGGAGGGGATGGAGTAGGAGAGAGACATATCCTGAGCTCCATGGCGTCTATTTCCCCCTATTCTTTACTTGTAGTACTTGGGGCTCTTCCTGCTGGTTTGTCAGAACTGGATACAGACACCTTGGGCATTTCTAAGCTTGTCTGGGCACAGGAGCAGCCATGGGTTTGGAGAAATATGATCATTTGAGCCACCCTTCCTTCCCGGCTCAAATGCTAAATTACATGGCATTGTAAACATTTGTTACATTTAAATTTTGTTGCCAAATGCATTTTCTTAAGTATGGGAAAATGTGCCTGAAGATTTGTGTTTTGTTAAAGAGTGATAATTCAATAAAAGATTTTAGGCTCCTCAATTCTATAATACTTAAAATACTCAGTGATGAGGATTTAAAATGCGAGTAACCAAGCAGCTCAAGATAAAGCAAAAGACTTTTTGGGTTTGCTTTCATCTTTTTATTCTTGTGAGCATTTATCTTTCAGCAAGATTTAAAGAGATTTGCCATTTAATATAATTTTAATATTTTGAGATCTAATTGAGTATAAAAAAGGTATGTATTGTCTTCTCACTGAACTCTGCTCTGTGTGGGCATTTGAGGAATATGTAGGATTATTGATGAAGACAGTTAGAAAGTTGGCATGTAGGAATAAATTCTACATCTGTTACCCTTTGGCTGACAGAAGCCACTCGCATCTTCAGAACACGTTTTCTTACCCCGAACCAAGGCTTGTGCCTCCAAAACCTTTTTTTCTTTTAAATAAAATATAGCCAAGCTGCAGCTCTTTGTGATGTTTCACACAAAGTCAAGTAAAGAAGACAGTTTTATTGTGCCCTATCACACAAGCAGCCATATTTAAGCTACAAGCTAGGACTGCAGAGGCACAGTTTGTTTTTCTCTCCTCTACACATTCTGTCCTCTGCTGCCAGTCCCACGCCTATTCCCACATGGATGCCTCCTCTCTTAGCCTGCTCCCATCATGAGCTCCATGGACAGGTATAGCTTTGCCAGCCCCACTGCCCCCCTACCCTCTATTGCTCATGTTACCCATTTGTCATTTCTTATTGCTCTTCTAGCTAGACCCTTCACTCACTGCTTCTGCCCTTATTCGAGCTGGGTCTTCACTCTTGCGTGTCCATCTTGGGATTTGTTCTGCTCTTCTTATTCCGGACCAAACTGTCTTTGCTAGGAAAGCATACCTATGATATTAGCATAGCCTGGTATAGTTCTCAGTGTTTTAAGAAATCATCAATTTTTTCCTTTTGTGACTGAGGCTAGGAGAAGCAGGAAGCCCTTTTAGTTTAGGGATGTCCTGAGTCTTTGGAAGTCAAGCTCATCAAGTTTCCCTCCATTCTGTCGTGAGCAAGCATCAGCTTCCTGGCTGTTGAAGAGTTTCTGTATCTGAGCAGCTGAATATGTTGGGTAAGGGAAGAGATCAGGTAAAGAATCAATATTATTGAAGGTGAGGCAGGCCCTTCAGCCATTTCTTTGCGACTCGGCACTAGGCACGTCTTTCCATGGTGTGCTGGAAAGTGGAAATCCCAATGTGCTGCTTCCCAAGAGCTCCTTGATGTTTTGATTAAACCTGATCACTTCTGGTTTGGCAAGGTTGATTTGTGTTAGCAGCAAATTTCATCCGGAAATCTCCCCGATGAACATGCATTGTGTTCTCTGGACTAGAAGGGCCTAATGTTTTGATATTTAGAGTCCTGAAAGTGAATAGAATCTTCATTCCCCCTCTCCCCGATGTTTCTCCTGTTCACTACTGCATAGGAATCTACTGAAATTGACACACCTTTTTCCCCTGATTACTTCATTTCTTTTCTCTTAAATTAGGAGGCAGCAGAAGTGAACATCCTGGTAGAATTTGTCTGTATTTGTCCTGCACAGGAACCTACTGAAATTGACGTGCTTTTTTCTGTGTTACCCCCTCTTTCCCTTATCTTAAACTAGGAGGCAGCAGGAGTATATGCTCTGGAAGAATTTGTATGTATTTGTCCTGTCATCTCAGTGTAATCATAAAGTGATTTTCCTTAGACACCCACAAAACAGCAATCACGCTTTTCCCGGAGCTTCAAATTGGCTGTAGTGATGACATGCTTCTATCCAGGGGATCTCTGTAAATCATACTTATCATGGTGCCCACCTGTGGTCCCATTTACCAGGGAAGCGTTTTGTTCTCATGCATTTGCTTGTTGGTTTTGCTAGAATTCTCATCCTTCCCTTCCCCTGTGGCATCCCTGTGAATTCTGTTTTCTCATTCACCACTCTGATTTTACTTGGATATTTACCTGGTTATTTATTCCTTAAGGGATTTCTCAGCCTGGCTTTTTAAAGATTTATCTCCTACTTTTCTTGACCTATCCCTCATCTCCACACCCCACTACTTCTTTCTTTTTCTGTCAAGGCAGCTGCACTTCTGATCTCCCTTCCTCCTTTATCTTATTCAGTCAGAGCTGCAGCCTCCCCCAGATCCACTGACAGCCAGTACTCCCACCACCCTTACTGAGTGCCTACTATGTGCCAGTCCCACCCTTGCAACACTCATAAAATCTCTTAAAAAGCAAGGTAGGTAACACCATCCCTGTTTTACAGATGAGGAAAGTAAAACCTAGAGATGTTAATGGTTGTTCCTAAACAATATAATACAAGATGGAAGACTTGGGATTCAAATCCATAGCTCTCTTACTCTAAGCTCGTGCTCTTTCCACTGCATTATGCTTTCTGACAAGAAAGGCCAAGAATAGTCAATGAAATGACATTAGCTCATCTTCTCTTGAGCTCTTGGTCAGTGTCTTATCAAGAAGAAACTAGTTCAGAGAAGACAATTTTTTCATAAACAGAAGACTTATAAGTGGCAGAACATCCAGAATCAACCTGGAGTGGCATTCTACATCGTTTTCCTTGTGGTTTAGGGAAAGCTTTGGTGCTTTTCGTTGCAGCTGCTAAGAGCTGGGTGTTCGTGGCTCAACTGCTGGTTTATAATTAGATGCTAGTTAGGTAAAGATTGTTAGATAAATTACTCAAAGTTTCTTTTATATATCTTAATGTGGAGTATTTTTCGTGCTGGCTTATGACAATAAGTATCAATTTAGCCACTCTTTTTCCCTCTTTCATACTCAGTAGACGAGGCAGAGGCAATGTTTGAACCTATTTTGGTATCTCCCTTCGAACACTGCAGTAGTGAGGCTCTCAGGCTTTCAACATGAGGATGGCCACTAGACTGTCCTTTAATGTTAACATGCAAAATAATATTCTATATTTGAAGTTAAAGGAGATCTCAAATAATAAAATGGTGTATTGTTCTAGAACACAAACTCACCTAATTTTACTAGATAAAAACTAGACACCTTACCTTTGTTTTTTTTTTTTTGTTTTTTTGTTTTTTTGTTTTTTTTGAGACGGAGTCTTGCTCTGTCACCCAGGCTGGAGTGCAGTGGCGTGATCTCGGCTCACTGCAAGCTCTGCCTCCTGGGTTGACACCGTTCTGCCTCAGCCTCTCAAATAGCTGGGACTACAGGCGCCCGCCACCACGCCCGGCTAATTTTTTGTATTTTTAGTAGAGACGGGGTTTCACCGTGTTAGCCAGGATGGTCTGGATCTCCTGACCTCGTGATCCACCTGCCTCAGCCTCCCAAAGTGCTGGGATTACAGGCGTGAGCCACCATGCCCGGCAGGACACCTTATCTTAAGCCTCTGGACTTTGCATCAGGGAAATTTGGTTTATATGAGCTCAGGTTTTATCAGTCCTCAGGGGAATTATTGAAACATTGGCCTTTAACATCAGCCCTAACTTAAAATTGCTCTTATACCTTTTCTAAGAATTTCCTTGACATTTCTCAAGTTATATAAATGCCTTTTGAATCAGTATAAAATGGGCCTCCTAAAAAATGATCTGACTGGACTCCAGTTTCCCCTTGTGGGTTTTGAGATAAAGTCCATAAATATTTAATAACTGGGCGTTATGGGGAACCTTCTGTCCTAGTTTTGATGTGAAGTTGCTATTTGAAGTTGGAGCATGTTTGGCCCCCATATGAAAACTTTTGACTTAAATTTTGACCATATTATTGGTTGTTTTTAAAATAATTGATTCAAATGTTATAATGTCCTGATAAGGTGTTCAAAGTGATAGTTTGGTTATTTTGGCCCTGTAAAGTCAACTTAAACACCATTGAGAGGTTTGTTTTTAAAATCTATGATTTAATTTTTTCAACTTACACATTCTGATATAGTAAAATGTCAGTAAAAATGTCATAGAGGATTATCTCATTTGAGTTCTCTTTTTTTCAGTGTATGTATTATTTACCCATTTCTTTGTATCTTTACCAATTCAGATTTTGAATTAACATAGCATTGTTAGAATTGAGTTTTTCTGATGAACTACTGTATAGGAACTTTCTTGAAGATATGTGCTTCTTTCATGAGACAGTAATATTTAATCTTTAGATGTTTGTTAAGTGCAGATTGAATCCAGTACATCCAGTCCAGACTATTTTCATATAGAAATTGTCTCCTTGGGTTTTACGGCACTAAGCTCAGCTCTTACACACACATTACTCAGTACCCTTATGAGATTTCCTTTGCGGGTCATGGCTTAATTATATTAGTTTGTATGAATAAGAAGAACGAATGGAATGACAAACTTTAAGAGCTAGAAGCAGACATTTACACTTTTACTCAGAAGCCCACTAAACATAAAATAGACCTCTGAGAAAGGTAAGATTGGTCAGTCAAGCAGGACACTCCCACTGGCTGCGAATAACAGGAACTCTTGCAAGTCTGGTGACCTTCCAGAAATCAATGCACAGGTGACCTTCCAGAAATCAATGTCATCAACAAGTCTCTGGCACTGTGTGAGGGAGAGGATGCCTAAGCCTGATAATGGGCATATTCAGTTCTCAGTAGTTATAGTTCTTCCTGTAAAGTAATGCATTGGCTTTCTGACACATAGGTTTCATTTTCCTTCCAGGGCCTGGATGAAGCAGGACTTGAAGATTTTGATTTGTAGCCATGGCAGAATGCCCCTTGGGAACTGGCTGGCCCTCCTATTAGTGCAGTGGTACAGGGCTATAATAGATAAGGTTAAGGCTCGTTGACAGACATTTAGCCTCACGTATGAAAATGTTGGGATAATTAGTATTCAAAGATGGCAAGTTTTCCCTAGTGAAGCCGAAAGAACACTAGAAAGGATGTTTGTGATGAGAAAATTAGAAAGAATTTGAAGGGCTTACATAAAAATACAACAGGTCTTGATAATTGAACCCTTATATTTTGTTCATGTTGCATTTTTGGTTCTCATTCATCATCATCACTATCAGATTCACCAAGAAATATTTATTGTGAACTTGCTTTGTGCTAAGCACTATGCTAGACATGGGTACAGAGAAGTAGAAACATACCCCTGCCTTCATGTAGCTTACACTTCAGGGACATAGGCCCTACGCATTGTGATTGTAACACACTGCGACTCCTTTTCTCATGTCTTGAGGATTCAGTCTTTTATACCCACTCTATATTCACTCTTCAAAGATGACTTTTTTTTTTCTGGGATAAAGCATGATGAATCTATCTTGTTTACTTTTTTTTTTCTTTTTATTATACTTTAAGTTTTAGGTTATAGTAGAAAGAAAGTATCTTGCTTACTTTCTTTCTACTGTAAGATATATTGGTATCTAAATATTTCTCCTTGTCTTAGAGGAATGGTGATATTTAGAAAGGATGGAGTGGTGTGAATGGTGGGGTGATAATTATGAAAAGAGAAATAATGTGTAAAATAAGAAAATTTTTTTAATAATTTGAAGGATATTGAGTCTAACTCTTTAAAAATAGATCAGTAACAACTTTGGTTGGGTCTTGGAGTCATTATTACTTCAGTTTTACTAATCTACCTGATTGTTCCCAAGACTATGATGGTTTAAGTCAAAACAAAAAGTCTTGTCATTCCTCTGCTCAAAAATCTTATATCTCAAATCCTTATCTGCTAATTCTGGGAAACATAATGTTGAGGGAAAAATGCAAGTTGCAGAAGTAATGTTCACAGTAAGGTGCTATTTATACAATTTTAAAGCCATTAAAACAATGCTACATGTCATTTATGGGTTGCATATATATAGTAAAAGGGTCATGGGTGAGAATGATAAACACTAAATTTAGAATAGTTTTCGGCTATGGGAGTAAAAAGGGAGGGTAATACAAATGAGAAAGGCTTTATATGTGTTAATAGTCCTTTATTTCTTAAGCGGAAGGGCAATGCAAATGAGGAAGCCTTCATATGTGTTTATTTTATTTCTTATTGGTGAGTGTACAGATGGTCCATTATATTCTTCTAACTTTTCTTTTTGTAAACTACTTTTTTTGAAAGTTTCATTTAAATATAAGAATGAGAATTAGAGAATCTGTTATTTTAATGCATGTATTCAGTCTTTGCTTAAGTCTGTGGTATTTTATATTTCTTCATCTTGACTAGAGGTTCATGTGAGAGAATATCAGGCTGGTTTGTGTGACTCTAAGACCTCTCATCTCTGTACGGTTTGTCAGCTTCCTGTCAGCCTCAGACTCAGAGTGGCTGGCCATGTAAATGTTCCTTCTGAACAATTTCTGGATGGCTGCTCCCTGTCTATGTTGGCTGCTCTCTTCAGTATTAATTTTACATCCACCCTCCCAATGGGATTTACTTTGTCTGGGAAGCTGTAGTAGAACTCAAAAGCATTTTTTACCAATAGAACTTTGAGCTGCTAAGCCCATCCCTTGGCTCAGTGAGTCCTTCCTTTGCTGGTACACTACAGTTATAAATCAAATATGAGAAGACCCTCAGCTGGTGCCCTGTAGATTGAAGAGTGCAGCTGACATCTTTTTAACTGAGATTGTCATTTGGAGCAGTTTCTGAGTATTTTCACTCAAGGATATGTGAACAACCAAGGTTTTGAAAGTCTGTTTTTCTCCATTTGGCTTGAAAGCACAGTTCAAGTCATTGTGAATCTTTCTAGGCTTTTACTAGTTATGAGAAGCAGGTCCAATCTTGAGAAGCACGTAAAATTGTAGGGAAATTATCTACATTATGATAAATATTTAAGAAGTGGAGAAGTTGTCTGAGGATGGTGTAGTTGAATGTATAAAGGGACAAAGTCTAAAAAATGAACTAAGAAAGGTAAGGAGTGATGATGAAAACTTCATAGGCCACAACACTGGACATGGCGCACAGGTAATGTATATCACTTTACAAGTGACCTCAGATTTTTTTTTGTTTTGGTTTTTGAGAGGAGTCTTGCTCTGTCACCCAGGCTGGAGTGCAATGGGTCGGTCTCAGCTCACTGCAACCTCCACCTGCCATGTTCAAGCTATTCTCCTGCCTCAGCCTCCTGAGTAGCTGGAACTACAGGCATGCGCCACCATGCCCTGCTAATTTTTTGTATTGTTAGTAGAGACGGGGTTTCACCATGATGGCCAGGCTGGTCTCAAACTCCTGACCTCATGATCCGCCTGCCTCAGGCAGGCCAAAGTGTTGGGATTACAGGTGTGAGCCACCACACCCGCCCGGTATTTAATTTAATGAAAATATTCATCTCCAACAATGAAATATTATATTAACTGAGAAAAGTTTGATTTCCTTATAAATCACACACATATGTATGTGTGTATGTATATGTATTTGTATATGTATCTCTACTGTGTCTTTTTTAAAATTCTAAACAACTTGTTTTATATGCTACATAGATTGGTATTTTAACCAGGTAAAAAGTGGTAGTCTGTCATGTAAAACTTCTGCCCTGGTGTATTAGTCCATTTTCACCCTTCTGTAAAGAATTACCTGAGACTGGGTAATTTATGAAGAAAAGGAGTTTAATTGACTCACATTTCCACAGGCTTAATAACAGAAAGTATGACTGGGAGGCCTCAGGGAACTTGTATTCATGGCAGAAGGCAAAAGGGAAGCAAGGGCCTTCACATGGTGGCAGGAGAGAGAGAGCTAAGGGCGAAGGTGCCACACACATTTAAACCATTAGATCTTGTGAGAACTCACTGAGTAGCAAGGGGGGAATCCACCCCCATGATCCAATCACCTCACATCAGGCTCCTCCTCCAATCTGACATGAGATTTTGGCAGGGAAACAAATCCAAACCTTATGACCCAGTTACAGTGAAAGAGATAGCCCTATCTTTTCCATTTTCATAGACAAGGAATAATGACTACCCTAATGCCTCAACATGGAAAAGAATGTGGAAAACACAGATGCCATCTCTTAACCCCTAATTGTATCTTCATGGGGGAACTGGGGGAGTTACGATCAGTGAGTGTGGATGGCAAAACCTTTGGGCATGGAGGGCTAAGCCTTGCCTGTGTGTCTTTTGAAATGTTCTCAGAAGCACTTCTTTGTTCATTATTGTAATGAGCTTTCTAGGTAGGTCTGTCTTTGAAAGGAGTATGGGAAAGCTCCATTTGGTGAGAAAGGCTCTATTTGGTAGGAAAAGTACACCTTAGAGATAGATTAAGAAGCTCAACTATGGCCAAAGGCCAAGCCAAACTCTTTAGCCTTATCAGGAATTATGCTGTCATTTTCATTATCATTTGTCCAATTCCTATCTTTTTTGTTGTTGAGATAAGGTCTTAGTTTGTCACTCAGGTTGGAATACAGTGGTATGATTATCACTCACAGCAGCCTCAGCTTCCCAGGCTCAAGTGATCCTCTCACATCAGCCTCCCAAGTAGCTGGGATGAGAGGCATGTGCCACCATGCCTGGCTGACTTATTTTTATAGATATAGGATCTCACTGTGTTGCCCAGGATGGTCTCGAAATCCTGGTTTCAAGTGATCCTCCCACCTCCACCTCCCAAAGCATTGGGATTATAGACATGAGCCATCATGCCTGACTTCAACTCCATGTCTTACCAGATAGGTCCAAAATCATAATGGAGAGAGGAATAAAGTTAATGATTACCCCTAAACTCCAGTGACTTCTATGTGGTACCTACCTGTATGAATATATGTAGGGTAAGGAGAGAAGGGAAGGCTAAGGTTGGGAAAGTGGCATTATCCTTGCTTTTTTTCTGGACCAAATATTGGAAAATAACCTACATTGTTTATAACTGAAAATCTTCTCACTATATCAGGGTTTTTCAGTCTCAGCATTATTGACATTTTGAGACTGATAATTCTTTGTTTTAGGGGCTGTCTTCTTCATTGTAGGAAGTTAGCAGCACCTCGGGCCTCCGTTTACTGGATGCCAGCATCACCCACCCAGTGTGACAACCAAGAATGCCTCCAGACATTGCCAAGTGTCCCCTTAGGGGCAAAGTCACTCCCAGTTTAGAATCACTTCTCCCTATAAAAACCCAACACTTATTTCTTATTTTTGTAAGCCAATGAAATGGAGAAGAGCTTTTTTTCAAGATTTAGGAGACTTAGAGCAATGTAAATTGGCATTCTTTTCACTTGTTATTTAGTACACCTGAATAGGGTTCAAAAAGCCCCAGTTATAATATAAATCCTATTTTATTACTCTTCCATAAAAAGTTAACCTGGGTAACCTATCCTCAAACCTCGTAGATTTAATTTTTCTTATACATACATTAGCACAGTTCAGTTGTTATGCAATACATTCCTCCTGATTGTTATTTCTATTATTCCAGATTTGGAGGTACACTTAGACTTTCAAAATGGGCTGATTTTATAGCCTTTGATCTGGTCATTCAACTTCAAGTAATTTATCCTAAAGCAGTACTCACATGTGTATGCAAAGATTTATATATAGATATGCTCATTGCAGTGTTGTTTGCAATGGCAAATACTAGAAATAACTCTAATGCTCATATTTAGGTGGTAAATAAATTATAGAACATCCATACAGTATAAGGTGATTGAGCCATTGTAAAGAATGAGGGTGGGAAATATACTCACATATGTTATATAAATATAATATATGCACATAAATGTGAAAAGTACTATACATTAAGCAGAAAATGAAAAATATAATCTTATTTCTATTATAAAACTTTATCCATATGCAAATGCATGAATAGAAAAAATATTGAGGTTTATACACTAAATTGTTAATATTTGAGAGACAATGGGTTCTGGATAATTTTCTCCTTTTATGTGTTTCTGTGGTGTTCACAATGTTTTATTAAAAAAGGAAATAAGGTATATGTTTAAAAGGAATGTATATTTTTCTTCATACTGGACAAAGGCCTGTAAAAAAAATGACTTTATCTAAGTCATGGTTCTCAACTGGAGGTGACTTTGCCCCCTAGGGGACATTTGGCAATGTCAGTGTCTGGAGGCATTCTTAGTTGTCAAAACCAAGGGCAAGGGGTGCTAGTGGGACACTGGTAAATATCTTACATAGGACAGGCCCCTACAACAAAGAATTAACAAGCTCAAATGTCCATAGTGCCAAAGTTGCAAGTACTGGTTGTGATGCAGTGCTTGCTTGAAAAAATTACCTTTAAAATTTTCAGAGAGTATTACATTTGAAACTGATAGATATATTCATGAGAGACCATGATCCTTATGCTATTGTCTTTTTCTTGGGATATTAAAAGACATTATAGAAACCACTTTGCTTTACCAAAAGTTTTCTTTCATTTTAAAAAGTTTCTATTCTTTACCTTCTTTCCTTCTTGAAAATAATGGTTGCAATGAATTACTTATGCTGTCAGCCCCCTGACTTGATGATGTCATGAAAATGCCATGTTCTTCCCATCTCTGAGTCTGCCATTCTCCATGTTGGCTTCATCCTCAGCCATACTGCAAAATGGCTGCCATAGTTGCAGTTGCCATAAATGTAGAAGCATCTAGAGGAAGAAGAGAGAAAGCCTCTTTCTGTTGCTTTAAAATTTCTTAGGACACTTGCTCTCACATCTCAATGACCAGAAGTGGGCCATGGGCATAGCACAGCCCTAATTACTGGCTAGGGGAAGAAGATCCCTTAAGGCTGATAACTATGGCTGAGGCAGGTAGATAGATGAACAGAATTTGGGTTCTGTTAGGGAAGGAGGAGGAGCACTTAAAAATAGCAGAAGACATGAACAGACACTTCTCAAAAGAAGACATGCAAGTGGCCAAGAAACATGAAAAAATGTTCCACATTAATAATCATCAGAGAAATGGAAATCAAAACCACAATGAAATACCATCTCAGAATGGCCATTATTAAAAAGTCAAAAAACAGCATGTGTTGGTGAGGTTATGGAGAAAAGGGAATGCTTATACATTGTTGTGTAGTATAATTTAGTTCAGCCACTGTGGAAAATAGTTTGGAGATTTCTCAGAGAACTTAAAAAACGACTACCATTTGAGCCAGCAATCCCATTATTGGGTATATACCCAAAAGAAAACAAATTGTTGTACCAAAAAGACACATGCACTTGCATGTTTATCACAACACATTTCACAATAGCAAGGACATGGAATCAAGCTAGATGCCCATCCATGGGGAATTGGATAAAAAAAGTGATACATAGCCAGGTGTGGTGACTCACGCCTGTAATCCCAGCACTTTGGGAGGCTGAGGTGGGCGGATCACAAGGTCAGGAGATCGAGACCATCCTGGCTAACACGGTGAAATCCCGTCTCTACTAAAAATACAAAAAAATTAGCCAGGCATGGTGGCAGGCACCTGTAGTCCCAGCTGCTCGGGAGACGTAGGCAGGAGAATGGCGTGAACCCCAGAGGTGGAGCTTGCAGTGAGCCGAGATCATGCTACTGCACTCCAGCCTGGGCGACAGAGTGAGACTCCGTCTCAAAAAAAAAAAAAAAAAAAAGTGGTACATATACATCATCGGATGCTATGCGGATATGAAAAAGAATGAGATCACGTCCTTTGCAGCAACATAGATGCAGCTAGAGGTCATAATTCTAAGCAAATTAATGCAAGAACAGAAAACCAAATACTGAACGTTGTCACAAGCGGGAGCTAAGCATTGGGTACTCATGGACATAAAGATGGCAACAATAGACACTGGGGACTACTAGAGGGGGAAGGAGGGAGGGAGTTAAGAAATTACCTATCAGATACTATGCTTTCTACCTGGGTGATGGGATCGTTGTACTCCGAAATTCAGCATAATTCAAGATACCCAGGTAAAAAACCTGCACATGTAAGCCCTGAATCTAAAATATAAGTTGGAAAATCAAAGGAGGAGGACTGGTTGTTGGGCAGGCAATTCAGTGTCTACCTCATAAAAGCATCACTGTGTGCTCTGAAGTAGCTTAATGACCTTCCATTCAAGGGCATCTCAATCTGTTTAACTCCACAGTAAGCTGAGTCAGTTCTGGGTCATAAACTCCTTGAGAACAGGATAGAGATTTGTTCATAGATTCATTAATTATTTATGCCTTGACTGCTTTCAAAAGACTTGAAATGACTTACAATGAAGATGTGTACAATAAAAGTTTTAAAACCATGGTAACATAATTAGTCATGTTAATGAGAGGGTAAAAATAAGATTCATCTTTTTTAACCTTCTATATCACCTGGTGTAGTGCTTTTCACATTTTAAAAAAAGACTTAAATCTAAATATTAAATAAACGTCTATGGCCACTGTTAGCTGGGAGCATAAACTTTATGAAATACCAAGAGAATCATTTCACAATTAGCAGCCAGAGCTTCCTTGAGAAAAGGCATCAGAGTTGCTCATCAGACTAAGGTTGAGCAGAGTTCTCAAGCTAAGGGCAAACAACAAATGATGATTGACTTTGCCATTAGCAGTCACAGATGGATGGATTGTTGTCCTTATACTGATATTTCCAGTGAGCAAAGATCCATCTAGACAGCAGTATCTGCAAAACTCCAGGATCAAGAAATATGTTATGTGTACATCAATGTGTATACTGATCTATTCCTGTTATCTATATCCAAGAGGCTCTTGGAAATTCTTCACACCAGCTAAACTATAACCTAAAGCTCCAAACCCCACTATCTAAGAAAATATATGTATTTCTGCAAAAACATAAACGAGTAAAATGGCTTAATATGGTCCCTATTGGTGTTCCAATATTAAGTGGGAACAAAGCCTTCAGCCAACAAATTCCCCAACAGTTACATTTTAGGTAGTGAGAATTCTACTTCTTGTAATAGCAAACTAGGTAATTCAGGCCAATCTTCCCACTAGTAATAGTGGAAAAGCTGGATCAAATAGGAAAAACACCTGTTTTACAGCTTAAGAAATCACTAAGACAGTGACAGCTTACAGATCAAAAGAACTGAGAGAAGGAGGAAACCCAAAGAGGTGAGGCTGGCCCTTGGGGCTACTTTTCCTTTTAGATTTCTACCATTTCTCCAAGAGGAGACTCAAAGTCTGAGAACCTAAGTAGAGCTGTGAAATGCTTATATGGTTGGTGAGACAAACATTGGAATTAAGGGTTCACCAAGGAGGAAAGCCCTGCCAAACCTAGCTTTTGTGTTGAGACCCCAAAGGTGTACTCTCTGGGACTAAGAGTAAGTTGGAAATAGATTTTTAATTATGTCAATCTCTGATTGAATTGAGGTGATCTGGAATTACTAGTATTCTTAGCCAAGGTGCAGAGCAAATGTAAAACTCTTTAGGGGGAAGATATCCTCATATTGCAGAAACCAATTTTTCTCAATCTTTCATATAATATGAGAAAACACAAATTTGTAAACACAAACCAGGAGAAACATGAGACAAAAGAACAAGACTCATAGGGGATCCAGAAAATAGTAAACCTGGAATTTAAAATAACTATGCTTAATGTGCTCATGGAAAATAACAGGTGAGACTAACAGAATATGGCAGAAACAATATTTGAAGATACAACAGTGTGAAAGTCACAAAAAATTTCAAGCCAAAGGTACACACCTCAAGCAGGACTCATGCAAAAAAACCAAGGTAATCAAGAGAAACATAGATTAAAAACATGAATTCTGTAAATTAAAAAAAAAAGCCAAGGTAGGAGAGAGAAGGGGGCTAGGGAGACAGAACACAGACAGAAGGGACCCAGTAGAAAGTAGACAGTAATAGAGTAGTTTAAACTCAAACACATCAGTAACCACATTTGAAGTAAACATGCTAAAAAACATTTGAAGTAAAAAGATTGTCAGACTGGATTGAGAATAAAAAATTTAAACCCAACCATATGTTGCTTACAAGTGATATATCTTAAATATAAAGGCACAGAATTTTAGGCACTAGAGAACCAAGTAAGGATTTGGGACTGTGAAACATTATTAAGTCTGCCTGAAGTTATTGCAATACAGAGTTACTTCATCTATCTGCTGGACTAAGTCAGCAGCTAGAAGGTGGTATATTAGGACATTGAATAACACTGACTAAGTTGACATTTTTTTTTCTCTCTGTCACTCAGGCTGGAGTGCAGTGGTGCCATCTTGGCTCCCTGCAACCTCTGCCTCCTGGGTCCAAGTGATCCTCCCACCTCAGCCTCCTAAGTAGCTGGGACTATAGGCATGTGCCACCATGCCCAGCTAGTTTTTTATATTTTTTTTGTACAGATAGGGATTCACCATGTTGCCCAGGCTGGCCTCAAACTCCTGGACTCAAGTGATCCACCTGCCTCAGCCTCTCAAAATGCTGGGATTATAGGCCTGAGCCACCACACCTTCCCAGTTAGACATTTTTAGCCCAAGCCATTTTATGAATTTAGCAAGGACTACATATAAACTAAGGATTTATAATCTTTTAATAATGAGATACAGTGTTTTGGGTTTTTTTTCCCCCAAATTTCTCTGAAGTCTTATGTTACTGGATGATTTACCAAAATGGTAGGGAGAAGTTCTCTTCTCACAATTTTTAAAGCAGTGGAGAGAGCTGTAAGTAGTAAGGCAAACTTGGAATTAGCCAGGGGAGTTGGCTATGCTTTTTCAGGTTGCAAGAGAGACAGTGAAATGTTTGGCTACCTTTTGGTGATGAGCGTTTACTGAAAGGACAGGTGAGGATGTGAGAAAACACAGGAAATCATCTCAACAGCCAGGTCTCAGGAGAAGTGAACTGATAATGCCACTTGAGGTACAAAAAGGGTCACTTTATCTTTTCATGAGAAGTCTTTCTCCAGACTTTTAAGTATGTGTCTTCTTAATCCTTGGCATTGAGAGAATATGGTTATTTCAGGATACAGAAAGCAATTTCAATAGCATTGTGATTTCTAATAATTAAAACTGTCCCTTGAGAATTACTTCAGTAAAGTGGTCATTATTATATCAGCAACACAGTTCAATATAATTAATTCTTTATAATCATAATAATGGACTATGGTATTATTAATATGATTATTGTTATCCTAATAGGGGACTGACATCTCTTTGCACACTATGGCCTGTTACGTGTGTTTGGGGCTAGAGGGCATGAAAGAAAAGAGCTTTGGTTTTAATGGTGCTTCCTCTCCAGTTCCAGCTCATCTATCTATGCTTCAACTTTAATTAAGCTCCACTTTCATGTCAGTGATTGCTTCATCGAGTTTATTAAAACAATAAAGTTTATTCATTTGGGTATTCTTTTAAATTATGCTTGCTGATCTTACAATCCAAGACCATTTAGAACAAAAGGAAAACATTTTTGTGTCCCTGGGAGGTGACACGACTCACTGGTTCTGTGCTGTGTGCTCACACCTCCAATATTTACCAGAGTCAAACACTCCTGGTAAACTTACTGAATTATATCCAAAGGTTCACTATCTAAAATAAGGAGACTTGGGACACTATAGTAATTTCATCCATGCCATTAAATCCTGCCATATTTTTAATGTACTGATGCACCATTTAAAGGAAAACTTCAGAGAATCTTGTGTAATAGAACAGATAATTTTAGTAAGTTAAATAAACCCTCCCCTCCTTCCTTCAATCCATAATTTACACATAGATTTTGAATTAAAATCTTAGAATCTTATAAATTGGATTTCTCTTAAGTGTGGAAAGCTTTTATCTGGAAATAGCATCCAAGAGATGATTCTCGTCTTCAGGTCATTTACTTAGTACATTTATCAATATTTTGGCAAAGGAGCATACTTTTTGAAATTGGAAAATGGAAGGTACATAGCTAGTAATTTTTACATGCTAGATACTAAGATCCAATGCAGAGAAGAAGGAAGGATTATTGACCCTGAGTGAAGGTAAATTTGTTGACCTATTGATATAGTTTGGCTGTGTCCCCACCCAAATCTCATCTTGAATTGTAGCTCCCACAATTCCCGTGTGTCATGGGAGGGACCCAGTGGGAGGTAATTGAATCATGGGGGTGGGTCTTTACCATGCTATTCTTGCAATAGTGAATAAGTCTCATGAGCGCTAATGGTTTTATAAAGAGGAGTTCCCCTGCACAAGCTCTCTTTGCCTGCTGCCATCCATGTAAGATGCAACTTACTCCTCCTTGCCTTCCACCACGATTGTGAGGCCTCCCCAGCAACATGGAACTGTAAGCTCATTAAACTCTCTTTCCTGTATAAGTTACCCAGTCTCAGGTATGTCTTTATCAGCAGTGTGAAAATGGACTAACACAGTAAATTGGTACCAGTAGAGTAGGGCATTGCTGAAAAGATACCCAAAAATGTGGAAGCAACTAGAACTGGGTAACAGGCAGAGGTTCAAACAGTTTGGAGGGCTCAGAAGAAGACAGGAAAAATGTAGAAAAGTCTGGAACCTCCTAGATGCTTGTTGAATGGCTTTGACAAAAATGCTGATAATGATATGCACAATAAAATCCGGGCTGAGGTGGTCTTGGAGATGAGGAACTTGTTGGGAACTGGAGTAAAGGTGACTCTTGGTATGTTTTTGTAACGATATCAGTGGCATTTTGCCTCTCCCTTAGAGATTTGTAGAATTTTGAATTTGAGGGATATGACTTGGGGTATCTGGTGGAAGAAATTTCTAACCAGCAAAGCATTCAGAAATGACTTGGGTGCTGTTAAAAGCATTCAGTTTTAAAAGGGAAGCAGAGTATAAAAGTTCAGAAAATCTACAGCCTGAAGATGTGATTAAAAAAAAAAAACAACAAAAAACCATTTTCTTGGGAGAAATTCAAGCCAGCTGAGAAATTTGCATAATTAATCAGGAGCCAAATGTTAATCACCAAGACAATGGAGAAAATATCTCCAGGGCATGTCAGAGACTTTGCGGCAGCCCCTCACATCACAGGCCCAGGGGCATAGGAGGAAAAAATGGTATTGTGGGCCAACCTCATGGACCCCCTGCTCTATGCAGCCTAGGGACTTGGTGCCCTGCATTCCAACCACTCCAGCTGTGGCTAATGGGGCCAAGGTACAGCTTGGGCTGTTGCTTCAGAGGGTGAAAGCCCCAAGCCTTGGCAGCTTCCATGTGGTGTTGAGCCTGTGGGTCCATGAAAGTCAATAATTGAGGTTTGGAAACCTCCACCTAGATTTCAGAGGATGTATGAAAATGCCTGGATGCCCAGGTAGAAGTTTGTGGCAGGGGCAGTGGCCTCATGGAGAATCTGTGCTAGAGCAGTGTGGAAGGGAAATGTGGGGTCGGAAACCCACACAGAGTTCCTACTAGGGCACTGCCTAGTGGAGCTATGAAAAGAGGGCCACTGTCCTCCAGACCCCAGAATGGTAGCTCCACCAACAGCTTGCAGCATGTGCTTGGAAAAGCTGCAGGCACTCAACACCAGCCTGTAAAAGCAGCTGGGAGGGAGGCTATACCCTGTGAAGCCACAGGGACAGAGCTGCCCAAGATCATGGGAACCCACCTTGTGTATCAGCATGACCAAAATTAGAGAAATGGACTCAAAGATCGTTTTGGAGCTTTAAGATTTGACTGCCCTGCTGGATTTGCATAGGGCCTCAACCCCTTTGTTTTGGCTAATGTCTCTCATTTGGAATGGCTGTATTTACTCAATGCCTGTACCCCCACTATATCTAGGAAGTAACTAATTTGGTTTTGATTTTACAAGATCATAGGCAGAAGGGACTTGCCTTGTCTCAGATGAAACTTGGGACTGTGGACTTGTGAGTTAATGCTGAAATGAGTTAAGTTTTTGGGGGACTGTTGGGAAGGCAGGATTGGTTTTGAAGTGTGAGGACACGAGATTTGGGAGGGTCCAGGGGTAGAATGATATGGTTTGGCTGTGTCCCCACCCTAATCTCATCTTAAATTGTAGCTCCCACAATTCCCATGTGCCATGGGAGGGACCCAGTGGTAGGTAATTGAAACATAGGAGTGGGTCTTTCCCATGCTGTTCTCATGACAGTGAATAAGTCTCATGAGATCCTGATGGTTTTATACAGAGGAGTTCCCCTGCACACGTTCTCTCTCTTTGCCTGCTGCTATCCATGTAATATGTGATTTACTCCTCCTTGCCTTCTGCCATGATTGTGAGGCTTTCTCAGCTACGTGGAACTGTAAGTCCATTAAACCCTTTTTCCTGTAAAAATTCCCCAGTTTTTGGTGTGTCTTTATTAGCTTAAATGAACTGATACACCTATGCTATTTGCACTGAATCCACCATGATTTCACAATTTTTCTATTCTATCCACCCATGTGACAGCTAAAGTTTCATGTATACAGGGTTAATAAAAAATGTTATCCAATGTACCAAAGCTAGCTTTGTTAATGAGCATAAAGACAAACCATCTTAAATTTAATTTCAGTCTGGTCTGATTGTCCTTCAAGTTTTGGCATTGTGGGTTGTTGTCCCGACATACAATGGCATAGGCTCGGTAGAGCCATGCATCTTCATATAATTCCATTTAATTCCACTAGTTACTTGCCATGAAATCCAAGAAGGATTATTCATTGTCTTTATTTTCATCTGCAAACTGGATCTTCATTTCTCCATAGAGTATATGATCTATTAAAAAACAGATTCAATAAACATTCAATAATCATATACCAGTTAGACTCAGTAAACCATATATGGGGTTCTATGCAGATAATTGTGCCTAGAGATGAAAAAGTGCATCATAAATATGATTAAGACATGGCACTTTCCTTTATTAAACCATTGAACTCTTAATACAGGAAAACAAGACTTATGATTTTTAAATGATCCTTTATCAAAATGACCCATCCTTTTATCCTCCATGGGTTTCCAATGTGAAAAGAATGATATTCTCAAGCTGGCTCTATGCTTGTTGTGAATTGTTATAATTTTATGTTGCCTTGGCATCCATTTTGAATACAAGTTTAATTTTCTCATATCAGAAGCAGGGCCTAATCATCCTGAACAGTTTCCAGTTTTGCACCACACCTAAATGGTTTAGATGGTAAGAGATAAGAACTTAGAGACTCTTTAACCTGCCTTGCTAACTAGGCTCCTGCTTTCTCCCTTTGGTTCCTTTACACAGATCATTTAGGCATTTGCCTGAGAACTTAAACTGACCCACACTTTATTCCGTTTTATATACTGCTAGTTGCTATGCATGCTCGCGCTCTCTTTCTTGGCATGCTCTCTTTCTTGGCACGCTCTCTTTCTTGGCTTTATTTGTCATTACTGACTCATGTGACCTGGGGACAGAGGTATGCATAGGATCTGTAAGTAAAAATTATTTAAATATGTTTTCTACTGTGGTGGAGTATTGAATTTGCACCTTCCATCTAATGAACTAGGAGCTGCCCCAGGATGGGTTTTCTCCAAAGTTGGGGAAAATACAAGGTCAGGCTCCCAGTGACAGAGTGATGGTCAGGCAGGCATAAACTGGACATGGGTCAGAGAAGAGCCATGAGAGCATCTGCCTGTATAAATAAGTTTCCCATGTGAGGGATCCCCTGGTCACAGATCGAACAACCAGGCATTAGGCCATCCACCTGGTAAAAGAAATACCCCACGAAAGGCACATGGTAAGCACCCTTGCCCCCCTTGCCTTAATTTCCTATTAGGGCAGGGTTGTTGGTCACTTGGGTACTGGAACTCCAATTTTGCTGGGGGCTCTCAAAACAATCCCTCAAGTCAAGAAAGGAATTATTTTAACATTTTGCCTTCGGGTATTCCTGCCAAGGCCATCTGTCACATCCACTCTTTCCCTAGAGTAGTCAGAGCTGTCAGAACAGCACTCTACAAGAAACTGATATTGTATAGCACAGCAAGAAACATTTTCTTTGAAAAAATAAGATGCATCCAATGGCCATCAGTGGGGTTAAACCAAGTCACAGAGGCAAAACTCTGGCGCCATGAAGTCTAAGATGGTACATTTCTGAGCAGATGTCTTACATCAAAGAAATTGTGATTTCTGAACCAGTTTTAGGGGAAGAGGTGGAATATATACTTGGAGGAGAGTTGGAGCTCAATTTGTCTCTGCTGCTTAAGAACTCTGGAAGCCCTGCGATGGGTTCGAAATTCCTCCTTTAGCTCAGAGAAGTTTGATCGTCTGAAGGCTTTTTATCTCAACTTGTCAAAGTCATTCTCCATCTAGCTTTGTTCCGTTGCTGGTGAGGAGCTGGTCAACATTAGACAGATCAACTAGACAGAAAGTTTAAAAGGATATCCAGGAATTGAACTCAGCTCTGCACCAAGCGGACCTAATAGACATCTACAGAACTCTCTGCCCCAAATCAACAGAATATACATTCTTCTCAGCACCACATTACACTTATTCCAAAACTGATCACATAGTTGGAAGTAAAGCACTTCTCAGCAAATGGAAAAGAACAGAAATTATAACAAACTGTCTCTCAGACCACAGTGCAATCAAACTAGAACTCAGGATTAAGAAACCCACTCAAAACTGCTCAACTACATGGAAACTGAACAACCTGCTCCTGAATGACTACTGAGTACATAACAAAATGAAGGCAGAAATAAAGATGTTCTTTGAAACCAATGAGAACAAAGACACAACATACCAGAATCTCTGGGACACATTTAAAGCAGTGTAGAAGGAAATTTATAGCACTAAATGCCCACAAGAGAAAGCAGGAAAGATCTAAAATTGACACCCTAACATCACAATTAAAAGAACTAGAAAAGCAAGAGAAAACACATTCAAAAGCTAGCAAACACATTCAAAAGCTAACTAAGATCAGAGCAGAACTAAAGGAGTTAGAGACATAAAAAACCCTTCAAAAAATCAATAAATCCAGGAGCTGGTTTTTTGAAAAGACCAAAATTGATAGACTGCTAGCAAGACTAATAAGAGAGAAGAATCAAATAGACTCAATAAACAATGATAAAGGGGATATCACCACCGATCCCACAGAAATACAAACTACCATCAGAGAATACTATAAACACCTCTGTGCAAATAAACTAGAAAATCTAGAAGAAATGGATAAATTCCTGGACACATACACCCTTCCAAGATTAAAACTGGAAGAAGTCGAATCCCTGAATAGACCAATAACAGGCTCTGAAATTGAGGCAATAACTAACAGCCTACCAACCAAAAAAGGTGCAGGACAAGAAGGATTCACAGCCAAATTCTACCAGAGGTACATGGAGGAGCTGGTACCATTCCTTCTGAAACTATTCCAATCAATAGAAAAAGAGGGAATCCTCCCTAACTCATTTTATGAGGCCAGCAGCATCCTGATACCAAAACCTGGCAGAGACACAACCAAAAAAGAGAATTTTAGACCAATATCCCTGATGAACATTGATGTAAAAATCCTCCATAAAATGCTGGCAAACCGAATCCAGCAGCACTTCTAAAAGCTTATCCACCATGATCAAGTGGGCTTCATGCCTGGGATGCAAGGCTGGTTCAACATACGCAAATCAATAAACGTAATCCAGCATATAAACAGAACCAAAGACAAAAACTACATGATTATCTCAATAGATGCAGAAAAGTCCTTTGACAAAATTCAACAGCCCTTCATGCTAAAAACTCTCAATGAATTAGGTATTGATGGGACATATCTCAAAATAATAAGAGCTGTTTATGACAAACCCACAGCCAATATCATACTGAATGGGCAAAAACTGGAAGCATTCCCTTTGAAAACTGGCACAAGACAGGGATGCCCTCTCTCACCATTCCTATTCAACATAGTGTTGGAAGTTCCGGCCAGGGCAATCAGGTAGGAGAAAGAAATAAAATGTATTCAATTAGGAAAAGAGGAAGTCAAATTATCCCTGTTTGCAGATTATGTGATTGTATATTTAGAAAACCCCATCATCTCAGCCCAAAATGTCCTTAAGCTGATAAACAACTTCAGCGAAGTCTCAGAATACAAAATCAGTGTGCAAAAATCACAAGCATTCTTATACACCAATAACAGACAGAGAGCCAAATCATGAGTGAACTCCCATTCACAGTTGCTTCAAAGAGAATAAAATACCTAGGAATCCAACTTACAAGGGATGTGAAGGACTTCTTCAAGGAGAACTACAAACCACTGCTCAAGGAAATAAAAGAGGATACAAACAAATGGAAGAACATTCAATGCTCGTGGATAGGAAGAATCAATATCATGAAAATGGCCATACTGCCCAAGGTAATTTATAGATTCAATGCCATCCCCATCAAGTTACCAATGACTTTCTTCACAGAATTGGAAAACCTACTTTAAAGTTTATATGGAACCAAAAAAGAGCCCGCATTGCCAAGTCAATCCTAAGCCAAAAGAACAAAGCTGGAGGCATCACGCTACCTGATTTCAAACTATACTACAAGGCTACAGTAACCAAAACAGCATGGTACTGGTACCAAAACAGAGATATAGACCAATGGAACAGAGCCCTCTGAAATAATACCACACATCTACAACCATCTGATCTTTGACAAACCTGACACAAACAAGCAATGGGGAAAGGATTCCCTATTTAATAAATGGTGCTGGGAAAACTGACTAGCCATATGTAGAAAGCTGAAACTGGATCCCTTCCTTATACCTTATACAAAAATTAATTCAAGATGGATTAAAGACTTAAATGTTAGACCTAAAACCAGAAAAACCCTAGAAGAAAACCTAGGCAATACCATTCAGGACATAGGCATGGGCAAGGACTTCATGTCTAAAACACAAAAAGCAATGGCAGCAAAAGCCAAAATTGACAAATGGGATCTAATTAAACTAAAGAGCTTCTGCACAGCAAAAGAAACTACAATCAGAGTGAACAGGCAACCTACAGAATGGGAGAAAATTTTTGCAATCTACTCATCTGACAAAGGGCTAATATCCAGAATCTACAAAGAACTCAAATAAATTTACAAGAAAAAACAATCCCATCAAAAAGTGGGTGAAGGATATGAACAGACACTTCTCAAAAGAAGACATTTATGCAGCCAACAGACACATGGAAAAATGCTAATCATCACTGGCCATCAGAGAAATGCAAATCAAAACCACAATGAGATACCATCTCACACCAATTAGAATGGTGATCATTAAAAAGTCAGGAAACAACAGGTGCTGGAGAGGATGTGGAGAAATAGGAACACTTTTACACTGTTGGTGGGACTGTAAACTAGTTCAACCATTGTGGAAGACAGTGTGGTGATTTCTCAAGGATCTAGAACTAGAAATATCATTTGACCCAGCCATCCCATTACCGGGTATATACCCAAAGGATTATAAATCATGCTGCCATAAAGACACATGCACACGTTTATTGCGGCACTATTCACAATAGCAAAGGCTTGGAACCACCCCAAATGTCCATCGGTGATAGACTGGATTAAGAAAATGTGACACATATACACCATGGAATACTATGCAGCCATAAAGGATGAGTTCATGTCCTTTGTAGGGACATGGATACCATCATTCTGAGCAAACTATGGCAAGGACAAAAAACCAAACACCGCGTGTTCTCACTCATAGGTGGGAGTTGAACAATGAGAACACTTGGACACAGGGGAACATCACACACTGGGGCCTGTCCTGGGGTTGGGGGAGCGGGGAGGGATAGCATTAGGAGATACACCTAATGTAAATGAGGAGTTAATGGATGCAGCACACCAACATGGCACATGTATACATATGTAACAAATCTGCACTTTGTGCACATGTACCCTAGAACTTAAAGTATATATAAAAAGAACTCTGGAAGCATTAATCTCCTCGGGTGTAAAATGAGGGTAATAATGCATACCTAAAAGGATTATTGAAGATTCAGAATAATGTACTTAAAGCATTTAGCACAGAAATAGATCCAGATAATAATGATGAGGGGGGTGATTATGACTAATGATAATATCAGCCTGACAGCTGCTGAGGAAGCCGACATCAGTACATCTGGTTCCATGGATCTATGTGTGCCCTTTTCTGGAATTTGAATTACCACAAATCTTACTTCCCAATTCCTCATGATTTTATTCACAGAAGCATTGCATACTATAGTATTATGTTTGGAACAGAACCAATTCCATGTTCTTAAAGGTTGAAGGCTCATTCACTTAAATATTTATCGAGGCCCTACTATGTGCTAGATGCTGGTGATTCTGTGATAAGTAAAAAACATGACTTTGCTTTTGTGGTACTTATAGTCTAGTGGGGGGAAACAGACAAGTCAAATAATCATCTAGGTAAACATAAGGATATAACCATAATCATTGTTTTAAAGAGCTAAATATTGCTAATGAAATTTAGTATAGTCTGCAGATAACAGCTGTGCTCTAGAGACGAGGAAGTTAAAAGTTACTGGGTATTTTTCAAATTATTTGGTTGCAGTAGAATTTCTGACGTCAGTTACTATTTTGTATGGTAATGAATAGAAGAAAAAGTAAACTATATTTACTAAACCTCATTCTTCTGACAACTGCTTGTGCTGTCATCTTTCAATTCTTTAGTAGACTTTTCTGAATAAAACCTGTAAATGTTCAGAATTAGTCATTAGTCCACTATCAACATGTATCTTTGTCTTCAATTCTGTGGAGACTCAGAGGATAGACTTGTACTCCTTCTGTTTCTAGGTTCTAACTTAAAAATGTCTAAGAACTATGGACTGAGAGGCTGCTGTTTCCATACCTTCAAGTGCCATTAAGGGAAATCTGAACAGGTGTATCACATTGGCTCCATGATGCTTACTGGTTTAACTGAGTTAGCTTGGAAAAAGCGGTAAATTAACCCTCATTTCTTCAGCTTTAGTAACTGTAGCACAGATGTTAAGCAAGTAGAAATTGTTTCAAAGGGCTTGGTGCTCTGATTCTTTCACTTGATATTATCAGCACATTTTCTGGTTTCGATGGCTTGGCTTTGTGTACCTTCTAATTTATAAAAGTTCTTTATCCCACTTCTCTACATGTTTCCTTCCCCTAGTGCTTGTAATGTCTTTTTATGCACAAATGTGGCTCCTTCAAGAGCCTCCTGCTAAGAAATGAGCAAAAGAGGAATTGAAAATCCTTTGGCTTCTTTTAAACTCATGAAACTTGCTATTTTCAGAACCACAGGTCTGGAACAGAAAAGCTAAGTTGGTCAAATGCTAGCAGGCAGCCCACTTCAAATCTTGGGTGATAGAGATTTATAGAGGTTTCTGTTTGTTTGTTTGTTTTGTTCAGCAATATATTGCAACTCTCAAAGAGTACCTGTTATACAGTAGGCACTCAATAAATACTTGTTGAGTGAATCAGTAACAAATAAATAAACTTCAAATTTGATCTTATACTCATTGGCAACTTTCACTTCCTTCCTTTGGGATTGTGAAGATAGTTCTCAAAATATAAAATAACACAGAAATTTGCTCTTCTTCCCTGTCTCCAGCTACATCTATTTTTTTTCCATTCACCATTGATCTTTATGTGTGAATCATGTCAGACTTCTCATTGTCCTTGGTTGCTTTAGCAATTCCCCATCTCTTCATTACCCTGTAATTTCTCAAGCTCTGCTTAAGCTGGACAGCATTTCAGTCTGGCTTAACTGAACTAGGCAGCTAGAGAGTATTGATTCCTAAATACCATGTTGAGAGCAAGGGTGAGCAAGGCAGGCGGTGTATAATCAAGGTGCTACTAACTGGAGAAAACTAGCCAGTTAGTGTTTTTGAAGAGCGTTCTAGTTAAAGTTTGAGGGTGGCTACTGCTGTTAGTGTAATTTGCATCAGTGAAAGTGTTATCACCCATGGTGAATCAGTTCTTGTTTCCCAGAGTAACTGGGATTCTAATTGATAAAACACAGAGAACATAAGCAAATCAGAAAGAAATGAGGAAGGCTATTAATTTTAAATATAAACTGCATTGAACAAAAATTTATGAGATTGGTCTGGGCAAGAATATTTTGGATAAGACCCCAAAGCACAAGCAACAAAAGCAAAAATAGACAAATAAGATTATATCAGACTGAAAATCTTCAGCACAGCAAAGGAAACAATAAACAGAGTGAAAAGACAACATACAGAACAGGCCAAAATATCTGTTAACTATACATCGGACAAGGAGCTAATATCCAGAATATATAACAGCCCAATAGAAAAAGTATCCAATAAAAAAAGCAAAAAATTTGACTAGACCTATCCCCAAAGAAGACACAAATGATTAATGGGTATATGAAAAAAGTCTCAACACCACTAAGCATCAGGAAAATGCAAATTGAAATCACAATAAGCTGTCAATGTCACCTTGTTTAGAATGTTATTAAAAAGAGAAAAAATTACAAATGCTGGTGTAGATGTGTAGAAAGGAAAACTCATACACTGTTAGAAATATAAATTTGTACATCTTGTAAATAGCATGGAGGGCCCTCAAAAATTAAAAATAGAACTACCTCATGATCCAGCAATCCCACTACTGGGTACATATCCAAAGAAAATGAAATTAGCATGTTGAAGAGCTATTTGCATTCTTAGGTTTATTGCAGCTCTATTCATAATAGCCAAGATAAGGAATCAACCTAAGTGTTCAACAGATGAGTGGGTAAAGAAAATGTGGTATATGTACACAGTGGAATACTATTCAACCACTAAAAAGAATAAAGCATCGTCATTTGCAGCAACATGGATGAACCTTGAGGACATTATGTTAAGTGGAATAAACCAGGCACAAAAAGATGAATACCACATGATCTCATTCATATGTGGAATCTAAAGAAGTTGATCTCATAGAAGTAGAGAATAGAATAGTTGTTACCAGAGACGGGTGGGGAGAATAGGGGGATGAGGAATATAGGGTGAGACCGGTCAGCAGGTACTAAGTAGAGTTAGAAAAGAAAAATAAGTTCTGGTTTTGTATTGCACAATACAGTGACTATGGTTAACAATATTGTATATTTCAAAATAGCTAGATGAGAGTATTTTGAATGTTCTTACCACAAATAAATGAATACAAGAAAAGAATCGTATGAGTGGATGGGTATGCTAAATACCCTGCTTTGATATTTTACACAATGTATACATTTATCAAAACATCCCACTGTTCCCCATACCTATGTACAATTATTATGTTTAAAAACAAAATAAAAAATTAAGAAGAGAATGAGTTTTAGGAGAAAGAAATCTGTGCTCAGAATCAGCTTATTTTATGAGTCATTTATTATGTCTTAGGACTGTGCTAAGTGTTTTACATGCATTTCTCATTTAATACTTATGCCAATCCTATGGCTTAAGATTATTGTGTGTTCCTTTAATCGATAAGAAACCAAGGCTTAGAAAGTTTAAGCAATGAGTCAAGGACCCACGCAACCTAACTCCAAATCCAAAAATTTTAGCCACTCTGCCTCGTCTCTATCTGGGTGCAAATTGTATCTACAGTAGTACTTTTCTCTTAACCATTTCTTGTCCCTAATGAAGGATGTTGTACTTGTATACATTTGTCATTCTTTTGAGTTCAGACTTGCTTTTGCATTTGACTTAAAACCAGCTACTTGTACAGGGGAATCTTACTAGTTGACTACCTTCCTCTTAATTTTGGTTAGAGAAAATAGCACAAAGTTTGTAGGAAGGAGAAATGAATTTCAATGTAAATAGAGACACTAAGGCATTGCATATGAAAATATCTTAAATGGTGCCTAGCACATAATAAGTAGGTTCATCATTAAGTGTAAGTTAAAAAAACACACACACACAAAAACCCACCTTGGAGAGGCACAGTGGCTCACATCTGTAATCCCAGCACTTTGGAACCCAGGGATTTGAGATCAGCCTGGGCAACATGGCAATATCTGTCTCCCAAAAAAAAAAAAAAAAAAAAGGTCAAATGTGGTGGTTTATGTTTATGGTCCCATCTACTTACTTGGGAGGCTGAGGTGGGAGGATTATTTGAGCCTAGGAGGTCAAGGCTGAAGTGAGCTGTGTTATGTGCCACTGTACTCCAGTGTGGGTGACAGAGCAAGATTCTCTCTCAAAAAAACAATCACCTTAAATCTCTTTTCTTTGCATCTATATCCTAGGAGTAGAGACAGAGAGTATTACTAAGAGAAGGTAGAGGCAGGAGGAGGAAGAGGAAGGAAGAGAAACCAGAACATAAGTCCAAAGATATATGAACCCATTAGGTGGGAGATGAAGGAAGGGTTTGTGGAACAGAATCCCATATTTATATTTCTTGCCTTGTTTGGATCCTGAACACTTTAGAGAAAATTGAAAAGGTGGCTGAGTGGGGAAACTGACAGCAACAGAAGAGAGGAGAACTTTGCTGATTTTTAACTTTGGTGGGACCAGTCCTAAATTAAACCCATACTTCATATTCTGTGAGGGATGAGAATCACTTTCTGGTATTTTTAAATGCCATCAAGTGCTTAAGACTCTTTTCTGAGTATTTAAAAAGGCTGTGGAAATCATCCTCATTTTTATTGGTCAAGTACCTACTAGGTTGAAATGAGCTAGTTGAAATGTGAAAACCAACGTTTCAGACTTGTGTCTGACTTCACAGTCTAAGCTATGATGAACTCCACTCTCCTCCACTCAGCCTCTTTCCTTGCTTTCAGGATGTCAAGCCCAAAGACTTGAGCTACACACTAGGCATGGGGCAAAGGGATGGTGCTGCTACCAGTGCCAGGTGTGGTAGTCGATGTCTTTAGTAACATCAGAGATAAAGTCCTATGTATTTCAGACTGTGTGACACATTTGGGGTTCACTGTTAATAAAAATATTCTGGTTAACTGAAAGGTATTTGTCCACAGATAGACACTACAATGAACAAACAATTTTTCTTTGGTAAAGCACAAAGTACCTTGGGGATCATGCAATCAGAGCTTCACTTCATCATTATGAACATAAATTCTCTTTGTACCAGGAAATTGTGGAAGCGATAGCTCATAGACAGCTCATATTGAGAGAATGTTAATGAGCCACTACATACTCTCTGAGGTTGACTAACCATTGTGGAGATAATGCTGGTGGCAAAGGATATGACTATTCTAGAGGGAATGGGCAAGTGAAGCAAAGTGTCTCTTAATGTGTGCCATCTACCAGCGCTAAAATGGTGCCCACTTGAACTGATTTGTAAACTTGTAACATTGACTTTGACCATCTGTACTCCTGGGTATTGTGGTAAGTTATAAAGTAAATCACTATGCAATGCCTTTTATGGTGCACACTCTGCTTGTGGTGCAAGTAGTAATTCATGGGCCTGGTTTTGAATCTATGCTGGTCTGCCTCATTTAAGAGAGCATTCAGGTTTCCATTATAGCTGTGGCAAACTAAAATCTAATTGAATTCTACAGGCATTTAATAGTATGTCTAATGCGGGCAAAGCTCTTTGCTAGGGGATGGTAGAGGTACAGAGATAAAAGACAAAGATCAGTGCTTGGTAATCCAGGGGTTACCGGCTATAGAAATTCTCTTAACTTGGTTCAGTGAATCTGAGGAACTGGGAAAGGTGAGACAGGGAGAAAAGTCACTGCAAAGTGTGCTGACGTCCTACTCTGGGCAATTGAAGGTGAATCCTGCTAGGACTCTCAGATTCTTTGTGGTACACATCAGAAATGCCCTACCAGAGAATGGGAGGTGAGACACTTAATTACTGACTCCTAGCCCCTATCAGTTGAGGACTGGCCCTGGGGTTGTCAACTCCACAGTATTTCCTGGTGCCTCCAGGCTGAGCAGGCTCTCTGAGTGCTTGAGAAAGTCTTCCAGCAGAGGAGGAAGCAGCAGGAGCTTGAAGTCAGAAACTGTGAGCAGGCTGGAAATGGTCTATCCCAGTTGCTGATGAGCTCATTTCAGCCTATGGGGTTGTTGTTCACTTATTATAACAGTTGCACGTGCTTGCCACAGAAAATTTGGTAAACAAAATTCCATAATCACATTTTAGAGATAACCACGGTTATCACTCTGGTGTGTTTCCTACCAAAACTTCTTTTTCCACTGTGTGTGTGTGTTCTATACATGCATGTTGGCAGGGTTATGTTGTTTGAAATTTTACTTTGTAAAACATAGAATCATGAAAATGGAGGAATTTAACTGTTAAACAGTCACCACAAAGTCTTCAGCTGATTCTAACAGGGAGGGAGTGTGAGCTTGGGAGAGACGCCTCTATTCATCTCAGGGCAACAGCTGGACTGTGACTCAGTTGAGAGCTGTGAGCTGTCCATAATCCCAGCAACTCAGGAAATGGATGTCTCAGTCCTAAAGAGGGGAGGAGTGGGCAGGGCACACAGCACCCACTACAGTCCACCCCTTTGAGCTGATAGGATTCAATTTTTGTATAATAAATTCTGGGAACACCTCTTTAAAAAATGAAATTTTACTGTGTTTTTCTTGTTGTTTCTCCGCTATTCAAAGTGGCTTGATCCTTAGTCTTTACTTGTCTCAGGGAGTTTTGAAGAACTCACAGTAGGCAGTACTTGAGGTCAGTGCATCTTCCTGTCTTTTGTAAAGACCTAAGAAAGTTGCAGAAATTATTCCAGATTCTCTGGAGGGAAAAGGGAAATCAAGAATCTCTGATAGTAGTAAGAGAGAAAAACATATAACCCAAGAGTGGAGGGCTGCTACAGGTGTGAGATTCTGAGATGTGTCAGGAACCCTTTCAGTCTATGGCTGTGCCCTGGGGAGATGACCAGAGCTTGGAAGGGCAACTTCTTGGTGCTCCAGAAAGACTGGACCTGAGGCACACTGGCTCTCAGCCTAGTCAGTGCTTCCACATAACCTCATAGGAGGCACAAAAGAAGCAGACCTGTCCTTCCAAAAGTCTGGAGCCTGCTGGGGCAGCAGCATCCTGGAATGGGGGTGACTAATGCAGATCAATGATGACTGATGTTGTAAGAAGGTTCCCTGGTGCTTGGCTTTGCATAATGTGCTAGGGCTTTTCCTAAGGAGGGGGACCCCCAGAAATGACAGATATGATTTTATATTTCTGTGGATGTGTCCTAAAATTTCATTTTACTTGATTAGAAATAAATAAAGGAAAGTGAGGATTTAAATTCTAGATTTCTATTTCCTAGGGGGTTACTTTCTCATAGACTCCTCGGATCCTGGTGCCTAAGTCCAACCTATTACCACTGGGATGTGGGTCACATCAGTACAGATATGCAACTCTTTCATTGTTTTCCATAAAAAATAAAACCCACTCTAAATATTTGGTCAACTTGGGGTCATGGGGAGAGACCATGTTACTCTGCAGTCTTATACCATTTTGCTATTTCTTATCCTTCTACATCTCCCCTTTCCTTTTGTATCAAGAATGGGCTCCTATGTCTTCACTGGCTCTTTAGGCTAGTATTGTTCTCAATGGTCTGTTTTCTTTTTTCTTTCTTTTCCTTCCTTTCTTTTCTTTCCTTCCTTTCTTTTCTTTTC
Source organism: Gorilla gorilla gorilla (assembly GCF_029281585.2). NCBI lineage: Eukaryota > Metazoa > Chordata > Mammalia > Primates > Hominidae > Gorilla > Gorilla gorilla. The sequence goes on along the minus strand of NC_073236.2, from coordinate 99,737,707 downwards.
TTTTCTTTTCTTTCTTTTCTTTTCTTTCTTTTTTATTCTTTCTTTTCTTTTCTTTCTTTTTTATTCTTTCTTTTCTTTTCTTTCTTGATAGAGTCTCACTCTGTTGTCCAGGCTGGAGTGCAGGGGTGCAATCTCGGCTCACTGGAACCTCCACCTCCTGGGTTCAAGTGATTTTCCTGCCTCAGCCTCCCGAGTAGCTGGGACTACAGGTGTCTGCCACCATGCCTTACTAATTTTTGTATTTTTAGTAGAGATGGGGTTTCACCATGTTGGCCAGGCTAGTCTCAAACTCCTGACCTCAGGTAATCTGCTCGCCACAGCCTCCCAAAATGCTGGGATTACAGGATTGAGCCAGTGCGCCCGGCCTCATTGGTCTGTTTTCATAAATTGTTAAATTTTTTAGTATATTCTCTGTTCGTGATCATCCTTCTAAGAAGAAGAAGCAAAACAAAGTTCTCTCCTTTTCATTTTATAACAAGTTAGTAATAATCTTTTGGAGCTTGATAATACCCTTGAAGGTCTCATGCTCTCCCACAACTTCCTTAAGGAAATAGTTCTAGATATGTATAGTTCCCTTTCGAAAAGGCATTCTGTAGAATAAAGTTATATATGATATATAAAACAGCCTCTTCAAAAGTTTTCAAGTTACGTGATTGAGAAAATTATGGCAGAAACACCAAATCCCATTTCATTTTTCTCTTCTTGGCTTTTTGGAAGATAACATCCTCTAGTGTTCCTTGCGGTTAGGTTGTGGCCATGTGACTGGTCTGCAATGAACCATGAGCAGAAATGAAAAAGTGTCATTTTTAGGCTGAAGGATTTGAAAACCAGTGTGCAGCTCTCCAGCATTCTCTGTGTACCGCAGCAACTGCAGAAGCTATGTGTTAAGATATTTGTGTTACAAAATGGAAGCAACCTGGACCACAGAGCAGTTTCTCTAGAGAGTTGCCTGACTGAATTTAACTTTGTGGTCCTATTGGCAGAGAAATAAACCACTGTTATTTTAGGGCACTAAGGGTTGGGTGTTATAGGAAGTTATCAAATAACTTCTGCATAGCCAAATTGATGGTTAAGCTTTATCCTGATTAATATGACCAACTCTCAAATCAGACTTACTGGGTTCCATTGCATGCCCTACCTCTTTCTAGCTGATCTTAGAAAAATTACTAAATCTTCTTAAGGCTCAGTTTCCTCATCCTTACAATAGTACCTTACTCATAGAGTGATGAGGAGACAAGAAATATGAGGTGCTTAAAATAATATCTAGTACAAGATAAGTGTTCAAAAAGCATTAGCTTTTTGATGATTATGATGCATTATGATGACTAAATTCTAAAACAAAGCTATTGGTGTAAGCATATAAATACTCCTAAACAATTTCAATGTCCATATTTTTGTTTGTATATGGAACTAATTATTCTTCTAAAGCAATAGCATTAGGAAAGTTATTGTTCAGTCAATATGTTTATTTTACTGAAGGGCAGTAATCAGATGTATGAGCATTAGTTTCTCACATTTGTTATCACATAATTGCATATAGTACTGTTTTATAAATATTTTAATCTTTTGCAATCATGATTACATCTCTATCATTCCTAAACCAGGTTATTTTTACCCTTTTTTGTCTCATAGTCTGATTTGTCTTGTCATCAACTCATCTTTCTGTAAGTAGATGGCCGTCATGCCTTCTTCTTGTCAGTTCATGCGGCAGTGACTCCCAGACATCCCTGATTCTGCTCACCTACCTTTGCTTATGCTGTTGTAAAGGTGGTGGGGAGGGTAGACGAAAGGTTGAGGGAGGAAAGGGACAAGATCCTTTCGTGGCTTAATGCCTAGGTGGCTGGAAGTTTGGGTGTGACCTCACCAATGCGAAGGAACCCCGAGCTAGTTTTGTGCCTGCAGCGTGTGGGTGTGCAGTATGGAGAGTGAGATTTCAGGGTCAGCACAGAGCAGCATTTGTCACGTGCATTTGTGGTGCTGGCAGGACGTTAAGATGGAGACATCCTGTGGCTTTTTAGAGATACAGAAGTTGAATTTTAGAAAGAGTTTGCGCCTATATTTGGTAATTACTTTAGAAGAGAAGTTACAAGCAAAGGGATTGAGGCACAACAAAAAAGACTCCTTCACTTAAGGTATGGAGGAAGGAATGGGAAGCAGTTAAGAGGATAGAGAAGAGGACCGTGGAAAGAAGACATTGCTCTGCAAGTCAAAAAGTAACAGCTGCATAGAGAGTAGCTGGCACATAATAGACACTAAGTAATTATTAAATGAATGAATGGAAGGGCATTGGACTATGCTAAATAGTACAGGCCATTCAAGGAGAATGCAGACTCATTCCTGACTCTATTTCACATCTTTTTTATATTATTTGTTAATCTTATTTCTTGTTTTGTTTAACATCCACTCCCCCACCTCAGTTTTATTTTACCTTGCTGGCTAAACTCATTTTGGAACAAAATAAAATATTCAGAAACAAAAGTATTTTTTTGAAGGTGACTATAAATTAGCATGATTTTAAAAACTAAGGAGTGAATATATTTTCTATTCTCATTGCACCAGGAGATTTCTGCCCCAAAGAACTTTATTATTAGGCTCTGAGTAAGCGCATTGCCATAAGGACTTTACCCCTGATGCTTCTAGATGGCATCATCATTATAACAATAGATTTTCAGTTGTAAAATATTTCCATGTAATTTCTACCCCAATGAATAGTAAAATACAGGCACGTAAGGGCCTATATTTAATGCCATGTTAAGAAAAGATTAGATAACACATGATAATAGTGGTGACTTGTAAGTATGCATATATGTATACATATTAAATATACATGCAGTTATAAATCTTTATATAAAACATTTCTGAGGGAACCAAGGAGATGTGACTGCTTATTAATTCCTTGACAATTTTCCTTCCTAGATATTGAAGAAGTTGGAATTTTGGTTTTTGGTTTTGGCACTGTCGATCCCGATCTTTCTTTACTCTCCACTCTACAAGCTGTCTCTGCTGATTTTCCTTCAACTGAACATCGAGGACCTTGCCTTCAACCAAGCCTGCAGGGCTTAGCCATGTCCATGTGCTGCTGCACACAGGTGGTGGCTCTCTCCTGGGCTGCCAGCCTTTAGCCATCTATCTCCAGCTACGGGTGCCGTGCATTTTGCAGCCAGGAGCCAATTACTCTTTCTGAAGCCTGTCTGTTCTTTTGGCAGCCAGACACAGAAGTGGAGTGAATTGGTAGTGAGCATGGGAACAGAGAAGGAGAAGAGTGGGACTATCTGTGGAGAGGATCTATTTGGTGACAGTTTCAGCCACACACATGAACTGCTAAGCAAGAAGCCATTCCATTGGCTTGACTCTTAATGTTTATCTCTGATATAAACAGCAGAAAGATGAGCTAGAGAGATAAAACTAAACAGTGCATTTTCCTTGGACAGCAAATACTCCATATTATACCATTTTGTGTTTCCACAGTGCTGTTGACAGCTATTGGCTTAAATTAATGTTTCTACCTCAAAATATGGGTCACATGCTAAAGCAAACAGATAGGACTGAGTAGGTAAAGGAGGTAAGGTGAAATTAAAAGTATTCTGCAAGTCCTCAAGATATGCATATTCACATTTCATTTCCCCCTCATTTAGGGGAAGAAAAACTGATATTGTATAGGAAAAGTGCCTAAAATGAAAGAAACTTGAATTATTGCATGTCAAATCGTTCAAATTTCACAAACTTGGATTCCTGAGGTCTTGTTTATTTGGGACCTTCCTGTGTTTGAGATTTCATTTATAGCACACACTTGCGGTATGACTCTTATTTCAGCTCCAGTTACCACTAGACTTGTGTAAACGTGTGTGCGTGTGTGTGTATGTATATGTATATGCAATTATATAAATTATATAAATAAATCTCCAAATGCAAGTAAATATTGTGTAACGTAAGGATCTAACCCGGAGTTCTCAGAGTTCTTAAGGAACAGGGCTCTGAATGTGATAACTGAGTAGTCCCTGTTACTATTTAATTTATGACAATTCCTAGTGTTGGTAATCATTTACATATTTATTTCATGTTTCTGTATTTCAATAGCTGCCTAGCTTTCACATAGTACTTTTGGAACTAATTAACCTATTCCATTACCTTGTTGGATGTGCTGTTTCACTTTTAATCTATTGTGGCTGGTTGCAGTGGCCTAATTAAAAGCATGTAGCAGCCATGTTACTTAATTTCACAAATGACTCACTTAATACCCTTCACAGGAAGTGTGTCTTCTCTAGAACATTTCAACTGAATGTTTTTTTCTGACTTCTTCTCAGTGGACCTGTTGTTGAATGACATCTCATCTGACACTTTGTGTTGGGTTTACATTTTTTTAAGCTTTAAGAATAATTTTACTTACATAAAATTATTTTATTAAAAGAAAAGTCTTTTCATTCTAAATTTATTATTGATAAATGTAGCCTTATTTATTAAACTAAAAGAGGAAGAGAAAGATGAGCTGGAATCTCTCTGTGGTGCCTTGGATGGTTTTGGGATTCCAAGGAATTTGAGTCAGTTATCAACACCTTTTAGTTGTATCTTCCAGGGTTTCTTCTGGGTTTTCTTTCTTCCATTACACTTTAAATTATTCTGTACCACGTTAATCTCTGAATCCCGGTACAGTGGAGTTGATTGTGTATGACTATCTGAGATAATACAAATTGTTAATATTATAGAAAGACTATATTTTGCATTAGAATGCAATTTTGTGATTAAATTTGAATTTCCATGTCTGTAGTCCTGGTCATTCTCAGTATTTCCTCCCAAATAATGATGTCACCAACACAGGAGAATGATAGGAAACAGCCTGGTACGCCTATCTTACTATTTCTCCTCAATACTTCTGTTCTTTCTTATTTGTGCTAGGAGTAGATTGTACTCTTCTCAGAAATGCAGCTAAAACCAGTCCAAGTTCTAACTGATCTACCCTCGTCTTCTTTCTGACCAAATCCCCATCCCAATGCAACTTTTTTTTTTTTTTTTTTTACTGGAATGGGGGAGAATATTAAATATTGTTTGTTAAATATTTTGACAGATGGGCTGAAAGTTTTATAGAAAATGTAACAATCAGCTTCCTGATTTAAGAAAACCATCTTAAACAAAAAGGATACTTGGTGGCAGGATATTAGGAGAAAGTCCCTGAGTAGGTAGGAGATGCAAGCTGGATCCAAGGTAGCAAAGGGTTGGGAAACTAAGGGAGTCTTAAGAGGGAGAAGCCAGGTGCCCACCCAGGGCCATGCTGCAGAGCTGCTATTTTCTAAAATTTTTATTTGCATAAATATAAGGAACAGAAGTGCAATTTTGGTACATGGATATATTACATAGTGGTGAAGTCTGGGCTTTTAGTGTACTCATCACGCGAATCATGAATGCTGTACCCATAAAGTAATTCCTCTTCCCTCATCCCCCTCCCAACACTTCTGATTCATTTGACCTCTGAGTTTCCTTCTGCCTTTGTTTGACTTGCTAAAGATTTTGTGTCCAGGAACAAGCACCTGATTAACTCATAGATCCTATGAATTTCCATAGGAAGGACCCTGCCAGGGGGAGGGTGCGTATGGAGTGGGAAAGAGTATTAGAAATTACCCTCCCATAAACCTGTGCTAACTGGCCTCTCTCTCTAAGAAATAGCCAGTGCTGATTGGAAGAGACATAGGTAGGATGTTAAGACAGCCACAAATAAGTAAATAAACAAACATCTGAAAAATAATTGCTGTATCAAATAAAAATATAGAATTATCTTCAGGAGCAAAGTCTAGTAAATAGTATTTGAGGAAAAAATCTAAACTCTGCATTCAGAGAGCTTTGTAGACTGAAGCCCAGTAAAGAGATTGCTCATTCGAGGCTGACCCAAATGCAGGACTGAGCCCAAACTGTAATCAAGGGAGGGGGAGAGGAACCTCATCCACCTGTACATACAGGATGTCACCCCTTGGAACCACCCACCCCACGGCTCTTTAGATTGGATCAAGAGGCAACGGAGCCCCTTGCTCCATTTTGAAGCCCTAGGCCTCCAGATCCAGCTGCAGCTGCTGTGAGATCTGAGCTCCCACCAACCCAGCTGGCTTGCTCCATATCACTATTTATCCCTGACATCCTCCAAAAGATGATCCCCTCTGGACTCTGTGCTTTCCAACAAACAGAACCAGATTAAAGGGCGTGCTAGACTTCTTATAAATGTTGGGAATGTGGGGCTATAGTTAACACAGATTTCCTTATAGGGAAGTAAATTTACCCCACTTCAGCTAGTGCCCCCAGATTACAACCTCCAGTAAAGTAAAAGTAAAATGTGTATCATCTCTACCAATTTCATCTCTGTGCCTACACATTGCATCCATCAGCCTTATGATCAGCCAGCTGGCACCTCGTGTCCCACTTGGCTAGAAAAACTGAACAATACATGGCATTGTTCCATTTACTAAAAATGAGTGATTTATTATTTAAAATTCAAGTATTTTAACATGCTTTCCAAGAAATTGTCTGGTTTAGAAAATCATAAAAACTGAAGAAGGAAGTGGAGGAGGAGAAAAATGGGGAACTTTTCTGAAATGGAAAACTTTTCTGACATGAAAAGAAGGCAAAAAAATGTTGAGCAAATCTTTCTGATGATGACTCAGAAAACGGGAGAGGGACTCTTGATCTTCCGTCTTTTCCTGACCCCTGTGGTATTGTCCAAGCCTCAGCAATTCCATGACATCTGGTGGTTCTCTGTTTGCCTTCTTTCTTTTCTTTCTTTTTTTCTCCTTTCCCTTCCCCTTCCCCTTCCCCTTCCCTTCCCTTTCTCTGGAGTCTTGCTCTTGTTGCCAGGCTGGAGTGCAGTGGCGGGATCTCGGCTCACTGCAACCTCCACCTTGTGGGTTCAAGCAATTCTCCTGCCTCAGCCTCCCGAGTAGTTGGGATTACAGGTGTGTGTCACCACCCCAGCTAGTTTTTGTGTTTTTAGTGGAGACGGGGTTTCAGCATGTTGGCCAGGGTGGTCTCAATCTCTTGACCTCGTGATCCGCCTGCCTCGGCCTCCCAAAGTGCTGAGATTACAGGCGTGAGCCACTGTACCTAGCTGGTTCTCTGTTTTCATACCATTTCCACTGAGGATGGGGATCTTTTCTAGGTCTGGGAACCCTGGTGCTGAAAACCTGCCTCCCTGGGGCATATAAGCCGTTGCTTTGTCCATGTTCACAGTGGAGTGAAAAGTTCCTTGCTGACTTAAGGACTCATAGACCTTTCATTCCACCTCCCACGCTCTGAAAACCTCCTGCTAATATGGAGGAAATCCCTTTTTCTTCATGTTTTTCTTCCTGCACTCCTTCTCTTTAAATCTCCCAAGTCACCTAGCAAATCTCCACAGTGGATTTAGGCTTTTGGAACAAAATCAGGACTGATTGGGTTTGTGCAGCTAACTGCTTCCTGCCGGTTCCTCCCAAGGTAGGAAGCACTGAGCCTTCAGGGGGTATCAGACAGCCTATAATCTGTGTTAGGTGGAATAACAGCCCCTTAGGATGTCCATGTCATAATTCCCGGAAGCTGTGACCTACAGAACTATAAAATGAAACAATGTATTGTTTTAAGTCACTAAGGCTGTGGTTATCTGTTTTGGCAATAATAGAAAAACAATATACAATCCATATGTTTTCTTCCTGGTTTCAAAGCCATCTGAGGAATGGAGACACAGGAGGCAGAAAGATGAAGATAAAAAATATTAGCATTACGACTGAGGGAGGTGATTTGAGAAAGTGGCTTTTTATTTCTGCTCTCTGTGGAGTTCCAGATACTTTCCTCCTGAATCAGAAAGTCTCATGCACCCAGCCACTGCTAGAGCTCTGCTAACTCATTCTCCATGAATCTTCCCCAGGGAGCGTTCCACTTGGCTGGGAGCAGATAATGTGTGCATCCTGAGAGCAGGCAGAACCAAGAGCAGGCAAACTTAGAAGACACTCAGCTAAGCACTTGCTGACTTCTTACAGGTTCACCGATCAGGTATGTCACTGTCTTAGAAAGGGAGAGTGATGGAGCTAGGGATGCTGGACATACTGAGGCAGGATAAGTAAGACTAAGAGGTCATATTGACTTTTCTCCTTGTGTGAAGCCCAGCAGGCTCTGCATCCCTTGTACCCTTGTGTGTCAGCACCTAATTCTTTTGCAAGATAAGCAGTCCTACAGGATCCCAGCTGACCATCAGGTGATTAAGAAGTACCCGATACCTAGGATGGCCCAGGAAAGGGAACAAAAGGCTTTTTATCCTGATGTAGCTTCTGCAATCTTCAGCCAATCAGCACTGAAAGCCCAAGAAGCTATTAGCTACAAATTCCTGCCTTGGGGGCGGGCAGGGACTTCTCCATGGTCCTGCATGTGCAGCTAGGCTCAAGATTTACCTTACAGTAACCGTTTCCTCACGTTAATAGTAAAAAACACACCTCTAAGTGGAGATTTTATATGCTAATGATATATGCAGTGTATGTTGGAGGATGTAGATACTGAGCACATGCTCCAACTGCAGGTCTGCCCTTGCATACTTGACCAGTATTTTGTGAATATGCATGTACAGCTCCCATAAAGGGAATTTCTGTTAAGGCATTAGCTGCTGTCTCTCCCTTTGAGCAGCCTATTCTGCCTCTCAGAGTGTACTTCTGCTTCGCAATAAACTCCTTTGCCTACTCTTTTTATTTTTTATTTATTTATTTTTTGAGACGGAGTCTCGCTCTGTCACCAGGCTGGAGTGCAGTGGCCCTATCTCGGCTCACTGCAGCCTCCACCTCCTGGGTTCAAGCGATTCTCCTGCCTCAGCCTCCCGAGTAGCTGAGATTACAGGTGTGTGCCACCACGCCCAGCTAATTTTTGTATTTTTAGTAGAGATGGGGTTTCAGCATGTTGGCCAGGATGGTCTCAATCTCTTGACCTCGTGATCTGCCTGCCTTGGCCTCCCAAAGTGGTGGGATTACAGGTGTAAGCCACCACGCCTGGCCCCTTTGCCTACTCTTACTTTGGACTGGCTCTCAAATTCTTTTGTGTGGCAAAGTCAAGAACCTGAACTGTTCCACCAGCAGCAACAGTGTTATTCCAGGAGAATTTCCTCCATAAGGAGAAATGAGGTCAGGGCAGTAGAGAGTCCTCCTCTAATATCAGCTACCTGCCTAAACTTGTGAAGAGAAGGAGAGAATAGAGGAAGGGTATTACTGAGAAAGTTCTACTTTTTACAGATTGAGACATTATAAATTTGTGGTCATCATCTCCATCTGAGGGATCAAGTCTTTCACTCAGTTCGTTCTCCTATTGCAAACTGTCTCACTGCCCTCGAACTTCCAAGCCAAATATCTCCACCTCCCATTAAACTCGTGGATCAGAGGAACAGCCTCAGTTTTATGCTACAAAGTTCACAAATCTCCCTGCATTTTAATCCTGTTTACCTCCTTCTGTCCTGCTGCAATGGAGGAGGTATCTCTCCTGTTCTAATAGCCCAATTCCTATATGCTATTCTCCATATCACACCCTGCTTATTTTCCAGACCTCATACTTTTGTTAAATTCCTCCTAATTCCAGGGGCTGAAATTTCTCCAACTCTATTGCCTTACTGTAATCAGTTTGTTAACATTCTCAAATTTTTTCCATTTGAAAAAACCCCAGAAAATGAAATAGGTGGAGTAGGGATGAGGGTGAGAAGTCAGTATGATTAACAAAATTGCTAGGGTGGGGATTAGGGTGGAGGTGAAGGTAGAAGTGAGGGTAGGGTAAATTTGAAGGGGGCCTGGGGCTAATTTCAGATCACAGCTTTTAGCTGTTGGTTTTTTGTTTTTTTTTTTTTTGAGGCAGAGTTTCACTCTTGTTGCCCAGGCTGGAGTGCAATGGTGCAATATCTTGGCTCACCACAACTTCCACCTCCTGGGTTCAAGAGATTCTCCTGCCTCAGCCTCCTGAGTAGCTGGTAGCTGGGATTACAGGCATACATCACCACACCCAGCTAGTTTTGTATTTTTAGTGGAGATGGGGTTTCTCCATGTTGATCAGGCTGGTCTCGAACTCCCGTTCTCAGGTGATTGACCTGCCTCAGCCTCCGAAAGTGCTGGGATTACAAGTGTGAGCCATGGCGCCCGACCTGGTCCTCTTTTGCTGGGAGTAACAGCCCACAACTTTTTTCACCTGGACCAAATCACTTCTTGGCAGTCCTGCTTTACCCTCCATTTCTCCCTCCAGCTACTTCATGAAGGAGTTGTTGTCACCAACCATCTCTATTTTTAATCTTACTCCTCCATCCACCGTAATGTGGTTTCACCCCCACCTCTGCATTGTAACTGCTTCTGCTAGGGTCCTTCATGTTGTTAAATGTGATGGACCTCATGGAAACATTTGTTATTGACGATTCCTCTTCCTAAAAACTCTATTCTCTACAGTCTCTCTGGTTGTTCTGTCTCAGTTTCTTTTATCAGCTCTAAGTAGCCATCAGCTGTAGCCTGAAAAAGTTGGAGTTCTTCAGGGCTCCATTTTTACTTTTTACACCTCTCCTGGTCCATCTCATTTGATTCATGGTTTCACTGACTAAGCAAACCCATCTCTGACCCCAGCCAAGTCCCAGCCACTTGTATACAGCTTCTTGTTTGATTTTCCCATTTAGATGTTTTAACACACCTCAAAATATTTTAGAAACATGTCCAAAAGTGAACTTATCAACATCTCCCACAAACCTGCTTATCCTCCAGGTTTTAAAAAATTTTTAATATCTGTAAATAGCTCAGATTAATTTCTGTAAATAGGCAGACTTGGCATTTATTCCTGTTTCATCCTGGCTCTCCCTAGTCCCACACTATCTTGCGGAGGGTCTTTTGTAAATCTCTCAAATCTGTCCATGTCTGTTTCTAAAGGCTAGAATGCTAGTCTATCCACTTTTATTTCTTATCTGGACTATGATATTAACCTTGTTTTTAATCTTCTTGCTGTTTATGGTTTTTATTTTTGTTTTTACTGCTCTATCTTTAATGCCCAGAAAAGACTTGGTCACCACTAGGTGTACAATATGAATGAGTGAGGTTATTCATTTTTGTCTTTTTCAAAAAGTCTGGTCTACAGGCAAAATATTCATTGAAAATCATAAGTCTGATCAAATCACCAGTACTGCTTTTATAGCTTAAACACCTTCAATGGGTATATTTGCTTCCCAAATTAAGTCTAAAACTCGGTTAAGCAGCCCTTTGCCTCTGTCCACCTTTCCAACCCCATCATTCCCTGCTCTCCTTCAGCCACTTGATTATCCCTCACTGGGCAACCTTCAATTCCTCTCTCACTTCCAGGCCTTCAGTCATGCTCTTTCGTACAAAGCTCTTCACTAGATTCTTGTACTTTGCTAACTCTTGTTTATTCTTCATCTTTCATACCAGCTATTCCTCCTTCAGACATGCCTAATCTGAGCTCCACGTTGCTTTTCCCATTATACTCTGCTTCACATTTCATAACACTTCTCACACCTTTGAAAATTTATGTAGTGCCAGTATATTCCACACTAGCACCAAAACCAGGATTCTTGTTCATCACCATTTTCCCAGCACATCCAATAGGAATAATTGCTGAATAAATGAATGAACAAATGAACCATGTATTCATCAGCATGAATAATTTACATTCTCCTACCCCATCAATACAGTTGACTGTACATTCCTTTTGTTGTTCCTCCTTCTGTATATTCTATTTCTGAACTGTCATTTTTCCAGTATTTGGAGACATTTTCAATTTTTTTTTCCATTTGAAAAACTCTGGAGTATGATATAAGCAGGGATGGACACAGGAGTTGGAGATGTGATGTCTGTTTTCCTGTTCGGAAGCAAGATGGTTTTGATTCCTTGTAAGCCCTCTTCCGGGTTCTTCTGACCTTAGACATAATCAAATCTGGAAAACCTTTAAGTCTGTGCAGTGATTTCTAACACAGAGTACCTTCTATCTTTTTATGTGGTGCTGGCAAACTAAGGGTTAGTTTTGAAAAATATGCTTGATAAGTGCATACATTTTAAATGTGGTTTAGATTAAATCATTTCCTAAGGGTTTCATTTTTACTAGTTTTATTGGCAATTGGCTAATGTGTCCTTACATTAAACTATATAAAAGAAGTTCTAAAGGAATTGACTCAAAAGGCCATTAAATATTTTTCTTTTGAGAGGAAATTATTTGCCACATTTAACAAATCAACATCTCAAATGTAATCTGCATCTTCAATGTTGCCTTTAGAGCATTTTGAACAATAAAAACCAGAAAAATCTCTTGATTATTGTTGTACAGAGCTCCTTTTGGCCTCTTGGAAATTAGAGATAGAAAGATTGGAAAGAGAGCAATAAGAAAGGAAAAGAAAGTAGCGAGGGAGGAGAAAGATTCTTTTTCCTTATATTTTTATTAGTTTGCACATATGTTAACTGATGCTTTAAATCCACTTTCAAACTATTATGGAACTTTACCAGTAGATGGGTTTTTAAAAACTTTGTGTTTGGGAGAGAATTTCCTTGAGGCTCTGAGACTTCAGGCTAAACAGAGAAGTTGGGGAGGCTACTGCCAAGGTTCGGGATAAATTACGTGATGTGACTTTAAGAGCATCATCCGTGAGAAGATTTCTCCCCAAATAGCTCCATCATGAACCTGTCACAGTGTCGGAAATTTTGCAAGTAATTATTTATTTCTAGGCTTAAGGGATTATATATCTAGAAGTCTCTGAAAATGCAGTTTTCTTGTATAAGGTCTCTCTGTCTCTCAGACACAAATACATGTATACCACTTACCAGATATTAACACTAGTTAACCAAATACTTATCCTTAAGGGAAAGAAATGCAGGAAGGGGCATTCTGATTGGTGAGACCAGCATACAACAGTTCTTTGAATGTAAGCAAAATCAAGTCATCTTTGTTAATAATAAATTTTTGGAAGGAGATCGATGGCATCCACCATCAGAGGAAGAGGTAACCAGTCAGGCCTTAAGGATAGAAACTAGGGCAAGTCTGGAAACTTAGGCAAGATGATTACCTCCCTATTCCTCAGTTTCCTTATTTGGAGACTTGGAGATATAGTGCTGACTTTATGAAGTTGTGGTGAGGATCAAATGAGTTAATACTCATGAAATGCTTAGTACAGTGGATGGCACATAGCAAGAGCTATTTATAACACAATGAAAGCAATCCCTCAGCTTGAATGTAGAAAGCTTTCAGGAGCTGCCAGTGGGAAAACTCTGGCCAATGGAAAGACAGTGGTGACTTGGGCCAGGGACCTAGTGGTGGAGGTGATGAGAAACAATCAGGCTCTGGACTTACATAGAAGGTAGAATGCCAACTGTATTTGCTAATGGATTATGTGAAGCTTGAGAAAAAGAATAAAGAATGATGCCAGTTTCAAACCAGAGCAAATGGAAAGTTGGAAGTTTCCACTTATTGAAATGCAGAAGACTGGGGCCAATAATCAGTCCATTTGTACATGTGTGAAGTTTAAGATGTCTATTAAATGTCTAAGGGCAGTTGTCAAGAAATCAGCTGGGTATAGGAGTCTGGTGCACACTAGAAAGGTCTGTGTTTGAGTGGTAAATATGAAACAGCAAGTGAGAAAAAGATATGTAGAAGATAAAATAATCCCCAACTACTTCTAAGGCTGTCACTGATATTAATGAATTTCCTCTGACATTCATTCTATGTTCTTTTTTGTCTCTAGCCAAAGCTTCAACTGATTGGATTTCTATGTCTGATAAGACAATCTACACCTTTATTTCAGAGGTTTCTGTGCCTTTGGTAGAACTGTCTATAGTACATTTACTGAAATCACTATTAACATTTCCTATTGGCCATAGTAAATCAAGGTGGTAGTTGGAGTATCCTTCTGGCTGGATAGGACTTGTGCAGTTCTGCAATAGGGAAGTTGGCAAAATGGGACAACATGGAAGTACTTTGAAGGAAGAAGTGTTGGGAGTGGGAAAAGGAATGTTCTAAAGTAAGATTTTGTTTGCTTCATTGATAATTACTTACCATCTTTCTCTAGGGAGCTGAAACAATGTCAAACTACACCCAGCATCATTTATCTCTCCCCATAACTGATGGGAGACACCGCTGAGAGAATTGTGGGCAGAACTGCCTCAGCCCTCCTCCACTGCGGCACACAAGGTCAAAGCAGGTTGTGCTTGCACTCTTCTGCTATTAATTTTCATTATCCAAAGAGTCATTAGATGAAACTCAGCCCAGTTCTTTTTTCTGTTCAGAGTTTATTATCACCACCTGACTAATTATTAAATAGCAAGCAAGCATCAATTAGCTCCAGACACATACACGACAATTAAACTGCAGAGACACGACAGCGTTGAACAACACAGCCCCTTGGGGTGCATAATAATCTGGCAGAGACTAGAGCCCTATGTACAAGCAATAAATGCCTTTAATGGACTTCATGGGAAATAAGGTCCTCATGTCAAAACATCTGGGTCCAATTTTCTGGGCATTTAAACAACTCTCTGGCTCTGGAGATGCATAGAGTATGCCCCAGGCTGCATCTTGACTGAATTTAATCAACCTCCTTGCTCTTTATCCTTACCCCTTTCCACCCCTTTCCACACCTTGCCACATAATGCCCTTCCTTCAACTCCTGGTCAGGCCCACCTGTTCTGGTTTGAAGTGATGGGTTTTTCTCCCTACATCTCATCACCCAGTCTTCTGTTATGCTGAATTTCTGGCCATTCAATGGTCAGGATAGAAGGGTCAGATAGGGCACTTTGCACATGGTCCTTACCCGTTGTTTTTCTGAAAATGTGTACTTATCCTTCAGCTCCTGGCCTAAATGTCACTGACTTAACGTGGCTTTTATGGACTGCTCCTGAGTAGTTAGCTGTTTTATACTCCATTTTCCCACTTCCAATCTCTGGAACAGTACTTATCAGATTTATGCTGTAATTTAACTGCTCACACATCTGTCTTTTCAACTAACAGTGAGCTGCTTGAGTTTAGAGAATATGTGGTCTTTGTTTTGAAGCCTAAGCTCCCAGTTTATGAGCCATTCAGTGAATTTGTAGCATTAATGAACTGATTTTTGCTTGGTTCACTAAAAAAACTAGGGTTAGAAATATGATTGAACTAAGTGTATTAAACAGTTGTTACTATTTTCCTGTAGTTAATTAAACACTAAGAAATATTGGTAGGTTTCATATTCTCTCCATGCTTAGGAAGCACAGGTGATATGCAATAGAATGGTGGTTCTCTGTGGTCAGAAGACAATCAGAATTACCTGGGGGATTGATGGGAATGCAGATTGCTTGGCCCTACTTAAGACTACAGAATCCAACTCTTTGGAAGTAGGGCTCAGGAGTCTGGATGTTCAAAAAGTTCCATCAGTGAGTCTTACGGACACCTAAGTTCAAATGCCACTCTAGTAGAGAGAGGGAGGGATGATGAGATGAAGTGTTCCTTTATAAATGCAACCAGCATTCATTCAAAATAAATAAAACCATTAGAGACCAGAATATACTGAGAGGTGAAACTGTATTCTATCCTCTGATAGAAGAGAGATAACTTTTTATTCCCAACCCTTCTTACCTGCATTCTTACCCTTCCTTCAACTCTGAGGCTCTGTACATATCCTTAGGCCTATGTGCTTCATGACATTTTCCATGAGTGCCCCTGATAAAGGAAAGTGGAGTTATACTTCTTGGATTTTGGGGGTATAGGCCAAAGCAGCCTCATGGCAAAAAAATTTCTGCAAAGTCTTCAATTGTATCTTAAATATTCTTGTTGATTATGAATTCTACTCATATATGGGTAGAATGTGTGTGTGTGTGTGTATGCACGTGTATATATATGTATATACATATATATACTTGTATACATACATATATACGTGTATACATGTGTCTATACATATATATACACATATATACATATGTTTATATATACACATATATACATATTTTATATATACACATATATGTGTATGTATACACGTATATGTGTATGTATACACGTATATATTTGTATATATATATACACACACACACATACATACAAATATATGTTTAAAATAATGTTTTAAAGCACTTACTATAAAATTTAAGTTTCAGGATTTTGTACCTATTTTTCTTTTGTCATAACTGAATGGCTACTGTTTTGTCTGTTTGAAAGGATATCATCTTAAAATATCAGTGAATAAATATTCTGAAAGGAGAAAAAATAGAATTATAAAACAAGAAAAGCTATAATAGGCATTAAAAAGGAAATCATCTACTAATTGCTTCAAGTTGTCTTTGAAATAAGATAGACCTAATTTAGTGGCTATGTTATCTTGAGCAAATGATATTACCTCTCCGAATTTATGGTCTTTCGTATGTAAAGTGAAAACACCAACTATTCAGCAGTGGTTGTAAGGAATCGAGATAATGAACATAAAACCAATGGTGTATAATAGGATATCAAAAACAATGACTGTTGGTCTTCTTCTGGCCGTGACAGAGTCGCTGATACCTGGATAGCCCACCCAGTATAAAAAACCTGCAAAGTGTACCAAACACAGGAAACAACTGTTTCCATCATTTACCACTGGCAGGACATACGACTGTGGATCCCGACTGAAGCCAAACAACAAGGCAAACAGTGTGACAATCCCAGCTTGCAGCCTGGAGGCAGTTTCTGGGCTATGCACAGAGAGAGGGAACCCAAACAGGGAAAAGTGGTCTTGCTGAGCTGAGAGTACAGAGATCAGAATTTGGTGGGACTAGGGTGTCTACAATTTGTGGTGCAGGATGTTAGAGAGGAGAAGGCTATCCAGAGAAAGAGCTATGGAATCTGCACAGGGGTCTGCTCAGTTCCTTGGACAAATACACATCTGCACATCTAAAGGTGAAATCCACAAGACCACCTAGGCAACAAACAACTTCTGGGGAAAGAACAAGTTATCAAAGAGCTGATAAACTGAATAATTCCCAGAGTCATCCTAACAAAGTTTTATAAATGGTCTTAAAGGGCTTGATGATCCACAAGCAAACTTATTGCCAGATAGAACAAAGACTAATAGTATTTAAAGAAAAACAACAAAATCTGGATACTCAAAATATATTGACATTGTCCAGCATCCAATAATAAATCATTAGGTGAAGAAGTAGGAAAATATGACCAATAACAAGGAAATAAATCAGTCTCTAGAAACAGACTCAGAAATTAGATATGATAGAATTATTTTATATATCTATAGAATTAGCAAACAAGAATTTTAAAAGAGCTATTATAAATATGAACAGAGTCCTTGACTGTGGCATAATATTTTGTGATCAAACATACATTAAAATTGGATTCTTAGAAATGAGGCAACAAAATGTTTGAAGAAATTGTGGTCAAAAACAATGTCCTGATATGAAAAATACCATTGCAGATTATGTAGAAGTGGGGAGGAAAACTACATTGAAAGGGGCAGAAAAGGAGTGCTAGGCTGATAATCTTACAGATGATCACTGAAGTAATTCTATCTTGGCTGATAATGATAGTAGTGTCATTGGTGGATGAGCATTTTTCATATAAGAGCACAATTTGCCTGGAATGTTTTAACTCACAACAAAGCAGTGAAGGTAATTTTAGGTTCATTTGTGGATTGTTTCATCCAGCCAACGGATTAGAAAAGGAGATAAGAGTTCAGGGACAAGATCTGTCCAGTACCAAGATGCATGCTAGCTAGTTGGGACTTTCCTTGAAAACATGAATACAAAAAAGATGGAGAAAATACAAAATACCAGAGCATTTTAATGAAAATTCACAATGATCTGTTCAGTTTTGATTTGCTGCTTTAGGTCAGGAGAAGGCAATATTGTGGTAGAAGACAATATCTGCTGATTTCAATTGAATCATCGTATCATGATGTCATTGTTGTGGGTTCAATACCTGCTATGGGTTGAATGTGTCTCCTCCAAAATTCAGATGTTGCAAGTGTGGTCGTGTTAGGAGGTAGGGCCTTTAAGAAGTGATTAGGCCGCAGGGGCTGCTTCCTCATTAATGGGATTAAGACCTTTTAAAAAGAGGCTTCATGTATCATTTGGCTAGCTTGCCATTTCACCTTCTGCCATGTGAGGCTGCATCAAGATCTTCATCAGATGCTTAATGCTAGTACTTTAATCTTGGACTTCCAGCCTCCAGAATTGTGAGAAAATACATTTATGTTCTTCATTAATTACCCATCTGTGGCATTCTACTGTAGCAGCACAAAAAACACTAAGACAATAGCTAACGAGACACATTAGATTTTTATGCTTTATTATGAGCTCATTCATCACATATTTGCCCTGGCCTGTTAGTCATAAATGAGTGTTATTGATTACAAGAAAAATGGATATTATAATGTTGATAGAACAGAAAATTTTGTTAAATACAAATGACAAGGCATGTAATCTTTTTTTTTTCTAAAAAGCAAAAACCACATCAAATGACAAAGATAATATTTGGGGAGAATCAGGCTTGTCAAAATATGCTATTCACTTACCAGCACTATTCACTATAGCTAACAGGTAGAAGGAACCCATTGTCCATCAATGGATAATGGATAAATAAAATGTGATATATGTTTGCAATGAAACATTAGCCTCAAAAAGGAAGGAAATCCTATTACATGCTACAACTTGAGGACGTTATCCTAGTGAAATAAGTCACAAAAAGTCAACTACTATATGATTTTACTTATATGAGGTAACTAAAGTAGTAAAACTCATAAAACAGAAAGTAGAATGTTAGTTACCAAGGAGTACAGGGAGGGAGAAAAGGGGAGCTGTTGTTTAATGGGCATAGAGTTTCAGATTTGAAGATAAAAAAGTTCTGGAGCTGTTTTACAACAATATGAATACACTTAACATTACTAAATGGTACACTTAAAACAGTTAAAATGATAATTCTTTTACGTTGTGTGTTTTTTAACCACAATTAAAAATGAATACATGTACACATTATTTACTTAAAATGTAAAACTCTGTGGGATGGACATTATTTAAATCATGTTAAAAGTATAGAAATGGGCCAGGAGTGGTGGCTTACACCTGTAATCCCAGCACTTTGAGAGGCCGAGGTGGGTGGATCACCTGAGGTCAGGAGTTTGAGACCAGGCTGGCCAACATGGTGAAACCCCGTCTCTACTAAAAATACAAAAATTAGTCAGGTGTGGTGGTGGGTGCCGGTAATCCCAGCTACTCGGGAGTGGGGGTGGCAGAGGCAGGAGAATTGCTTGAATCTGGGAAGTGGAGGTGGCAGTGAGCCGAGATCATGCCACTGCACTCCAGCCTGGGGGGGAAAAAAGTAGAAATGAGATTCAGAGAAATAAAGGGCTTTGTTCAAAGTTACCCAGCTATGTTCACAGAAGAATTAAGATTTAAATGCAGCTATCTGGCTCCAAAGTCAATGACCCTTCTGTTCATCTTGCTCCAGGAGAGTGGACAAGTTCATCATTGCAGGATGCTTGTGGCTGCTTAAAGATCCCTAGACCATGAGGAAGTATCCTTTCCTTAAATTCCTTTGTATTTATCCTATTTTTTTTTTTTTTGCTTCTCCTTTTAAACTATTTTTTGCTCATTTTATCTAGGAGGGATTTTTCAGGCTTATGAGTTTCAGACTTGATGATACTTTTAAGCATCTAGTCCAGAGTTTTCCACCTCTCTTGTGTGATTTGGGTAATATGGTATTTAGGGGGTTTCTACCTCATGTCTCCTGGAAAAGCTCTGTTTTTACCTATTTAATGTATTGGAATTTTGTGTTAGGATTTCTTTCCTAAAGAGAACATTTATTTCATTGTAAGAATATTTAATATGAGATCTATTCTCTTAGCAGATTTTTAAGTGTATAGTATTGTTAATTATAGGAACCATATTGCACAGCAGATTTCTAGAACTTATGCACATCTTGCATAATTGAGACTATATGCTCATTTATTGGCACCTCCCCATTTCTCCCTTCTTATACCTTCTGGCAATCACCATTCTGTTCCCTTATTTTATGAGTTTGACTCTTTTAGATATGTCATATAAGTGGAATCACACAGTATTTGTCCTTCTGTGACTGGCTTATTTCATTTAGTTTAATTATTGAAGGCCCATCCCATGTAGTCATATAGCAGCAGCAGCTTCTTCCTCTTCTTCCTCTTTTTCGTCTTCGTTGTCTTGTTCTTCTTCTTTAGCTGAATAGTATTCCATTGTATGTATATGCCACATTTCCTTTATCCATTTATCCTTCAGTGGACATTTAGATTGTTTCTACATCTTGTTTACAGTGCTGTAATGAATATTGGAGTTGTACTAATATCTCTTTGGGATCCTGATTTCATTTCTTTGGATAAATACCCAGAAATAGGATTGCTGTATCATATGGTAATTCTACTTTTAATTTTTTGAGGAATATCCTTACTGTTTTCCATAGCAGCTGCACTGTTTTGCATTCTCACCAACATTATATAAGGATTCCACTTTCTCCACATCCTCACCAACACTGGGTAACTCTTGACTTTTCGATAGTAACCATCCTAATAGTTGTGAAGTGATATCTCATCGTGGCTTTGATTTACATTTTCCATATGCTTAGTGAGATTGAGCATCTTTTCATATACCTGTTGGCTATTTGGGTATCTTCCTTAGAGAAATGTCTATTGAAATCTAAGATTTTATTTACAAAATATAAAAAAGATGTTGTGCTAGGAAACTAACTTAGTCTACCCATCCATAGATAGGTCAACTGCAGCCCAGAATGACTTGCCGGGGGGAATAACTGGTAAGTGGTAAAGACATGGTAAGAATTTAAATCTCTTTCATAATTTCCTCTTTGCTTCTCTTGGGGACTCTGCTTGCTAAACTTGTATAACTCTGCCCACAAATGTGGAACCATCTCATTCTTTTTATCCTGATTTTTGTGTATGTGTTTTATTTCCCTCTTTGAAGGGTAATGTCTTTGAAGGCACATCACTCATCCTAGTGTCCACTATTGCTCAAGTTAAGACACAGTACTTGCACATTCATTTATTCATTTAACACACATTGTGGTTGCCAGATATATTCCTGCCAGTAAGATGAGTAAATATAGTAGTGATAGATTTAAGATGATATGGTCATTAACTTTCATCTCCTATTATTTAACCTTTTGGGGGGCAAAAAATACAAGTTAGTCTTGAAGGCAAGTTTCAAAAGTAGAGCATTTTTAGAGCAGTTTCACTGTTAAAGTATAATATTATCATTGGAATGCGTCTTCATGATAAAAATGAAGATTTGCTGTATAAGTACCACACGCTAACTGATCTAATTAAACTAAAGAGCTTCTGCACAGCAAAAGAAACTACCATCAGAGTGAATAGGCAATCTACACAATGGGAGAAAATTTTTGCAATCTGCCATCTGACAAAGGGCTAATATCCAGAATCTACAAAGAACTCAAACAAACTTAGAAGAAAAAAGCAACCCCGTCAAAAAGTGGGCAAAAGATATGAACAGACACTTCTCAAAAGAAGACATTTATGCAGCCAACAGACACATGGAAAAATGCTCATCATCACTGGACATCAGAGAAATGCAAATCAAAGCCACAGTGACATACCATCTCACACGAGTTAGAATGGTGATCATTAAAAAGTCAGGAAACAATAGGTGCTGGAGAGGATATGGAGAAATAGGAACACTTTTATACTGTTGGTGGGACTGTAAACTAGTTCAACCAGTGTGGAAGACAGTGTGGCGATTCCTCAAGGATCTAGAACCAGAAATACCATTTGACCCAGCCATCCCATTACTGGGTATATACCCAAAGGATTGTAAATCATGCTGCCATAAAGACACATGCACACATATGTTTACTGTGGCACTATTCCTAATAGTAAAGAATTGGAACCAACCCAAATGTGCATCAATGATAGACTGGATTAAGAAAATGTGGCACATATACACCATGGAATACTATGCAGCCATAAAAAGGATGAGTTCATGTCCTTTGTAGGGACATGGATGAAGCTGGAAACCATCATTTTAAGCAAACTATTGCAAGGACAGAAAACCAAACACCGCATATTCTCACTCATAGGTGGGAATTGAACAATGAGAACACTTGGACACAGGAAGGGGAACATCACACACCGGTGCCTGTTGTGGGGTGGGGGGAGGGCAGAGGGATAATATTAGGAGATATACCTAATGTAAATGACAAGTTAATGGGTGCAGCACACCAGCATGGCACATGTATATATATGTAACAAACCTGCACATTGTGCACATGTACCCTAGAACTTAAAATATAATAATAATAAAATGAAGCTTTGGTGCTTGTTTATGCAGCATCTAGTGAAAGCAGAGGGAGAATGGGTATAAGACAGGAACTCTGGGAAGTCCCAGACGGAGGAGACAGAGGGCTTATGGTCTGGAGTGCTGCATTCTGGATGTACTCCACCTTCAGATACCTTTTCAAGTGTTTGAAGTTCCGTGAACTGAGTGTATTTTGTTAGCTGCCTTTTCCATTTGCTCCTCAACCTCGTGTGTACTTAAGTGACAATGTAATCCATCTGTTTTATATTCATTTATACTGAACTCATCTAAATGTTATTTGGAGAGAAAGAAATCCAAGGACTCTTTCCTGTGGATTTAGTTAATACAGATTAATCTTCAATTCCAGAAAGAAAAAGCATAAACAAATAAATACCAGGACCATTAGGCTAATTTGTAACATAGGAGCCCTCTCGTCCAGCCATAGGCAACATGGCGACACAAGGAACTAAACTTTATCCCTGCATCTCCTACTTCATTATCATTTATCCTTTTTGGGTGCATGTGTGTGTGCGTGCATGTGTGTGTGCACGCGCGCATACCTCTTGCATGCCCTGCTGTCCTAAAGTAGTGTTCCAACCTCGTGACCTTGAATACAGTTCCTAAACGAGGAGGTAAACTTTGCTTTACTTATTGGCAGACTGTTTATCTAACAAAGGAATTTATGCTAAGATGTTCATGGAAAATATTGGGGTGAAACTAACAATAACAAGACTTTATTGAGGGATTACTACATGTCGTAAACTGGATTCGCTTCTTATATTCTCATAACCACCCTGGAAGGATATAGTATTATTTTCCTCATTTGAAAGATGGAACTTAGGTACAGAGAGGTGGAGTGACTTGGTCGTAGGGCTTGTACATTGCAGAATAGAAACTGCAATTGAGACCATCTAACTCTAAAGGCTACACTCTTAACCATCATGCTTATTGCCTCTTAATGACTTACCACCCTCTCAAAGTGTTTGCATTTAAGTGTTACTTCCTAGGATAGCTTAATCTTAAAGAATGACTCTCATGGGAAGGAAGAGAAACAACCATTACAGATGGTCATGCAGTTATTACAGAAAATTGGGAGCTGCAAAACAACCCTTCAGGGCTCTTGAACTATAAAATCTGGTGGGTGAGTAGGTGGGAGAATTACTCCACTTTCATGTGGGATCGATTCATAAGATAAAAAGATACACACATTTTTTCCTTTTTAAGTGTCCAGACACAAATCTACTTGTTTCAAGAATACCATTTATGATAGAATATTGGGTATATTATATACTGATTACTGGGTATATACCCAAAAAAATGTATATCATACTATCATAAAGACACATGCACGCATAAGTTCATTGTAGCACTACTCACAATAGCAAAGACATGGAATCAACCAAAATGCCCATTGATGGTAGGCTGGAAAAAGAAAATGTGGTACATGTACACTACGGAATACTATGAAGCCATAAAAACTAACAAGATCATGTCCTTTTTAGGAACATGGATGGAGCTGGAGGCCATTATACTTAGCAAACTAATGCAGGAACAGAAAACCAAAT
This sequence comes from Gorilla gorilla gorilla, assembly GCF_029281585.2. NCBI lineage: Eukaryota > Metazoa > Chordata > Mammalia > Primates > Hominidae > Gorilla > Gorilla gorilla. The sequence goes on along the minus strand of NC_073236.2, from coordinate 99,713,886 downwards.
ACTGTATGTTCTTACTTAGAAATGGGAGCTAAATGATGAGAACACATGGTCACAAAGAGAGGAATAACATATACACACTGGGGCCTATCGGAGGGTGGAGGGTGAAAGGAGGGAGAGGATCAGGAAAAATAACAAATGAGTACTAGGCTTAATACCTGGATGACGAAATAATCTGAACAACAAATTCTCATGACACAAATTTACCTATATAACAAACCTGCCCACATACCCATGAACTTAAAATAAAAGTCAAATTAAAAAAAGAATCTGTCATGGTTCTTTCAATGTTGTACAGCAAACATATTAAAAATGGGCACTAGGTATTCCAGGCAATTTGAAATTCTGCAGCCTGAATTTTCTTTCCCTTCTAACCTCTCCTGCACATGTTAACTGTGCTCTCCCCTCACCCCCCACCAAACATGAGTATCTCAGTGTTACGATTCTCATAGCAAGGTGTCCAGACCAGCAGCACCTGGAACCTTGTTAAAAATGAACATTCTTGGGGTCTGTCCCAGGTCTACTAAATCAGTAACTCTGGGGCTAGAGCCCAGCAATCTATACACATACATCTGCCCTCCAGGTAAGTCTGACCTACATTTAAGTTTTCAAATGACTATCTCTGTGGATGGAGTCAGTAAAGTGGAACGTGTCCTCTGATTAACTACACACTGTGCTGAGAAGGGTGGATCAACCAGAACACAGCTAGGCCTGGATCAACTGGCAGGAAACATATTTTGAAATGCAAAACATTAGATGTAAAAGTCCAGGAAGAGACATTAGAAGTCGAAGTTAGGAGGCAGAAAAAGCCTTAGCAGTAAAATACAAAAGATTGACCTCTCTGTGGTATCCTCATGGAAAAGGACAAGTCTGACACCCCACCCGAGTTACCCAAGTTTGGGGAAGGGAGGGAGCATATGGTAGGAAAAGACAGCTTTATTAGTTTTCTCTCATAATAGTGTACCACAAATTGGCTGTCTTAAACAACATGGATTTATGTCTCACCATTCTGGAGGCCAGAAATCTGAAATCAAGGTGTCAGCATGTTTATACTCCCTCGGAAGCCTCTAGGGAAGGAACTGCCCCATGCGTCTCTTTTTGCTTCTGGTAGTCTTAGGAGTTCCTTGACTTCTGGGTGCATCTTTCCAATCCTCCATTTTCACATGGCATTCTCCTCGTGTGTCTGCACATCATCTTCCCTCTGTGTGCGTCAGCCTCTGAGTCCAAATTTCCCCTCTTTATGAGGACACCAGTCACATTGAATTAAGACCCATCCTCATGAGCTCATTTTAATTTGAATACCCCTGAAGACTCATTTTCCAAATAAAGTCACATTCTGAGGTACTGTAGGTAAGGACTTAAACATATCTTCTTTTTGGCGGAGTTGGGGGAGGGAAACACAGTTTAACCCATAACAGTGCCTGTATGAGGAGATCATGGGGTTGAGACAGAAGGCAAGGGGTCGAGTGGACCTTGGTGAACATAGCTCAGGAAACCAGAGTGAGATGATTGATGCTCCTCATCTGACTCCAAATATGAGGCAGAGTGTCCTTCCTCCAGCTGTTAGTTAATAGCTCCCAAATGAGCAGGTGTTTGGAGCTTTTGGTGACCCTTTCTGTACTTTTCCTGCCACATTTAGATGCTACACATTCTAGATCAGTCCACGCCAGGTACCATATTCCCCCTTCCATGGAGTACAGAGAACACTGCATTAGGAACAAATATAATAATTTACATATAATTTTAATTTAATTTATAAATAATATAATTACTTTTACATATCAAGTGGACATATTACCCTCTAAGTCTCAGTTATCTCTTCCATAGAAAGAGAATAATACCTACTCTACCTCTTAAGATATTATGGAAACCATCTGTTGAATTGTGAGTTTTGCTCCTGGTAAACTCCATAAGGAATTGCGTCACACAGAAGGGTCGAAGACTGATAACAGGTGAAACAAGCTCTTTGTCCGTCCTCAATCCTCCTCCTCACATGCCATGGGGGATTTTAAGGGATATTGAGGCCTTATATTAAAGCATACTATATAGTGCACATATACATAGGTGGAGCAGGATGGCTGCACCACCGTGACTTCCAGCTGCTTCTAGAATTCTTGAGAAGCCATGGAGAGTTAACCAAATTATAGAGAGGCTAGAAGAATAAAATTTGCTGAATCACCAATGTTTCCTTTTCCCTGGAGACCTGTACCTTTCTGATTGCCTTCTAGACCCTTCTAGATGCATCTAGACCAAGCTTGTCTAACCCATGGCCCACGGGCCACATGAAGCTCAGGATAGTTTTAAAGCAACCCAGTACAAATTTGTAAACTTTCTTAAAACATGAGTTTGTTTTTGCAATTTTTTAAAAGCTCAACAGCTATCATTAGTGTTAGCATATTTTATGTGCGGCCCAAGACAATTCTTCTTCCTGTAATGTGGCATAGGGAAGCCAAAAGATTGGACATCCCTCATCTAGACCCTTGTTTCACTTTGTCCTTTATGGAGAGAAAATCAGCTTTCACAGTGAACTGCCTCTTTTATATATAAAATTCAAACCTCCTTGATGCCTTTCTTTTTGCAGGATTTAGCTATTACATTTTCCCCAGGGACTTAGATTTTATTGCAGCAGCCTTCAGGCACTGAACCCTTTTACCTCTTGACAGTGGCATGATTTTACTGCCTTTAAAATTCCAGGCCCATTTGACCGGGGCAGTCACTTCTCAGTACTGGCCAGCCAGCCAGCCTCCCTGACGCCACACCAGAGATCAGCGAGGCCTGTTAAGCTAATATTTGCCCCTCTCTTTCCACCACCCATTACCTTCCCTACTGCTGCCACCCTGCGCCATTTTTCTTCCATCTTGTTCGCAGCTAGTTTTCAATTTGTAAGGTAAACCTTATACTGACCTCTGGGGTCATGCAGGCTGGAGTGAGTGAGGGAGTAGCTGTTTTTTAGTAGGAGACATGGCACGGGAATAGCATCTGACTTTGGAATCCTGAGTTTAAATCTTGACTCTTAATTGGTAGCTGTGTGACTTTACATAAATTACTTAAGCTGTCTGAGAAAGCAATCTGAAATTCCTAATCTTTAAAATGACAATAGTGTCTACTTTATGGAGTAATTTTGAGGATTAAAATGTACATGTAAAATGGCTCACATGGTGTTTTATAGTAATTTCGTGATAACTATTTAAAGTCAGCCTTGGCCACAGCTGGTGCAATTATCTCAGTTGTTGAGGTCTGGTTCTTACCTTGTTATGTGCTGTAGGACTATTACAATCATCAGCCCACAGTTAAGGCCCCAGCTGCTAAAATGGCTTTTCTCCCCAGCCCTGCAGCAGCCAGAACAAAAGCTCAGCCTGCTGTTTTTCTTGAGAGGTGTCACTGTCCCCTGGAAATGCAACCAGTCTGCTTGTAAGGGTGATTTTCAAAGGATCTGCAGACCTTGAAGCTGCTTTTGGCCATACGATCATTGGTCAGTTCTAGCTGTTGACTCCTTGTCTGCAAGATGGCAAGGAAAAGGGCAGGACAAGGGATTTGAGTGACAAGACAGGGTGAGCAGCTGCATTCTGCCAGTGCTGATCACCAGGTACAAGTCAGTATTAGGCTGTTTAAGCTAGGCAAGATGGAGAAAACCGACATTATTACATGCCTTCTACCAGAACAGCAGGAGCAACAGATCTCTAATATTGAGGGATCTGCCTCTCTTTATTTCCTTCTGGAGTGTGAGTTAACCCCTTTTTATAATCTTGGTTTGCATTGTAAACTTCTCCAAGAACTGCTTCTCCAGAATTCCCTTTGAGATGAAGCAAATCAGAATACATGCTATTCTGCTCCCTCATTACAATTTGTTTTATTTGCATGCAGTTTTTTTCTCATTGAATCCAGCTAGGATGAGGTGAAGTTATGACTGGCAGAGCAGTATGCACGCAGTGCAGCCTTGACTGGGTCTTAAGTCTACTTGGTTTGATTCACTTAGCATTCTTGTTTATCCTCACTGTTGTGATTACACTGGTTTATAATTCTGTAAGTTTCTTTGTTTTTACTTCACTTCTCAAGATTTTTTATACATTTTATTTTGACTTTACTAATTGACTCAATTCCCACTAGATAAATTTGATTATCTATGTTTGTATCATAGATCACCCTTCAGATCAGTCTTTTTCACTGATATTGTGTGACACAATTTCTCTGTTAATCCCAATAAATGAGACAGGGAGCAGTACTGCAGCTCAAGTCTCCATTTAGGCAGCAGGGACTGCGTGTGGCTGGCTCCCACCATTACAGTCTCACTGGGTATCATGAGCGGACAGGGAAATAGTATGAAATGAAGATTACCTACATCATCCAAGGAGCTGAAGGCAGGGAATCACCATATAGAATTATTGTCTGCTAGATAACCTCCCCAGTCTTTCTTGAAGCCTAAAAACCAGGACCTTTTTCCACTTATGGAGCTGTTTTTATGAGGACACAGGGCAAGGTTGACATGGAATTCTGTGAATTCCAAAGGCAAAATATTGAGCTTGTGTGAGTGTGTGTGTGTGTGTGTATGTGTGTATGATGCTTGTGTATGTGGTGGGGGTGGGAGATTGAAGGATAATGGCAAGAATTTGAAACTAATCTTTTGCTTTCCTTCCCCCATAAATAATGGCCTTCATCTGGCCACACCTCTGCCTGGCATCTTAATGTGGCCACCCACCCCACAGAGCTAACATGGGCAAGCTCACATTTGGACTGTGAATAACTGGCAATCTCCACTGAATAACCTTGCTGTTATCTTCCTTCTTTTCTCTTTGTCACCCATGTGGCATTTTTATGAAACCATGGCTCTCCTTTCCTTGCAAGAGCTGTTTGGCTCAGATAAGTAGCCCTGTCTTTAAATATATTAGGAGAAGAAATAAAGAAAAACCCTAGTAGTGGTCTCCAGATTGTATGTTACAAGTCAGAAGAATTTACCACTGCTTAGAAGAAGCTCAAATGTGGCTCCCAAATTCCCTGCTAGTCCTTCACCCCTACCTCAATTTATCTCATCCTTCACAATGGGCCTCTAGCAAAGTGTCAACAATTAGTCAAGAAAAAACTCTTTTATTTACTGTGTTGCATGGTAATATGTAAGCAAAAGATAACCTGTCTGAAACATCATTTATTTGTAAAAAAATAAATAAAGGGATAATATTTGGTGGGTGGTTATAATAATAATAATATAATAACATAATAGAGACAAATGCCAAGGAGATTGGTTGTGCCCTCAGAAGGAACTCAAGGTACTGGCCCTTTTCTCGCTTTTCCTAAGCGACAGCCAGTTAGTGTTCAGGAACACCTCACATCTCAGTGCTGGTGATGACCAGGAGACCAGGTGCACTAAAGCATGGGGAACTCTCACCCTTCTCACCTTCTCTCACAGTCCTCTGCTCCTGCAGATTTCATTTTCAAAGAGGGTGCCAGTACTAAGAAATCATGTTTAGAAGCCACTAGTCTGAGGGTAATGACCAGCTATCACTGAAGGGGGTGAAACATTAAAGGTTAACTCAGTCGAAACCCCTTGTATTGGGAAATGGGGTGTTTGACAAAGTAAAACGATGCCACACAGCGTGGGAGGGGAGATGGTGACAGAGGAATACGAGGTCTCCTCTGTCTGCAGACCTGGGCTTTGTGTCTGGCATCATTCTTCTCAGGTTGTGTATTATACATTACAGCATCCAACAATTCCAGGAAGAGCTGTTAGAAATCCTGTCCCTACAGGAATTTACTGTAAGAAGGGGCACAGGTCACACAGCAGATGAATGGTTCTACTCATCTCCCTGCAGCGAGATCTTTTGTACTGAAGGGTCCTTTCTGGATAGAATCCCTTCTCAGGCTTCTAGAATTCCCAGGAGTCATGAAAGTCTATATCCTACTTTGACTTCACTCTGGGGTTGCTTGCTGGCTGAAAGGAAGGAGAATCAAATTTAGAAATATCTGAAAGGAAATCCAGATATCGGCTATTAATAGATGAGAGGTGAAGCTAGGCTATATCAGCTGCTGAGGTACTACCAATTATACTTAGATTAAGGAGAGGATTTTAAATAAGAGCATGAACCTAACGCCATGAGAGTGGGAGGAATAGTGAGCTTTCAAAACTTCTAATTTTCAGAGGCCAAGGCCTCAACCGTGGCTTATGTATAACAAAGCTGATTTTACATAATAAGAGAAATAAAAATTTATTTTCAGGAAAGTTTAGGAAACTAAGAAAAAAATAAGGTTGTGTTTGAGGGACTATCTTAAAGTTTCAATAGTGCCATAAGAGGAAAAAAATAGAAGAATATAGAATAATGAAATTGTGAAGACTCTCTGGCTTAGGAGGCATCCATCGTTTACTGCTGCCCAGACTTCTCTACCAGGCATTTAAAATCTTACATTCGCAGGTCTCGTTTTACCTATCCAACTTTGCTGGATTTTTAATTTTATTTTAACTTTTATTTTAGATTCAAGGAGTATATGTGCAGGTTCGTTACACGGGTATATTGTGTGATGCTGAGGTTTAGGGTACAATAGAACCCGTTATCCAGGTAGTAAGCATAGTGCCCAATAGGTAGTTTTTCAGCCCTTTCCCCCCTCCCTCCCTTCTCCCTCCAGGGTTCCCCAGTGTCTATTGTTTGGATCTTTATGTCCACGTGTACGCAATGTTTAGCTCCCATTCATCATAAGTGAGAACATGTTGTATTTGGTTTTCTATGTTAATTTGCTTAAGATAATAGCTTCTAGCTGCATCCATGTTGCCGCAAAAAGTATGATTTATTTATTTTTTTAAACTTTTAAGTTCAGGGTACATGTGCAGGTTTGTTACATAGGCAAATTTTTGTCATGAGGATTTGTTGTACAGATTATTTCATCACCCAGGTATTAGGCTGTATTAGTCTGTTCTCATGCTGCTAATAAAGACATATCCGAGACTGAGCAATTTGTAAAGGAAAGGGGTTTAATTGACTCACAGTTCAGCATGGCTGGGGAGGCCTCAGGAAATTTACAATCATGGCAGAAGGGGAAGCAAACATGTCCTTCACATGGTGGCAGCAAGAAGTGCGGAGTGAAGTGGGGGCAAAGCCCCTTATGAAACCATCAGATCTTGTGAGAACTCACTATCATGAGAACAGCATGGAGGTAACCACCCCCATGATTCAATTACCTCCCACTGGGTCCCTCCCACCGCATGTGGGGATTATGGGAACTACAGTTCAAGATAAGATTTGGGTGGGGACACAGCTAAACCATGTCATAAGCCTAGTACCCGTTTATTATTTTTCCTGGTCGTCTCCCAACTCCCACTCTTCACCTTCTGATTGGCCCTGGTGTGTGTTGTTCCCCTCTGTGTGTCCACATATTCTAACCTTTTAGCTCCCACTTATAAATGAGAATATGTGGTATTCGGTTTTCTGTTACTGCATTAATTTTCTAAGGATAATGGCCTCCAACACCATCTGTGCCCCTGCAAAGGACATGATCTTGTTCTTTTTTATGACTGCATAATATTTCATGGCATTTGTGTACCACATTTTCTTTATCCAGTCTATCATTAATGGGCATTTTGGTTGCTTCCATGTCGTTGCTATTGTGATTAGTGCTGCAATGAACATACGTGTGCATGTGTCTTTATAACAGAATAATTTATATTCCTTTGGGTATATAGCCAGTAATGGGATAGCTGGGTCGAAAGGTATGTCTGTCTTTAGGTCTTTGATGAATTGCCACACTGTCTTTCACAATGGTTGAACTAATTTACACTCCAATCAACAGTGTATAGCATTTCTTTTTCTTAACAAACTCGCAGTATCTGTTATTTTTTGACTTGTTAATATAGCCATTGTGAGTGGTGTGAAATGGTATTTCATTGTGGTTTTTATTTGCATTTCTCTAATAATCAGTAGCGTTGAGCTTTTTTTCAGATGATTGCTGACCACATGTATGCCTTCTTTTGAGAAGTGACTATTCGTGTTATTTGACCACTTTTTAATGGGATTGCTTGTTTGATTCTTGCAAACTCATTTAAGTTCCTTATAGATGCTAGATATTAGAACTTTGTCAGATGCATAGTTCACAAATGTTTTCTCCCATTCTGTTGGTTGTCTGTTCATTTTGTTGATAATTTCTTTTGCTGTGCAGAAGCTCTTTAGTTTAATTAGATCCCATTTGTTAATTTTTGCTTTTGTTGAAATTGCTTTTCATGTCTTCATCATGAAATCTTTGCCCATGCCTATGTTTTGAATTGTTTTGCCCAGGTCGTCTTCCAGGGTTTTTATAGTTTTGAGTTTTACCTTTAAGTCTTTAATCTATCTTGAGTTAATTTTTGTATAAGTTGTAAGGAAGGGGTCAAGTTTCAATCTTCTGCATATGGCTAGCCAGTTATCGCAGCACCAATTACTGAATGTGGAATTCTTTCCTCCTTGCTCATTTTTGTCAGGTTTGTCAAAGATCATATAGTTGCAGGTATGCAGTCTTATTTCTGGGTTCCCTATTCTGTCCCATTTGTCTATGTGTGCATTTTTGAACCAGTATCTTGCTGTTTTGGCTACTGCAGCCCTGTAGTATAGTTTGAAATTGGGTAGCGTGATGCCTCCAGCTTTGTTCTTTTTGGTTAGGATTATCTTGACTATTCAGGCTCCTTTTTGGTTCCATGTGAATTTTAAAATAGTTTTTTTTCCTAGTTCTGTGAGGAATGTCAGTGGTAGTTTAATAGGAAGAGCATTGAATCAATAAATTGCTTTGGGCAGTATGGCCATTTTCATGATACTGATTTTTCCTATCCATGAACATGAAATATTTTTCCATTTCTTCCTCTCTGGTTTCTTTGAGCAATGTTTTGTAGTTCTCCTTGTAGAGCTCTTTCACCTCCCTAGTTAGCTGTATTCCTAGGTATTTTATTCTTTCTTGTGGCAATTTTGAATGGGAGTTTGTTCGTGATTTGGCTCTCGGCTTAACTATTGTTGGTGTATAGGAATGCTAACAATTTTTGCACATTGATTTTGTATCCTGAAACTTTGCTGAAATTGCTTATCAGCTGAAGAAGCTTTTGGGCTGAGAAAATGGGGTTTTCTCAATATAAAATTATGTCATCTACAAACAAGGATAGTTTGACTTCCTCTCTTCCTATTTGAATGCCTTTATTTATTTCTCTTGTCTGATTTCCCTGGTCAGAACTTCCAATATTATGTTGAAAAGGAGTGGTGAGAGAGGACATCCTTTTATTGGGACAATTTTCAAAAGGAATGCCTTCAGCTTTTGCCCATTCAGTATGATGTTGGCTGTGGGTTTGTCATAGATGGCTCCTATTATTTTGAGATATGTTCCTTCAATCCCTAGTTTATTGAGAGTTTTCAAGATGAAGGGATGTTGAATTTTATTGAAAGCCTTTTCTGCATCTGTTGAGATTATTATGTGGTTTTTGCCTTTGGTTCTGTTTATGTGATGAGTCACATTTATTGATTTGCATATGTTGAACTAACCTTGCATCCCGGAGGTGAAGCCTACTTGATTTTGGTGGATAAGCATTCTGATGTGCTGCTGGATTCAGTTTGCCAGTATTTTTTTAAGGATTTTTGCATTGATGTTCATGAAAGATATTTTTTCTTTTCTTTTTTTCTTTCTCTTCTTTTTTTTTTTTTAAATCTCTGCCAGATTTTAGTATCAGGATGATGCTGGCCTCATAGAATGAGTTAGGGAGGATTCCCTCCTTTTCAATTTCTTAGAATGTTTTCAGTAGGAATGGTACCAGCTCTTCTTTGTACATCTGGTAGAATTCAGCTGTAAATCCATCTGGTTCTGGGCCCATTTTGGTTGGTAGGCTATTTATTACTGTCTCAATTTCAGAACTTGTTATTGGTCTGTTCAGGGATTCAGTTTCTTCCTGGTTCAGTCTTGGGAGGGTGTATGTGTCCATGAATTTATTCATTTCTTTTACGTTTTCTAGCTTATGTGCATAGAGGTGTTTATAATATTTTCTGATGGTTGTTCATATTTCTGTGGGGTCAGTGGTAATATTCCCCCTTATTCTAAATGCGCATATTAGAATCTTTTTTCTTCTTTGTTCGTCTAGCTAGTGATCTATTTTATTTTATTTTTTCAAAAAAACAGCTCCTGGATTCATTGATCTTTTGAAATGGTTATTGTGTCTCTACCTCCATCAGTTCAGCTCTAATTTGGGTTATTTCTTGTCTTCTGCTAGCTTTGAGATTTGTTTGTCTTTGGTTCTTTAGTTCTTATAGTTGTGATGTTAGGTTTTTAACTTGAGATCTTTCTAACTTTTTGATGTAGACATTTAGTGCTATAAATTGCCCTCTTAACACTGCCTTAGCTGTGCCCTAGATTCTGGTGTGTTGTATCTTTGTTCTCATTAGTTTCAAAGAACTTCTTGATTTCTGCCTTAATTTTATTATTTACCCAGAAGTCATTCAGGAGCAGGTTATTTGATTTCCATGTAATTGTATGGTTTTGAGTGAATTTTTTAGTCTTGAGTTCTAATTTGATTGTTCTGTGGTCTAAGAGACTGTTTGTTATGATTTCAGTTCTTTTGCATTTGTTGAGGAGTGCTTTACTTCTGATTATGTGATTAATTTTAGAGTAAGTGCCATGTGGCAATGAGAAGGATGTATATTCTGTTGTGTTTGTGTGGAGAGGTCTGCAGATATCTATCAGGTCTATTTAATCCAGAGCTGAATTCAGATCCTAAATAACTTTGTTAATTTTCTGTCTCAGTGATCTGTCTAATGTTGTCAGTAGGGTATTAAAGTCTCCCACTATTATTCTGTGGGAGTCTAAGTCTCTTTAAAGGTTTCTTAGAACTTGCTTTATGAATCTGGGTCCCCATGTTTTGGGTGCATACATATTTAGGATAGTTAGCTCTTCTCGTTGAATTGAACCCTTCACCATTATGTACTGCCCATATTTGTCTTCTTTGATCTTGGTTGGTTTAAAGTCTGTTTGCCAGAAACTAGGATTTCAACCTCTCCTTTTTTCTGTTTTCTATTTGCTTGGTAGATTTTCCTCTATCCCTTTATTTTGAGACCACGTGTGTCATTGCATGTGGGATGGGAGACATTTTGAAGATAGTATACCAATGGGTCTTGGTTCTTTATCCAGCTTGCCACTCTGTGTCTTTTAGTAGAGGCATTTAGATGATTTACTAATTAAGGTTAGTATTGATATGTATGGATTTGATCCTGTCATCATGATGTTAGCTGGTTATTTTATAGACTTGTTTGTGTGATTGCTTTATAGTGTCACTGGTTTGTGTACTTCAGTGTGTTTTTGTTGTGGCTGATAATGGTCTTTCATTTGCATATTTAGTGCTTCCTTCAGAAGCTTTTGTAAGGCAGGTCTGGTGGTAATGAATTCCCTCAGCATTTGCTTGTCCGAAAAAGCTTTTATTTCTCCTTTGCTTATGAAGCTTAGTTTGGCCAGATACGAAATTCCGGGTTGGAAATTGTTTTCTTTAAGAATGTTGAATATTGGGCTGGGTGCGGTGGCTCACACCTGTAATCACAACAATTTGGGAGGCTGAGGCAGGTGGATCACCTGAAGTCAGGAATTCAAGACCAGCCTGGCCAACATGGCAAAACCCCATCTCTACTAAAAATATAAAAATTAACAGGACATGGTGTTGGGCACCTGTAATCCCAGCTACTAGGAAGGCTGAGGCAGGAGAATCACTTGAACCCAGGAGGCGGAGGTTGCAGTGAGCTGAGATCATGCCACTGCACTCCAGCCTGGACAACAGAACAAAAAAGTGAGACTCCGTATCAAAAAAAAACCCAGAAAGAATATTAAATATTGGCCCCCAACCTCTTGTAGGGTTTCCACAGAAAGGTCTGCTGTTAGTGTGATGGACTTCCCTTTGTAAGTTAACCTGGCCTTTCTCTCCAGCTGTCCTTAACATTTTTTCTTTCATTTTGACGTTGGAGAATTTAATGATTATGTATCTTGGGGATGATCTTCTTGTGGAGTATCTTACTGGGGTTCTCTGCATTTTGTGAATTTGAATGTCGGCCTACCTAGCTAGGTTGAGGAAGTTCTCATGGATGATATCCTAAAATATATTTTACAAATTGGTTCCATTCACCTATCTTTTTCAGGTACACCAATCAATAATAGATTCAGTCTCTTTACATACTTCCATATTTCTTGGAGGTTTTGTTCATTTCTTTTCATTCTTTTTTCTCTATGCTTTATGCCTATCTTATTTGAGAAAGTCTTCAAGCTCTGACGTTCTTTTCTTCACTTAGTCTATTCTGCTATTAATACTTGTGATTGCATTATGAAATTCTTATAGTGTGTTTTCCAGCTCTATCAGATCAGTTACATTCTTCACTATACTGGCTATTTTGTCTGTCAGCTCCTACAGTGTTTTATCATGATTTTTAGCTTCCTTTCATTGGGTTACAATGTGCCCTTTTAGCTCGATGAAGGTTGTTTTTATCCATATTCTGAATTCTTCTTCTGTCATCTCGGTGATACCAGCCTCAGCCCAGTTCTGAACCCTTCCCCGAGAGCTGATGTGGTGATTTGGAGGAAAGAGGGCAATTTGGCTTTTTGAGTTTACAGCATTCTTGCATGGATTCTTTGTGGGCTTATCTACCTTTAATCTTTGAGGTTGCTGACCTTTAGATTTTTTTTTTCTTTCTCCTTTTAATAGTCTTACCACTTCTCTGTAGGGCTGTTGCGATTTGCTGGGGGTCCACTCCAGTCTCTAGTTGCCTCGGATTTCCCAGTACTTGGAGGTATCACCAGTGAAGGTTGTGAAACAGCAAAGATGGCAGCCTGCCCCTTTCTCTGGGAGCTCTATCCCAGGGAGGCAGGTACCTGTTGCTGATTTGAACACACCTGTAGGAGATGGCTGGAGACCCTAGCTGGGAGCTCTCACCCAGTCAAGAGGAACAGAATCAGGGACATGCTTAAAAAAGCAGTCTGGCTATGCTTTTATAGAGCAGCTATACTGTGCTGGGGGATCCCTTCTGCCCCCAGTCAGTTTGGACTCTCTAAAGCCCACAGACTGGAGTGGCTGAGTCACGCGAACAACAAAGATGGCAGCCCAACCCTCCCCGCAGGAACTCCACCCTAGGTAGGTTCAACACTGTTGCTGGTGGCTGGCCGGAATTCCAAGCCAGCGGGTCTTATCCTGTGAGGTGCTGTAGAAGTGGGGCCCACAGACCGACATTGCTCAGCGCCCTGGATTCAGCCCCCTTCCTAAGGGTATGTATGGAGGTCCAACCTCCTGCCTTGCCAGAGTTACAGTCACTTTTGCCAGGAAGCCCAGAGCATAAAGCCCCTGGGTCTCTGCACATGCCTGAGTGGCTACTCTGCCAAGATTCCATGCAGCTCTGTTTGTCAGACTGAAGACGCTGGTGTAGTGTATTCATGAGGGAATCTCCTGACCAGAGGATTGCAAAGATCCCCGGGAGAAGCATGGCTTCCTAGAGTCACACATTCACTCACTGCTTTCCTGGGTAGAGGAGGTTCTGTTAGCTCTGTGTTTCTCCTGGGTGAGTCGTCGCCCTGATCTGCTTTTCTCCATTCTCTGTGGGTGGAGCTGTTTCCCTGATCAGCCCCAGTGCGATTACTTGGATGTTTCAGTTGAAGGTGCTGTGTTTACTCACCCCTTTAATTTCTCTCCAGGATAGCCACACACTGTAGTTGCTTCTAGTCAGCTATCTTGGCCCCTCTGACATGATTTCATTCTTTTTTATGGCAACATACTATTCCATGTGTATATATATCGTATTTTATTTATCCAGTAAAGTACTGATGGGTACCTAGGTTGATTCCATGTCTTTGCTATTGTAAACAGTGCTGTGATAAACATATGGGCACATGTGTCTTTTTGGTAGAATGGTTTTTTTTCCTATGGGTATATACCCAGTAATGGTATTGATGGGAAGAATGGTAGTTCTATTTTTAGTTCTCTGAAAAATCTCCAACCTGCTTTCTACAGTGGCTGAACTAATTAACATTCCCACCAACAGTGTATAAGCATTCCCTTTTCTCTATAGCCTCATCAATATGTTATATTTTGACTTTTTAATAATATTCATTCAGACTAGTGTAGAATGGAATCTCATTGTGGTTTTAACATGCATTTCTCTGATGATTGGTGACACTGAGCAATTTTTCATATGTTTATTGGCGACTTGTATGTTTTCTTTTGAGAAGTGTCTGTTCATGTCCTTTGTCCACTTTTTAATAGGGTTATTTGTTTTTCGTTTTTTGAATTAAGTTTCTTATAGATTCTGAACATTAGACCCTTGTCTGATGCATAGTTTGTGAACATTTTCTGCCATCCTTTAGGTTGTCTGTTTACTTTTTTATTTTTGTTGCAACTGTTTTTGAGAACTTAATCACAAATTCTTTGCCAAGGCTAATACCCAGAAGGGTATCTCCTAGATTTTTTTTTTTTTCCCTAAGATGTTTATAGTTTTTCAGGTCCTACATTTAAATCTTGAATCCATCATGAGTTAATTTCTGTATATAGTGAAAGGTAAGGGTCCAGCTTCATACTTCTGCATATAGCTAGCTGACTATCTGCACCATTTATTGAAGACAGAGACCTTTCCCTATTGCTTATTTTTGTCAACTTTGTCAAAGATCAGATGGCTGTAGCTGTGCCACTTTATTTCTGGGATCTCTATTATTTTCAGTTGATCTATGTATCTGTTTTCATGCCAGTATCATGCAGTTTTGGTTACTGTAGCCTTGTAATATAGTTTGAAGTTGGGTAATGTGATGTCTCTGGCTTTGTTTCTTGTGCTTAAGATTGTTTTAGCTATTCGAACTCTTTTATAATGCCATAAGAATTTTAGAACATTTTTTTCTAATTCTGTGAAAAGTGACATTGATAGCTTGGTAGAAATAGTGTTGAATCTGTAGATTGCTTTGGGCAGAATGGCCATTTTAACAATATTGATTCTTCCAATTTATGAGCATGGAATGTTTTTCCATTTGTTTGTGTCATCTATGATTTTTTTCTCTTTTTCTTTTTTTTTGTACTTTAAGTTCTGGGGTAGATGTGCAGAATGTGCAGGTTTGTTACCTAGGTATACACGTGCCATGGTGGTTTGCTGCACCCATCAACCTGTCATCTACATTAGGTATTTCTCCGAATGCTATTCCTCCCCTAGCCCCACACCCCCCATAGGCCCTGGTGTGTGATGTTCCCCTTCCTGTGTCCATGTGTTGTCATTGTTCAACTCCCACTTATGAGTGAGAACGTGTCGTGTTTGGTTTTCCATTCCTGTGTTAGGGCCATATACCTATACCTACAGGTATTCCTATTCTCTCCAGAATCTCTTGTTTCCTGACTTTTTAATGACCGCCATTCTAACTGGCATGAGATGGTATCTCATTGTGATTTTGATTTGCATTTCTCTAATGATCGGTGATGATAAGCTTTTCTTCATGTGTTTGTTGGCCACATAAATGTCGTCTTTTGAGAAGTGTCTTTTCATATCCTTTGCCCACTTTTTGTTGGGGTTGTTTGATTTTTTCTTGCAAATTTAAGTTCCTTATACGTTCTGGATATTAGCCCTTTGTCAGATGGATAGATTGCAAAAAATTTCTCCCATTCTGTAGGTTGCTTGTTCACTCTGATGATAGTTTCTTTTGTAGTGAAGAAGCTCTTTATTTTAATTAGATCCCATTTGTCAATTTTGGCTTTTGTTGTCATTGCTTTTGGTGTTTTCGTCATGAAGTCTTTGCCCATGCCTGTGTCCTGAATGTTATTGCCTAGGTTTTCTTCTAGGGTTTTTATGGTTTTAGGTCTTACTTTAAAGTATTTAATCCATCTTGAGTTAATATTTGTATAAGGTGTAAGGAAGGGGTCCAGTTTCAGTTTTCTGCATATGGCTAGCCAGTTTTCCCAACTCCATTTATTAAATAGGGAATCCTTTCCCCATTGCTTGTTTGTGTCAGATTTGTCAAAGATCAGATGGTTGTAGATGTGTGGTGTTATTTCTGAGGCCCCTGTTCTGTTCCATTGGTCTATATATCTGTTTTGGTACCAGGTTCATGCTGTTACGGTTACTGTAGTCCTGTAGTATAGTTTGAAGTCAGCGTGATGACTCCAGCTTTGTTCTTTTTGCTTAGGATTGTCTTGGCTATATGGGCTCTTTTTTGTTCCATATGACATTTAAAGTAGTTTTTTCTAATTCTGTGGAGAAAGTCAATGGAAGCTTGATAAGGATAGCACCGAATCTTTAAATTACCTTGGGCAGTATGGCCATTTTCATAATATTGATTCTTCTTATCCATGAGCATGGAATGTTTTTCCACTTGTTTTTGTCCTGTCTTATTTCCTTGAGCAGTGGTTTGTAGTTCTCCTTGAAGTGGTCCTTCACATCCCTTGTAAGTTGTATTCCTAGGTATTTTATTCTCTTTGTAGCAATTGTAAATGGGAGTTTGCTCATGATTTGGCTCTCTGTTTGTCTATTATTGGTGTATAGGAATGTTTGTGATTTTTGCACATTGATTTTGTATCCTGAGACTTTGCTGAAGTTGCTTATCAGCTTAAGGAGATTTAAGGCTAAAACGGTGGGGTTTTCTAAATATACAATCATGTCATCTGCAAACAGAGAGACTTCCTCTTTTCCATTTGAATACCCTTTTATTTCTTTCTCTTGCCTGATTGCCCTGGCCAGAGCTTCCAATATTATGTTGAACAGGAGTGGTGAGAGAGGGCATCCTTGTCTTGTGCCGGTTTTCAAAGGGAATGCTTCCAGCTTTTGTGCATTCAGTGTGATACTGGCTGTGGGTTTATCATAAATAGCTCTTATTATTTTGAGATACATTCCGTCAATACCTAGTTTATTGAGAGTTTTTAGCATGAAGGGGTGTTGAATTTTATTGAAGGCCTTTTCTGCATCTATTGAGATAGTCATGTGGTTTTTGTCATTGGTTCTGTTTATGTGTTGGATTATGTTTATTGATTTGCACATGTTGAACAAGGCTTGCGTCTCAGTGACGAAGCCGACTTGATCGTGGTGGATAAGCTTTTTGATGTGCTGCTGGATTCGGTTTGCCAGTATTATATTGAGGATATTTGCATCAATTATTTCTTCTAGCAGTGTTTTGTAGTTCTCCTTGTAGAGTTCGATCTTGGTTAGATGTATTCCTAGGTGTTTTTTTTTTTTTTTTTTTGGTGGGTGGTGGCTATTGTAAATGGGATTGTGTTCTTGATTTGGCTCTCAACTTAAATGTTATTAGTGCATAGAAATGCTACTGACTTTTGTACGTTGATTTTGTATTCTGTAACTTTACTGAAGTTGTTCGTCAGATCTGGGAAACCTTTGAGAGAGCCTTTAGGGTTTTCCAGCGATTCTTCTTTTTCTATCTGGATGCCTTTTATTTTTCTTGCCTGGTTGCTCTGACTAGGACTTTTAGTGCTATCTTGTATAGGAGTGATGAGAAGGCCTTGTTTTATTTCAGTTCTCAAGGGAAATGCTTCCAACTTTTGACCATTCAGTGTGATGTTGGCTGTGGTATCCTAATGATCTAATTTCAAACTTTGCTTGACAGATATAAAAACTGATAAACAGAGATTTTAAAAGATGAGTTACTCTCACATAGCTGGTTAATATTAGAGTTGACATACGCAGTAAAATCTGTGAAAATATATTTGCATTATATTGTTAGTAAAGATGCTTTTATTAAGCAGCATATTTACACATACAATTGTGTGTGTGTGTGTGGTGTGTGTGTGTGTTTATTCTTGAGTGGTGACTGTGGTTGATTTCTATTTTCTTCTTTCTGATTGTCTATATTTTCCTCAATATGCTTAGAACGTGGTTAGTTGCTTTGAATAAAAAGGGAAGTTTGGTGGTGTATGACTGGGAAGTCTAGGGAAAGTGTTCAGGAACAGCCATAGCAGCAGGCTCAAAGCAGGATGCTCTTCTTCATTAGGTTTCTTGACTGCATTTCTCTGAATGTTGGCTTCATTCTCCCTCACAGATGATGATTTTCTTTCACGTGGCCAGAAAACATGGCCAATGACACTAGTTGTCATTTTTACTTCATAACCCCAGGAGAAAGAATTTCTCCAGTATGAATCTAATTGGCTCCTTTGAATCACATGACCCATGTAGATGCATAACTTTGTTCAGGAGAGAGGGACCCTCACAGATGCAACCACACATAACTCTATGTTAGACACCCCTGGGAATACTTTGTGGAGTGGAGGAAGAATTAGTCCACAGAAGAAAGGAAACCAAACCACGTTTCTACCATGACATTTATTGTTTTTGCAGTAGAATAGAATATAGTTATTTTAGGAAGAAAATAGTCTTCTGACTTTCCTGGTCTCTTCTCACCAACTCATAGAGCCTCTCACTTTACTATCCTCATTACTCTCTACTCCCACAACACTTACTCCTGACTCTGTAGTGTTGTTGGGATTCCCTCTCTGGTTGAAATGGCTTCCTCCTTTCTGAACATGGACCTAAGTACAGAGCTGGGTTCTAGTCCAGTCTCTGCCATTACCACTTTGTGTGAGTTGTAACTGTAACATTATTTCTGGGTTTCTGTTATCTTTATTGTATAAATACGTAAGATCAGAAAGGACTCCAATGACTAATACACAAGACCTGAGCAAGGAGACTCCACATAAGGTATCTCCCATTTTTCCCAATAGAAAGTAAACAGACACACAAAACAGATTCACTTGATATAATATGTTAACTTTTAAGCATCCAAAAAGATAAAAATTATATTCATTTTTTATTTATACAGACATATTAAAATAGCATATTTCAGAAAGAATTAGTAATATAGTATTTTCTACTCTCATATTTCATAATGTTTTAAACACATACATATTCTGCATTAACATCCTCAGTGATAAAGCTGCTTTTGAATCATCTAACAGTTTTCCAGAGAATGTCATTTTCACTTCCATCTAAGGTTTTATGAGCAATAGTCCTTTGGAATATGTGTATGATACAGATGCCTTTACTGGCATTTATTATCACTAGTCACAAATATCCTTAAGAAACATTAGTATGCTTGATTTTTATTCATTTTGGGAGTGTGTGTTTGTGATAGCCACAACATAACTTATTATGTTTATTTTTCAAATGATCTTTCAAAGGCTTCTCTATGATGATATCCGGCACTCACTGCGATGAGGTCATACCCTAAGAATAACTACTACATCTTTATTAGATTTCTTGTTTTCTTGTAGTCCACAGCCTAATTCATCATGTGACCTATATAAACATCCAAATGAACATTGACTGTGGGCATTTCAGGCTAAGGGGTCTAACTCAAAAGATACTTTCTTGTTCCAAATATAGTTGTATAGATTGCACTCATTTCTTTAAAAAGGTTTTGTAAGGATGTGGATAAATGTGATTCCTTCTTTACTGAAGGATAATTTTGGGGGTAAAACCTTCACCTTAATATTTATGATGGCTAGAGAGGCAAGAGGAACAGCTGATTAAAGCCAACTTTTTGAACTACACACAGTAGAGGAGAGGCAGAGATGTGGTGGGGGTGGTGGTGGTAATTACAGTAGAGAATTAACCATGGGTGTCCTGCCTGAGGCTCTAGTACAGAAGCGGGCATGGTTTATATTGAGCCAGAAGAAGCCTAGGAGGGACCACTGGCATCTGGAAAAGATAGTTCTGGGCATGAATTAAAGGAAAAGGAAGGCAGGGTGTGTTTTAGAAGGACATCTCTGCATAGAGTGAAAGCAAAACGATAAACAAATCACCTGTTGCACCTCAGTTAGCTTCAGTACTAACATGTTACAAGTCCTTTCTCTAGGACACCTTGCTATTCATAAACTATCATATTTCAAATCTGAAATGATCTAAAAATGGTTATAATTATCACGGGGAAAAACTCGGAGGCAGATGAATAGTGAATATAAGTAATATGTTGAATAATCAACTTTATTTTCTGAGAGGCTATATAAAATTGCTTAGTGGGCAGAGACGGGGTGAGATAAAATCATCCTCAAATGCCTGCTATGTCTGAAAGTTAAGACTGTTAAAACTCATGTCATATTTAACATAAAATAAGAGAGTGATGAGCTGTACTTTTCTTGGTTTATTTCCATAAGAAAAGAAAATAGTTCAGTGACTCCTCTATCAGAAAACATTATTACTAATATGTAAAACTGAACTAATGTTTTTGACAAGTGTTTTTCAGGGACCAAAATGAATAGTATATCTGATAATAATATTTATTGATGAAACACTTTCACGAACTTGATTTCATTTGATAATACAAACCTGTGAAGTAGGCAGGCATTACCGTAATTCTTATTTTTTCAGATGAACAAAGAACAGAGGTATGGAGTGGTTAAGTGCTTGAATCTACCTCAGTGAAAAGAGCTCAAACGATGCTTGACTTCCCTAATGATACTCCCTCTGAAGCTGAGGGTTCTAATACAATTACATGACATGGCATCCAAATAAGAACCACATCATTTTTCTTACCGTTTTGCTTAGCAGAGTCAAGGTAGTCTAGCTGCTAGGAAGAATTTGTATTCTGCTTTGTGAGAAAATGGCGACATTGTAAAACTCAACAAGATTCAGAAACAAGGGGATTGTTTTGCAGGCAAGAGGGTTATTATCTAGCAGTGTAAATGCTGTATCAAAAAGTCAATGCATTTAAAGTCAATGCATTATGTTGCTGTTGTTGGTTTAGTCAGATATAAATGTGGAACAAATTTCAAATAGTACAAATGTTATAGTTAAAAATATAGTTTTGTTTAACGTGCTCCTGACCATTGATCTTTCAGTTCCAGTCCCAGAAGGTAATTCTCAAAACACTTTCTTGTGAATGCTTCTGAAGAAACTCTGTATATATCCATGCACATTGTTGTTTATTCCTCCTGCCTATATATATTTTTTCACAATTTTTTCTTTTTAGAGGATATGTAATCTTTCATTAAGTAGATCTGACATAATTACTGATGAACTTTTATTCCATAACAATGCTGAATGAAATATGTTTATAAGTCTATGTGAAAAAGTGGACATACCTCTTGCAGAAAAAAAAATTCTAGCAATATAAATGCTCTATCAAAAAGTCAGTGCTGGCCGGTGTAGTGGCTCACGCCTGTAATCCTAGCACTTTGGGAGGCCGAGGCGGGTAAATCACTTGCAGTCAGGAGTTTGAGACCAGCCTGGCCAACATGGTGAAACACTGTCTCTACTAAATTTACAAAAATTAGCCAGGTGCGATGGTGGGTGCCTGTAATCCCAGCAACTAGGAAGGCTGAGGCAGGAGAATCACTTGAACCCAGGAGGTGGAGTTGCAGTGAGCTGAGATTACACCACTGCACTCCAGCCTGGGCAACAGAGTGAGACTCTGTCCCAATAATAAAAAAAATTACTCATTTTAGGCAATGTTCATCTTTGTATACCTGGCTTATTTCACTGAACATAATGACTCCACTTCCTTCCATGTTGCAGCAAATGACAGAATTTCATTCTTTTTTATGGCTGAATAGTACTCCGTTGTATATATGCGCCCCATTTTCTTTAACAATTCATTCATTGATGGACACTTAGGTTGCTTCTAAACCTTTGCTATTATGAATAGTGCTGCAATAAACACGACAGTGCAGATTATCTCTTCAATATACTAATTTCCTTTCTTTTGGGTATATACCTAGCAGCGGGATTGTTAGATCATATGGTGGCTCTATTTTTAGTTTTTTTCGGGGAACCTCCAAGCTGTTTTCCATAGTGGTTGTACTAATTTACATTCCCACCAGTCTCCACATTCTCCCCAGCATTTGTTCTTGCCTGTCTTCTGAATAAAAGCCATTTTAACTGGGGTGAGATAATATCTCATTGTAGTTTTGATTTGTGTTTCTCTGATGATCAGTGATGTTAAACACCCTTATACAGATACTTGTTTGCCATTTGTATGTCTTAAGAAATGTCTTTTTAGATCTTTTGCCCACTTTTTCATCAGATCTTAGATTTTTTCTTATAGAAGTGTTTGAGCTCTTTATGTATTCTGGTTATTAAACCCTTGTCAGCTGGATAGTTTGCAAATACTTTCTTCCATTCTGTAAGCTGTGTTTTCACTATGTGGATTCAGTTTGTGGTGCAGAGGTTTTTAAATTGGTGTGATCCCATTTGTCCATTTTTAGTTTGGTTGCCTGTGATTATGGGGTGTTACTCAAGAAATCTTTACCAAGTGCAATGTCCTGGAGAGTTTCCTCAAAGTTTTCTTGTAGTAGTTTCATAGTTTGAGGTCTCAGATTGAAGTCTTTATTCCATTTTGATTTGATTTTTGTATTTGCCGAGAGATAGGAGTCTAGTTTCATCCTTCCGCATAGGGATATCTAGTTTTACCAGCACTATTTATTGAAGAGACTCCTTTTCCCAATGTATGTTATTGTCACTGTTGTTGAAAATGCATTCACTGTAGATGTATGGAATTGTTTCTGGGTTCTTTATTCTATGTCATTGGTTATATGTCTTTTTTCATGCCAGTATCATGATGTTTTGGTTATTATAGTTTTGTAGTGTAATCTGAAGTTAGGTAATGTGGTTCTTCCAGGTTTGTTTCTTTTGCTTAGGATAGCTTTGGCTATGCTGGGTCTTTTTTTCACATAAACTTTGGGATTTTTTTATACTTCTGTGGATAATGTCATTGGTATTTTGATAGTGATTGCATTAAATATGTATATTGCTTTGGGTTGTCTGGACATTAAAAAAGATTGATTCTACCAATCCATGAACATGGAATATCTTTTCATTTTTTGTGTCCTCTTCAGTTTCTTTCACCAATATTTTATAGTTTTCATTGTAGAGGTCTTTCACCTCTATGGTTAAGATAATTCCTAGTTATTTCATTTTATTCGTAGCTATTGTAAATGGAATTACTTTCCTGATTTCTTTTTTCAGATTGTTCACTGTTGGCATATAAAAATGCTACTATTTTTGTATGTTGATTTGTATCCTGAAACTTTGCTGAATTTATTTATTAGTTCAAATAGTTTTATGGTGGAGTGTTTGGGTTTTTTCCTAAATATAAGATCATATCATCTGTAGATAACAATAAGTTGACTTTTTCCTTTCCAATTTGAATGCCCTTTATTTCTTTCTCATGACTGATTCCTCCAGCTAGGATATCAGTATTATGTTGAATAACAGTGGTGAAAGTGGGCATCCTTGTTGTGTTTCATATCTTTGATGAAAGGCTTTCAATTTTTCTTGTGGTAGTATACTAGCTGTGCATCTGTCATACATGTCTCTTATTCTGTGGAAGTATGTTCCTCCTATCCCCAGTTTTTTGAGGGTATTTATCATGAAAGGATGTTAAATTTTATCAAATGCTTTTTTAGCATCAATTGAAATGATTATATAGTTTTTTTCCCTTCATTCTGTTGGTATGGTTTATCACAATAATTGATTTGCATATGTTGGACCATTTATGCATCCCAAGGATAATTCCCACTTGGCTGTGATGAATGATCTTAATGTGTTGTTGAACTTGATCCACTAGTATTTTGTTGAGGATTTTTGCTTCAATGCTCATCAGAGATATGGGTCTGTATTTCCCTTTTTGATGTGTCTTTGTCTGATTTTGTTATCAGGATAATGCTGGCCTCCTAAAAATAGTTTGAAAGTATTTTCCCCTCCTGTATTTTTTGGAATACTTTGAGTGGGATTGGCATTAATTCTTTAAATGTTTGACAAAATTCAGCAATGAAGCCTTCAGGTCCCTGGCTTTTTTTTTTTTTTCTGGAAGACTTTTTTTATCACTTCAATCTTTTACTTACTATTAGTTTGTTTCAGTTTTAGATTTCTTCACAGTTTAATCTTGATAGGTAGTATGTGTCTAGGAATTTATCCATTTCTTCTGGATCTTCCAATTTATTGGTATATACTTCCCCATATTAGCCTCTAATGATCCTTTTAATTTCTGCAGTATCACTTATAATGCCTTCTTTTTCATCTCTGATTTTAGTTATTTGGGTCCCCTCTGTCTTTTTTTTTTTTTTTTTTTTTGGTCTGGCTAAGGTTCTTTGATTTTATCTTTTCAAAAAGCCAGCTTTTCATTTTGTTGATCTTTTGTACTGCTTTCTTCCTTTTTATTTATTTCTGCTCTGATTTTTATTATTTCTTTTCTTCTAATTTTGAATTTGGTTTGCTCTTGCTTTTCTAATTCTTTAAGGATTTTACTGTTTGGTTTGTTGTTTTAAATTTTATTTTCTGCTATAGGCGCTTAAAGCTATGAACTTCCCTCTTAGTACTGCATTCACTGTATCCCATTGGTTTTGGCATGTTGCATTCCCATTATCATGTTTCAAGACACTTTTCAATTTCCTTCCTAATTTCCTTATTGACTTTATTGACAATATGCTCATTCAGGAGCATATAGTTTGTATTTCCATGTGTTTGTATAGTTTCTAAAATTCCTGTTATTGATTTCTAGTTTTATTCCATTGTGGTCAGAGAAGATATTGATATAATTTCAATTTAAAAAAAATTTAAGACTTATTTTTTGGCCTAACATATGGTCTACCTATGAGAATGATCCATATGCTGAGGAAAAGAATGTGTATTCTTCAGACATTGGATGAAATGTTCTGTAAATATCTAATAGATCCATTTAATCTGTAGTGCAGATTAATTATGATGTTTCTTTGTTGATTTTTCCACTTGGATAATCTGTCCAGTGCTGAAAATGAGATGTTGATATTCTCAGCTGTTACTGTATTGGGGTCTACCTCTCTCTTTAGCTCTAATAACATTTGATTTATATATCTGAGTGCTACAGTATTGGCTGTATATATATTTACAATTGTTATATTCTTTTGCTGAATTCACCCTTTTGTCATTATATAATGACCTTCTTTGTCCCTTTTGTAGTTTTTGTCATCCTGAAATCTATTTTGTCTGATATAATTACTCCTGTTATTTTTTGGTTTTTGTTTGCATGGAATATCTTTTCCCACCCCTTTATTTACAGTCTGTGTGTGCCTTTATAAATGAAATGTGTTTCCTGTAGGCAACAGATTACTGGGTCTTTTTCTTTTTTTTCAATTCATTCAGCCACTCTGCATCTTTTGGTTGGAGAGTTTAGTCCATTTACATTCAACATTATTATTGATAAGTAGGAACTTACTCCTGTCATTTTGTTATTTGTTTACTGGTTGTTTTGTGGTCGTGTTTTCCTTTCTTTCTGTCTTCCTTTTAGTGAAGGTGATTTTCTCTGGTGGTATGTTTTAGTTTCTTACTTTTTATTTATTGTGTATCTGTTGTATGTTTTTTGATTTGTGGTTACCATGAGGCTTGCAAATAATATATTTTATGCTGATGACTACTTAAAAGTGATTGCATAAACAAACTAATAAACAACGAAGAGAAAACTAATAAAATTCTACGCTTTAATTTCATGCCTGAGCTTTTTAACTTTTTATTGTCTCTATATCTTATTGTACTGTGTATGTCTTGAAAAGTTGTTGTAGTTATTATTTTTGATTGGATCATCTCTTAGTCTTTCTACTCAAGATATGAGTAGTTTACACACCACAATTTCAGTGTTATAATATTCTGTGTGTTTTTTTGTGTGTGTATTTACTATTACTGATGAGTTTTGTTTTGTCAGATGATCTTAGTCCTCTTTTAAGACTGAAGAATTCCCTTTAGCATTTCTTTTAGGATAAGCTTAGTGTTGAAATCCCTCAGCTTTTGTTTGTCTGGAGAAGTCTTTATTTCTCCTTGATGTCTGAATGATGTTTTCACTGGATATACTGTTCTAGAATTTTTTTTCCTTCAGCACTGTAAATATGTCATTTTACTTTTTCCTGGCTTGTAAGGTTTCCACTCAAATGTTGGCTGCCAGGCATAGTGGAGCTCTATTATATTTTGTTTATTTTCTCTTGCTACTTTTAGGGTCCTTTATCTTTGACCTTTGGGAGTTTGATTCTTAAATGTCTTGAGGTAGTCTTATTTGGGTTAAATCTGCTTGGCATTGTATAACCTTCTTGTACTTTAATATTGATACTTTCTCTAGGTTTGGGGAATTCCCTTTTATTATCCCTTTGAATAAACTTTTCTACCCTATATCTCTCTCTCTCTTCTCTTTAAGGCCTTGGATTAAACTCTTAGGTTTCCCTTCTTAAGGCTATTTTCTAGATCTTATATGTGAGCTTCATTCTTTTTTATTCTTTTATTTTATGTTTTAGATGGTGTCTCACTGTCACTTAGGCTGGAATGCAGTGGCACGATCTTGGCTCACTGCAACCTCTGCCTCCCAGGCTCACTTGAACTTCTCACCTCAGCCTCCCAAGTAGCTAGGACTATAGGCATGCACCACCATGCCAGGCTAATATTTATACTTTTTGTAGAGATGGGGTTTCCCCATGCCACCCAGACTGGTCTTGAACTCTTGGACTCAAGAAATCCACCCACCTTGGCCTCCCAAAGTGCTGGATTATAGGCATGAGCCACTGCCACCACCCTTTTTTATTCATTTATTTGTTTGTTTCTTCTGGGTATTTCCAAACAGCCTGTCTTTAAGCTCACTAATTCTTTCTTCTGCTTCATTAATTCTACTGGTAGGAGACTCTGCTGCATTCTTTAGTGTGTCAGTTGCATTTTTCAACTCCAGAATTTCTGCTTGATTTTTTAAAATTATTTTAATCTCACTGTTAAATTTATCTGATAGGATTCTGAATTCCTTCTCTGTGTTATCTTGAACTTCACTGAGTTTCCTAAAAATAGCTATTTTGAATTCTCTGCCTCAAAGGTCATTTCTCTCTCTCCCCAGGATTGGTCCCTGGTGCCTTATTTAGCTCATTTGGTGAGATCATGCTTTCACGGATTGTCTTAATGTTCATTAGTGTTTGGGTATTGAAGAGTTAAGTATATATTGTAGTCTTTGCAGTCTGGGCTTTTTTGTACCCATCCTTCTTATGAAGGCATTCAAAGGGACTTGGGTGTTGTGATCTAAGATTTGGTCACTGAAACTGTATCTGCATTAGGGGACACCTCAAGCCCAGCAATACTGTGGTACACTGTGGCTCTTGCAGACTCATAGAGGTACGAACTTGGTGGTCTTGGATAAGATCTGGATAAATTCTCTGGGTTACCAGGCAGAGATTCTTGTTCTCTTCCCTTACTTTCTCCCAAACAGAGTTTTTCTCTGTGCTAAGCTGCCTGGATCTGGGTGGGGGTGGCAGGGAGTGGGGGGGATGAAACAAACACCCCTGTGGCCACCACCAGTGGGGCTGTGCTTGGTCAGACCTGAAGTGAGCATGGTACTGGGTCTCACCCAAGGCCTGTGGTAACCATAGCCTGGCTACTGCCTATATTTGCTCAAAGCTCTAGGGTTCTAGAATCATCAGGTGGTGAAGCCAGCCTGACTTGTCTCCTTCCCTTCATGGTGGTGAGTTAGTTCCCCCCACCCCAGGTGCATCTAGAGATGCTGTCTGAGAGCCAGTGCCTGGAGTCAGCAACGTTAGGAATCTACCTGGTGCTCTGTTTTACTCTGGCTGAGCTGGCGTCCAACCCACAAGACAAAGTCCTTCCCTCCCTTCCCCTTTCCACAAGCAGAGGCAGTCTCTCCTTGTGACCACCACTGTCTCAGACGTGCAGGAATACTTTCTGGGTACTGACAATGTTCACTCAAGGCCCAAGGGCTCTTTCAGCTTGTTGTGAATGCTTCCAGACCTAGGACCCTCCCTTCAGGGTAGTGGGCTCACCTATGGTCCAGGGCAGGTCCAGAAATGCTGTCCAAGAGCCAATGCCTGAACTTGGTGACCCTAAAAGCCCACTTGGTGCTCTACTCCACTGTTACCAAGGTAGTGCTTAAAGGTGAAAGACAAAGTTCCCTTTACTCTTTCCTCTCCTTTCCTCAAGCAGGAGGGTTCTCACCCCATAGCCACGACAGGTGGGAGTGTGCTGGATCATACCTGAAGTCAGCACAGCTCTGAGTCTCATCTAAGGCCCACAGTGAGCGGCCTGGCTACTACTACTGTTTATTCAGGGCCCAAGGGCTCTTTAGTCAGCAGGTGATGAATTCTGCCAAGACTGGGTCTTTCTGTTCAAGTCAGCAGCTTTCCTCTGGCCAAGGGTGTTGTCTAGCAATGTCATCTGGCTACCAGAGGCTGAAATAGAGGACTTAGGACTCTGCCGGGTGCCCTATCCTACTGTGGCTGAGCTGGTAACCAACTCTTCGTTAGCCTTTCATCTCTTCTCCTCAAGCAGAGGGAAGAAATCTGTCTTCGAGCTGTGAGCTGTGCTGCCTGGGATTGAGGGGAGGGCTGGTGCAAGCATTCCCTTGGCTGCCCTGGCTGGCGTCTCAGTAGGTTGTGTGCCTCTCAAATCCACTGGCTTTGAGTCCAGCTCAGCGCCGGGACTTGCCCAGTAGTTGAAGTCCTTGTGGCCTAGGTTGCCTTTCAAGTTTATTTAGAACCCCGGGCATGTTAGCCCACAAGATGAGCCTTGCCAGACTGGGAAGGGCAATTCCTCTGTGGCTGGGAATGGTCTAAAAGCTTCCTCCATGTGCGTCAGCCGAGCTCTGCCCAGTGTTGCTTTCTGCTGTGATAGGGCAGCACTGAGTTCCAATGCAAAGTCCCACAGTCACTGCACTTTCCTTCCCGCAAGTGCATAGATTCTCTTCCCATGCCACGGTTCCACTGCTGGGGGGATGAGGGAGGAGTGGTGTTGGCAATTCAAGACTCTTTCCTACTCTCTTTAGTGTCTCTTTCAGTGATAAGAAGTTAAAACCAGGTACTGTGATCTCTCATCTGATTTTTAGTTCTTAGTTTAATTGTTGTTTAATTTGGTTACTTAAGGGAGGACGATTGGTGGAGCTTTCTATTCTGCTATCTTGCCCTGCCTCCCTTCAAATGAGGAAGCTCCTATATTTTTTCATTGCCATTTCAAGTGAGATATAGTCTACCATTATATTTTCTAATGGTTTTTACTGGGATACCTTTGGATTTTTACAGGAAGATAAAAACTCCTCAAATCTTTCTTTCTTTGATTGTTCCATTAATGTCAAAATCTACTTTTATTTTGCCATTTTCAGTTCACAAAAGAAAACTCTTACAGGTAGTGACTGACATTTATCTTGTTTAAGGATTAACCTCTTAACACTGTTCTCTTTTGGGCTGTTACCTTGACATAAGTGCTGGTCAATAGAGATATTTTTAAGAGTTATCAATGTCAATGTTGGCTTGTTAGCTGATTATGCTGTAATGAAATGTCTGGCTCTTTACCTCAAAAAGCTTCTAATCACAAAACTAAGGCCATTTCAGAACTCTCTTGAAATTATATAGCCTCTGCCCTGGAATGAGTTCATTCCTTAGTGAAGATAGTATTAAGGCCTTCTGGATGCATAATTTGGTGCCAGAGTGGAGAATCTTGCCTATTTGTTAATTCCATTCTCACCTTTTAACTCAGTCCACAGAACAGTGCTCTGTCCATCAAAACCCACAGTATATCATATTAAACCATTAAGTCTCTGACTTTGTTTCCTTAAAGTTGAGTTTCTGCCCAGGCTCTTATTTCGTGGCCCAGTTTCTCTAAAACTGGGGGTTCACTTTAAGTCCATTAGTTTTTCCAGAATCCGTTACTGTTTCTCAATCTATGTCTTCACCATTGGTTGCCACACGCTGGGTGTCTTTGAGATCCTAGTTTGCTGCTACTATATTTTCTTAATGTCATGCCTCACCCACTTATCTCATCTTAGTGAAATGCAATGGTTCTCAATACTATACAGGAAAATAACTGGAGAGGCAGAGTTTCCAGATAGAGTAAGATCTCCCAGTTAAGTTTAAATTTCAGAAAAGCAATAAATAATTTTTTTAGTATGTCTCATGCAATATTTGGGACATACTAAAAAATTTGTTGTTTATCTGAAATTCAGATTTAATTGGACATTTTGTATTTTTCTTTATAGAATCTAGCAACTCTACTTGGGAAGCATTTGAAAAAGACCCATTCTTAAGCTCCACCACCTACTGTCATGTGCAAAGATTTTTATTTGATTTGCCTATGGTGGGTCCTGAGCCGAGAATTTATATTAAACACTCCCTACATACTATTAATGTGTGGCCAGGATTGAAACCACTGCTCTAATTGCTCTAATTGGACTGAAATATATCCCACATACCAGATTCACCACAGTGGTCCCATCCACTCTAGATCCTGACTGTCCCTGGCTATTTATTTATCTATTCATCCATCCATTCATTCAATACATTAGTGCCAACCCTAAGTCAGGTATATGGCTTTTCAGGCTTTGGGTTAATTTCCTGCACATATTCTATATGAAATAATATAGCAGTTTAGTAAAATTAACCCTCCCCAGAAGTCAAGAAAAACTTCTGCATTTTGGCAGAGGAGAAAAAAACAATCATGACTTCTATAGGTTCTACAACCTTCCAACTCATTTTTAATTCCATTTAATTAATTACTTAAAGACAATAGCTTATTAAATGTTTCCAATTATAAGTAAATCAGATGGAAATACTCTATCTTGGTCATAGTAGATTTAGTCTTAAATTCCTATGGGCAGTCTTTGATGCAAAGTAATTACCCTTAAAGCACTTTGCCAATTAGACACATGTTATTTATAAGAGATTCTCCTATGCAGTGTGTAAGTGGTCATTTGTCATCTTGCCAGTGGGAAGAAATTAATCGCAACCTTGAATAATGACTGGCTCTCTTGTGCCTACCATAGATATAGTGCTACAGTGTTATTACAATGGAATGAAGATGACAACATTCAATTTTGCTTGGATGATTAAGCAACTCTGCATCTTTCCGAGGGACTCTTCTCAGGTTTATGTAAAATTTTCCCCAAAAACAATAATTTGTAAATTTTATGATCACAATAAGCATGTTCTTTCACTTTCTAATCTGTTGCAGTAAAAATACTGAAGGGACTGTAAAAGAATTCTTAAGAACTTTGTCAAGTATTCTATAACGCAATGTCAACTTCAATATAATTTCCTGCAATTAGTTGGTCGCCTTTTGGAAAAGATTTATATGCATTTTAGAAGACTTTATGCATTTCAGCTTAGAAAACTTGATACATTTCAGAATGTAATAGTTTATCACATATGAGTTTATAAATATATGCACACCTACTGTGTACTCACAAAAACTAAAAATTTAAAAAGTTTGTGGTTATGAACCTAATCTTTCATTTTTCACATATTCCCCCATTTGGGAAAATTAGACTTGATTTATAATATTTTGACAGGTGGAACTTTTTAAAAAAAATAGACCCATAATGTGAGGATGACTTTTATTCTATTTATGCCAGAACACTAGTCCTGCAATTATGCAGCTTTCTGAAATAGTATACTAGTTTTTTGCATAAATGCAATAGCAATAATAACAAATCCAGAGATTCATTAAGACTATCATAGAGTTAGAGGTTGTTGCTAGTGGTGGAGTTAAACAATATAAAATTATCACTATAACACACACAAAAATCTGCAAGGAGAAGAACACGAGAAAATTTCAGGAGCAGTTCTCTTTATAGCTGTTACTATTTTCATCAGTTCTACTCTTGGATGTTTTCAGAATTGCACCTGTGTCCTGATACCTGCATGGGAGTGGTTGAGCTCAGTGGGTGGTGTGCAGCCTCTAGGGTCAGTTAGGTCCTCCCGCTGGCTCTGCATTGACTGGCCACATAAGCCTCACAAAGTAGGGACCCTCTTTATTTCTCAAGTTTTTCCATTTGAAATATAGGGATAATAATATCTGACTCGTGGTTTTTTTTTGTTGTTGTTGTTTGTTTGTTTGTTTGTTTTTGAGACAGAGTCTCACTTTGTCACCCAGGTTGGAGTGCAATGGCATGGTCTTGGCTCACTGCAACCTCCGCCTCCTGGGTTCAAGCAATTCTCCCGCCTCAGCCTCCTGAGTAGCTGGGACTACAGATGACCACCACCACACCTGGCTAATTTTTGTATTTTTAGTAGAGATGGGGTTTCACTATGTTGGTCAGGCTGGTCTCGAACTCCTGACCTTGTGATCTGCCTGCCTCGGTCTCCCAAAGTGCTGGGATTACAGGCATGAGCCACCGTGCCCGGCCATGGTTTTTTTTTATTTTATTTTTAATTTTTATTTTTTTAAAATGAGAGTTGAAGGAGTTAATGCGTGTCATGTGCCTACCAGTGGCTAGTACTGAATTAAGGTGAACTATTGATATCAGTATTGTTTACGATACAGTAATAAAGCAAAAGTTACTGGAGTACCTTAGCATAAATTACTAATCGTTTATATCAGTAATTTAACCCATCAAATTTCCTTATATACTCCCTCCCTTAAGAAAAGTCTTAATTATTTTCTTTTTCTATATAAAAATGAACGCCTTCAGTGACCATTTCCATGTCACCACTTTGTTTTACTTTTGTATCCTCCCAGTTGCATCTCAGTGGCTTCTGTTTATCGTGGTTTTTCTCTGTTTTCTTAAACATACAGTAAGAAGTCATACTTCACTATCACAGCTCTGATCTTCCAGTCAGCGTTGATAGTATGCAGCACTTATATAACGTTCACTACATGCCAGGCACTTTCCTAAGGGATCTGGGCATATTAACCCATTTCATCTTTGCAAGAACACCATGAGATAGGTGCTATAATTCTCCCCATTTTACTGATTAGAACACTGAGGCACAGAGAAGGTAAATAATTTGATCATGATCACACAGCATAGCAGAGGCAGGATGTGAACTGAAGTAGTCTGGCTCCAGAATATATGCCCTTAACCATTACTGTATACTGCCCCTTTGGAGAAATATTAGGAGTTAGAAAACTGCAATACAGTGATGCTTAGACTCATAGGATTCACCCTACAGAGTGAAAACTCAGGCATCGTGATTTTTCAAAGGTCACAGCAGGTTGAGCATCAGTGCTTCCTATGACTATAAAACATGTTGCAGGAACGTGGATGGAGCTGGAGGCCATTATCCTTAGCAAACTAACACAGGAACAGAAAAACACTGCATATTCTCACTTATAAGTGAGAGTTAAATGATGAGGACACATGGTCACATAGAGGGGAACAACAGGCACTGGACCCTTTCAGAGGCTGGAGGGTGGGAGGAGAGAGAGAATCAGGAAAAATAACAAATGAGTATTAGGTTTAATATTTGGGTGATGAAATATTTTGTGCAACAAACCCCCATGATACAAGTTTACCTGAACTTAAACTTGCACACGTACCCCTGAACTTAAAAAAAAAACTTTCTCTATCCCAGGTTTCGTTTGTTTCCAGTAAAATGGAGAGCCCTGGTCAACTGACCTGAAAGGGTCTGACATTTTGCCTATGGTTTTGTTCTGTTTCATCCTTCATCAATTCTAGAAGGCCCTCATATTGTCTTTGTTCTTTTTAGCCATGTTGTGTGTGTGTAGTTTTTAAAAAATCATTTTGATGCTGGTGAGTTTCTTGGTGAACAGAACCAATGTCTGTACTTGGCTTTAAATCATCTTCAGAAAGACACAGGCACTCTGGTAATCTGCTCTTATTGAGTTGAAAAACCTTTGGGAAAGGATGTTTGTGAGAAATGTCTATGTTCTGGTTTGTCCACAGGAGATGAGTTAGGAATTTTGAGTTCATTCTTCTGGAACTTATGGAACCCTGGCTTAGTGGAACCCCCACCAAAGTGTAAGGAATGAAGCATGTGGTAGCCTCATTCACGAACATACCGATCTTCTGTAATCACTAACAGCAGGAAGCATGATTTTTGCCTAATTTCTTTTCACATTGTACCCAAACAGAGTGCCCTCATTAATTAAGAACAAGATTTTTTCATTTGCGTCTTTAGGTCCTGGCTTCTTTTGGGCTGGGGCTTATATACACTTGGAATTTGTTGGCTAGAGTTTTAAAACAGATGGTCACATGCTTTTTTTTTTTTTCCTCTCTCTTAGAAACTTGCTTGATTGTTTGTCTTCTAGTTCTCATGGTAACCAAAGAAGGTTGTTAACACTTTTTTCTCACCAAGTAAAATCAGCAGAGCTGTCAGACAGTTGCAGCTGTTTGATAAAGGCTTGACCTTTTGCTGTATTTTTCTGTTTTCTGTTGATGAGCTCTTATTACATTGAACCTTGTTTTTAGTGACATGTAGTAAGAAAAAGAACCTAAAGGGCATTTTTTTTTGCATGTAGCCTATTTAGTAATGTGGCATTGCTATCAGATAATAAAGATATTCCTACAATATAAGATCCTTGGTAATGAAAGCCAGTGTTATATATGGCTCACATAGATAAAACATGCCTGGGACCATTTAGGTTACCTTCATATGCTACAGATTTATTATCTCAGTTTCTGAAAATATTTAGTTGCATTATATTTTCAGTCAGATGAGATATGGAGTCAGTCACTTAAAAAGGATCTGGCTTAGCTACCAGTGGTCAAATGTAAAATTTTACTAGTTGTATATTTGCAGTGTGTTCACCATTATTCCTTGAAATGAAGTTTCACCTGCCACTGAATTCTAGGAAGAGCTCCTTATGGTTCCACATCAATAAGCATGTAAAGTTGTTGGATCCTGGGAGTGTACATTTAAATATGTTCATTATTAGTATCTAAATAAAAATCAAGAATTTACTGGAAATCTCTCAATTTTATTGTATTATCTTTTCCTGTAGCCATTAAGCATGGAGACTAGGCATGATTGGAGAATCACCGCTGTTGACAGATGATAAAAATAGTGCTGCAACATAGCTAATGTCATGGGAAATCTTAAAACAGAATGGTCATTTGGAATAAGAGAAAATTCCTTGTGTGCCCAATCCCATTTTTGGACTGGTAATTGTTGCCACTCTTAGATTATCTACCACAGCCAACGTCCTTTTTGTTGTTGCTGTTGTTCTGGATAATCTTGTAACTTGCTTTGTTAAAAGAAAAGAATTATATTGTAAATTTGTGAGTGAAATCAGATTTATTTTTGTTCCCAAATCAGATGTCTATAGATGAGACAGACCAAAACAGCAAGAAATAAATATATCCATTCTCCATGGTTATCTGAAAATATTGAAAGTGACGTTGGATGAACTGTTTCCAAGGTGACTTGATGAAGCATGAAACACTTTTTGGAGTGCTTTCCTTGAACTGGGGGATACTATTTAAAGTCTCTCTACTGATATGATATTCTGCATAATCTATTATCACAAATAATAAGTTCTATGATGATATATAGGATGATTGTTACTGTGGAATGGTATATCAAATCTAGATGGAATTTTTTTGACTGACCTGATGTACATGGTGATTGTCTAGGTTGTGTCTATTGGAGGATATTTGCTATCATTTTATCACTTCATGTCACTTTGGGAGTTTACTTAAACCAAGCAGATGTTTTCAAGTTTTATAAAGACAGAATTGCAAAATGATTATAAGCTTGAGCTTTGGAGTCAGATAGACTTGAATTCAAATTCTGGTTCTGCCTCTTAGTGTGATTTTTGGCAAGTACTTAAGTTCTCACATCTAAAATGAAGTAGGAATTATACTTCTTTTAGAAGGGTTTTATTAGGATCGAGGATCTAACCCAAGTAAAGGGCTTAGTCATTGCCTGTTTGTTGGAAAGGATTCAATAAATGTTGGCTGAAGTGACTATAATGAAGAGAGTTAGAACTAAGCTCATCTTGTCTTTTCATCTTTCAGCATGAAAGATGGTGCTGGTGTTAACGAAAAATTTATTCGTTTGCTAAAGACATTTGCTAAAGACAGTATGAAGATTTTATTCAACAAGGGGATTACTGACTGCAGTGGGATTTTGCAGTAGGGAGAAGATACTCAGCTCAACTCTGAATAGAGAAAGGACAAGTGGAAATTTATCACCAAGGAGGAGAGTGGGGATCAGCGGATAGAAAATTATTAAGAGGAAACAGCAAGTCTATATGGGGATTCTTGCTAGACTGACTCAACTGTATTCTTGCTGAATAAAGGCCAGGGTGATAAGAT
Organism: Gorilla gorilla gorilla; assembly: GCF_029281585.2. NCBI lineage: Eukaryota > Metazoa > Chordata > Mammalia > Primates > Hominidae > Gorilla > Gorilla gorilla. Next base: position 99,677,976 of record NC_073236.2, on the reverse strand, counting down.
AGAAAAGGTGGGGAATGAAGAATTTGATTAGCTATCAAGAATGGGAGATTTTTGCTAAACTGACCCAGAAGGATTCTTGCTAAAACTAGGCTAAGTTGACAAGGAGCCCAAGTTCAAGGCCTGGTAGAGAGAAGAGGGCTCAGAGGAGCCTGACTCAAGTTTGGTCAAGTAGAGAGTCTTTGTCACTGGCATAAGGGACATATATACCATATAGGACATAAACACCGACTAACATTTATTGAGTACCTTATGAATATCAGGCACTGTATCAAACACTTAGCAAATGTTAATTGTTTTATTCCATGCTTTCAACAACACTAAAGAGCAGGTACTATCAGTCTTATTTTACAAACAGGGAAATTGAGGTTCAGAATGGTGAAAGAGCTACCCAGGTAGACTACCCAGGTAGACTGACAAAGCTAGAATTTAAATCCAGAGTTTTCTGATTTTATTAACCAGCATTGATGTACACTGTTCTGTCTTGCACACATATGGTTGTATGGATAGATGTAATCTCCCCTTCAATGTTTAGCAAATATTTACAGTGAAGGAATTAATGAATACTTGTAAGAATGGCAAGTTACAATAGCTTTCAATAGGTTCAGAGGAATATTTAAGTGCTGCAAAAATTAACTTACAATACCAAGATCAAGGCATAGACCACTTTTCAATCTCATTACCCCGAGTACCATAATGGCAGAAACTACAAGGTTTCATGCTTCTTTCAAATTATCGAATTGCCTTGGAGCTCAGGGCTTTAGTATTTCCAGGTGCTGGTCATCTGCTTTTGACTTGTATGAATCTGAGACTCATTTATCTTTGTTATGGCCACCATTCACCTTGAAAGACAATGGGGGCATCTCCTTGAATAAGAGAAATGGAAATGTGCTTGGAGATGTGAGTCTGGCTGTGAGTGTGTGTGTGCACAAGCACTTTTAAACAGTGATAACAGGTTTGGCACATGTAAGTATATGAGTCATTGAGAAAACATCCTGGATGTTTTTCCCTCTTCCCTCTGTGGTATTCTGTGGATACATATTTATCCTTTCAGCCATTTTCCTCTTCTTTTACAGATATCCTTGATCACCTCCTGGGGCACCATTTGAAAAAGTGTGGTCTGGTGCTGCATTTTATGTGCAGCAAAGAACCTTAGAATAATGATTTAAAATAGACACAATGTGCAATTTTCAAGACAGGGACTTTGAAGTGTTATTTCCAGAGTTACGGTCAAATCTCTTAAATTGAGTTTTATTTTAACTTATTTTAAAGCTGGACTTTGAGACTCAATGCTTTGGTGAGTGATAGTGGCATTTCCCTGGACTGAATGTGCCATATTTTAATTTAACACTCTTTTGTGGATAACTCTAATCTTTGTTATAACGTAGGATAAACAAAATAATTTCTTAACTCAGTGGAAGTTACAGAAGAATACTTTAGGTAGAGTTCAAACATTCTCACTGGGGAATATAGGGTTTTGATTTCTCTCGTTCTTAAGCATTCTCCCAAAATTTGGTATAGAGCCTGATTCACAGTAGATACTCAATAAATACTTGTTGATTCAATGAATAAATGATTTTGGCTGTAAGTAAAATGTCCCTGAGCCTATGACAGGGAAAGCTTTGATTTTCCTTTGTTTAGGTTAGCTTAATGGAGTCACACTAAAGTTTATAAAGATCAATTCAATATGAATGGCTAATTGACAAACATTTATATTTCAGTGTTAGGAAATATGGTAAGATTAGGAAAACAATTAAGACAATGATTTATACAGAATTGACTAGTTCAGGCAATGAAAACTTCACAGATTACAGTTTAACACGATTAAACATCACATATAACATACATGTATGACAAAATGCTTCTGCTTTTGATATTAACATACCATCAATTTTACACATGAAAAATATTGCCAGTTCAACTTTGGGTTATAACATGTATAATTTTTTGATAAGACATTTCAAATTACAACATATCTCAGGCAGCATGCAGGAAGAGTCATTTATTGTATGTTTGTTAGGACATACCTTGCAACAAGCTTCCAGTTTTTGGTAGTTAGATCAAGAATATAGAAACCATTGAAATGATAGTATGGTTGAAATCAGCAGTTGTGTTTACTGGCTGAGAGCATTTCTGGTAAAAATAAAACTCTGAAATCATTCATTAACAAAATGCACAGTGATCATAAACTCAATTCTTTAAAAATTGTTTTTCACAATTCTCATTTATTGGTGATACGGCAGCTGCAGGAAGTCTGAATTCTGAGAGTTGGTTGTACATAACAGCAGGAATTTATTCTTCTGTGGGCTCACATGATTACAACAGAGATGCTTACCCTTTGAAATCACATATAACGATGGTGCTATACAAACATCACAAATATTTGGTGTTTGAGTCTTAACAAATATTATGTTTTTTTTAATCACAAAGAGACTAGATTAACAGGCAGTGTAAATCACATATATCTTAAGATTTTAAAAATACATTTTATACAATAGGTTTCTAATTTCTTCACTAGCATTTCATTTTGGTGTGTTTTGACTTCATACTTATAGTCCTAAAGGAAACTATGAATCTCTGGCTCATGCCATGAAAGTCAGTAAGATTGATATTTCCCCACAGGAATATGGCTGAGTGTACATTGAATTACAGAGTCAACAAAGTAACATCTAATTTACAACAGATTACTTTTAAAATTCAAATAAAATCTAATTATTTTAAAAGACAGCAGTTTGAACAAAATTATAGGAGTCAAAATTTTTATTTACAAAACATTTGAGTATATTTTGAAATGGCTAGTTCTTGCTAACTGCACAACTTAAATATTCTTGGTGCACATAGTCTGTCAACCTTCTGTACAACATTGTTAGACCGCTGAGTTAACTTACATGGAATGGTTAGGTAGGTGGGAAAATTATATGGCAATTTTCATCCATTCAAAGTGCTTGAAAGGGAATGTTTTGATGCTTTTCATATTAGACAAGATCTGTCATTAATGTTGGTGCCTTTAATTTGAAAAGATTAGCTAAAATTTCCAAAATGTAATTTAGTGCAGTATAAGAATTATAGGAAAGATTGATAAATTTATCATCAAATGTTGGAATTCTAATCTAGCATTATGCAGTTGATCCAAATCATTGTACCTCTCATTTACAAGGCTTCTGTGTACTACATTGGCTTAAAAAATATTTTCCTTGGTCCTTAGAAATACAAACTATTCATTTTCAAAAGATAGAGAATGTTAGGGTGAGTGTTTCTTACAATCACATTCATAATAAAAGAAGATAATCTACATTTTACAGATCATTAAACAATGGTCTTTGGCAGAAGACTTTATAAATACCTCCACTTTTAACGTTTCGTTTAGGCCATTTTCCTTTTTAATGATATCAGGTATATGGTCACGTGTTCACTAAGAGTAGTTAATAGGAAAATACCACAGATATAAAAATATTTGTTTAGTGCATTTTTTTGAACCTTCAATTCAGAGTGAATCAATTCATTAATACTAGAGAAGATACTTTATGCAAGCATTTCTAACAGTGTTGCTTAAGATCATAATTTCAACAATATGGTCAGCAAAGAGAGTATGTGTACCTCTATTCCCCCACAAAATTTTATCACTGAAACACACTGAAAGAATGTGCTGGAATCTTTTTCATTATAATACATTGTGTTTCCCACAAAATGAGTAATATATGATGCATATACCATTATATGTGTGTGTCTGTGTGTGCACTCGAACGGCAAGTCGTGGAGATTACATTCATTGGCAGCAAAGAATAGAAACGGAAAAATTCATTTAAGTATTACTGATAAACCACCACTAAGGAATTTCAAAGTGTAGTGAAGTTATTTAGAAATAACCGTAGACATGGGAACAAACTTTAGGATCAACTACGGGAATATTAGGATTTCTTACTTCGTTTTTCAAGGTAACATGTTTTTCTCTGCATTTTTGCCTCCCTTCTACCTGCCCCCTGTCAGTCTTTGAAGGTCATTTGTGATGGGTCCTTCAAACTGTGAATACAGAATATGAATAGGCTATTCTTCCCTTTTTTGCCCTGTATAGGAAATTCATGATCGCCTCTTAGGGAGAGAAGGTTTCTGGCATTATGATATGCCACCCTTTTCTTTATGGATTGACTATTGTGCTTGCTCGGTATGAGTTCAGTTTACTATCAAAATTGTCCACCAAGTTATTCAGTGGGAAACACAATTGCCATCAGTAACCATCAAAGGCAAGAGAAGTCCTAGATTCATTTCCTACCTGAATCCTCCCTTCTGGCCTGCCCCTCTGAGAACACTCCAAAGGCACAGACCAGTGTTCTGTGCACGTACACAGTATGTACAATATGCTAGTTCCTTCCTTTGCCCTTGTCCAGGAAGTTACCGATGTCTCCTCAGTGTGAGCTTCCTACTGTCTGTAAAAATTCATAGATGGAACCCAGGCAAGTCCTGTTGTAATAACAGTTGTGCCAACAATTATTATTATGGCTTATTGGAAGAGTGTTGAATTGTACCACTGACCTACGAAAACCACCACAAAGGACACTGAAAGGCAAAGCTGTTGTGGGATAAGAAACAATTTGCTGTTATCTTCTAATATCAAGACCTTTTTAATGGACCACACACATAAGGGTCTTGACAATATGTAACTTTTTTTCTTAAGCTAAGAGAAAATTTTAATTTAGGCTTGTTTCAAGATTTCAAGACTTGAGCCAATACAGAAACCATGGACTGTAGACAAAGGCAAGTCCCCACTGTAATTTAGCCTTGAGCTTAAGAGTTTCTGTTAAAAAAAGAGAGAAAGAGAAAACAAGAAACCAACCACTATGGACGGCAAAAGTCGGGAATGAGGTCAAGGCTCCGCATTGTTTGAAATAGTCTGAGTGAAACCCTGTCAGTCTGATCCAGCTCCTTCCCCTGCAAAGATGTATTTCCCATCACGAAGTGGCCAGAAGTGGGTGATTGTTCTAAGAAGTACCTTGTTGGTGAGGCTTTAACTTTGATTAAAAAATAGGGTGTGCAAATGAAGATGTACACAATGGTGGAAACACAGGAAGGAGTGACTGTGATTTCGTTACAGCTATTTGGTAATCAGGTGTGAGTGAGAGGAATGGGACAATGGGGAAAAGAGCCAATGAGAAAATGTCCTCAGCGACAGACAATGGACACTCAAATGCTGAAGCTATGACCAGCAACAGGGGAGGGTCACAGATTTTAAAGCACATGGAACACAGTATCATACTTCAGTTATTCTAATTCCTGAAAAAGAGCAACCATTCCAAAATATCTGACAAGTTTGGTTTCTCCTAAGGGAGGCCTGGAGTGACAGTTACAACATTTTTCTCCAGAATATCACTGTTAAGCTTACATTTCCAGCCTCCTTTTACATACTTTGAATTGCTTTTGTGTATCAAAATGCATATGAGTATTTTAAGTATCCACAAATGTGATATTTTCAGGTTAGAATTAAGGAAACATACATGTGTGTGCACACATACACACATACAACCCACAATCTTAAGTTCCTTTTCCTAAGCCATTTTTACAAGCAGAGTTACTTTCTGACTCTCTGCTTCAGTTCTGCACCAATTCAAATGAGAGACCCTAGAAAGGAGCCTCCAGGGAACTCCGGCTACTGTATACATCATCTGTGGTTTTCAAGCTTCTTGAGCCTTGTGAGTCTTTGAAAATGAATTCTAAAACTAAAACTCACTCATAGCCAGCAATCCTTTTAGCTCAGTCAGTCATACACAGCACTCTTCAAAACAGTAGACTGTGTCATTAAGTATAATTTAGTACTGTTACACAGTGGTTTAGCATTAAGGCAAATCAGCCAGAGCTAATCAATTAGAGAAAGGTGTCCAGGGTCATTTTCTAGGCCCCGGGGAAGTTAGGCAAAGTAGATCAGCTGTGGGGTTTTAAAAGAACTAAATAAGCTGATTAGAAATCTCTCTGACTGGAGAGGCTGCCTCAGACTCAGTTATGCCAGAAAAAGACGTAAGGATTAATGTCCCTTAAAATTATATTTTAAGTCTGAATGGTGGACATATCTCCCATATATCTGAATGCATTGTCTCTATAAAGAACCTACCTTTTAAGCATTTAAACCTTTTCTTAAGGGAAAGCATAATTAAGCAGTGGGTGACATTGTTCATTCTTGGCCACTCAGAATGCTGTGTCATAGATCAATGATTCTCAAATTTGAGCATGCATCAGAACCATCCTCAGGGCTTATTAAAGTCCATATTGCCAGGGTCACTCCAAAATTTTTGATTCATAGATCTGGGCTGAAGTCTCAGGTGGGACTGGATAATTTGCATGTCTAACAAATTTCCAGTTGCTGATGCTGCTTGTTTGGGGACCAAACTTGAGACTCACCAAAGCTGCTTATTTTTAATCACCCTAATTGCACTCTGGGGACAAAGATTTTCCATGTGGAATGTGAAGGTCAGTATTGGATTTCCCCCACCAGACATTCTTACAATGTGGGTAAGGGACAGATTATATTTGTGCTAGTTTAATTATAGAGAATCTTTAGGTTCAGAAGTTTATCAGTATATAGAGCAAACCTATAAGTAAAATATGATTCAAAATGTGAGTCCCTACAAGTCTATTTGTAGAAAATTCTATGGCCTCTATTCATAGAATACTATTTTAGTAATAGCGTTAAAATGATCTCTTGTCACATAGGTGATATTTTCTCTCTCACCTCAGGATTATTACCATAACAGCTAAATTTGTTCACAATTTCTTGAATGAACACCAGGGTTTGCTGACTTGGTTTATTTTTTCCTAGTCAAATCCATTTTAAAGTATATCAAATGCAAGGAGTTATAGAAAAGAGTGAACAGAGGGAAGGAACATCAAGGGGCAATGCATGAAATTCAGTTGGTGAAAAATTAAGTTGAGCAACTGTCAGGACATGTAATTAGAATCTGCAGTTTGTTCAACTGCTAGGTGGATGTGGGTCAATCCAAGAGGCGGGATTGGTGCAAGAAGTTGAGGAAGATGAGATGAGCGTGTGTGAATGAGAAGCTGTCTGTGAGGAAGAAAGGCTAAATCTATTCACAGGTTCTCTTCCTTAAACAAGCACCTGCCACTGATTGAAAGCTCTATCAAGATTGCTTAAGGCAGACATCAGCTGAAACTGCTTATGGTGCATACTTGTTTTTAAAAAGATGGAAAAACCTGCCTTCTCAATTTAGTATTTCCTAATCAAATCTGAAATGGGGGGCAAATTCAACGTGAGGGATTTATTAAAATATGAAAATACAGTCCTTACTGCATTAAAATAGCTCTATATAGAAATTTATAATGACAGAAGGAAAAGTAATTTTATCCCTTGGCAGAAGTCTTAGTAATCACTGGAATTATAACAGAAATATTAGCTATTTTAATTTTCTTTCTCAATATTGAGTCTCACAAGATCATTTTATCGGTTGCAATGTCAGTAATTTTTGCTTACCTTTCCCCCTGACAAATTTAGCTTTGTGCCTCAGTGGTAATAAAGTTGGAATATATTGCTGCTATGAAGCTGAAATAGTTTTGCCGTTTCCAATGACATTCTAACTGGGATTCCTTCAAGAGAAAGCTTACATTTATTCCACTAAAACATTCTTTGTTTATGCAAGCAGAGTTCACTATGGTTGCTTTTTCTTTCTTCTTTTCTTCCACCCCATGGAAATGTCTACATTCTTTTGCTATGTTTCGTCTGTTGTGCAATTTCATTTTGCTAATGAGGCATTTGAGCTGTGGCCGACCGGTTGATTGCTAAGGGTGAGATTTAAGTCTTTTGTGAAATCCTTTTGAGTAGTCATTTACTCCATGACAAGAGAGGCATTTAAAAGACAGTTGAATCTGTAGCAGATGAATTTTTTCTCATCTTCCTTTAGAATAATTACACCTTTAAATATCTTTCTGCCTGGTCATTGCACATCCTGTTTGTAATTCACATACTTTAGTAAAAAATAACTGGTTAGTTTTTTTTCCTAAAAGATTAAGCACAATGACTAAAAAATAAAAGTAGAATTACTATAAGAAACTGTATGAACTTAGTTTTCATTTAAAATAGTCGTTTCAGCCTTAAAAAGGTCACTGATTTGGAATCCATTCCAATCTCATTACATTTTCTACTGTACACTTCTTGAAAAGGGAGAAATTACTCATTCCTCTCAGGGAAGGGAGACTGTTTTTCCAACCATGCACATGGAATTATTTCAAAATAAATGTTTATATTTCTATCAGACTTCATGAGGTTACATGGGCTTGACAAGTGCATTGGTGACCCAATATGGGCCTGAGCTGGCTCACAACTTAAAGTACCTTCAACCCATACACATAAGTGGATGATAACAGGGAAACACTGACCATACAGGGCTTGATGTGTTCTGGAAAATCAAGCTAAAGGTAAAGTCTTCCCATTTAATGATGAGGACAATCAAGTCCAGAGAGAGCCGAAGATTCCTCACCCTCTGAAACAATTAAAGATTCCTTTTCCAAAGAGAAAAGGCTTTGGGTCTTCTCTCTGGTGACTTTTTGATGTTAAAATGAAGAGAACACTGTGTCCTCAGAGATGAAGAGTGAGATGTTCTCTAGTTTGCTGTTAAAAGATGAGAGCTGGAGTTGTAACTCACTGAAATAGAACCACATGCCTCAAAGTCCAAAAGAGCAACAGGCAGAGTTAAGAAAATCCAGTGATGAATTAGCATCAACACCTAGTAAAAGAATTCAGCAATGGTGAGGCAAATGATCTTTGTAATAAGATTTTCCCAACTTGAAATGTTGAATAAAAGACCGTATATCAAACTTACACAGGTCTTGGCTCATGGTAATCTCTGGATGTGTGTGTTGGGTCTGAATCCATTTATCTTATTAGTGGAAGACAGAATGTGAAATTAAGAAAATTAATATTTCTATTTCTGTTAGAGGAAAGTTTCTTGATAGGTTTCAAAATGGCCCCATTAAGCAATCTCAAATTGATAAAATGTAGACCAAAATGGAAGGTTAATTTAATTAGAATGCCATAAGTGGACTCTTCCTGACTAAATCAAAGACTAGTGTTAATTTTCTTAAATTACTCTGTTTTGAATTCTTTATATACCATCTTAGGGTACCTAATATAATACTTTGCACAAAATAAATGCTTGATTTATGAAATTGTATATCTGAAGAAATATAAAAGGCTCTAACTTTTGATTTTAAAATTGTTTCACTCTCTTGACTGTATAGTTTATGAGCCTATGATCCTGGAAAACACACTTGCTAAACTGACCAATTTTTTGCTTTTTTTTTGGTTTGATTTCTTTTTTATTCTTTTTCCTTAGGTAATTATCCAGTTGATATTTATCTTGTTCCAGTCACCTTAAGAAAGCTGTTTGGTGAGTACAATGTTAATATAGAGACAATCAGAATGGTGTGTGCTTTTGTACAAAACTTGTGGATCCATCAATGAGGCATCTGCCATTTTTTCTTTTTTCCCCTCTATATTACAAGTTCTGGAATGCCTGTTCTAATTCTCCAAGGAGAATTAGAAAATAAAAGGCAGAGTCTAGAGCCATGTCAATATCCTCCCACAGAATGTGTATGGAGAATATTCCACTGGGAACCATGACAGATAAAAACTTACCAGGAAGAGCAAAACATCAAGAGAGTCTGACAAAATCTCTGCCCTCCTCTGTAACCCAGCAGCCTCTGCAGAATCATCCTTTCTTCATTGTTTTAAAATATTGTTAAATACCTTGTCAGTTGCTTTAAAGGGACCTAGACCCATTCTGATATTTTTACAAAATAAATCCAGTCTTTGGGTAAAGGTATAGTAATACTATCCATGGATCTGATGTTGAGTCGTGGAGGCTTCAAGCTCTGAAGAAGTATGAACTAATTCTAAACAGGGATTAAGCAATTATTATTTTCATTTTACTAATGACATGACTTCTAGAGTTGGAGTGTCAGAATATTCTCTTGGAAGAAAAGGATGCAAGTGTAGATACCTCATCACTAGGTCCAGTCCACCTCACAGTGCTACTTTCGGTTTTGTAAAAATTGGTCACGGCAACAAGTTTGAAATAATAGGTTCACTCTCAAACTGGCAACAAGCACGTGATTGAGCTGCATGAATCTGGAAAGGCTTGTCAAAGAAAACAGGCTGGTTCACAGCTGAAAGAAAAAAAATACTTCTGGCATTGTACTAAATTCAGAAACCGTATCCGACAAGGGGCTGAGCTGAGGTTGTGGTATGGCCCCAGTCCTAGGATTGGTCCCACCTACTCTGCCTAGTTCCTGACCACATCTGGTAATTCAGTGGTGATGTGATTATGACATTAACAGTGATAGGTTTCCCCTGCTTAGCTGCTTATTTGATTGTGGATAATGTGTGAATGGGGGCAGGAGAGGCAGTGGTTGGGTGCTGATGTGTTAATGAATCCCATGTCTCAATAATTAACACATCTTCTGAATAGCTTTGCAAAAATGCAATCTTTGCTTCAGATTTGACATTTAAGAGCACCTCCCTTTGCTTTGTGTTTAAAGTTTAAACATTCAGTCCAAATTTTAAAGGTGATAAGCAAATTTAGTGTATTTTGAAGGAAGGAAAACTTTTTTCCTTTTCACTTTTCTCTCACCATGTACAGTTGTTTCTGAAGAATGTGTCTAGGGATTGAGTCAGAACTATCAGGCTGGGAAAAGTGGCTCATGCCTGTAATACCAGCACTTCGGGAAACCAGGGCAGGCGGATCACTTGAGGTCAGGAGTTCGAGACCAACCTGGAAAGAGCTCCTAGAAGAGTCACTGGTAGAACCAACTGCTCTCAGCTTCTTTGGGTGCTAGACTCATTTAACAACAAGTTATTGGAAAAATTTTCAATCCTTTTTGATAAGAAAGGTTCTCATAAAAAAAGACAACTAAATCTATGCAGAATTTGTGAGAACAACCTGAGAATATCAAGAATATTTTAAGTCTCATACATATATTTATCATAGACTTATCTGTCTCAAATAAGATCTGGAGTGTCAAATTTCTCACAGGATTACCGATGGCAGTAAAAACCTTGTTCTCCTTAGAGTTTTGGACTGAAACTTCAAAGACAATATTTTCTTCTAAATTTAACAATAACAGTTGTAGTTAAAAATAACTTTCCATTATAATATGATGTTATCCTTTGCTTAGATTCAATGCTACAAAAGTTCTGTTGGTGAAATAGAAATAAAACAAAGTCTTTCCACCATTTCCAAGGGTAAGTGTCCTAGACGGCCTCCAGTATGTAATGCAGTGGCTGGTTAAGTAGTTTCCGATAACTTGGTATTGACATTACTGCCCCTTCTGCAATCTCACTCCTTACTCTGATAAGAGCGCTCTGAGAAATCTCAGGTACCAACTGTTGGAAAGGGCTAGTTTGCCTGTTAGCAGGATCTTGGAGGGAGAACGCTAGGGACAAGATGATCAGTGTATGTGAAAATTGGAAGTTAGTTCAGTTAAGAACATCTAAGCTAAAATATGAACGGCAGAGGACCCATGTGGTCAAAGATGTCCCGGTATGTGTGGTGGGACTGGGTGGGCCTCCTACTCCTCTGCTCCCAGCACACCAAAACACGTGTTTAGAAAATGCCGATTAACAACAGGCATGGGAACCTGCCTGCTCAGTGCTATGTTTGGAGGGTAAATATAAAAATCTCATGTTTTTAATTCCCCAGGGTTTGACCTTGACCAGCATATTTTTTTCCAGAGCTTTTTTCAACACTTTCCCAAAAGGCAGAGGGCAATTAAAAGTCAGAAAGAAACTCTAATTGGCCCTAAAGATTTTCTGTCAGAAATGCTTGCTAAAAAAGAAAGAAAAATAAATTTATTTTAAAACAGTACTTCTCTTTGTATTATAGAATATGTTTAATTAATATTATTCTAAGCCCTTTTCAAACAGCTCTGAATTTGTATTTTTAGCTAAAAAGGGGGGAAATCAGGAATATGCTTCCTTCCATGCCTCTCCAACTCTTTCTCAAAGGATATCTGATACTAGGACAATCCTAGACATACAGAAATGCAGCTGAAGTTTACAGAGATCACCTACTTTTACATGTGTGTCTCTGGGCTGTATGCTGTAGCAAGAGAGGGGATAGAGGAGATCCAGTGCTGAAACAATGTCTGATCCTCATATAAACAGTTCTCTAACTATCATTATAAATATTTTTAAAAAATTTTTCACCAGTTGGAATGGAAACTTTTAGTCAAAAGAAAGAATATTGAAAACAACGCTAGTATTTGCTGTGCATTAGAAAGCCAATGTATCAGAAGCCTTCTAACTACTGATAGATCAGTCTGGGCCTTGTGGTTCATTTGGGCCAGACTCAAGCTCAGTATCCCATCTAATGCATCAAATATTTATATATGACAAATTCTGAAATGTAAAAATCAACATCAAAATGGAATCAGCCTTTCATAAATGAAATTGCTAAACTGTCAAGTTGTAAAATGTAGAAACTTTATGGCTTAAAGGAAGAAAGGGAAATTATTGAAGGTAATTTTAATGAGATACCTGTACAGGTCCAATTTATTCTACACATAACTCAATAATTTGGAAACGTGTGCCAAAAACATGCTTTTCTTTGGTTGCCAAAGCCAAAAAGTATGTATGACCAATTTTGATTTTCATATAAAACCTGAGAATATAAATTGTACTGTTGTTTCTGGAAACTGGGATTTATTTCACTTAAATATAATAACTTCCAAATATCTTAGGGCAATTTGTAATAAAATCCTAGTTAACACATTTTTGTGCCAATTCTCTTATTTTTAAATATGCTCTTATTCTCATCCCAAATGCCATATTACTCAATTACATGAGCATTATTTGAATGTACAATCTTTCAAGATTTCTTCCTTGGAGTATTTCTCAAACTTGAGCATTAGGATGAGTACAGGAAGGGAGAGCAAGGTATCTACAGAAAATATTATTTTTCTCAAAACTAGCCATCTGGTCATATCACTGTTAGGTTTAATGTTTGTACAATTTAGTTCACTCTTTGTTTTTTAGGTGGAATTATGTCAAAAAGTGGTTACATAGTTGGTTACTTAATTGAACTGTTCTTTCCATTTGGAAAGAATGGGAAATAGAGTCAAGTATCTGATCTTCACATTAGAGGGAGGGCCAAAAGTTCTCCTTAGATAATTCATCTCTTGTTTTACTATGTGGCTTCAAGGGATCTAATTAAAAAGTTGTGTAAATTAAAAGAAGGTTGGGAATGTAAGGAAATGTCTCTGAAAATCTCTGGGCAGGATTCTTCTCGGCGAATAAGCAATCTTAGTACGGAGGGTTGTATAATTATTCTAGTAAATTTATCCCCCCTGTCCCCCAGTACATTCTTGGATTTAACTAGGTATATCTGTCTTTGCAGTCAACAAATTAGGAGCGCTGGGCTGTATGTTAACTGTCAAAGTAGACAGATTAACGGTGAAGTTAGCTAATTTCTCTCTTGGTCTGTTTGGCTATTAATGTGAACTTTTCTACCATTTGCATAGCAGAAAAATAGTACCCACAGAGAAGCATTTGACCCACTCATATTTCTTAGAGGCATGGAAACTATCTATTATGTTTTTCTATGTTTACATACTCCACCTTTGTAGAAACTCTCATGAGCATCAGGGATGTGAATGCTGGTTCTCATTCCCAATCCACACCTACATATTGATAGAATAAAAGGCTAGGTCGATGGGCACTGAAGCATAATAAATATGATTCAAGAGGTATAAAATAAACAACACTATTGTATGTGTAACTGTAGGTATAATCTGTCCCGCTCATTTATAAAGATTCCATACTATGTCCTAGTGACTGTTATCTAGGTGGAATGTCATTATATTTGATTTCTCCTATGATAAGTTCACTTTGAGAAAAACATGTCTTGAGCAATCACTTTATAGCATAAGCTCTTTCCCTATTGCCGAGAGGTAATAGTGAGCATCACTAAGGGTAGTTGGATATAATGGGAGTAGTCACCGAAGAACTGCAAAGGCTGAAATTAGGGAAAGGAAATATTAAGACTGTTTATTCCCATGGGGAAAACTCTCCAACTCTTTGAAAAAATGCTAGGGAAGCATGATTCTAAAAAATGTGAACCACTGAGGCAGCTATGAATGACTGCATTGATAACAGATAGACAAGACAATTTGGGGCAAGCAAGTCTTCCTGAAAAAATATGGGTCATAAGTTTAACTACTAAGTCATATTGCTTTTTGAAGTTATACAGTAATGCTCTTTCCTAAAAATAAAACAAAATAAACAATAATTTACATAACCACTGATTTAAATGTTTCTTACAAAATTGAATCAGAGAACCTTTGACAAAACTGAAAATGTGGACAGCCTCTGAGTACATTTGGACACCTTGACAGGCAGGGAAAAAGTCAAAGAAAGTGAAATACGTACCATTTCTTGTGGGCTGGAAACCTGCAGTGCTTTCCCTTGGGAGTTCCACCTCTCAGTGGTTGCTCCTTTTATAGATAAGACAGTCTCTGCTTTGAGAGACGATTAATCATGGCCTAATTAAGCTCCCAACATGAAATATCTATTTCAATTGTTTACCCTTCCCATGCTGTCCTTGTGGGTGTAATACCATCGGGACCGCCCAGCATTTTGAAATGTACTGCGTGATGGGAAGACAACAAGATGGTTAGAAGTGGTAAGTACATAATGGTAAAAAGGAATAGCAGAACTACATTCTATTAGCAAAACTCCGTAGGTAGATCTGAACAAAATCTAAGGAATCCGCTTATAATAGCATGTTTCTTTTTCTGAAATAGGATTCTGTATCTTCTGCATAATGCACTCACCAATTTAACGATTGGAATTTATATTTAACTTTGCTCAGTTTTACCAACCGCCTTGGCCAAATGAAGTGATTACAATGATAAAAGCTGAATGCCAGTTGTAGGTCAGGTGAGATCCAATATTACATGTTGTCAATCATAAAATGGCCAAACGTTCTTGAAGTTATGAAACTACACTCAGAACTTGCTCTGGATGCAACTGCCCAAAATCATAGTCAGAAAGTCAGAATCAACAGAGAGACTCCATATCCCGAGCCCAAAAATATTAAAAGAAGTCTTAAAGGGGCTGATTTATACTCTTGAGAAGGCAAAGTTCTGCCACTATTAGAGGATGGAGGGCATCATCATCTACCAGAGGAAATTTTCTAATTGCTTCCACAAAGTTATCAGATGTACATCAGTCTCACTACTTTATTTTGACAGTTTAGGATCAGGGACCTTTTGCTGTGGAATCACCAATGAATCAAGACCCCTGTGGAAAATGCAATGTGAGTGGTGAGCTTTCATTAATAGTGAGGCCACAGGGGAAAGGCATGCATCAGAATTTTTGCAGGGTTTCTAAAGCAATATTTTGTAAAAATTTTATGTTTGAGAAGCAACAAAAAATTAGTGCTATTAGGCTATGAACTACAAAAAGCAAAATTTTATAAAACGCTCACTGGTTGAAGGATGGAATCAGAAAATTTGAACCCATTAAAATTTGCTTGTAAGAAATTGAAAATTATCAGGTCACAGAATTTTTTGAAAGGTTGTTAGATGGTCAAGGAGCTCTGGTCATTGAATTAATCTTTTTGCTATATAAAGAAATAGAGGTTGGCTGCTCATTTTGTGTTAAACCAAAGGCTGGTACTCAAGAGACATATTGACAGTTTGATACAATAACATATTTAAATAATTCCTTCATTCATACATGAAAGTATACCACATATGACCATATAAAGAATATAATGAGGAATACTAAAGAAAATTTTAAAGATGATCAGATCAATAAAGTAGCATTTACTTGTACATGTGGACAGATTCTATTATAGTAAGAACTAAGTCCACTAATATGTCAACTTCAAATAAGTACACAAACCTTAGAGGTCACATTTTTTCCCCACAAATGCTTATTCCATTTCTCACATCACTTCCTTCTATACTCTTTTGACTATATGATATATGAAGTCAATAACATATAGACAGAAATCATTAATGCAAGGCAGAAGTTCTACAAGAGGAATATAACATATGAAACTAAAAGAGCAATTTACTTAAGCATCCCCTTGGGAAGAAACTGTACTACCATCAATTTTGGGATTGGAATTTTTTGGGATCGACTGATTTGATGTAATAATACTCTGCATGCTAAAAGGTTGTCTGACATGTAACTGTTTATGGGCTCATGATCCTGGATGCAGGAAAGGATGTAGATAGAATCATACTAAGCAATGTAAAAAAAATCAGTGAAATGGAGGAATGTCCAACATATATCTCAGCACCGTAGGACAAACAAATATTCTGACACTGTGTACTCCTGGGACATTAAAAAGAGAACATTGCATGACCGAAGGGTTGACGTTTGCAAGAGTTTGAATACTTGGTGTCTGTTTTTTTCTTTGGATGATGATACCAGTTGCACAATAATACCATTTTGGTTTTTATTTCTTCAAAACATGAAAACAAAAAATGAAGTAGATGACAATGAGAAAAGAGAAAACATTTCATACAGAATATGCTGTATCACTAGTGATTAAATCAGAAACAATTAGAAACTTTATTTGTCTGTGTCAGTAATATGTACCATTTATAAGGAAGAGCACAGTTAGTGCATTTCCCGCCCCCCCAAGCTGTGCACAATACACACAAAATAAAATAATTTTACACAACTATAATAATAACAATCCTGAACAACCAGAATCATAGTTTCCTAGAACATGAAAATTTAAAAAGCAAACAAACCAAAAAGCTTTCAAATTGAAATCGACCAATGCAAGAATTTCGTAAAGTTCTCTGTGAAAATTTGCTACAGGATTATTGACATTCCTAATACAGCTAAAAAATGAGTGCAAAAATTTTTCTAATGTTTAAACAACTTATATTCCTTGAATATATTTACTTGGTGCTTCTAGGCTAGCTTTCCATTTAGCAATTCTCAAAAAAAAAAAAAAATCAGGATGGGAAGGATGGGTTAGAATGACAAAGAATTGTAAAGTGTGGGCCATAGAAAAGTTCCATTGCCAACAAAGATAAAAGATGGGATACACTGGGCTTTCTCAGTGATCTGGATCACCAACATGATTGCCCTTCTTGGTTTAAAATGGAGAGATATATTTATCTGCAAGTTGGTCAAAGATAAAGAGGGTGGTTTTCCAAACATATGCCTTATGCTCTCTTAGTTAAAGAAATTCTTGGGTATAAATACAATTTGGACAATTGCTTTGATACAGTTTCAGTGTGTTTATGTTAAAAGAGTTTCATAATTGTTTTTTCTTGCAAGATAAAAATGTTTCTATATGGCTTTCTTCACTATTACTCATGAAAATAGTAATCACATAAACTGTAACCCTTCTGAGGGCAGGGATCTAGACTGTTTTGTTCATGGCTTAGTCTCCAGAAAGTATCATACTACCTGGCACATTAAGTGGGTAACCAGCATTTAATTACTCATTCAGTCACCAAATGTTTATTAAATGAGGAAGGATCATGGTTACTGAGTGACAGAAGAAAAAATAAGTCTCAACAGCTTTAATTTATTAAGTATTTTTGAATCAATACAGAGGGCTAGGAATGTTTCCAGCCTGGGATTCCTTATAGACACAGAAGTCTCCGAGAGGTGACCAAAGTCATTCTATTATTTTTCTCATTAGTGGGCTCACTACTTTGGAATGTTGAGTTTATCCATGTTCTTTGGTATTTTAACATAGAAACAGCTATTCTTTTTAAAGGTTAAAAATATCCCAGTCCAATCCTCCTGGGAGGTACTAGTCTTATTTAATTGCCTTCTCTTTCAGCATAAGTAGAGGAGACACACTTTTAAAGGCCCGTTGGTCACCCTGGCTTCTTTCTTACTCAGGAACTACTGATATAATCAAAGAGGACTAGACTGGACAGTGAAAGAAACAGGGCTCAAAATAACCTTTTAAGTAAAAAAATAAAATGAACAAACCAGCACTATCTACCATCTGTGCCAGACAGTGCAGTTGTGAAATAAATACTTTGCAGGGAAGGGTGTTGTGGAAAGGGTGGCTCTGAAAGCCTAGGCACATCCAACATATCAACGTCTCTATAAGGCCTTTCTCCTTGGCCTTCCTGAATTAATGGGTGATTTTTAGAGGCCTCTGATGTGTTCCACATGGCTAATTTTCCATGAAGATCTTTGTAGTTTGCCTGCTATCCTCTCAATAGCTTTAACTTCTCCCCACATGACAGTTATTGCTTCTTAGAAATGAATGTGCAGAACCATGAACAATAAGCCATTTTCTCCTTTTATCCCTAGTAATTAATCAAACTCAATAACAGCACAAAAGTAACAACTCAGGTGAAAAGAAAACTCACTTATGTCTTCAATGTCCAATCAACATTGCCAAATGGGAGAACAGTATGTACTATACTCTACTATATACAGATACTCTTTGTTTTGTTTTATTTGTTTTTCACCATGCACTGTGTAACAGGTGTCACAACAACATTTCCGAACGGCACATGAAGAAGGAGCAAATGTTCAGTCATGACTGGAACAGGATTGTGCAAGCCATGGATGCCTTTGAAAATAAAACTGACAGACAATCCCAAGCAACGGCAACATGGGACTGAGACACATGTTAATGCAAATGGAAAACGATGATGTGCATTTTGAATGGGGTTATTCTTACTGTTTGCATAGGGGATGGCAGGTGGACAGGAGAAACAGGGTTGGGATGGGGCACCTGGGGGCTTAGCTGGGCTGAATGCTGGAAGAAGGACCTTGCCAATCACAGTCCAGAGCTAAAGAGATAAGAAAGAAAGGATTTTGCATGTTCCTGGGAATCTAGGCACGTTTTCCTTGTACCTGTTAAATGAGACTGCCAGGTATCACATGTTTAAATATCAGACTGTTTCTAGAACCATCGGATTTCCTGGCTCCATTCCACTCTTATGCTTCTTCTTGGAGGCAGCTTCACCTCCACTCACATTCCGGAGATAAGCATGAACTTTGGTAATATGATGAAGACATGCTTCTTTCTTCTTCCATGCCCAGATTTTTTCTTAATCCGAAATAAGTTTTAAAGTGATTGGGGGAGGTGAGGGGGAATATTAATGATTTAAATTTTTACCAAAACCCATTTACATTTGGATGGTTTCACTTTCCACAAAGAAAAGCAACAACCCTGACTCTCCCCAAAAAAACAAAACAAAACAAAATAACAAAAATAAAGCCAAACATTAACTACCTCCCCAGCTCCACTGAAAACAAAACCAAAAACAAAACAAATCAAAGCCTTAAGGATTTATGAACCTGGAGAGAGTGCAGCCCTTCTAGACTGAGCTGCAAAGATGGCCCTGCCTCCATGCCTTGTTGAATATGATGATGCCCCTGGGAATGGGAGGTGATGGTTTTTTACTTCGGCCCTAGTACAGAGTATGCTCTTGAAGCTGGATTCCATCAGCAGGTAAGTGAACATGACAAATGTCAGTTTCCTCTGTCCATTATACATAATTTTTATGTATATATATGTATATATATAAATTTACTATATCTGATAGTTCCTTTAGAAGCCTTTTATGTGGCAGTAGGCCTCCAGGGAGGAGAAGAAAATGTACAAGAGCCATAGGAGCACAAAGAGGCAGGATGTGAGGAGCTTGGCAGTCCGGGGCCCACCCAGCTCACCTCCGATTTCTGGCCTCCGCCGATACAGCAGCACCCCCACATTGATGAAAGCAAAAATGGTGAAGAGAGTGACAGAGAAAGCTAGTGTGCCAGGGGACACTTTGAACTGTTCCCCGTTGGCTGCGTGGTAGATGGCAGCGATGGACCAGGCCACACCGATTCCCAGGAAGACATTCACCGCGTTGCTGCCTGTGACGTTACCTATGGAGGCATCTGCATACTGGTCCTGGGTGGCTGCCACTTTGCTGGCAAATGTGTCTGCAGAGGAAGAAGAGAAAGTCAATGACACTCAATCTTTTAGAGATGTCTTTGGAGTGCTGCAAGCTTCAGCTGTGTACTCTAGGACCCAACCCTTAATATAAACCCAGTGACCAAGAAATGGCTTTGATGTTCCTTTCAGTCAGACTCATGGGGTGAAAAGAACAGGATCTAGATATTGGGAGTTAAGGGTTCAGTGCTGGCTGTGTAATGGACTGAGCAAGTGATCTTGGTCAAGTTTTGTATCCACAGATACTGCAGTTCTTTGTAATATTGAGCTTGCAGGGCAGCATTTTTTCAGAAAGTAGTCACAGCTCACCTACATCAGAATCAAGTGGGGTCCTTTCAAAGAGTGAGTATTGCAAGGTGCCATGCGGCTGTGCTGGTCATAATGACAGCGGCCCAGGAATCTATTTTAACAGTATCCTAAAAGATTCTAGGTCACTAAAGTTTGGGAACAGCTGCTGGAGGGTATTACTAAAAGATGCTGTATCAGCAGCTCTAGTTTATAGATGAGAAAGTTAAGATGTCGGGAGAGATTTTTCAAAATTCAAGAGCAAGCCAATAGTGGAATTGAAAACAATTGAACTATAATAGTGTAGCTGACATTTGCTTAGAGCCTTAAGAATAAAACAGCAGATTCAGCTATATTACTGCATTGATTGTGATGGTACTTTTATGAGGTGAGGGAACGAGGCTTAGAGATGACAAGTAGTGGATGCAATATCACAACTAGGAAAAAAACATGTTAGGGCTACAGCTCCTGCCTCATGTCTTCAAGGCGAATGCTTTCTCATGGTGCTTTTCTACCTTTCACTGTGCTGTGGGCACCAATGATCATTTTCAAAGCCCTTTATTTACTCATAATCCTGAGTGTATCTTTTTGTGATGATAGGAAAATCTTGGTCCACTACAGAAGGTTGAACAACAGTGACTTAAACTTCTTGATGGGTAGAACACAGGGGTTTAGAGCACATTTGAGCTGGGGGACTTCAAATCCTGCCTTTGCAGCTGACTGTGTGACTCCGGAAGATTACTTAACTTCTCTGGGCCTCAATTTCCTAATCTGTTAAATGGGGATGGTACTGCTCACTTCAGAGTGCTGTTGGTAAGGTGAAATATTACATGTAAATAAAATGCTTTTGATGCTTTTTGGCACAAAGTAGTAGGAGAGGCTGTTTTTGTTGTTTTGGAAACACAATATAAACCGAGCAGGCTAGATCGGTTTAAAAGTTGAGGTAGGATCTGAAATAGCTTCCTTTATTAAGCATGTGAACAGAACTTGCAAGATACTAAATTTCTTGTCCATATTACGCCTGCTTACATCAAAGTCTTGGCTGGGCACGGTAGCTCATGCCTATAATCCCAGTACTTTGGGAGGCCAAGATGGGCGGATCACTTGAGGTTAGGAGTTCGAGACCAGTTTGGCCAACATGGTGAAACCCTGTCTATATACTAAAAATCCAAAAAAAAAAAAAAAAAAAAAAAAAAAAAAGCCAGGCATGGTGGTACACACTTGTAATCCCAGCTACTTGGGAGGCTGAAGCATGAGAATTGCTTGAACCCGGGAGGTGGAGGTTGCAGTGACCCGTGATCATGACACTGCACTCCAGCCTGGGCAACAGAGTGAGACTCCATCTCAAAAAAAAAAAAATCAAATAAAGTCCTTTCAGCTACCTTGCACAGTAGGTTTATAGCAGATATTAATAACTGTCTAATTGAACTTATTTCCAAAGCCAGTAACAGCAAGCATTAAATGACTGCAAGGTGTTGTGTTATCTGCTCTGGTCCTCCTGAGGTCCTGGGCATGCTCTGAGCATGTATGTAGTTGTACGATACCTGGACTAGTCTCTCCCCTCTGTTGTTATGCTATTGCCACCATCCTTCCTCAGTAAACTTCCAGTGGGGAAGATATGTACAGCATGTAAATTTAGATCAGCCCATGGATTCTCCTGCTTTACAATGGATAAGAAGGTTTTTTAGGCTACTCAAAGGCTACTGCATCTGCAGTATGACATTCTTCCTGAAAGGGAGTTGGTCAATTCTGAAGGCCTATCATCAATTCTGCCCTCTGCCTGTGATGAAAAGCAGATCTGATTATTATTTCATAATTAAAGAAGTAGACAAACACTGCTTATTCCATGCTAGGCACTATGCTACACAGGCAACGTGTATATTCTCATTCACCCCTCTCACAAGCATTATGGGCTAGATGTCATTACTCCTCTTTCATGATATGAGAAACTGTGACATTGTGATATTATGCCTCTTGGATAGGGTCTTAGCAAATGTGAATTTTTAAACCAAAGTCTGATTTCAGAGCCCAGTCTCAGTCCACACCACATTGCCCCTTCCAGGAAGCCTGAAGTTTGTCTTTCCTCTTAGTTCATTTCAGGTGGCCCTGTTACTTTCACTCAGAAACTCTGAAGCAGGTTCTTACCAAATGCTCTTTACTGTATCAGGAGAACAAAGATTGAAGAAGGTATGGGCAGTTTGTGAATCCAGACTCCTGGATTTGTGCTGCTTTGTGCATTCATGATCACACATTCACGCAGCCCAATCAACTATCACAGAGACTGGTGAGTAAAAGCAAAGCGAGACAAATCTTAATGGTTTCTTGTACTTCATTATTAAAAGTTAATAGAAACAGGGCAGCAGCAGCCTCAAAAAGAAAAAAAAGGAAGTTTTTTTTTTTTATTTTTTTTTTATTTTAAGGTCAGGCAGTGGAACATGGAAAGTAAAGGAACAAAAGTCTGAGGCAGGAGAAAGCAGCTTCCAGCTCAGCTACAGCTGAGAAACACCTGAGATGTTATTCTAAGCTGAAATGGCTGGTAGCACTGGCTGGTGGTGAACAGATGGCCACGTTAGGTGGGGCAGTTACGGGGGTGGTAATTCCCTCTGTATGCTACAGGGACAGGTGACCTGGTGCTGTTCCATAGCACACACCTGCTTACCTCCCCTGGCACCTGGTACATTGCACACTGGACTTCCTGGGTATCCCATGTGTACTCAGAAACTCTGGGCTTTCTAGATGGCACCTTTGCTGCTGCACCAGAAGGAAAGGAAGTTTAAAATCAAAGACTCCTGGGTCTGGGGACTCAAAGCACCCAAACCAGTCCTTTAGGCTGACATGGAGGGCACACCTGAGTATGCAGTGATTTCCTCTCCCTCAAGCCATGTATCAGTAGCCTATTAATGTGAATGTTGCATAAGGATTCTTACTTGTAATAATAATAGGTTCCTATTTTCAAATGTCTTTCTTTGAATTTGCTAAAAGTTAATAGCCAAAGTGACTAGCTTGTCACATAAGTAAAACATGTTTTTGGCTACTTTGTGTCTCATAGGTTTTATTTACTTGGGTTAGACATCAGGCCTTTTGTCTGTTTTTATTTTCAATTCAAAAGCAATGTAAAAAAAAAAAAAAATTGCAGGAACACATGCAAATCCAAACCACTAACCTTAGCTCCAACAGAGAGAACTCTGTTTTCCAAATGAAGTGCGATGGATTCTCCCCAAATTACCTTTTATTGCCGCTTTGCTGCTCAGCACATAGGACATCACATACCATATGTTAGGTGCTGCCAAGCCCTACTTTGAACACTAAGCCTGTAACCTGCCTATGGTTAAACCAGGCAAATGCCATATCCTAAAATAAAATCCAAGAAATAACTACTGCCTTGGGCTTGAAGGGGATATAATAATATTCAGAGGTTGGCCCATTAGATAAAAACTTTTATATATGGATCAGATTTCCAATGCGATTGACACAAAATATGTTGATAATAACATATGCATTTTTTCCTTCATCTGTGTCCCTGGCTAGGTTTTTAATAGTTTTTGCTATTAACTCCTACCTTGAATTCTAATTTTAGATCAGTCATACAGTTTTAGACTTTTAGTCCTGTCTCCTTGATACATATGACTATAAATCAATAAGAAGGAAGACTGTTGAGGAGACAGCATGGCTGGAATTAAACTACACATCATAAAGTCAGGACGTAATTGTTCTTTGCAGACCTGCCTCAAGTTCATGGTATGTTACCTTGCCCAAGTCATCTGGTCAACATGCAAAAATAGGCCAATACTCTCCCTTTCCTTCAGCAATTATTCTTTACCTAAATTTCTCAAACTTTATTGCTACTTATAGGCTAAGCCTTAAACATCTCTTCTGTAAAAAAAGGTCATTCTCACAGTCTTGCAGGATGGACGCGGGGATAATGTATTATCTGGAGCAAGGGTTTTGCCCCAGATGGTTCATCTTATTCTTGGCTCTTAGTGTTCTTTGGGGACCAGCTGTTCAGCTCTCCAATGCTTCATGCCCAGGAACTGACACTGGCAGTGGTTTTAACTGGAGTCCATCCTGGTTATGAAGGTCTGCTTGCTTCTCCCAGCAAGGAGACCTTGACGTATTCGTTCACTGACAATGAAAGAGGCAGCCAAGGTGTACAGATCTTCATGGTGTAGTAGTGGAAGAAGCCTCATCAAAGAGACTCTCGGCTCTTCCAACTGTCTGTATGCTCTCGGCAAGTCACTTCACTTTTTTAGATTGCAGTTTCCTCATTTAATTAGAGTATCTCTAAGACTCTTTCTAACTTTACTGTTTGGGTGGTGCACAGAATACATTAAAATACTAAATTTATATGCAATGTATGATTTTGCTGGTTTTTTTGATAGGAGTTTGTACATAACCACTCTTCACAATAATTAACTGATGATTATAACTATTTTATCATTGTGAAGAAGAAATGACTTAAATATTTGAAAATCCTAGGAAGATCTCAAGACCTGAAGATACTACCTTTGATCAAACTGTGACAATATTTATGGAATTAAACTACATGGCACAGTCATTTACCTTTTAAAATTAGGTAAGAAATGTTGGCAAAATTATCAACTTCAAATCACTCTGACTGGCCATTCATTGATACGAGTGAAGCCAAGGTGGCAGACAGATGACCATGTTCCAAAGCCTGTGTCTAGTGTTAATAAAGTTAGAAGTGCCTGGAGAGCTTTGCTTAAAAAATGTAGGTTGGGGGCTTCACCCCCAAGCTTGTCCAGCCTGCCTTATTTTGTTGTTGTTGTTCTGTTTTATTTTGTTTTAGGCTTTTGGCAGCCTGAAGCCATGGTTTTTAGTTTCTGTCTCTAGTGATAAGCAGACAAGAGGATGTCGATGGGGCTTTACTGGCCCAGACAGAAACAGAAACTAAGAAGCCATGACTGTATTCTCTCTCTTGGACATCCCTGCTAGATTCACTTAATCAGACTCTCTGAGGACGGGATACAGAAATATACCTTTTAACAAGTGGCCTAGGTTGTTCTTATTTATACCAAGGCTTGAGAACCACAGTTGTAAGACATGGGAAGGGGAGATACTACTCCAAGTGCCCATAGTTTTGGGGGCCTTCCTGCGAGTAATAGATGTTTGAGTTTCAGGGAAGCAGCTAATCAGAAAGAAGTAAGAAGCTGGTTTCTCTTAGAAACATGGATGCCCTTAGCTATAGTGGTTATTTTGCTGATAAAATGTGGGTAGGCATCACGGAGATGCTGGGGGCTGCTTAATTGTAGCTTCTTCCACTCACAATATGGTTATTCTCCTATTTTTTTAAACCCTATTCCAGCTACCCTAAAAGGCCAAATGAGGGGGAATTACCTAAATTGATTGAATTCTGCTGCTCTGTTTGCCAGGTTGGAAGCTTACCTACTTCATAGGGTTTTGAAGGAAATGAGTTAACATGAATAGAATAGGGCCTGGCACTTAATGGGTGTTCAGTATTATTAGCTATTTTTATAATACAACAGAGCCAGATCCCCAGAGAATCCATACATGGTAGGGAATTCTGACTATTGCCAATGATTCTATACTTTTAAGGAGTTATAACACCCTTTAAAAATTATTAACTTGACAATCCTTTGCACTTAAAAGTGTGATAGAGCTTAAAATTCTTAATTATTTTATTTTGAAAATTTCATACAACCAAAGTCATTAAAAGACATTAGAGCTCTTTTGGTTTAGAGCCCAAATCTTACTAATGGCTGTAAGGTAGATGTCTTTACTTAAACAGCGTATATATTCCTCTCTTTTTTCTTTCTTGCCTTCTATACCCTCATCTGTCTTGCTCTTTTAGAATTAAAAGAGAAATAGTGTTTACTTATGTACTTGTTCTTCTGCCGTCACTGAAGACCTTAAACAAGCATTTGTCTTTGGTTGTGATATTTATTTACCCAAGTAAATAGAAAACCTCTCTCTCTCACACACAAACGCACGCTCGCTCGCACACACACACACACACACACACACACACACACACACTTCACTGGTTCATGTGAAAAGAATCATCATTTGGCTTCCAAGTGAAGTTCAAGAGGTAACAGAATTGCTGATGTTTGATTGATTAATAACCAGGTAGATGAGGAGTTGAAAAAAGGAAACACACTGAAAATTTCTGCCCATAAAAGTTGTCCCTGAAGAGGGTAAAGAAGAAATGGAGACAGTGACATGACCTACTTTTAGAAGAGAAGGAAGCAGCGATAAGTAAAAAGTTCAAGAGGACCTATATTGGCAGGATCAGGGCACCTGCTTTTAGTCACTTTTGTCCCCAGCTACAAATGAGAGTCAGCAGGACAACTTTTGAAAACATGAACTTGCTAGCCCCACCTTGAGTTTCTGCTTAATCGGCCTGAGATGTGGCTGGAGCATTGGTATTTATCAAAGCTTCCCCAAGCAGATTGAGCTCCACTAACTGACCACTCACAGCCCTGGTTTCTTTGTCCCTGTAAGGAGGACAATGATGCCTCCCTTGGATTAACTGAGGTAATGATGTATGGAATGAGTGACACATAGATTTGTTTTTAGAGTAACCATTTTTGTTATTGAAAAATTAGCTATTTTTCATTTTTGCATGTTAACTTGAATGTTTGCACTTTATGGAGGTGCCCCGGGCTTAGTTTTCCTACTTTGTATCTGATATCCTGCTGTATTTTAAGTTCAAAGAAAGAAATTTATTCTAATTAAAGGAGAGAAAAAAATGGAGGTTTATTTTTCAGGGAACACAAAACAGTGAAGTGAAAGGACACAAACCAGCAGCGCAGCACTATTTGATCTGCTTTCCAAACTGTAATTCGAGTCATGTTCTCAAAAGGAAATGATAAGACTCCACTACACACACCTAGAATAGGATTATTTTTCAGTGTGATGTTCACAGGTGTCCAAGAGAGAATCCAAGGGGTGCTGACAAGGTCTAGATAACTGATACATTTGACAACGGACAGAGAGTCCAAGGAAAATATCAAGAAGCTTCATCATGTTCAACTCCGACTGTGACTACACAATGGTAAAGCAGCTGATCGTTTGAAAGAAAATAAATACAATTATTCCATATAGAAACATCAGGCTGACTCCTTTAGCAAACATGGATAAGAAACAGATTAAGAAGGAGCTATTTTCATGAAAGACTCCTTATTCTTTAACACCATTAATGGAGATAATTCTCTGATAAGGAAAATTACACTCTGCCACTCACATACACACACTCACTTCACTGGTTCATGTAAAAAGAATCCTCATTTGGCTTCCAAATGATGAATAATTTTTTTTTGATTCCTTAAATTCTTGGCTTCTCCTGGCATTACATTTAGGCTGTCTTTATAGTACTTTAAAATGGGCTGGAATGAACTTGCTTTTAAAATAGCATCAAGTTTTTGATATTTTCAGTTTTAAGCCATGATTCTGTTACTTTCATAATAACTCTTATTTTAATAATGCAAAGTCCATGAGGGCAAAAAGAATCGTAAGATTTAGTTAAGCAACATTTGGCTAATTTTGAAAAGGAAAAAAGCAAGGGCAAATTTGAAGATAAAAACAAATAGCTGAATTAATTGTCATTTTCCCAAGCCAGATGGTTTGTTATTATATAGATATAACTGAAACTAACTTCCTGCTGAAACACAATCTAGGGCTGCCCTGCACAGATCGGTGTCCTCTGACTCGCTTCTCCTCCCTTCCCAATAATCTCCCTCTTTCAGTTAATCCTCTTTGCATTTGAAGCCTAGTTCTTTCTTCTATGCTTTGTTCTATTTCTGGAACATCCATCTCCTATCCAAATATCCTCAAATTCTCTTCTCTCCTATTTTAGAGATAGTAAAGACATAGGTTCGCCTGTCTTGCTAGAGCTAGCTGAGAAGGATCAGATAGAGAAACTGTACTCTAACTTGAAGAGAAGTATAAAGAAAACAGAAACCTTCATTCTCACCTGCAGGTAGCCTTAATGGGTTATAAGGAAACTTCGTTGTCAGCTGGATTATACTGGTGTGATTCTAAGTGTATGGATCTAGACAATACACCGAAGATGCCCAAAATGTGCCTTTCTCCAATGGATATCTACCCAGTTACTCATTCCAGAGACACTTTTTTGAAGGGGCTGCTTTGTGTATTATCAGTTCACAAGAATATGAACACTATTAAAAGTAGGCCACTGCATGCAACCTCAATCCAGCACAGGAGGCAGCAGGTGACACTTGAGGACACGTGAGACTTGAATGGGTTCTGAAAGTTTCCAATAATTCACCTATTTTGCCTTCCACCTTGCTGTGATTTGGTGTAAAATTTCCTCCATTAACTCATTCCTACAGATTAGTCATAGGATACAAAAAAGCATATGTGCCTATCAAAAGCCTGAAAAGTCTACAAACTATTTGGCCCAGCAATTCTCTACTTCTGAGGCTCTAGAGGCAATTTTACAAACACACAAATTTATATCAGGGATTGGAGCAGAGTTTCTCTGTTAGAGAAAATTAGAAACAATTGTCTATCATTTTAGAAAAAATGAATTGCAACTTCATATAACATGATACTGTGCAACTGTTAAAGTACACTAAGAAAAACATTCATGACACACTGCTTTGTGAGAAAGCAGGTTATGTAACTATGCCTACTATTAGTCCATAAAAAAGTATGGGTAAATATTTGCTATATATCTGTATACACATTTTTTGTGCAATTTACTTAAATGTCCCAGGATTTCACAGTTTTAAAGGTGCAAATGGCTGAAAGTAGATGGTGGTGAGATGGCAGGATTTCTTTTTGTTGCTTGCTTATTAACATTTTCTATTTACAAAGAACATGTATTGTTTATTGCTTGTGCTACTAAAAACTAATAAATATAGGTTAAAAATAGACGTTTAAATACAGAGTCTCTCTGGGAAGGAGTGAACGGCTGAATTTCAGCTTTTTCCTGGTCCTTTTGGTTAATTCAGCATTCATAATTATGTTAGACAAATCCTTGGATGAGAAGCATCCTACATGCTACACACAGAGCAGGCGCATCTCGAAGGGTGTAGTGGGGAGGAGGAAGGAGTGGAATAGAAGAAGAGGAGATAGCCTTGACATCAGGATCTGGCCTGGGATCCAGTGTCAGGAGGGTGCCTAGGACAGTCCACAATATGGAACAAGAATCCTAAAAAGCAACTTCACCCACTATGAAAGTTTGCCCAGCACCAGCTGTGAAGGGAAGATGTGTTTGTGTCTTCATTTTCCCCCACCTACTCGTGTTAAGCATTGAAGAACTGCAGAGCAGCACCAAAATCTTCTCTCTTAATTTTATATTTTGTGCTACAAATACCTTCTATTTTATTTACTAACAGTATGTTTTAGTGACTTCAACCCACAAAATTGCTTTGCATATTCACTTAACCTGACAAATACTTTTTACAAGCTTGTTAAGAGATTCATGTCCTTGAGATGTTTGGGAAGGGGTTGTAATGCCCATCTTTCATCATTTGTACTTGGGCTCTTATTAGATACGTAACTTATAATGAGAAAAAGAAAAGAAAAGAAAAGAAAAAAAGGCATAGAGCTCTACCTAAGCTGCTAAGAATATGCCATGAGCCTGATCTCTCAAAATGTTCTCCTTTTTCTCTCTCCCAGGGACGTAGGACAGTTTCTTGTGGATACTTAACAAACAGCTTTTGTTAAATATCTCTTATTTTTATAGATTCTTGTAATTTTCAGAGCACGTCCATGAATGTTATACTATCTGCTGTGCCTGACAATTCTGAGGAGGAAGATGGGTGGGAGCAGTTACCCTTAGTTTCATTTTGTCAGGTTGAGGAAATGGAAGCTCCTTAGGGGTCAGATGAATGTGAGGGCACGAGGTGGGATTAGAACCCACATCCTGTAATTTCTGGTGTTCAGGTCCTCATGCTGCCAGTCCATTTCCAGGATCCTTCATCAGTTTGCCAGATAACAACTCCATGCTCTGAACATGATAACACATCTACGCTGACTAACTCTCAGGGCTGCTGTGGGTATCAAAGAGATGAATTATAAAAACATACTTTTAAAATGATGAAGCTATATAAACGTAGTTACTATAAAAGCATTTTTTATGTGTGTGTGTTAAATGCAAGGGGTCTGCCTTCCTGAAACCATCATTAACCACTGGGATCTTACTGTGATCATTTGTTGGATATTCCAAAGTCATAACTAATCCAGAATATTTAGAATGGAGGGTCTGTGGGAGAAGAATCCAGGGCAGTGGGGTACCATCTGCTGAGAACAGAGGTGGTAGGGGGGCTCATATGAGAGTATCAGGTGCTGGAGTGAGAAGGAAAAATAATTCAAAGCCATTATTTGAAGTGGAAAGAAAATAACTTTTCAGTTTCTGAGACTAGACCTGCCTGAGTAAATCTAGGGGTGGGGGTTGGGAGGGGGACATGGATTAGAGGTTTGAAGTGTGATTTGTTAGAGATTAGTAGTGTACAAAGTCAAAGTTTCCTATTAAAATACCCCCTCCCCCACATAAACACTCTCCATTCTATGGCTCCATGATCTCGTTTAATTTTCTTCTCAGCAATGTTCATCTTCTGTGCTACCTGAAAGTTTATCATCTGTTTATAGGTACCAGTCTTACTCCACGGGAGTAGACATATCATCTGTCTTGTTTATCCCCCACCTCCGCCATGCCCAACACTGGCCAGTACATAGTGGGGGCTCCTTAAGTATCTGAGAATGAATGAAAAGAAATGCAGAATGGCTTGAAAGCCTATGCTTTGCCACTGGGTCATATTGCTTCCTTTGTTTTAATTTTTTTAAATGGTATTTATCTCTTTTTTAATGACTTTATGAATAGTGTGGAGGAAAAACCACGTGAAAATTTGATGATCAAGAATGCCACATTGCTTCAGAGACTCAGTTTGGGCTTCCTAGTTAGCTATTGGCATTGTCAAAATACAGTGTTTCATTGTGAATATTTCTTGTCATTAGTATTCCACTGTAGACTCAGTTCAGTTATAGAAGCTATAGATGAGAGAGCTTAATCTTTACTCTCAGGATAAGAACACTTGACATAGCAGAAAGTTATTGTCAGGTTCTTCTATGTGGTTTGCCCCATTTCTCCCCAAAGCACAGACTAAAGGGCAGGAAGCACATCCAACCACTTCCAACGCAGCCTCAAACCAAGTGCTGATTCCCCTTGAGCAACCAGAACTGCAGTCTTCTAATGTGACAAGTGGGTTAGTTTTGGGGTTCTGATTTGCCATATTTCAACCATCTGAAGGCTCATCATACACAGAATCCTTCACATAAGGACATTTTCATGATCACTTGGCATAGTTGTGGTTACCTGTTTTTTTGCGACTATAACTCAGGAATCACAGGCTATGATTAATCCTCTGGTGGGCCCATCTGTGGACCCCAGTGGGGATCATTTTAGTCTGGAGCTACAGCAAGCCTTTCTTGTTATCTTGACCCAGGATTTTTTACAATGATGACCTAATAATAGCTTATAATTTATGGAGGACTATGCCAAAAAGTCCCCTGGGCTCCAGAGAGGCAGGATGGGGTGGGGAGCAATCGAGGGAGAGAAAACAAATACAACACATAATTTCTTGATTGTAACTAATACAACCAAAATAAGCTGTTTTCTCCTTGAGTACAAAATACAGGATTTATAGATGCTGAGCTGAACAAAGGTTATAAAATACGGGCACTAACGGAGTTAGTGTTTTTAGATCATGTGCTAGAAAAGATGGGTGAACAATGCAAAGCATCTGATGGATTGAAATCCTTTTCTGGAATGAATCAGAGTATAAACAAGTAATACACAGCTTATGTTTCATTCCTGAGAAAAGGCAGGATGTGAGGTCTGTGTGCCGAGGAGCAGTGATGGGATTCCAGCTGGCGCTGTGCATAAATGCCAAGCACCATGATTTCATATCTATAATATGCACTACCCCAAACAGATATTAAAATTTTTTATGGCCACACGTAAGCTTTGCCTTTTAAACTGAGTTAGCATTTTATTTGTTCTCTTTTCTAAAAATACCAGTGGGCTTAAAATTCATTTGTTTCTCATGCAGGGACCAGACATGGCAATGAAGTTTTGCTTTCTTATAGCCCCTATTTTCTTCTCTTGCATTTAGCAACAATGTGTCATTCTTTGTGCAGGGAGATCATGCACACAGCCTCTTACCAATAGGCCTTGGTCTCTGTACTCTCTTCCTAATGGTTGTAATGGATTTGAATTGATTTAGGAGCCAACAGTCAGCACCTACAGTATGACGTGCTGGGGCCATGAATGAGAGTGAGAAGCTGCATTTGTGAGAGTTGCCTCCTTAGCACTGTGTTGTGATCAACTGACTGAACAGGTCACCGACATTTGGCATTTATGTATCATTAAACATCAGGTACTGCCCTAAGAGTCTCAGTGCTAATTCTAAGCGCCATTGTGTGATCCCCACCCCCAGCAATTTGCAATGTATGAACCAAGATTACTGTTGGGGGCAGGGTAGTGGAATTGTTTTAAAAAGGTGGACAAATCCATATATACACAAAACAATGAAGAACAAAAAATATCTCATGTAATTTACAAATACATAGAGATTCTGTGATGAATAAAATAAAATAATTTCAAAATCTTACAGAATCCATGGTAAATTCTGACACTATCATGTAGAGAATCCATGACATTTTTATATTAGAATTAGTCCTTGTGAAAAATAGAGAAAAGACAAACCTATTGAGTCAGAAAGTACATCAGTGGTTCCCTGGGGCAGAGGGTGGAGATGAGGATTATCTGTAAATGGCTGTGAGGCATCTTACTGGGGTGATGAAATGTTCTAAAACTGGATTAGGGTAATGGTAGGAAGACTCAGTGAATTTACTAAAAGTCATGAAATTGTATGTACTACAAATGGATGCATTTTATGGTATGTAAGTGATACCACCATAAAGCTGTTAAAAGATGCAGACTGAGACAGCATTAAAATAAAAACAACCCACCAGAAAACAGTGGTCCTTGAGATGTTTCATTTTTTTTTTTTTTTGAGACAGTGTCACACTCTGTCACTGAGGCTGAGTGTGATGGCATGATCATGGCTCGCTGCAGCCTTGGCCTCCTGGGCTCAAGTGATCCTCCCATCTCAGCCTCCTGAGTAGCTGGGACAACAGGCGCATACCACCATGCCCAGCTAATTTAAAACTTTTTTTTTGTAGACACAGGGTCTCTCTATGTTGCCCAGGCTCATCTCGAACTCCTGGACTCAAGCGATCCTCCTGCCTTGGCCTCCCAAAGTGCGGGGATTACAGACGTGAGCCAGCACACCTGGCCACCTTCATTTCAAATGTAAAAAGGGAGAAATAAAAGTCATCAACTCAACATTATTTACAAATCATTCCTTAGAGACTGACACTCTTGTGAATGCTTTTGCTACACTCGATGCTCATTCTCTTCGCAATACACCCTGAGCCTGAAAAGAAAGGGAAATTTACACTCATTCACATAACACATGCATAACACCAACCCTCCAAACACAAAACACATGAACGCACACCTGTACAGCATGATGTTTCTACCAAGTGCCCTTGCTCTGGCCAACCTAGAGTATGTAAGAAGGCCTAGATAGAATAGAATAAAATATTTTTAGCTCTCTTCTCTTACACTGTGACTTTTATGGGACTGAGTAAAGTTGGCTGGTATGGGGTTGGGGCACTAATCCAAAGGCTCTGCAGGACTTCAGATTGGGCAGGACACATGCTGAGCATCCCTGCTCCCTGGACCACCTCCTGGTAAATGACATCATTGTTATCATCCTGATTCCCCTCCAGCTTTGTACTCAATGCCAGGTGCCCATGCAGTACTGCCCTTTGAGAGAAATAAGGAGTATGACTACCAACAAAAAACCCTTAAAAGTATTTAATAAAAAAACTCTTCCTTTGGGGAGAAGGAATAAAAGATGCAAAGAGCTTTGAACTGGATCTTTCCCAGGTTTTTACAGAATCTTTGGGTCGGCTGCATGCGGCCTATTCCCCACTGTTTCTTAGTATACGATAACAGGCAGTTATGGTGCCATTTATAGAGAAAATCTTGTAAATTCTGGTTTCTAGCCTTCTTTTGTTTCATTCTCTCCTCAAAAATGTTTGCCTTTGCAGGCTTCCTTTAACTCTAATGACATCATCTATTCATGGGAAAGTGTGCTGGAAAGTACAAAGCATTTAAACTCCAGACTGCTGCTTGCTAGAGTGAGGTTAAGATAAGGTCCTGTGGAAAGCCGTTTGAGTTATTAGGGCTGTCCCGTGCTGCCCGTCTGGCAGTGTCCCTGGTTAGCTTTGCCTCTTGGCCTGACTGCAGATCTGAGGGTCCATTCAGCAGTACTGAACTTTTTTGGTAGTAAAGAAATGTGTTGCTTATTAGAGTATGTGAAAACAAAATATACTTGCCCTTTAGTAGCCTCTTGGGGAAACTGACACCATAGCCACTGGGAAATACTGGCTTAGGGTAAAGTAACTCTGTTTTCATTTCCATTTAAGCTGATGTGAAATGTAGCCATCCAATTAAATATGTATGCACACTGTCACAATGGCACCTCTTGACACTGGCTGTCTGACTTGAAATGTCAATGTTGAGAGGAGAAAGCTCATGGTCAGTGAAATTGCAGGAAACAGAAGCACATTTGGACATGTCCACCTCACTAGAATTCCTAACATAGGGAAAAATGAAGATAGGCTGAAAATTTACTTAGTTTTTCAGTTTTCAATTGCTGCAATGTAGCTAAGGTAAATAACCCAGGAGGCCTAACTTGTTTATCAGTGCATTGAAATAGAAAGTAAAGGAGATCCAACATTTTTAAGGGTCTACTATATGCAAGGCTGTGTGTTGGGTACTTTGTAAATTCACTCTCATGTAATCCTCACTACAACTCTGTGAGATGGATTTTCATGTTCCTATTATTCTGGCTTAGAGGAGTTAAGCAATTTGCCTCTGGGGATGTCATACATCTAGTAAGTAGAGGAGGGAGGGTTGGGTTTGAACACAGGTCTACCTGCCTCTCTAAAGCTCATGTTCTTTTATAACCCCTCAGCACATAGTCATTGTGCTAAGACTTTGCATAACTTCTCTGAGACAGAGCCTGTTAACTGTCAATCTATCTGTGAGCTTTGCACTGAGAACAACACATCTATTTGAAGTAGGATGGGATGAGAAGAAATGATGGAATTAATCTGATTCCCTGCTGTCCTTCAAGGGAGCTCAGAATTCAGAATGACTGGGTACAGTTTCCCAAGGGGAACATGTTTGTGATGAGTGGGCATTTTTGTGTTCGCTCCTGACCACCTCTCTGCTGTTAAGAGTAGACTGAGTGTGTTTACTGGTGAGACCTTGGAATATTAACCTCTATGGTTCCCACTCCTACTTCTGCTCAGAGATCTAGAACACTGGAACGTAATTTCCAAAGCTGCCAGTAAGCCTGGGCAGAACATGACTGCTAGGAGGGTGTCCTCAACATGCCCTTCCTGGGCCCCACTGACCGGCACCTGGGTAGCTGTGTATCACAGCTGTGTTTGGTCTAGCTCGGGAAGACCAAATCTGTCTTTGTGTTCAGATTCATTAGTGGCACATGGATGTGCTGATGAGGATTATCTTGGTATTCTATTTTTTTTTTTTTTTTTTGCTAGCCGGGTCAGAACTGAACATCTTTCAGTTGTCTTAGTGATTAAATTTTTACATACAGGAAATGCTAATAGTTTACAGGTATAGAACTGGATCTTGATTCATTTCTGAATTTTTTTGAAAGCATGGACTCCATTAGGTGTTTTTCATGCCAAATAGAATAATAGTTCCTGACCTTGAAGAGTTTAAATGTAATCTTACTGTTGCATGCCTTAAAAGTAAAAAACAATAAAATTGAGGTAAAGAGAGAAATTTAAAAATTTCTTAAAACGTTTGTAAGGCATATGGAAAAGAGCATATGCAATACTT
Organism: Gorilla gorilla gorilla; assembly: GCF_029281585.2. Taxonomy (NCBI): domain Eukaryota; kingdom Metazoa; phylum Chordata; class Mammalia; order Primates; family Hominidae; genus Gorilla; species Gorilla gorilla. The sequence continues at coordinate 99,641,799 of NC_073236.2, read as the reverse complement.
TAAAAATAAGTCCAAGATGGCACGATAGAGTAGCTAAGTACCAGATTATAAAAACGAGAGATAACATGGATTCCACAGTTTACCATCCATACGAACTTTGGCTAAATATCGACAAGTCATTTATTCTCTATAAGTTTTAGTTTCTTCATGTAACATGAGGATACTTGTATTCACTCTCCTATAAGCTATTAAGTGATTTTAGGCAGGGCCACTGGAGTTACATCCAGGCATATGGTACCCGATACAGCTCCAGGAGGGTCACTCAGATTATGGGGCCTCTTGGAGTATGCAGCATACAACCTGCACAACCATACAAGTTACTTGATGGTCCACTGAGAAGTAAAGCAACAGGACCCAGTAAATTGTAAAGTACTTGCTGTTTAAGTATTCTATAGAATATCTTAGTTTTGAGAGTTATTAGAAGCCAGAAAATTAAAAACTGAAAAACATAAGCTATCAATAGCTAATTGTTTTTCTCAATTACTAAAAATAATATAATGTTTTGTAGCACAGTGCTGAACAAACAGAAAAAAATATCATTTTCAGGGGAAGGATCTAAGCATCAAAAAAAATAAAGGTTGAAAGAGGCAAAATCAGTTCACATCACTTAATGACATAACCTAAGTAAGAAAATAAATAAAGTATATACAGTGCTTATGCCTAGATATAGTGGAGCTTTGTGGTAAATTTTAAAAATGTTCCTTCTCTGCTCAAAACTTTTCCCATTTATTCTCATTTTCTGGTGTTTTCTATTCCTTTTGACATTTTTTTTTAGAGTTGATCTCAGTGTAAATAATGATAATAGTTTCCTGTATTTTATACCAATTTTTAGTTGATACATTCTCTGAGATCCATGCTGTTACTTAATCTTCTTGAAAAGTTTGTTTGAATTGCCATGTATCATTAGGCTGATTTTACAGGCCCAGAGAGTCAAGAAATTGGTTAAAGCCATGCAGTAAGTAAGGGTTAGAAGTCCAGGTTCCCGAATTCAGCTCTAAAGCTCTTGTCCCTCTACCCTCTTGGTGCACAGTCGTTAACACCACGCTAAGAGAACATGGTGAACAACCAGGGTAACCAGTTTTATATATCAAGTTCTTTCTATGGAATTCAGAAGTCTAAAAGTGTTGTAATTTAAAAATGACATAAATTTTCCCCAACATAAGGTTTTATTTTATTAAAAAGGTTCTATATACAAAATTGGGGGCGGGGGGTGGAAACCAAAACCGTCTATTTCCTTCTCCTTCAGCCTTAAAACCCTTAGAGGGCAATAATTCATATTTGACAGAATCCAAGGGATAAAAGAATATTCGAAACATAGGAAGGACACAGAAAATCATACAATGCCAGAAACTAAAGGACAGCCTATCATACCCAATTTTTAAGCTTTTCTGGCCCGATAGCAACCAGCTGGTAACAGGAACTAGTGGGAGAAGTCAGCAAGCATCAGGCACAACCCCCACCAAGACGCGCAGAGAAAGATGAAGGCAAGACTTAATGGGGCAGAAATCCGCCCCCCTCATCAGTATCTCAGAGTTCTCCCTGCAGTTAAAGGAGGATGCTTACTTCTATTTATTTGAGTCCAACAGGAACAAGAGATGAAAGGAAAGTCCGTATTTTGAATCTGGGATATAAGCTGGAATGTCCTGGCCCAATATACCCAAGGCTTATCCAAGTAAATAACTGTAAGCTAAAAGAATGTCCAATGACTAGGTGGCCCTTAGTCCAAAAAAAGGCTGGGCTCCAAATGCTCCTTCTTAATTTTTTCCCTTTATTTTGAACCTGTTTTTCCATAGAAATAATGTGATACATAACATAGTTATACACTTGTGTTAGGCTACTGCAAAATTCAGCACTCCAGAGTATAACTAAAGTTTTTTGTTTGTTTGTTTGTTTGTTTTGTGTTTTTTTTTTTTTTTTGAGATGGAATCTTGCTCTGTTGCCCAGGCTGGAGTGCAGTGGTGCAATCTCGGCTCACTGCAACCTCCGCCTCCCGGGTTCAAGCCATTCTCCTGTCTCAGCCTCCCGAACAGCTGGGATTACAGGTGCCCACCACCACGCCCAGCTAATTTTTGTATTTTTAGTAGAGACAGGGTTTCACCATGTTGGCCAGGTTGGTCTTGAACTCCTGACCTCAAGTGATCTGCCTGCCTCAGCCTCCCAAAGTGCTGGGATTACAGGTGTGAGCTACCGCACCTGGTCTACCTAAAGTTTTAAAAGTACTGGCCTGAGGTCTGGGTATTGTGAGAAGGGATCATAGAAGAGAAAAGAATGAAGAAAATACCAAAAAAATACCTTGCTCCTCATCACGGTTCCCACCATAGCCAAAATTATGAAAGAGGAAAAATGTTTGTTCTGAGGTCCTCAGTGCTTTTAAGTTAACTTTTGTCCCTTCTTACTGCAATAACCGTCTCAGATATGTCCTATTCAAGAATAAGCAACACTAAAAATCATCTACTTACCTCCCTCAATAATTTCAATTCTTAACTGTCGCTAGAAGTTATTAGGAAGAAAGCAATCTGATTGAACCAACTTGTACTAACGTGTAAATGACTGATTTGTACATGTATTTACATATACAACCCAAAGACAAACACACAGATACACAATTGCATTACTTCTGTGTTAGCTAGGCACCATTCTAGGCACTAGAGAAAAGAACAAGGTTTCTCTTCCAATGAAGCTTACATTTTAGTGGACAGAGTTAGAAAATAATAACATTCAAAAGTAAGTAAACTAAAAAAATCCAGAATGTAATAAATATAGAAAATAGAGTGAAATAATACATAAGAACTGGTTGACTACTTCACAGTTGGTGATTATGAAAGGACTCTTTAAAGATATCATTTAAGATGAGATGTAATTGAAGACAAACAGCCAGTCTTGTGTAAATGAAGGGGATATGAGACAGCTAGTGCAATCCAAAGAAAGGAATGAGCTTGGTGTGTGGATAGAAAAAAAGGCCCATGGGCCCAAAGAACAGCAGGCAAGGAAGAGAACAGACTGGAAAGATAGGCAGGGGCCAAATCACGTTGGTCTTGGTAAGACAGAGTGATGCTTTTCAGAGTTTATCCTAAGTTAAATAAGAAGCCACTGGAAGACTGTAAGCTGTAGTCTGGCCTGATTTACCGCTTAAAATGATCTCTAGCAGAAGCAGGGAGACAGATAGGAGGCTACTGCAGAGACATGGGTGAGAGAGGACAGCTGTGTAGACTAGGATGGTGGTGGTGGAGAGATAGCTAGATGGGCTCAAACAAGACACACTTTATAGGAAAGGTCAGCCAGGTGCGGTGGCTCACTCCTACAATTCCAGCACTTTGGGGGCGGCAGGGGAGGGGTGGCAGGGGGATCACCTAAGGTCAAGAGCTTTAGACCAGCCTGACCAATACGGTGAAATCCTCTCTCTACTAAAAATACAAAAATTAGCTAGGCATGGTGGCATGTGCCTGTAGTCCCAGCTACTCGGGAGGCTGAGGCAGGAGACTTGCTTGAACCCGAGAGGCGGAGGTTGCAGTGAGCCAAGATCGTGCCACTGCACTCCAGCCTGGGCGACAGAGCGAGTCTCCATCTTAAAAAAACATAAATACAATTAAAAAATAAAGATCTGTAGGACCTTTGACCATGGGGAGGAGAAAAAGGAATCAAGGATACCTGGACGGATTATGACTTGTTCTCCTGAGAAAGGCAAGATGTGGAAAGAGTAGGTTTGGTTAAAGGATAAGGCCATTGGGCAGTAGAAATCAACAGTTCTGTTTTAGATATAGTAATTCTGAGCTGCAAATTACATGTCTGGCATCAATATAGGGAAGACAGCTAGTACATGAATCTAGCACTTAGAGGAAAATTGAGGCTGGGGATATACATTTAGCAGTCATTGGCATATAGATGTCATTTACACCATGGAGACTGATGTCCAGGAAGTAAGCATGGACCAAGATGAGAAGAAGGATGGAGACCAGTCTTGGGCTTACTCCAACATTTAAAGGTGGGAAGAGGCTACTTGGGAAGCCTCTTTCTCCAGAGAGATAAGTCTGAAAAATGGTGATTCGGGAAGAGGAGGCCCTTTCTCTATTCACAGGCACGGGTCTTCAAGCTCTTGCCAAAACACCTAACATTGAGGGTAAGTGAAGACCTTTATGAATCCTTCTCTGCCAGTAGAGTATGAGCATTTGCTACCAGCTGGTGCAAGGAAGAAGCTTTGTCTCACTTGAAAATGTATAAGCTCTTCCCCATACATTTTGAATAGTATGGTAAAAACACTTTTGATGAGATATATAGATATTAATTCCTTCCTTGAGGCAGGAGGACTAACGGGAAAGTTTTCAATGTCCGTCTGGCCTTTAGAATCTAAGAATCCAAAAGTCTAACCTAGAAAGAAGCAGCAGAATATCAGACACTAGGAAGGGGCCCTTCTGTTTCAGGAAAAGTGCCAAAACATGGGCCTAGAGAAAACGCTGGGCCCCAGGACTGCTGCTGACTAAATAGTAGGCTATAAATGAAGGGAATTATTTTTCTTTATTCGTCTGCCTGTAGCAACTGGGCTTTGTCACCTAGAAACAATAGCATCATTTTTCTTAGGAGTCAGGATATATAATAAAACATTGCTCTGAATCAGCAGGGTCAAAAAATAAAGTCAGAAATGTGATGTTCATCCAACAGCCTGTTCAATTTTCACAGTTTTTGGAAAAAATGTCTTTATATAGATATGATTATCTGAGATTACCTCTGAATATATTGTTTGGGGAGCTTGCTGCTCAGTTAATATTGCAGCAAAGTATGGAATTCTCTCAATAACAGTGCAAAGAAGTCTGTGTCCCGATGGAAAGCATTTATGGCAGTGTAGGGAAACTGTTTCAACAACAAATGATTCTGTTGTATTTTCCCCAAACAGATTTTCTTACCTCTTGATGTCTCCACCTGGGTTCTGAGTTAGTTTTAAGTGGCAGAACAAGTGACTCCTCTAAACATGAAGGTTTGCTGTAATCCATAATTCATGTTATAGGGAAAAATTTTAATTATAAGGCTGCCACAATTTTCAAGAGTTTCTTAAAACAAGGGACGCACAGAGGCCGTCTGGAAGACTGACATTTAGAAAAAGCCAGCTTGAGGGTATATTGGATAAGAGGTACTGGGGAGTAAAAACACTTTCAGGAACAAGGATTTCAGATAGGAAAAGCATTTTTTAAATCCTTTTGAAAACAAGAGATGTATTTGGTTGGATAAACTGCTGATTTTGGACAATTGTTATAAGAGACCTAATTTTTGCCTTTATGATCATTATTTGCACATATTCTCCTCAGAGACTAAACCCATGACCAACAGTGTGTGCTAACTTGGACACAATGTGATTCAGTGACTTAAACCATAGGAAAAGTGGACTCCAACATATTTTCCTATAATTACCTCAGATAGAAGCAACCGACAACCACAATGTTGATTCCTTTGGTTTTATATATAGTCTCTAATCAAAACACCTTAAGAATGTTTTAAGTTTTTCCTTCTGCTTGGTAAATTTCTGGTAACTCTGGAAAAAGATGCAAAGAAAAGGACCAATATGGAACTGCTGGAACGTAGTTGGGATTGAGAGGGAGTCTGCTCTTCTCTAAGGATCAATGGTCAACTGAACGACTTCAAACAGCCCTGCTTGCTAAGGTGAAAGCAAGAGAACCCTCTAGGTCTCCTAGCTCCTCCACTCCCTTAATTGGTTACCAGAAGCACATGGAGTCTTTAATCAGAACCCCCAGGCAGGCAGTCAGTTGCACAACACCATGCCTTATGGCTGACCAGTATAAATCTGGATACTTCATCCATGGTTAATGAATGAAGTGTCCAGATTTATACTGTTCAGATCATCCTAAATTATTCAATATAAAAATCACCAGAAATACAATTTTATTAAATTTTTTCTATGTCCCAGGTGCTTTACTAGATGCATAATTTGCAGGTATTTTTTTCCAATCTTGAGCATAATTCTGCATGTTAAGTATGATTATCCCTATTTTTTAAATGAAGAAACTGAGGCTCAGAGAGGTTAAGTAACTTGGCCACAGTCACTAGACGACAAATAGCTGCCTGAAGAAGAATAACTGGTGAATTTGAGTAGAAAGAAATACATGATTTAAACTGTAGTTGTTTTCAGACTCAAACCAAAAGTCAGGCTTGACAACTATGGCAAACTTTAGTAGAAAACAAAGTGACTATCTCAGGACTGTGGGAAATATGGAAAGTGGACAGTGAATAGCACCATTAGCACAGCTGTATTTGCTTCTAGTCCTGCTTTTTCCAAGTCTACTGTAATGCTTGTCCTTGGCTTGGTATTTGGTTAAGAACGTGGGTATTGTTGCTCAAAGTAAAGGCTATATATCTGTCAAGATGCTAATTAGTGCTGGACAGCAGATCCAGAGTTTCAGTTACAATAAGCTCTGGTGTGTACCAGAGTCACTTGTGAGCTTTACAACCCACATTCGTGGGTCCTGTCACTCCTAGATCTTCCAGAGGTTGTTGATGGTTCTTAGGGATTTGTATTTCTTAACAAGCTCTCAGGTAATTCTGATCCCCACCAAAGTTTGAAAATGATTGCTATCAATGTTGTTTGGGAAGATGATGTCTTACTCAGAAATATGAGTAAACATAATAAAGTATAATTGCAGGTCAGACGAAAAATTCAGCTTGTAAGGAATGCATGAAGGGATGTTCATGAAATAGACATTTGGCCTGTCCACTTTTGTCAGGATTACTTTTTTCCTGTCTTGATCAATGTCTACTTTCTCTTTCGTCTCATTAATAATTGGGTCAAGAGAATATTTTATCAGGTCTCCAGTAAGTACATTTTCCTAGTTACCTAAATGAATACAGTTTCATAGAGATTAAAATGTACCAAGTATATAAAAGACAGAAATTTGGTTCTTAAAGCTGACTCTATATTTTTGTTTTGTCTTTTCAAAAGTGCTCATTGCAATGGGAAGCTGATCTGAAAATCTATCCATCAAACCAGTCTGGTCTCTTACAGGCCATGGAGACCCTCTGGGGATCTGGGATGCTTTCCTGTCATTGCAATGACACTGACCGGCTTTTGAACCTTGAGAAGGGCCATGACAATGTTCCGGCAGTAACATTATTTATACCTCTGGGCTCTCGTCTTTCATAGGTCTTGGTTTGTTATCACAGCCCTTGAAATTGTAGGAAAGAAAGTGTCAAGAAGGCAAATGAACTTCTGCTACTGCGGAAATTATACATGAATGTAATTTCTACCTGGCACTGATGTTCCAAGTGCGACGAACACGACTGCAGTCACAGAATCTTTCAGGCCAATGGTGCAGCCAAAGTGGGAAGCCAGGTCTCCAATGAAAGCTGTCAGTAGGCCAATCATGAGGATGGAGACAATGAAACACGCCCAGCCATTCCAGTATTCAGTAGGGGGGACGAAGGCAAAGAGGACCTTCCAGAACACAGTCAGAAAGTGCATCACGTAATCGAAACAGGAGGGCAGCTTCTCTTCCCCACATTCATCGTCGTCATCATCTTCCCCTAGAGAGAATGGAAGGAAACACATTTCATCACAACCTGTGTTGCCGGGTCTTCCCCTCTCTCAATCTCTCCTATCTAGGCCGGTCATCCCTCCACTCTGTGACAGGAGGCCATGAGAGGTGGGTGAAGTTTAGGGTTTTCCAGGAGTTAATCATAACTAATGAATTAATTATCAAGACACTGAAATGCCTCTTACCTGTGGCTCATTGGTCAATGGCAAAAACTTAACTCCTACCCAGTTCTGCCTCCATGCAATCAACACACCCTTTCTACTTTCACATCTGGTGAGACTTGTCACTTCAGAGAAATGAAAATGATTTATTCCAAAAAGTTGGCAAGCCCTGTGTCAGCCTGAGAAAGAACCCTCTTTTGAAGAAAGACAACTATAGATGGAGTTCTACTAGGGTTCTTTTCTTGCAACTTGAAGTCCAACTCTGGGTTATATAATCACCTACAGGATAATGTTCACACAGGGCCGTTAATCATGGCTCTGAGCCTTGCATATTTCTCCAGCGTCATCTCCTGCAACTATTTCAAACTCAAGCCTTGGAATTACTTGCCAAATAATTATATGCCAAAAAATGAAATTTATCTGCATTTTTCCAAACCAGATACACTTTCTCCTACTTTTGTTCTTTAGAACTAAATGTGCTTGGCATATCCTAATCGCTTCACCCTTATCCTTCCTCACCCATCCTTTAAGACTCGCTTCCTCTGTGATGCACTCTCTGACCTCCCCACAAACCCATGCTGGGAACTCCTTCTCAGAGGAGCTTCCCAACACTTGTAACTCTGGATCAGTGGTTCTCAGAATGTCCTTCCTGAGCAGGTGGCACAGAGAACTTATTAGAAATTCAAATGATCAGTCCCACTGAATCAGAAATTGGGGAGGGGGTGGACAGCAAGCTGGGCTTGAACAAGCCCTCCATGTAATACTGATGCATGGTCAAGTTTGAGAACTGCTTTTCTAAATTGTACATGTTCATGTTCTCTTCTCCAGTTGACTGAGAACCCTTCCAGGGCAGGAATTCATGCATCTTTGTGTCCCTGCTTTTTGGTACCGTCTCCAGCATGTGAACTAAGGTGGTTAAGTATGTATTAAATGAAGGAGTGCATGCAGAAATTTCTATTAACTTTATATAACTATGCCATTACCTAATATATATATCACGATTTTGCCAATTAAGTCATATTATCAGTACACAAAGAAATGCACAAAGCATGCTATTTAAAGGAACCAGGAAATCAATAATAGTAATCTAAAATGGAGATTTCACTTATGTGAAAATAATGCCCATTGACATGTTTTAAAATGAGGATATTGAATGTCAACTTTTCTTGAAGTGGTGGCAAATACATGTGTTATGTGGCCATTTTGGAAAGAAGAACATCTCCTTGAAGTCTTTGTTGACCCATTCCAACCTTGTCATCCGGGTGCTACTTTACTTGGTCCCACTAGTGCAGCCGGCAGTAGGTGGGGCTGCAATTTTCCAGCTGAACCACATGACCTGAGATGGCCAGCATGGAGCACACATGTATGGTTTTCGTGAGACACTCTGTGGTAGGCAAGCCATTGGGTGCAGATGATGATTGAGAAAACCCTCTGAAAGCACAAGAGATTTGAGGGAAAAACCCCTCTCAGAAAACATCTAAAGAGGAATGTCTGGATTTGTCCTCTGTCATTTTACAGGAAAAGAGAAGAGGCAATGGCCTGCTCTTTCATGAGCACATGGTTGGAATTATATGAATACACTTCGGGGGTCTGTGAAGAAAGCAGCCTCATCTTTGAGGCTATGGATAAACTGCTTGGAGAAGCCATTGCAGATGAGAGGAATTGCCTTTGGAGAACTCCCCAGTGAGGAGCTTGAGTCAGGTCAGCTCATCAGAATGTTTGTGAGTGAAAAAGCATTGCTGACCGTTTGCTCTGCTGTTCATGCAGCATTTATTATATCAACTTTACCTGGAAGCAGAAGATACTTTAAAAAAAAAAAAACACCTGGTATGGGCTGCACTGTGTCTCCCCAAAATTCATGTGTTAAAGCTCTGTCATCACCTCAGAGTGTGACCTTATTTGGAAATAGGGCCTTTAAAAATGTAATTAAGTGAAAACAGAACCATTAGGGTGAGTTCTAATCCAATATGACTGGTGTCCTTATAATAGGAAATTGGGATGCACAGAGAGATACCAGGGATGTGCGTGCACAGAGGAAAGCCCATGTGAGTATCCAGTGAGAAGACAGACATTTACAAGCCAAGGAGATTGGCCTCAGGAGAAATCGAATCTGCCAACACCTTGATCTCAGATTTTCAGTTCCCAGAACTGCCAGAAAAGAAATTTCTGTTATTCAAACCACCCAGTCTGTGGTATTTATTACAGCAGCCCTAGCAAACTACAGCAGCCCTTCAGAAGCCTCTCTACATCATGACGTGGAAATGTAGGAACAACTACTCAGTGTTTCTATTACCTACTCTTTTTTGTTTCCTTATACATTTCTTCTTTTTTCTTTCTTTTGCTTTTCTTCCCACTTCTCTTTTACCCTACACTTTAGCTCCAGGTAGAACTCCATGTTAGAGATGCAATTCTCAGGGTTTATTTGAAGGAGGAAAGAAGAAGAAAGTCACATTAATAGATTCCCATTCCCAGGCTCTCCTCTTACCCACTCCCCATTCCAACCGGGGCTGGGAAGGGTGCACATACTCAGAAAAGTTGAGAAAAAGCACTAGGTTTTCTAGTTATATTTATTTTGGATCCTATCCTTTTTGATTTCTATATTTGTGAACATTTTATAATTTCACAGGGCATATGAATAAAATGCTTTGGAAAACATTTTAATCAATCATTCACAGAAACATGAACTATGCTGCCTTTTCTCTACAAAATTACTTAATTTGGGGCATCTAAATCTCTTATTTTGAAGACGAACAAGAAAACAAATAATGAAGCTTCTCAGAAGAAATGCCACTTATAAATTGAGAGTAGACATTATATTTGTCTTCAAGATGGAAATAACAACTTTCCTGTGAGAGATGTACACAGGAATAATTAGATTATGTTTGTAAAGTGTCTGAGAATATTTCAAGGTAATGATTATCATGGTAGTTATCATTATTTCCCTCCATTTAAGATTGTTACTGTGTTTCTCCATCATTATTTGTTTAGTCAACATGCTAGGTCCTAAGGTTACATTATAGGTTTTTAAAAACAAAAATTAATTTTGCCCTCTGAAATTACCTTCATGATCAATTAATGCAAAATGTGTGTGTCAGCGTGTGTGTGTGTGTGTGTGTGAGAGAGAGAGAGAGAACGTGTGTTCTTTCTGTAGGCTTCCAATATCACAAAGAATCTTAAATGTTTTAATGCGTAAGTCTGGAATGGGAGGCCCATCTGCTTTTATAACATTTGAAAGGAAAGTGGCCTCCCATCCTTTTCTCTGGGATCTCACTGCTCTTTATAAATTTTAATCTGCAACTCAGACATCACTTAAATATTAAAAATGACCACGGACTGCCATGCATGATGCACAATTACCCTGTCTTGGGAAAGGACAAAGAAATATCATGTTCATCCATCACCATCTGGACTACACTTAAAAGTCTGTTCTTTCTTTGTGAAGAGTAGTGAAACATTAAAAAATCCTAGGAGCATCTTTTATGTGACAGCAAAAATGATGGTAGGATGCCTGTTCTGTGGTTCTGTGTGTTCACCAGCCTAGGGTTCCTGGAGGCTACATAATTCTTTCAAGTCCCTTCTCTGTGTTAGAAAAGAAAGGTTGGTGGGTTTGCTTTTATAGAATCCCAAGTAAATTCCTCTTATCTCAGAATCATTCTTTTCAGCTAATGGAAAATAACCTGTATTTGATTAACCCTTCCTATTGCCTTTTAAATGGCTTCCCTGATACACACTGGACTTCTTAAATATAACTACAAAAGTAACCAAATCATTAAAAATGCAGATAGTGCACAGGGTGTCAGTTCAGCTATTGATGTAACAGTACTTGGACCGTTCCTGCTCGGAAGCATGAGAGCAAGAGCATCATCAGCATGACTGACCGTGAAAGACAACCCCCTGGGCTTTGCATATATCTTTTAAAGTAGTTAACATATCTTTTAAAGTAAACAGGTGTTTCTTTACATGTCTCTCTACCTGCTCAGGGCTTGAATTCAGGGAGAGCTCTGATAACCAGAAAAAGAGACTGCTGGAAGGTAATGGACACTTGGGTCAGAAGACTTAAGCCACTTTATAGTTCTGACAGCTTGTTTTGGGGCAAGACACTTAAATTTCCCGAGCCTCAGTTGCTCACCTGTCTAATGAGTTTCCTAACTCCCATCTCTCAGAGCTGTTGTGGGGATTGGAAGAAGAAATGCTCAAGTCCTTTATAAAACTGTATGCATCTTTATAGACAAATGTGCCGTATTCCATTATTGTTACTTGTCTGAAGGAAGGCAGTATATCAATACAATGTGAGTATCCTGATTTCACTGAGTATATATTCTGTTTGAATGAGCCATTATCATTCATTTCCCTAAGCTGCTTGCTTTTAAGAAAAGAAAGAAACAGGAAGGGAACCTGGTGGGGTGTCTCTTAAGTGACAGGCACTAAGCTAAATTCTTTCACATACCTGATCTTATTTCATCCTTAAAATAACGCTGCAAAGTGGGCATTATTAATCCCATTAAACATATGAAGATCCTGAAGTTCAGAGAATTTAAGTGACTTGCTAAAATAATCTCACACAGAATTTAAGTGACTGAGTTGGGATTTGATTTAACAGTCCAGGGAACATTTTACTATAGAAAATGCTTTATGGAAGAAAGTAGAGGAGTTCGGTATCACATATCGATTCAAAGTTTGAGTCAGAATTTTTTTAATGCCTAGTGTTATATAGATACAGTGGTACCTTTTTTTTTTTTTAGGAATGTGAAAATATTGAGGTGCCATAATTAATATTTGTATTCTAATACTTTCGAGATATGATTTTTGGGTTGTTTATTTCTTTGGCAGAGCCAGCCATAAGCTCTTTCTCAGACCCGTGGGGACCAAGAAAACATGGGAAATAAAACAATCAGGTAAAAGCAGGGGATCATGGTGTGATTGTTTTGGAACCTCTATTTTTTCTATTTAAACATGTTTAAAATTTTATCATATACATTTGAGATTAGCAATGTCATGTTATAGGATATATTTAGATAGTAAAATTATTATAGGGAGGCAAATTAACATCTATCATCTCATCTGGTTACTTTTTCCTGTGACAAAAGCAGTTGAAGTCTACTTATTTAACAAACATTTCTAATACAATTTCATTAGCTTTAGTCCCCATGTGGCCCATTCGATCTCTAAACATGTTCATCCTTCCTATCTGCTATTTTGTATCCTTCGACCTATGTCTCTCATTGCCTGCCCCAACCCCTGCCCATAGTAAGATGGTAACCACTGCTTCATTCCTATCTCGGTGTATTTGAGCTCTTTTCAAACATATATATTGTCCACATATAAGTGAGACCATGCAATATTTTTCTTTCTCTGGCTTCTTTCACTTAGCATAATGTCTTCCAGGCCCATCCATGTTGTGGCAAGTGGCAGAGTCTCCCTTCTTAAGGTTGAATCATAAGGAATCTCTCCTTTAGAATGTGACAAGTTCTTATTTCCATTTCTCGTTGCCAAAGGTCAACCATCCAGTTCTGAATCAAACATCCTGGTTTGCCTCTAGCTCATCACCCTTGAATTTGGGAAAGTGGCCTGAATCATCACAAGTCTGTATGTAAAGCGGTCTGGAAAATGGATGCTGCTGTTCATCTGTGGATGTGTCTGACTTTCGATTCTTTCCAGGCACTCAATAGGCTCTCTCCTCCAGAATTATGACTTTTTTGCAAGCTGACATACAGTAATTACAAATCAAATTCTACTCTCCTGTTACATATTTCTGTTTCTCTTTTCTTTAAAGGTTCTGAGAGAATAATAAAGAATAAAAGATGAAAGACCTTAGCGATCAGCTAAGAAAAATAAAACAGAATGGTGATTCAATTGATACATTTTTGTTCCCTAGTTTGCGTCTGTATATATCTGTTTGTGTATGTGTGAGAAAGTGTGTATGCATGTGTATGTGATGCCATAAGGGCCAGCGGTTTTTACTGTCTTGCTCATAAAATGATCTGAAACTTCTTTTCTTTCTTTTCCCGTTTACATGCTTTTACCTTATGTCTAGTGACACCTTATCTCTTCCCACTCTTAATGGCCTCTGCCACTAAATTCAGTAACCCAAAGATTTATTCCCAAACAAGAGTTGATCTCTCTTTTTTTGTATTTTGGAGATGTGCAATAAACATTTCTCTATACCTTAATTGGTGGGAAGTACTTAACATATTCTCTGATGCAAAGTAGATGATGTCAACAACTTTTCTTCTAAGTATATTGAAAGACACTTCCTATCAACGATAGCTCAGAAAACAATAGGTTCGAATTCCTAGATCTATGAGTTGCCAGTGCACAGAAGAAAATGTAGGCATTTTCTTCTACCAGCTGAAACGTGGGTCTTAGAAAATACCTGAGCTTAAAGCTTTAGGAGGGCTTTGGAGTGTGCCAAATTCAACCCCGGCTTAATGTGAATTTCTTTAAAAATTTCTCTGCCGAATGGTTACTTGTGCCACTTCTGAGAGTTTCAGCTATTGGGGAACTCATAATCTCACAATCCAGGTTTAGAGTCTCTGGCAGTCAGCTCAGGCTGTTAGGTTCTACTCATTTGTCCAGGCCCCATCCCCTGGGCCAGTGGTCTCCAAACTTTTTGGCACCAGTGACTGGTTTTCTGGAAGACAATTTTGATGGTTTTGGGATGATTCAAGCACATTACATGTATTTTGCACTTTATTTCTATTATTGTTATGTACTCACCATAATGTGTAATCAGTGGGAACCCTGAGCTTATTTTCTTGCAACTGGATGGTCCCATCTTTGGGGGATGGGAGGCAGTGAAAGATCATCAGGCATTAGAGTCTCATAAGGAATGCACAACCCAGATCCCTCACATTGGATATTAATACTATTGTACATAAAATTTGAGTTCAAGTTTGCTATATATTTGTAACTTGGACGACTGGACTGTTCTTGGATGGAGAAGACACTATACAGGCCCCATTAGCCATCCCTACCCGCTTCTTCCAAGCCACAGCTAATCTGTGGGCCATCCTGTCCCACGGGACTAGTGCTACTTCTTAAGGGGTTTGGGCCAGGTGATGTGTGACAGTATTGTAAAGGGCATCAAGAAGGCAACTCACTCTCTGTTAATAACTTTCAAACCTGGCTGAAATGAATGAACATCTAGACGAAATCATCCACAAAAAACAGAATGCTTACCAGCTTAAGCCATTATGGTCTTTGTTGGGGTGGTTAACATAGCACAAGAAATATTTAACGTGACAGAAATATTTCTCAGCAAATGTAGCCACTGTCAAAATGAAAAACGGATTCACTAAGGAGTTCTAGCTCCATGCAAGTTCGATTATTACCAAAACAAATCTGTTTAAAGCTGAAAATTGATGGCTTTAGTGTCTCTTGTTCCTAAAAAAAATCTGCTATATGAATTGGGTGTTCCTAAATTACAGTTTAATGTAATTAGTCACGTGTGTTTTTGCCCCAAGCTTGGTTGTTTATAAAATAACTCCAAGTTAGGGTAAGAATCTTGAAATTCAGAGTGTTCTCTTACCCTTAACTAATTGTAGGACTGACAGAATTCCAAGCTCCTGAAATAGGGAAACATTCCCTGTAGACTTGAATACCTAAGAAATAAGGCTTTGTCAAGTAGAATTGGTACTCAGTAAGTGTAGATACCTCCTGCTAGTGTAGATGGTTTAGTTACAGTGGGAAGTATGTGGGCACACCAGGTTCTAAGACTGGCCTGAGGACTCTGATAACACTTTGTAAATATCACCAGCTGTGTCTAAATTAGCCTCCTGTAGTGTGGGAAGCTGAGTCGTGAAGCAACTGTTTGGGCAGTGATAACCCTATAATTTTTAACAAACATATCAATGTTATGTCCTAGAGAATGTTAACATATATATAAAGGGTAAATGTACACCCAAGGCTGCTCCACATGCAGAGGGGCATAAACGCTGCCCAGAGCCTCTTAAGATGCTGCTGTGATTCATCTATGAATGCAGGTTCACTTACTGAGTGTTACTTTTATGCATGTAGGTAAAAGTGTACATCCCACTTAGTCTACATCCTCCCAGGAGCCTGCTGCAGTAGGCATTATTTTCTCTGTTTTAGAGATGAAGAATCTGAGGCTCACACAATTTAAATGACTTGCTTATGAGATCTAAAACTCTGTCACCTCGCTACAATTACATGACCCATGGTTTCCATAGAGAAAAATCTCTGTGGTTTGTACAGCAAAAATTCATTCTGATAAAATGTAAGCTCATTTAGCATTGTTTTATGAAAAGTGTAATTGGGAAATATCTCTCCTCCTTAAATTAACTCTCTGGATATGATATAATACACAAAATATTATATTGCTCTTTCAGAGAATGAATGGCTGGCTCAATTTTATTCTTCCTGGAATTTTATTTAAAAAAATGCATCTTTATGCAAATCCTCTATTCGTGATTTATTTCAGCCTCATTGGGAAGTGGGATTCTCCTCATTTTGGTGGCAAACATCCGTCTCTCTGGGCAGCAAATGGAAAGGACGCTGGCTCTACAGCAATGACAATAACACTCTCATAACTCTTTTCCTGATCTCAGGATCTCCTGAATGGACTCTGTTCTGAACATAGGGTTTGAAAGTTGACGTTTGAGCAAAGTGGTGATGCAAATTGAGTAATGGTCTAATCATGGCCTCGGTTTGCACAATACAAAGTGATGGCAGTTGCTCAAGGCACCCCTCATCTGCCTGTTCCTCTTTCCTTCTTTCTGTTGTGATTTTTTAATGAGATCTCAGTAAACAGGGCCCTCCACTGACCATAAGGTCCCATGATTTACTTGCTCTTGGCCACCTCACAGATCCTGTGTGCCTCAGTTTCTCCTTCTGGAAAATGGGCACAGTCAAAACCAACTTTCTCTTTTGTGCTATTGGAAAGGTATAAACAAGATTTTTAAGAGAAGTTACATGCTTACATATAGTAAACTTAGTTTTGGCTTGAGGGAAATTAGCTGATTGGTGGAATTCAGATGGAGCATCTCCTTCCCTCACTGCTCCTGAACACTTCTATTAGAGGGTAAGTAGGCTAAGGTGGGTGCTGACAATCTTGTTTGTCTGTCTGCCATGGCTTTCTTGTCTCTCATAAATAGTAACCATGCATCATGATGTTGTGATGTTTTTCTTCAATATCAACCATCTGGAAAATCTCTCTTTCCCTCCTATTGTCAATAAGTCAGTGGCCCATGTTTTTTATTTGGTCAAGGCCTGGTGCATATTCTATTAAGTCTGTAGGTTTGAACTCTAAAATATTTTGGGTCACTGTTTTGCACCTCAAGCCCAGGCTGAACCCCTAACCTGGAGCTCTAGGAAATCTTCAAAGGGAATGGGATGGTTGGAAGACTGACTTTATTAGTGCCACTCATTTCTTTAGTAAGTATTTATTGTTAACTTATGTGTCAGGCACAGTTCTAGGCGTTGCAAATGCAGAAAAATAAGATCCCTGATCTCATAGAATTTCCATTCTGGCAAGGGGAGATAGTAATCAAAGTAAACAAATAACAAATATAATATATAATAATTTCAGATACTGATATGAGTTATGAATATAATGAAGTCTGGTGACTGGGAGGCCGAGAAACCTCTCTGAGCAGTTGACATGTGAGCTAAGACTTTAGCGAGGAGAAATAATTGGATATGGAGGGAAAGTATTCCATGCAGAGAAAATATCTCATGCACAACTGTGTAGAGAACAGAAATGTGCCTGTGTCCTACTGGCATTAAGCTTTGGGAGGCAAGTGTGACAAGATGGAAAGAGGATTGACTTGGGAATCAGAACTTGTAGGTCAGGGTGGGAATCCCAACTTCAGTTTCTCCATTTCTTGTAAATGGGTTCATGAGTAGCTACTGCACGAGGCTGCTGTGGGGCTTATGTGGATATAAAACAATTCACCAATTGGGAGACCATTTGGTCACTCAGTGCTGCTAAGGTGTTGGTCAGGAAAGCTTCAATCTTTGCTTTGTCTAATCCTAAGGCATCACATCACCAAGAAGCCCACTGGTCAGTAGGTAACATCAGAGGGCAGACATGGAGTATCTGATGGTTAAGGCGTTGGTTCTACAACTCCAGAAGAAAAATGAGCAATGCTTTATGGTGCAGCAGGAGCCTTGGGTTCTAAAACAGTCTCTCTGTGATCTTGGAGGAGACTCCCTCTCTCTGTTCTCAGGTTCTTATTCGTAAAAAAAAAAAAAAAAAAAAAAAAAAAAAAAAAAAAAGGCAAGGGAAGGTTAGAATCACTGCTCCTTTCCAGCTCGGGGCCAGGATTCTAAGATGCTCTATCTAACAGGCCATAAGACACAACACCCAGCCAGATCTGACCAGGCAAAGGCAAGGCAAGGGAGAAGCATGCGGTGGGATATATGTGCCAAGGTTGGTTCACGCGAGTGGCTTTTCATTGCAGGAGTTGGAAAGACAAGGTCTTTATCAAGAGAGCAGGCTGTGAATAGCAAGAAGTAATGCTGCCAGTCACTTTTATGTGGCTCCTCTCTGCCTATGGAGAGTGTTTGTGTGTGGTGGAGGGTGGCTATGGTTTCTCCTCCTTCCACTTCTTTGGGTTAGGCTGCAATGTTTCCCCTACTGAAAACAGCATACAAAGGCTCCCGACTGGGGATGAAAAGTCCCCTCATGCCTCACACATTGATTTGCAAGCAACAACTAAAACTGTATTCACATTGCAGCAGCCCATGCCAACAAAAGAGCTCTTGGACCCAGTGATGGCACATCGTTTGCAGAGCAGAGCTGCTGCCACCGCAGACAAAACTGCATTAGAGACACGACTTCGGGCTTACAAATAAGAGTGCTGAATCATTCTAGAGCCCTTCAATACGGTGTTTTCCTCAAAATTTTATAATACACAATTTAAGAGAAGAACAGCCCAATGAGCCAATATTCTTTTCAGAAACATCAGCTAAAGCATATCCAGAGGCCAGAAAATAATTGCTTTTTTTCTCCCACCCTCTCGTACTTCCACCTGTGTTTCTGGCCTGCCTTGTTCTGGAAGTGGAAACTGTAGCTACCTGATTCAACATTTTCTCCTGCTACTGCTGCATTTTTAGATCAACAGATATCCTAAATTTGCTTTGCTCACCTACTAGTATGTCCCTAGAATATCTCCCATAAATAGTTTATCTCTGGAACTTACTCTATCTTTCTTCTTAGTCATGTCCTCTGCTTTTCCTCTTAGGATCATAATTATCAGCTACATAACAGTGAAATTTTACTAAGAATACTTAAGAACATTGACAGAAAATGTCATTTTATATTTGCATGTCCAATTTGCACATACACAGATAAATATATCTTATGTGTACAAATATGTGAAAGTTCACATCTCCATGTCAAGTGATACGAAGTTTGACATAGAGAAAACAAATGTCTCAAACTCCTTTTGAAACATGGCGTGTGTATGGCGTGTGTGTGTGTGTATGTATTTATATAGATTGTTTTCTAGATCAGACACAGTACGATGATGTCTTTTAATCCAGTTATATATGGATTGGAAAACTTTAATTCACAAATAAATGTATTCATTCTTTATAAAAGAAAGACTTAGCATTGCCAAGCGCTGTCTTAATGCCCAAGCACTGTCTTAGGTGTTAGAGAAATAGCGATGAACAGGGCAGATTTGCGGTTGTTGTTGTTTTTTTTTAATTTAGATTCTTCCTACTTCTAAGAGGACTTGAGCAGATCTGTTCCTATTAATAGAGCATAAGATATTTTAAGACAAAAATAGGACAAAAATGTCTAAAGCAGAAATAAAGGATGCTTTTAGTCACCTGAGTTGACTGAATTTTGAACACGTAGATTAAAAAAAGACTGTGCTTTCCAATGGCCAAAGCAATTTAGAAACCATTGAATTATATAGTTATGATCTTCCAGTTGCAAGGTGACAAAAATTAATTTTCTAGGGAAAAAAGCTTCTCTTTAGATTAGGAATTCATCATGTTTTCTTTAAAGTTTAGTGAGTGGCATTGTGAGGTTTTATAAAAGATAAAGTACTAGTTTTCAAATGTCATACATTAAAGATAAAAATTAAAATTACAGATAAGTTAAACTCCAATGAGGGCAGTTTTAAAAGAGGCTCTGATAAGAACTTTAAGATTTACTTTGTGATATCCAATTCTCATCAAGGATGAATAGCTATTGAATTCACTTAATGTGACCATTAAACAGTGTATTTTAAGCACCAAATGTCTTAAGTGACATATTGTGAAGTCAGTGTAATTACACACTTTAACATGTATTCTAAGGTAGGTATTGCATCTTGATTAAAGTTAGAGCCCTAAATTTCTTTCTTTTTATTAATAAAAAGGAAATTCTTTACTGGGGGCACGACATGCACAGAAAGCATGTATTTCTTGAAAGGTACTTGAATCTTTTGTATCACTCTCTTACATAAATTCTGGTGCAGCAAACAACCTTCCAATATATAGTTGTTTATGTGCAATGAATACAGGTTAGAAAAACCTCCAACATAGTAAAACAACATATAAATAGAGTTAATGTGAGGCAGAAGAACAGGCATGAGACTTGTAGTTTGGATACTACCTCTGCGGTTTTTTGTTTTGAGACAGAGTCTTGCTCCGTTGCCCAGGCTAGAGTGCAGTGGCATGATTTCGGCTCACTGCAGCCTCTGCCTTCCAGGTTCAAGTGATTCTTGTGCTTCAGCCTCCCTAGCAGCTGGGATTTCAGGTGTGCACCACTACGCCTAGCTAATTTTTTTTTTTTTTTGTATTTTTAGTAGAGACAGGGTTTTGCCGTGTTGACCAGGCTGGTCTCGAACTCCTGGCCTCAAGTGATCCACCAGCCTCAGCCTCCCAAAGTGCTGGGATTACAAGTGTGAGCCACTGCACCTGACCTCCTCTGCAGTTTTGAATAAGATGGGTCTACCAAGAAAAGCAGGGTGGCAGCTTGGGTGGGACACTCAGCAAGACCTGGATGTGTAATAATTAAATAGAAGCCAGGCATGGTGGTGCCTGCCTGTAGTCCCAGCTACTCAGGAGGGTGACACTGGAGGATCACTTGAGCCCAGGAGTTCAAGGGTACAGTGAGCTATGACATGCCACTATGATGTGCCACTGCAGTCCAGCCTGGGCAATGGAGGAGACCCCATCTTTTTTAAAAAAATAGAAGAGAGACTATAACTGAGATTTCAAATTTCCAAATTCAATTTTGTCAGTACATTTCAAACCAAGAAAATGTCCTAAATGTAATGAACTAGCTTACGTTTTAAAAAAATTATCACTTACAAGGATGGATTGGATAATTTAAAGATACCTGTGAAGTAAAATTAGTAGTAATTTGTGTGATAATTTAGAACTCTAAATTTCAAATAGCAGTTACATGGAAAGTAAGTTGGCATTTTATTTATGAAAATGAAGGGTCTTTAAGAGACCCTTTAGTATTTCCATGTCCTAAAGACAACTCACAAAGTCATCTCTTCTAATCCTATTAACTCACAGGGGAGGTTAGAGGTCTTGTCCAGAGCCCCATAACTAATTGGTGGCTTTTTGACCATTGAACTCAAGTATCTAGAGAAGCCAAAGATTCCAACAGATAAAGAATTTAAACACTTTATTTGTCATCCATGTTATATGTACTCTGTATCACAGAGAATGGGAATCTTTTAACTCTACACTGAAACAAGGAATAAGAGCTAAGTTGGATGGCAGCAGTGTTGCTCATATCTCCTGTTGGTTTCAAATAATTACTATTTGACCTTTGTTCCTATCTTTTTCAAGCATGCCAGTGATTCCAAGCCTGAAACAACCTACCTACCTAGATAACTAATAATATCACAGAGAAAGAGCAGGAGCTTGGAGAAAAGGCTGGGCATTGATTCCATTTTGTTTCATAAGACCTGACACAATTTCTAGCTCCAGATATAAATACAATTCCTACACCACAAAAACAATTTGGAAGTCCCTCTGCGTTCCTTATGATGGGATTTAGTCTGGACTTTCTAGGAAATCCAGTAACTGATCCTGCCTACTTTCTAGGACTGATTCTGTTCTTCCTGGTCCTTCTGCACTTCTGTCCCAGGCTTGCACACTCATTACCAAACCCTTACCTTCCCCATGTGTAACTGAGATTAAAAGACTTGTTAACTTCATCCCTTTTGTCCTGAATTAACTCATCTGAAATGTGAGCACTTGAAACCTAAACTAAAGTTGTAGGAGGAACACCTAGGATTGAGCTGAAAGCCTACTGGAATTAGACCCACAATGATGGGGTTTCATATTCCAACTAATCACTTGCTAGTTGTGTGACCCTACACAAGTTACGTAACCACTCTGGGCCTCGGGATCCATAGTTGTAAACTTTGGGAAAAATGACATAGCTCAAAATATAGGTGAAGAACAGAAATAATGCCTACAAAGTACCAGCCACGTCACAGAAGCCAAATGGTAACATTAAACAAAAAGTGGGCCACAATTTTTAATTTATTTTTATTTATTCTTTTTTTTTTTTTTTTTTTTTGAGACGGAGTCTCGCTCTGTCACCCAGGCTGGAGTGCAGTGGTGAGATCTCGGCTCACTGCAAGCTCTGCCTCCCGGGTTCATGGCATTCTCCCGCCTCAGCTTCCCGAGTAGTTGGGATTACAGGCACCTGCCACCACGCCCGGCTAATTTTTTTTCTTTTTTTTGTATTTTTAGTAGAGATGGGGTTTCACTGTGTTAGCCAGGATGGTCTCGATCTTCTGACCTCATGATCCGCCTGCCTCAGACTCCCAAAGTGTTGGGATTACAGGCGTGAGCCACTGCGCCCAGTCAAAGTGGGCCACAATTTCACACTCATATGTCTTTGACAAACTTTTCTTTTTTGTTTTTGGAGTTAGGGTCTTACTCTGTAGCCTAGGCAGTCTAGTGGTGCAATCACAGCTCACTGCAGCCTTGAACTCCTGGGCTCAGGTGATCCTACTGCCTCAGCCTCCTGAGTAGCTGAGACTACAGGCATGCACTATCACACCCGTCTAATTTTTTATTTTTTTGTAGAGATGGGGTTTCACTATGTTGCATAGGCTGGTTTTGAACGCCTTGGCTCAAGTGAGAAACTTTCTTAAGACAGTTCTACCTACTTTTTCTCATGAGACTAGCATCCTTCTTGATGAACCTCAGTCAACATATGATTTTAGACAAAGGAAAATTATGAATGTTGATAGCAAATAAGAAAAAGGGAAAAATGAGAAATCCCACTGGTAACACCCTCCTCCTTTTTTTGGTTGTCTTCTAGACACACTGAGGCTATGTCAAATCTGACACAGCAGAATTATTATTATTTTTTTTTGAGACGGAGTCTCGCTCTGTCACCCAGGCTGGAGTGCAGTGGTAAGATCTCTGCTCACTGCAAGCTCTGCCTCCCGGGTTCACGCCATTCTCCTGCCTCAGCCTTCCTAGTAGCTGGGACTACAGGCGCCCGCCACCACGCCTGGCTAATTTTTTTGTACTTTTAGTAGAGAGGTGGTTTCATCGTGTTAGCCAGGATGGTCTCCATCTCCTGACCTCGTGATCCACCTGCCTTGGCCTCCCAAAGTGCTGGGATTACAGGCATGAGCCACTGTGCCTGGCCCTAGCAGAATTTTTAACTGCTTAAATTGGATTTTCAGATGACCTAAGGCTATCACAAGGGTTAAGTAATGACAATTTCCCCATAGTAATGATGTTCAATAACAGACGAGATGCTGGAAAGTCTCCTGCTTAGACCAGATTTCATGGCAATCCCTTGAAACTCATTTGAGGTACCATTTTTATTAAGACTTTTAGAGTAGATTAGCCTTCAGGCTGACAGTCAAGTGAATTATCGTCCAGGGGACCACTGAGTTGACAGTATTTTATATTAAATAATTGAGGATATTAATCCACAAAGCACGCATGGATGGACTGATGACAGAAGCATCCTTTAAACTGAACTAGTATCCATATTGGACTGGTGGGCTAAGGTGACATGCCCTCTACTTATTTATTTAGCTGGAACTGGGTCACTTTAATTTGCTGTGAAGTGTAGTGAGTGTGGACAGGTCAGCAGCATGCACCAGCTGGGCCTCATGTAGAATGTCTTCCCTTGTACTGTAGAAGATTCCACTGGCATTCCCGAGATCCAATTATGTAACAGGAAGATAGGCACTTCTGAATCATCATCTCACGTGGCTTTCTTTGAGGCTAAACTTCAACTCTCCTCTAATCCCCTTCCTTCTAGAAGAACAGAAGTGAAGTGTATGCCTGCTATTGTGCTGAATATTTAGTTTAGGCAAGCCAGAGGATGGGCAAGATATGCTTTTCCATTGTCAAAATCCAACGGGCCATGAAGCAAAATCCCTATCAGGGCTACTGTAGGACTATAATGGCCATCGACAGAGCTCCCATGTTTCGATATTGGATGGTATCTTAGAGCTAGCCTAGTCCAACTCTCTCCTTTTCCTGATGATGGAACCAAAAATCAGAAGTGTTAAATTCTTTGCCAAGATTATACAGTTGGTAAGAGACAGAACCAAAACTGCTGGAGTTTTTTTTTTTTTTTTTGAGTCACTTGAGTATTCTTTCATTATAAAGATGCCAATACATACTATGTCTGATATGCAAATAGATATGTCAAAAGTAAAGCAATTTCAGGAAACTCTTTAATGCTGGATATTTAACATTAGGTAAAAGAGGGAGGAGTGTGTTGACTTCAAAGAACGTCACAAATTACTAGGCAGGAGAAGCCTATGGGTGCACCTAGGAAAACAAATTCTTCCCTTTGTTCTTCAGGGAATTGACTGGCATCCTCCCCAAGGAACTTGTGCACTGGACTATAAGGAGACCTAACAAATATTAAGGAAAAAAAAAACATTTCTATTTCAAGCTGCAGCTCCAATATCCAAACAAATATCTACTATATAATGTGCATGTCTATGTATGCACGTTTTGTGTATCTTTGTCTTTGTATGTGTGTATGCCTCTGTGTACGAGCATACCTGATTTGTATGTGTGTGTCTGTGTTCGCACAATGCATGCATGTCTCTGTGTACCTGTGTATACATGTGTTCTACATGTGTGTTCACTCAGGCCTCATGCACAGCAAGCAAGTGCACCCTTCATGCTGGAGAGACTGTTGGGCTGATTTGTTGCCTGGTACTGCCCCTTAACAGTTTTGCTTCTTGAGCAAGTAGTTACATTGTTTTTCCAAACCTCAGTGTTCTTATTTATAAAATGGTATGCATGATACCATGAAAGAAAGAAGTTAACCAGTGTGTTTTTAGTCCCATAGCTATTTTATGAATTAAATTGAATTAACTGCATTTGCACAAAATTTGATCATATTTTATTATAGGTTCTATAATAGAATTGCCTCCCAACCAACCAACTTTGGTATTTTCATGTACAGATGGCCTTTGTGAAAATGCACACGGTTTAAATTAATTCTTATGGCAGCTCTGTGACTAAAGCAGTTATCTCTACTTTACATATGAGCAAACTGAGATTGTGAGGTGTGAGCAAACTGAGATCTTGAGGTGTAGTAATCTTCCTGGAGTCACCCAGGGAGGTTTTGGAAGGCAGGGACACAAACCCACGCCTGTCTCCAAAGCCAGCCTTGCAATCATTCTCTCCTTTGCCTCGCCTCTGCCCAAAGCTGTTGTGAAGAACAATATGGTGGTTGTGGAACTGGCACTGGCATCCTGGTTCCCTTTATCCAGCTAATGTTTGCCCTCTTCTCTGACACACTTGTTTCCCTTGATACCTCAGCTGGCACATGATTTTTTAGAGTCGACTCACCATTCTGCCCTGGTAGAAGGAGAGAGATTTGGGAAAAACTCAAACTGGACAGTGAATGCTGGCTTCATGGAGAAGGGCATATGCTGGCACACCTTAACAGCACCTCGTGGTACTGGACTTGCCTTGCAAGTTTTGACAGCGATTGAACTGCAGAACCCACTGTTCCTAGTGTTCAACCCAGGAAGAAACAGAAGGAGAACTGCCAGGATGTAACTGCTTAATCCCTTCCTAATCTCTGGATTCTCATAAATCCTTTAACTCTTCAAATATGGAATTAAAAGAACTGGGTTTGCAGAATCATTATGGTCACAGGAGGCCCAAGTACTGAGCTACGAAATTCAGAAAAAGCAGAGGGACAAGAAGCTTGCCACAGGGTTGACTTTGAAACCAGTTTGAATACAGTTACTGAGAAAGAAAAGCAAATCCCTATTTACAAAATTATTATTTTTGTTTAGCGAGATATATCGAGTTAATTTTGCACAGAAAATTGCATAGCAAAGAAACCTCTCAGTAGAGCCCTTTAAAAGCAATTTAATATTTGTAATAAGGCAAATTGTACTGACTCTCAACTATTTAGCCATGAAATTTTAAAATCCAATGAAAGTCTGACTTCAATAAATGCTGCTTTACAAATTTTATTGCCTGTGTAACAGCCTAAGAATACTGACATTCTTTAGACAGTTAAATTTAATCATAAACACAAATACTCAACTTTTGAAACTGCCCTTCATGTAATTGCGTATAATTTGGTGCTTTTAAAACATGGGTTTGATTTTCTCATATGTTGTTTCTCAAAATTGTAAATAAGGTCGATTTACCCAGCAGCCTGCGAATTTCTAAGCAATTGTGCCTTATTTCCAAGCAGTCATTTAGAAACATAAAGCACAATATATTTTACGACAAGAAGACTTGAGAGGTTTCATATCTCAGTTATTAACAATTCTTCAAAAGCTCTAGGCAGGAGTTAGTTCCATCATGAAATGATGACACCATGGCCGCAGGTAATGTGACGCGGCCAGTCTCTCTGTGAGAGTAGGGAGCAATTTTCCTCATTTTGGAATTTCCTTCTTCTAAAGGGCAGTAGATAGCACACTGGACCAGTCTTCATTAGATATAGGATCTAAGGTCTGTTCTAAAGACATGTTGCCTCTCTCAGACTCAGATTCTTCCTCAGTAAGATAACGATAATTATAATATTAAACACAACATATGAAAGTGTTTGCAAGTGAAAATCCACCTCTTTTAAGTAAGGCAGTATTAACATCTTTATAGTTGTTTCTCTGTATACCTATTCTCACCAGAATCAAATACATGACACTGGCCTTGTTGGCAGCATAATCCCATTCACTGTTGAAAGCTGCCCTTTTCTATTGCCATAGACTGGTCATAAAATGTTTCCTTGTTCTTGAGAGTCATAAAACTATGTGAATGAACCAACGTAAACCACTCCACTGCTAGAAAAGCAAATTTGGCCTTAATAGGTCTATTGATGGGGTCATCTCGGCCATCTCTCTGAAATTGCAGACTCTACACGTATTTCCTGTTCCCTTCCACAGCTTTGCTTTCCTCCATGACAAACTTATCATCATAAATATACTTTATTTTAATGTATCTGTCTGATTTACTGTATCCTTCATTAGATTGTAAGCTCCACTTGGGCAGGGGTATTTGTTGCATTCGCTGTCATGTGCCTTGCACCAAGAACAATAATTGACATAGAAAAACGAAGGAATGATGGCCAGCTTATGGTTGTTATACAAATGCTCATATACCTGCAGCTAAGAAAACAGAAATGATTAGAAATGGTTCAGTATAAGGCTTAGGATGCTTTTAATGTTTCAATTCTAATTTGTCAAGGCCCATAAAAGAGTTTGTTCATTTTTAATATTTTCTACTATTGGCTTCGTCAGCAGTTTCTTATTCTAGAAATTTTTGTCTGCTTAGTTGTGTCTGTGAAGAGGGAGTATAGCTCATGCCTCATATATTAAGCTTAGATTTATAGAAAAACATAAGAAATAAAAGGGAGTTTACCCCTCCTTCTATTAGAGCTTATATGCAAATTCCAAATCCACTCTCCTGAGCAGTTACCCACCATTTAATGTTCATAAATTCCCACTATATATTCAATTGCAAAAAACCAAAGCAAGATTATAAACACACTAATAATAAACAGGCATAAAATTTTTACTACCCTCTCTTCTCACAGCACTTGGGAGATGTGTCAAATTACCCTGTGGCAGACTGGAAAAAGGGATTTGGGGTAGAAATCATGGCCCAACTGCTAGTGATGCAGTTTCCAAATTTTACAGCTTGGGAATCACTACGTATTTAGGAAACTCTACCTTTGTTAATTCGTTGCAACTGTAGAAGATGAGCCTGCAGGGATCTTTAAAGAGAGCCAGTGTAGATGGAGAAGAAGAACAGGAAAAAAAAAATCCAAGGACGGGGTTGCTTTCATGAATCTTTAAGAGGGACTTTCCTCTATCGTTATACAATGACACAAAGAATGGACAGGGTTTGACAATACAGGAAGAGGACACTTCTCTCTGTATTTAATTCCCTCATGTTTCTGACTCCGTGAGTTTGAAAAACACTTCATTTTGTAGGAACTTCCTAAATAAAACTGCGTACTTTGCTTGTGCAAGAAGAAACAGAATGTAATTCTATTTCTATCTCTAGAGCCAGTGCAAACATGTATTTGTTGAATGTTGTTGAAGAGAGTGTAAAATGATGCAGATGGTTGTGGTCAAGTGTCTTAATGTCTTCCCTTTCCACCTAGGATTTTGCTGCTTTTTTCTTGACCTTGACTTGGCCACCTTTGTGCTGCTTACAGGGAATTTTCCAGACAAAGCCTAGTGATTGGCTATTCGTGAATTAGAGACACAAAACGCTTTAAATTTATCTTGTCTATTTCCAGAAAGATGCAATATAGATGGAGGAAAATGTCATGTTTGAAGACATTTGCTTCATCTAGATGGTCAATTTAGTCTTAAAAATGTGCATACATTAACAAATAAACTTATTTCTCCCTTAATTTTGCCATGGAAGCCCTTTGGTGCTTTGCCATAGACCAAGTAGCCACAGTAGGAAAACTCAGCTCAGATTGGGCAATTTTAATTTATAATGTGCAGAGAAAGGCACTCACCAGCACTGACAGTGATAGCTTCAATGAACTGTTCTCTCCAGCTGTTAGTCCCAACCACAAGGGCCAGGTTTGTCTTCTTAATGAGTTTGTCCACAGTACTCTAGAAAGGTTGAAAAGAAAAATATAAATGCTGGGTTTGCTAAGGCCTCAGGAAATCCAAGACCTTGTTGATTTTGAAACTCCAGAGTTATATAAAGGGTAGCAGATGTTAGGCTCAGAACAACAGTATTGACATCAAACACTGTTATGATTATGCAAACAAGCATGGTCCTTAGTTGGAAACATTCTGAAATGGAAACTTCTTTGTAGCAAATACAAGTCTCCTTCACTGACTAATGAAGAATAGCCTCAGTGTTTAGAATAGCAGATGCTGCAAAAGCCCATCCATCCCCCTGAATGCTTTGCCAACTTGCTTCTCTGCTGGTTTCATCTGTAACGTTTCGTCTGCAAGTGAATTAACATATGCCCTATTCAGCACTACATATCTGCGAATAGCCGGAAGTGACAGATTATGGAACCAAAAAATATTGCTATTTGTTTTTGTTTATCAATGAAATGTAGCCAGATAATGGAGTCTCCAGGTTGCCTGCTGCATGGTCATCAATAAATGGATTTGTCTCTGGGTACTATTTTGTCAGCCTCTTGCCTCTTAGAGAATCTCATGCTCACCCTATTCCTATTGCAAACAAGAATACACAAAAAGACAAGAAAAGTTCAGTTCTTATGGTTTAGGGCACGTTGCAGTTTACCTTGCCCTAAATCTCCCCTGCTTTACTGGCACTGTGCTGCATACCCCTTATTTTTCTTTGGAACTTTTTAAGCACCTTGTTTTGTACAATCAGTACTCTCTAGCTTTCTAAATTCAGTTAATGTAACAACAGGAGCAGCCAAACGTTCACGGGAAAACTAAGTAAGCAGATGGACTGAAAGCACTACCGCAAGTCATGGCAACTACAGGGAGAAAAGTCATTTCCAAGACACTAAGGCTGCTCTTCCCAAGAAACTACCACAGTGACTAGTCTATGAAACATCCACACTTACTGTCAGAGCATCCTCAAATTTCCACTAA
The DNA here is from genome assembly GCF_029281585.2 of Gorilla gorilla gorilla. Taxonomy (NCBI): domain Eukaryota; kingdom Metazoa; phylum Chordata; class Mammalia; order Primates; family Hominidae; genus Gorilla; species Gorilla gorilla. Next base: position 99,612,117 of record NC_073236.2, on the reverse strand, counting down.
TTGCAAAGAGGCAGAAAACACATTATTTGTCATAGGTCGAAATCTGTATATTTTTTATGCAATGTACCTGAGTTGACTATGGTTTAAGAGAGCACATTTCCAACTAACTGGGAGTAAGCAAAATGCTATCTAAAGGGCTTGTATTAAAGGCCAAAACCAAATCATAATATCAAGCATGTTTGCTCAAGAAGAGTCATTGGAACAGACTTGAAACATTGAGAAGATAATAAGCATGAAAGGGCCCATCTCCAACTGGCTCACTCTGTATTCGTGACATTATTCTTGACTGAATTGTATGTCCTTAGGGTGATGACCTTTCAGCTTCCAGCTTTGTGTCTAGAACTGCTGGTGCCCCTGATAACAGCTGTAACCATCACTGCTCTTGGCCACCATAACTTGAAGCACGTGAACAGCATCCATCTTTCTTTTCTCAGCTCAGCCACATCTCATCAAGTACTCTGACCATCCTCACTGCTACAAATTCAAAGTGCCTTGTAGAATGTAATAAGAAATGACCTCAATTTTTCCTAATGTATTAGAAACTTGGGACAGTTCTCTCCAAAGAGGCACTCTGTGCCGAATCCATGACGGAGTATCCCATCACCTGGGAAATAAACAATTGAGCAGATAAACTTCTCTAACATTGAGCACAGACTTTCCTCAAGAAATAGCTGCTAAAGAACAAATGTTTAAGATAAACTAAACTTCTATGTGTAAAACTCAGGGTAGATTTTAAACTGTAGTTCATGTTAATCCTGGGGGATTATAGTATAGCCAGGGTTCTTCCTAGAACTTAATTTGCATATGTATCCTTCCTTGACCTATGGGAAAAATGGGAGTGAATAAAGATATAGTTCAGACACCTGAACTTGGACACTGTTGTCTGTATTTACCTAGGAGGTTCCTAAATGCTGGTGATCAGTTTTTCACTGCACTAGATTTTCAAAGGCTTGTGAAAACCTCACCCTCAGCAATGGGTGTTAGTAAAACCAGGTCCTCAGTCACACCATAGTAAATAAGAACTCAGTGGGTAAAGCAGAGTGGGCCATTGAAAGGTACCATCCAGATTTGGGTCTCTGGTACAGTTCTGGGAGCTCTAAGTAAGTTCTTTAAAATACCTATGTTCTAGTAAAAGAGATTTCTTAAATAATATAAAATCTAGGCTGATACGTAAGGGCAGTTCTAAAACATGCCCCTAACGTGCCTTAATGGTAACTATACTGATGAACTTTGAAGAGATGACTGGAAATAATCTATGGAAGCTATCCTACAAAGATAAGTACCCCCAAACAACTGGTTTCATGTAGAGACTTTGGGGCACTTTCAAATGGTCAGATCATTATAGTGGTTACCAGAAAGGGGTTTGGACCCAAGAAAGCTTTGCTGCCTGGAAGACTGTGCCCGGCCTTACTTAACTTAATGCTTCTTATGGTAATTTACTATGATTGCTCTTCCTGTCATGGGTGCATGGAAGGGGAAGGTCTGAGATTATCCCATAAGGGAGAGAACACACAATTCCCCAGGAGAACCCAGGCAAAGGGCAGGGGCAAGCTTGCTTCAGGAATACCAACCCATAGACTCTCTGCTACAGAAAATGGCACTCAGCTCTCTGATTCCAAATGAAAAGAGGGTGAATGAGGAAGAGTGAGGTTGAACACACATGGAGAAAAGATGAGTAGATGGGTCACCAGAAATGGACAGTCTGAGATTCCCCGACTTCTGGAATTACAGGGAACTTGTGCACATTCCAGGCATGGTTGTGCAACAAGCCAAGTTCTGTGTCATACAATTGGGGTCTAATGATCGGGGTCTGCCTAGAAAGCATTGGTTCCACTGTTGACCCCCTGACCCCCTCCTCCTATGGAAATGTGTGAAAGAAGAGTTAACAGACAGATTCTCAGTGGCCTAAAGGAAAAAGTTTAATTGCATTTTTATCTTAAAATATTCCACTTTAATTTCAAAGACATTTTGTTTTCCACCTGTCTCCTATCAGGCACCTCCATTTGTGAAGTAAATTTAAAAATAATTAATGGATCCAGCTAAAGGAAAAGAGGGGACTATTATGAGAAGTCCAGATAAAATCTGAAACTTCTAAATTGGTGGTCTGATTCTCTCTTTTGAAACCTTCATTCTGGTGTTTCAAACAGGAACAGTGTCTGCTTTTGAAAAGTAAGCAGGTAAAATACTGCTGTGCTCTGGGTTTGTAATTCTGGAAAGCAAGAGAGGGGATGCACCTTTCATATCCCACTGCAGAACTGAAGTGTTTCTTCCCCTGTGGTCTTCCCAGATGCTAGAACCATGTAGGGTAGAAGGGATGGGAGGGGACATAGGGACAGAGGGAGCGGCTAAGGATCAACAGGAAATTTCACTTCAAAGTCTTAAGCTCCATCCCAAGGCCCACACATTCAACTTCTGCAAAAATGACTTTTATCATCTAGAGAACTGAGAATCCAATTTTATCAGCTCAACTGTAAACTCCGGTTGCAGGCACTCTACGTTCGGTATATTGACTGTACTAAAATGTCCTTGGATCTGAAGAGGATGATTAAATATAAATGAGAGCTTGTCAATGGGATGTTCCATAGGGAGATATTACTATCCCCCTCCAAAACAAAAGCCTCCTAATTTTCAGCAGTGTGAATGCCTTGCTCTGACAGATTTATTAGCATTTTCAAATAGAACTTGGTTTCTTCCACACATAACAATCTCTTAGGATTCACCTTTGCATCTTCCTTGCTGCCCCTCAGATTAAACCTTCCCTTTGGGGCACCTCTGACCTTGTGCAGTCATAGATGCCTCCTGCTGGGCCCTGGTTCTGATGCTGTTTGGTTTACAGGACTCCTTGGTTCCTGATTAACTCTATAATTCCAATTAGGCCCCAAAGGCTTTCAATTCACAAGCCAGTTCCTGAAATTACATCTACTACTCTTTCCAGATGGATCTTAGGCTTTGGCCAACCCTATGAACAGTTTCTGTCCCAAGGTGAGCCTGGCTCCTGGTGGGCAGTGTTAGTGAGCATACCTTGAATTCATAGGATTCTTCAATGATCACTTCCAACTTGGTGTGCTCTCCCAGGATGGGGCGCCCCATTTCTGCAATGCGCCTCTCCTCTTCCTCTTTGCTGGTCAGTGGCTGCTTGTCATCATATTCATCTGTGAAACGGAAGTATCAGAGAGTGAGCACTGTGTTCTCTTTAATTTGGAAATCCCTGGATCCTGCCATAAGAAAGCCAAGGAGGAAGGAAGCCCTAATGACCTACTAAAGCCCCCTGGGTGAGATCACGATGCTGGAGGGAAGAGCCAGACAGACACTTGGCATGTAAGGCAGCATATCACTGTGACAGCAAGTGATTATAACATCTCACAATCTAAGCTCATGCAAAAGTTCAGTTGAGGAAAAGTAATGTATGGGGCATATCACTGAGAAAAGACTCTGCCTGTACATTGTCTATGTTAAGGGAGTCACGCAGCTATTCCCTGTGACGCTGGCTCAGTTGGCTGTTTGCACACATTCTTTCAGCACGTGACCAAAGGCAAACACAATTGAAAGTGCTAGAGTGACCCTCAGAGATGGCGGAGTCTGGCCTCTTCCTCTCCACTTTCTAGGGGCAACAGAAAATGCCTGAGGCCCAAAGAGATGGGGAACAGGAAATTCTGACTTTAGCCTCTCTCTTGCCAAGAGACCCTATTGCAAGTTAAACAGCAAAACATCCATTCCATATTTCTGTGAGATGCTTGGGCTCCAGTGCTGCTTAATCTGGTGCAAAGCCAAAATTTGTTAGGAAAACCTTGGCCATGTTAATCTTAAAGTAAACAGGGAGGGCGAGGGTGAGGCCTTTCGGGAGTTAAAATACTCACTCACCATGTGAGCACAATTATTTCTAGAACCACCACGTAGCTTACAGTCCAGGAGAGGACGGTGGGTGCTGAGGAAATGTTAATGGATCCAAGAGCCCATTAATGAGGGGAAGCTCACAGTTGGCTCTCTCTTTGTGAAGGTCATTAGGATAAATCCCAGACTGAAAAGGCCATGCATATAAGAAGGGCAAACACTGGTCCTATAATTACCCTTATCCTTTAGGCCCAGAATGCTGAAACAAGACAAGCTACTTCTTCTCAGATTTAAGTGGAATGAACATTGTCTCCAATGAAACAGTATCTGATATGGAAAGACCTCAGCCCTGATGGCCTCATTTCTAGGACCTCTGGACAAAGTGCCTCCAACAGGGGGCTGTTGACTAAAAAGACATCCAATAAAAGGGATGTTTGGTCCCGGCTTCCTGCCTGGTGCATTTAAACATTAGCTTCTGTAGAAGTCCATACCTCCCATTACCTCCAATGACCCATGGCCTCCCCCTCTGCTGAGGGACCATGCTTTGGTGGCTCCATTGTTGCTTTGGCAACTGTTGCAGGGAATGAATGGTTCCTAGGCTAGCTGCTCATTGTGAGGGCAGGGAGTGAATGAGCTAGAGGCACTGCCAGCATTTAATATTTCAAGGGTCAAAACCAACAAAAGGCAAAAGCAGAATGTAGCATATTGATTGATTAATTCTTTAGTATACATTTTATAGTGTCATCCTAAAAGCCCATTTTAAAATCTGCTTTCCTAGCCTCAGAGATTACAGGGAACCAAATAAATTAGTTGAAGACTAAAAATAAATGATTTTGGACTGGCCAGAAGCTGCTGAATGTTAGCAGAGGCAAAGGAGAGGGGCAAGGAGATTATTTTTAACTATAAAAGTGGTAATATTTATTATAGTAGGATTGGGAAGTTATGACCCAAGGGAAGGCAAAGAGTTCTGGTTCTCCAAGATTTGTCCTTGCAAAATTATGTGTGTCTAGTCAAGAGAGGTGGCTGAGATACATGAAGTGCAATTTATCCAGCACTGAAATTAATAATTTTGATTACCACTGCTTTGTGATCCTTGAACCCAGGATAATGTTGTTAGTAGTTTTCATAGCAGTAGTTTATGCTAGTATCTTTGTTTGAAACTTTGGCTGAACATGGGTGAGTTGAAGACTTACACAGAACAAGAATGGTTTTCTCAGAAGAAGGAAGGAATATTACAACTTGGACATCTATTTAAACTGTGAAGCTATTGGGGGAGAATATTTATTATGGCCTTCTTTTTGTAGTTTACTTATAAATGACAAGCTGCTTTTAATGGGACTCAAGGCAATCTACCTAGAAAAAATAGAGAAATTACAAAACAGGGGTGATGTGGTAGCATTGTTAAGTGCAGCATTTCACGAGATTAAACTGGTTTTGATCATGGTATTAAATAACTGGACATGGAATAAGTAAATGAAGTCAAATCATACAATGAGTGAAAAGGTTCTTTCTTTTCCAAAAATCCTTCAGTCCTTCTGATCAGGAAGAAATGCTTAATTTGGTGCTCTTAGGTCTGTAACTAGTTCCTAATATCTCGACTTGTACCTTTTAAGATAGGTAGTCAAAATAGTTCTCAGGTGTAGAGCACTTGCCATCATCTAGCTAGAATTTAATAACTTTTTTCTATTGTAAAAATTTTTAAATTTTCCTTTCTATTTGTGGCAAACGATACTAGTTTTCCTGTGTTAGTGACTTAAAGTTTTCTTTTAAAAACAAACTTAATAAAGTATAAACATGAGGCAATTTTAAAAATTACATTAAGTAAATAGTATAGTTGGTATGCAACCAAAGCAGTATGGGAATGACAAAAATTAAGAAATATAGTGTTAACTTATTTCATACTAACCTAAAAAACAGTAAGGCACACTGTTTCTATCATTTGCTACTCTCTTGCTTCAAAGGGACTTAGATTTCTTAATTCCACACTTTTATCCCTTTATGTATTCACCTGGACAAGCTTCACAATTTTCATTTTGTTAAATCTTATCTTTCAAAACCCCACCTCTTCTGGCAGGAAATAACTCCCTGTTGATGAGTGAGAAGGTTTATGAACTACCACTCTAACCTTATATTAATTCCTTAATATTCAATGTGTGTATAGACCATGGACATTTTCATAGACTGTTTTTAAAATTTTAAATTATCTTTACATATAAATATCCAGCACATAAACTCACTGAGATAGAACAATAAGTTTCATTGTGCTTTGAACCATCCTTGTATCCTCTGGCACCTATTACAATATATGGAATATAGTAGGTGCTCAATAAGTATTTGCTGTGTGACTCTCCAACTCACTGTTAATAAAGCCTCTTAGGTGCTCAACCCATAAAAAACGGATCATTTTTTCATTGAGCACATATCATTGTACTCCATACCATGTCAGCACTTCCTCCTCTACTTTCCAGGAACTCATGATGTAATGGGGACAGGAATAGACAATGGGCAACTTCTAGGCATGATAAGGACTAGGGGACCAGGGTTGGGGAACAACTCAGTTGGCCTGAAGGGAGTCAGGGAAGGAAGCCTTCCTTTCCTGAAGGAAGCTTCAGGAAAGAGGAGCTATTTGAAGTTGGCCTTGAAGCACATATAGAAGATTGCCGCCTGGTGAAGGTGATGGTAAGGATAGATAGGAGGTGGTGGAATGCGGAAGTTCATTCCAGGCAGAGAGAAATCAAAGTACAATGGTACAGGGTCATGGAACGGTCAGGGCCGTTTTGACTTAAGTATCATAAACTTTTATTTATATGTAACTGAGAAATGGCAGCTGTATAGATTCTATTATTGCTCTACAGTTATACTGATAAATTCACATTTATGGTCTAGATTTTTGACTGGCAAAAATGAGAGCCAAGTCTAATTTTTAACAAAACTGTTTTCTGTCTTTAGATACTTTCTGTTGAATACGGAAATGGTTTAACAGCATTTTTAAAATTTTAATCATCTATTTTCTTTCCTTTTCTCTTGGAGCATTGGATCAAAAGCAGATCATTTTACTATGGTTGAGGTCAGTTTCATTTCTTTACTTCTGCAGAGTGAGATAACATGCTGTGGTTTTAGTTTTCTCAGATGGAAAATATACTCTTTCTCCTCCTGAGTGCACATGCACACTTTAAAAATTCACCATATTTTATTGAGAAGTTGGGAATAAATTACATAACATCATAGTCTTAACCAATCCAAACAACTTAAAGATCAAATGCATAATTAACAGCCACTGTTAAAATCAATATTGACAGGACATAAAACAATCCTGGAATAGAATCACCAGTGGGGAATCTCCCTTCTCCTGAGTAATTGATTTTGCAAGCAATAGCAAATAATAAAAGCTAATAGGTACCTGGCATCTGGGGAAAGCAGCATTTTGAGAAAGCTGTTTCTAATGCTCTCTGGTTCAAGCTGTATTTTGAAGCAGAGTCAGTGTAAGAGGTGAAGTGCTGAGAGTGGGAAAACAACACAACCCATACGGTCCATCTCATTATCAAGATCTCTACCTCAGGGGACACTGTTGAGAGTCTTCAATGTAGTCACATTTTAAAACTGTACAAACAATGTAGAATTTGGAGAGGCGGACAAGGCCAGTGGTGGGACAATTTGCTCCAGATCATTTTGATCCTCCACTCAGAACTATGCTGACAAGTCAGAAAGCAGAGGTCTCTCCTGACAATTTTTAGCATGTGGCTGGCCTCTTTGATTGGAGGCTAAAGTGACTGATATAGACCCAAATATCATTAGAGATTATATTTGGGCTCTAAACCTATATTAGATCTGGGATAGCTGTGTAATCCTCTAGTCACCCTATCAATGTCATTTATTTCCCCTGTGGAGAAACCCCACAGATGTACTATCATCTGTGCATATCTGGCTAACATCATGTTGCCTGGGGGCAGCAAAGGCAGGCTCTGGGAAGAAATACAGCTCAGCTTTAAAAGAAACTTCATGGTTGGGCACCATGACTCATTCTGGTAGTCCTAACACTTGGTGAGGCAGAGGCGGGTGGATTGCTTGAGCCCAGGAGTTCCAGACCAGCCTGGGCCACATGGTGAGACCCCATCTCTACAAAAAGTACAAAAAGTAGCTGGGCATGGTGGTACACACCTATAGTCCTAGCTACTCAGGAGGCTGAGGTGTGAGGATCCCTTGGGCTCAGGAGGTTGAAGCTGCAGTGAGCTGTGATTGATTCCACCATTGCACTCCAGCTTGAGTGACAGAGAGAATCCCCATCTCAAATAAAATAAAGAAACTTCATTATACTTGGGATAAAAACTGATGCGTGAGAAGAAATATTTCCAAGAAATCTGGAATACATTGAAACTCAGAAGAGAGAGGCCATGGGATCAGTCTTCTCTGCAGGCTGGGCTGGTCCCTCCTCAGTGCTCCTTTTCTGCCCTCACATGCTTGTGTTTTGTTGTAATCCACCATACCACTGGCTGCCAGAGAAGCTGCAGCATTATTTAGCAATGTTTTAGAGAGGAGAGGGGCTAAAATGCATGACTGTAATGTCTCTAACATTAAAGAACTCTGGGAGGCTGTGGTTTTCAAGGATCATGATGAAATGAGTACCTGCAATGGTGATTACAGTAGAGAGAATCGGATGTTCTCTAGCATGAACCTTCCTGAAGACAGGTTGGCCTAGCAAAAGGACAGGCAGAAAAATCAGCAGAATGGATTGCATTGATTTGCTATCAGAGCTCTGTGGAATTAGTAAGCTAAACATCACACCCAGATGCACACATCACAAGCAACGTTAGTTTGGGGATTAAATGATCATAGGTCACCCCTAGGTAAATCACAGAAGGGAGCTCTGGTGGAGGTTACTGATGGAGATCACTGCTCAGAGATGAGCGAGTATTTCATGAGTCAACAAGACTGTGTCAACAAACCACAAGCCCCATGGTAGTGAGTACAGCCAGATTCCTACAGGTATCTTAAATGATGTGTCAAGGTCCTTCAAGGTACCGCTTCCAGAAGCATCATGGAACAACAAAAGGTACAGTGGCAGGTGTCGTGGTTGGCAAGCCAGTCTTCATGAGTGAATTGAAGTAATAATGTTTTTAAGTCAACCATTATAGAAATAGTGTACTAGTGGTTGGGAAGCCTATTAGTGCCAACAATATAGCCTTGTGTAGGCCATTTCTCCAGTTTCTCCCCATGTAAAATGGTGATAATAGTACCTGCTCTGTCTAAGACAGGCAGAATGTTATGTACGCCTGTAGGTTTTGCAAAGGTAGGCCATCATCACAGCAACTGTTTGGATAACCTAGGGTTAACCTAGGCCTAGGGGGTTCTCATTGAACTCCTGGTTCAGCTGACTTCCAGATTCACTTGCTATTTGCCTCTACCAAGAGCTACCCATAACTGACCTGGGAGTCATGAGATTTGGGATTCAGTGCCACCTCTGCCATATGCTTGTCATCTAAACTTGGGCAAGGCCTTTCTCCTCTCTGACTCTCAGGCTTCTCAGTTATAAAGTGAAGCTGAATTTGAACAGGCTTTGTTCCTCCAGCCTACATACTGAAGTGATGAAAACATTTTCAACTGTCAGAATTTTCATAGTTTGGCTTCCTTAAAAAGTCTTGTGTCTTATTAAGTCTATTATGTGCTGAGCATAATATGATTAGAGGAGTAATATTAAGTAGGTATACTGACTGATTTTTAATTAGAGAACTCTATATCTTAGAAGTTTTGGGGATCAAACATACATTCTTCTCTCCATAGTGAGCCAGAATACTTAATTTATTAAATTATTCATGTTTATATGGTCCAGTTTCCCCCTTCTGGGGTACTTCTCATTTTTCACTTAACTGGAAGTCATAATGATGGAATTTATTAGATATATGTGGGTTTTGAGTAGAAAAGGGGTTCAATGTATAATTTCAAGATGCAGGTAGAAATAAGCTAGAGGAGAGGAAACAGGACAGTGCTGGGATTAGAACAGTTATCATTAATTTCTTCACACCTTCATTTCCTCCGCTATGTGTGAGAACAATGTCTTACTCTATAAGGTTGGTGATAAAGTGATATGATGAAAAAGAAATCTTTACAAACTCTAATGAGTTATAATATTTAGAGTGTTACCTTGTCGTATGACTGGAAGATCAAGGGGGAATGAGATCATAGGCCCAAACAAGGGCCTTTCAATGAGGCAAGGTCTGGGAACAATAGGTAAAGATCTGCAGATTCCAAAAGCACCTCCAACACTTAATGTCCATCACTAATGAGATCTCTGAAATGTTGGTATTAGGCTGTGGATCAGACGATTTTTTCAATTTCCATATATTCTGCTTCAAATTTAGATTTTCACACTCAGCTGCGCAAGTCCATGTAAAAGCTGCAGGCAAAGTCCCAGGGCTAGATTAATTCTTCTTACTGTCCCTGCATCTCAAAGCCTTGACTTCAAAGCCTCCAACTGACTTCAAAGAAAAGTTCTTTTCTTTAGGGCTTAAAGCTGCTTTTCGCTGTAGACCTAAGTTTTAGAACTGTCCTCAGGGGTATCAGTAGAGAGTGGATCCTAGGCATTCTGGTTTGATTTAGGAAAAGAAGGGTCATGTAAAGTGAGACGATTTCTTAGAAAGTAGGAATGGACAGGCCAGTGTAGAAATTCCCAAGTTTTGGAACATTCTCTTCTTCTAACTGCATTAATTTCAAGTCTTGGGAAGAGGTGATGGTAATAGGAAACTGCCATTTCAGATTACAGTTTCAGCCATAGGAAGAACTTAATGAACTAACTACATGAAATGATAGAAACCTTTGTAGGAGGTGATTCTGTCATCTTGGATGCCAGTTGTGGCCGAGGCAGGAAAAGTTGGATATTATCAGACAGATATTATAGAATTTGATGCAAAGAAGTTCTGAGAAAAGAAAACTAGGATCCCATTACCTGAGATATTAAAAGGGAGGATAGTTCAAATGACACAGAAGGAAGGCCCTTAAAACAAAATTTGGGCCAGGTGTGGTGGCTCACGCCTGTAATCCCAGCACTTTGGGAGGCGGAGGTGGGTGGATCACGAGGTCAGGAGATTGAGACTATCCTGGCCAACATGGTGAAACCTTGTCTCTACTAAAAATACAAAAAATTAGCTAGGCGTGGTGGCACGTGCCTGTAGTCCCAGACACTCGGGAGGCTGAGGCGGGAGAATCGCTTGAACCCTGGAGGTGGAGGTTGCAGTGAGCCGAGATCGCGCCACTGTACTCCAGCCTGGCAACAGAGTGAGACTCCATCTCAAAACAAAATCCTGACACATTTAATAATAAAACAGAAAGATATTCAAACACGTCAATGCGTTTTAACAGAGCATCCTAGTAGCCACAGGTTTTTAGTTAGGGTCTCTTTATCAGATTTCACAGGATGGAAGGTGCTGTTGGATAGTACACTATTTCTATAATGGTTGACTTAAAAACATTATTACTTCAATTCAGTCATGAAGACTGGCTTGCCAAATTTATACCTTCTTCAAATCTCCCAGGGATAACTAATTTATCCTTGGGTGACAGAATTAGAGTGTTTACAAGGGGACTTCGAGCAGTTAAAATGATGGAATGAGAAAAAGGAGATAAAAGTTTAAAAAAAGGAGTATAAATTCCTGCACTTGATTTAAAAAATAACCTTTAGTAGTGCACAATTGGGGACATCTGACCCAGAAGAGCTTCAGATGAATCAGATTTAAGAAATCCAACGCAAAGACTTGTCCTGTTTAACATTCTTATCCCTTCCAACTTCTGTGTCTCTCAGAGTCTATGAATCATTTTGTCATTAAATGCCATGTCTAGAGAGAAGCAGTGGAGAGCAACAGCCCATGTGAAACGGCCCACATGAAACTGCACATATTTAGAAAATTCTACTTCGGACAGAATCACATTGGAATTGCTTGTTCACGAGTTTACACTAACAGTGGATTAAGTTCATCCCAATTCCCAACATAGTATTTTCATGATCAGAAATTTGAAGTATATTTTCTTCTAAATATTTTTGTTCAGATTTCTGATTTCAAAATTTTGATATCTGCACAATATATTGGAAAATTTTGATATTGGCACAATATATTGGAAGATGTCACATACTGATATAGAATGTAGGCCATTAAAGATATCTTCAACCTACAGCTTCAGACATACCTACTGTTTAAATATTTATCTCTCTCTCTAAATGTGCACAGATGACTCTAAAAGGGTGAGAAGATATTTAGAGACAACAGAGGATGCTGTAAGGAAATATCTTTGTTTTGTACACAAGAATATAGTTTTAGAGTTGTGCTAAATAATGCAATCAACACAGGCTGAGTACCATTCTAAATTTAAATGTTTGAAACTTTTTAATTTTGACATTTTGAGTTTTTATAGAATACTTTGTAATATGCTTCAAGTGGCAGAAATATTACTCATTACCATGTTATTAATACTAAAACCTAAGTCCCCAGAGAAACCCTCAGATTGGTGTGGTGGGATGAGGGGAAGGCTCTGCTCAACATGATATTATATTATGTATTATAAGTTATATATTTACATACATAATTTATGAATTAAAATTTATGTGTTAAAGTGATGTATTTTTACGTATTTTCTCAACATGTATTTTTATGTATTTTCTCAATATGGCATTTATGTGTTATTAGGATCCTGAGCTTGGACCACGGATCTATCTTGGATGTCAGCTTCTATGTTTCTCTGAGGCTAGCAATTGTGTCACCTTATTCTAGAGCTCTTTGGAGCCTCTATCAGGGAACTGTACATCATTAGCACTATGTGAACATTTGTAAATTGGTCAGTGTCAAAATATGAACAGTTACAGTTTTTCCATATGAACAGCTTATAAACACAACACACACACATTATTAATTTGTAAAACGTTAAATGTGTAAAACCAGCAAGAGCACACCATGTGCCACAGTTAAATATTAATGCAAGTTACATAAGATGTAGGTTTGGATTGATGGTTAAGGGTATTTGGGGAAAAATAAGGAACATTAAAAAAATAAGTCTTACCAAACAGGTATTTTCCTTCATTAAAAGCAAATAAAAATGAGAAATTTTTTTTAATGTAATAACATCTGGTGAGAAGACAGTAAAAGTTAGATAGCATTAGACTTGAAAAATTCATACCTGTTATTGTGAAGCCACCTAAAAAAGAAAAAAACAACAACAAATGTTATAATTTGACACTCTACATAAAAAATACCAGTGACATCAGACTGCCTGACAACCCACCCAAGGTACTTGCCAAATTATATTTACAATTAAGAAGACTAGGAAAACGTTCATGACTGAATCACTAATCATTCTTTTAAGATTATGAGATTTAATGCACAAATTTAATTCTTGTGCATACCTAAGAAATCACCGATTTTTCAAAAGGTTGTACTAAATTAAAAATGCAATATAAACTATTTGACCTTGACAAAATGAGGTCAATGGCCCTAAACAATAATCTTGCTAGCAAGTCAAGAGAAATAAAAGTCACAGAGCTACTATATCACCTGATGGAAATGGAAAATAATCTAGAAAAATGGAAAGGAAATGCAAGAAATGAAATGCTTACCAAGCTCATTCAATAACAGGGCTGTGAAGGAAACAGACAAAGACAAACACAGAATAAGAGACCAGATGAATAATGAAAGTAAGAGGAATATCAGCAGAAAGAAATCCAGGCAGATCTGATTACAGTGGTAGGGAGCCACTGCTAAAAATGGGTATACCCCAAAGAAATATAGTGATGGGAATATTTCTGAATAAACAATCCCAACTGAAATTTCTGAAAATGTGTGTGATTGAATACATACATATATGTGTGTGTGTGTGTATATGTATTTCACCTTATATATAATTTCTTTACATTTAATAAGACATTTCTAGTATATATGTTTATACCTAGTATGTAAATCTAGTTTACCAAATACAGTAGAAACATTGTATGAAATTCATTCTTAACTTGATATGAGTGAGGCTTCCTCATTAAATATTGCCTGGGATTTGGTCAATCCAACATATGGAAGTCTTAAATCACCCAGGAACTCAGGTATCACACCTTTTATTCAGTAAGTACAGGTGAAACATCCTGGGAAATTCCATTTTGGGTTCCCTGCCTGGAAAGAAAGTTTAGCCCGAGGTAAAGCACTATCTTGGGATGTTCTATTTGGGTGATATTTTGTCCACCAAGAATTGCTTATGTTTTAAAATCCTTAAAGCTTAATAGTCCCAGGAATTAACACCTATTTGTGTCCTTATCTGTGACTTCTGTACATTATTAGATAACCAGAATCCTTCTAGTGGACATATCATCCCAGGAAACTGACAGGGCATTGGGTTGGGGGGAGGGGGACGTATAATTTGTCTTTCAGGTTATGTGCTTTAACCCCAGAATGTACTGTAGCACTTCATTTTAGTAAAAGCAACCTTGCTAAATATATCAAATTATTTCCTGAGTTGAAGATGGGAATGTTACAGTTACTTTTTTGGGCCCAGTTTTCTCTCTAATGATAGTGGCATTAGAGGATACTTTCTTAAAAAAGTCAGTAATTTATTAATAGTGACAAGAATCCACTTGGCGGGTATGAAACTGGATAGTGCTATTATTAAGGAATTTTAATTTGCTGTTACATGACAGCATATTTTACTAAAATGGCAATTGAAAGAGCAGAATCCAAGATGCTCCTCCTTGAGATAAAGTTCTTTGGAGGAATACATTGAGAAGACAGTGCTTTCTCCTGTATGTTAATGAGGCATTTTGGATCCCATCTTTTAAGAAATCAGCATAATTTTCTGGTCTCTTTTTCTTCTGTCTACCATCTATGGAGCATATTAAATAGGCTTCATTAAAACAGGCCTTGAGTGCTCCTTTTTCCATCACTCCAAATACTCCTGTTGCCATCTTGAACTTGATTAACACAGAAACATATGTATTTTTTCCCGCCAACGGACTGTGAGGCCACAAACATGGGACGAACGTGGGATAAATTTTCCTATGTGTCTACATAGCAATTAGTCCTATATATTTTATTTTTCCCTCTACTTGTAAAAGCATAAATTTCTTACAAAGCGGCCCATCTCATTAGATCATACTGCTCTCACCAATTGTTTGTATGAAACTAATAAGAGCTATTAATATGTGGTCTGCTTATTTTACACAACAAGTAAATCACCAGAATTCCTTTCAAAATGGCCACTATTAGAGGATAATTATATGAAGCCCTATGAACAATTCAGAATAAAAAATCCTCTGTAAAGCTGATACAAGATTGCTGTCTTTCCTATGAAATATATGCCATATATTAATAATCAGCAAAATCAGCAAAATCTAGTTATAAAGGACACTACTTTTATTTTTTCTTTTCATTATATATGTTAATAATTTACTAATTCTGTAAGTATCAAGAGATTTTGGAGCATAAAGCTATGTAGGCTTTGGTTTCATAGATATGGTGCCTTTTAAATGTTGTATTTGATGATATAAAAATACGCTAAAATGAGCACTAGAATATTGAAAATACTACTCTTTAAGGATCTTTGTTCTTATTAAATATTTTTAAACTGTGTTCTCCAAAGAAGCCTAATTATTTGAATTCTGAAGTTTCCTGTTAGTTGCCATTAGGGTCATCTACTAATACTAATAGGTATTAAGCAGTTTCTTTTTTCCAGCTTTATTGAGGTATGATTGATGAGGTATTAAGTAGTCTTTATCACTAAAATTTTAGGGGAGATTTAATAATTGGAGTGACATTTTAGAATAAACCGTGAGTAGTGAAAAACTAAACACATTCTTTTATGTAATCATTTCTAAATTACAGAAATCCCTTTCAGTGTTATTAAATCTGGTTGCAATCAAGGTTAGTTGGCATTTCCTGAAGAAAGTGGGCGTTGCCTGTTGCACTTGTGAATTAGGGAAGGGAAATGAAATTGCTAAAGCTTCAAAGGCAATGAAGTATAGTACTTGGAAGCCGAGGAAGAGGAGAGAGTTAAGTGTGAGAGTAGGGAGACACGGAGAGAGAAGAGTACAATTTCTCGCTGGTATGTCTTTGTTTACTCTCACACCTTTCATTCCTCTTCTTATCCATTTTGGTTCCTCAAGCACAAGGGAGAAACTGCACTCTTTCTCATATTCCTCACGGTCAAATATTCTAATGGTAATGATCTTCCTGTGGGAACACAAGACAAAGGCAAAACAAATGGTTGGAGTCACACGCTCATGCTCTTGGTGTCCACCAAGCTGAATGTTACTGTGATGTTATGGAGGGAGAACTGGCAGCACATGGGCCTCCTGAAGTATGTAAAAGGGCATCTTGGGTACTCTTGGCTGGCCCCCATTAAGTTTTCTTTGCTAATTTATCACTTTCACGAATTATTCCCGCTTCAGTTAGCAGTCAGTAGGTACCCCATTTTGGGGTATTTTGGCATGGCATTGCATGGCATCTGCAGCAACTTTCCCAGAAGTGGATGCTTGATTGACTGCCCTGAAAATTAGTCTCTCAGACGTTAATGTGCAGCGCAGCTAACGCTGGCTGATGTAGCTACAGGCCTGCCCACTGTGGCTCAGCATGAGATCTGTGCCCTGTTACATAGGTGGAGGGATGTGTGCATTGTAAGTCATGTTCTGAAGAGTGCAGGCATCCAGGGGTGGCACAGGCCAGCAGAAGCTGTTGGGCTCAGCCCTGGAGCAGCTCCCCCACCTTTCTTCTCACTCATCTCCACCAGGCGGGGCTCTCCAATCTCAAGGAAGAAGGTCTTGTTTTTCTCATACTCCTCATCATCAATTACCTTGACTGATATTGTTTTGCTGAAACAGAGAATAGAAATTGACGAACAAGGGGAAGAGGAAAGAGAAGAGAAGGAACATAGAGAAGAGGAAAGCAAGGTTAACCAGCTACACTTTCAGACAAACAGTAATCGAGAAACTTCTGTACTGTGAGTTTTTTCTTCAAGAATGGGTATCAGATAGGTATGAAAGATCAGAGATTTCACCCAATGCATAGCTCCCCTGCCCAGGGCCACAGAATTATTTTAGGTAAAATATAGCATTCAGTACTAATAGGTTTGTCATCATCATAAGGAGGAAAAGCAGAAAAACACAGATCACAATAATAAGAAAAGAAAAACACATTAATTTAGTAAATGCCTTAACCATTGGATTGTCTAAGCTATGCCCTGGAACTCACTCCTTTAGAACAAGTCAAAAAATCCCATCAAGATATTAATAGAGGTTATCTCTGAGCAATAGGCTTACAGGTCATTTTTTTCCTTCATTGTGCTTTATTGTAGTTCCAAATATAGTATTTTTATCATAAATTGTTATTAAAATAATAAATGAATAAAAATATCACAAAGAAAATATAGTCAAGTTATTTCACCCCACCCAATGTCTTAGAATCAAACTCTTATTCAGGTTAGTCAGATTCTCCAGCTAGACCACAGCAGGAAGTTGTTCATGTTTTGTTTGTCTTTCTAAAGATGGAAGCTGTGGCCTCACAACAGCTGTTTTGAAAGTGGGGTGGCAGCAGGTGGGAGTCAAAGTTGAGTTTTAACTTTCTATGAAACATGCCATTTACACTACTTTCAAACGTCACCAATACACCAAGGTGTTTTGGTTAGAATTCTTCCCGTAATCCAACCTTTAACAGTTCTTGCCTTATGGTGCTATGGCTATGAGTGACTGACAGGCAGGTAGGACAAATGTAAATATTATGCAAATCTCAACTTTCCATAAGCATTCTTGATGACTGTGAAAATAAACCAACCTAATGTTACCTTTTAATTAATAAGGGCTTAAACACTTCATATACTACAACTTATTAGAAGCCTCTTAAACACTGATTTGTCTTGAAAAAATGTTTCCAGTAACATTGGCCAAGAACAATTCTGATCAATGTTTTTGAAACAATGAGTGTTTGTAGACACGGAATTTTAATAGCATGGCCATTCTTTAATTTTGGTGGAGTTTTTTAGGTCTTCTGGAAGGAAATTGGTTTATAATCTTGTTTTTATTTTATTTATCTGTGCCATTAAGTTTCATTAGATCTATGCATACTAAAGAATATCAGTCTTCTTTCCTAACATGAAGGAGTCACAGGTAGAAGATACTTTTAATTCTCTGAATTTCCCAGCGCCTAATGCCAAATGCTTAAGTCTTGCTTTTTGGCTTAGCATTGTAGACCTGAGACCAAATGATTGGTTCTGGTTCCCTGAAACCCAATAACGTACTCTCTGTTCCTCAGCTAAAGAACATTCTTGAATGATACTCACATTCCAATTTCTCACTCCTAAAAAGCTGCAGCTCATGAAACTCCTTTCTATCTCATTTCTGTCCTCAAATACTGAAATATGAACACACTAGATGAACAGCTATAAGTGACTAAAGCCACAATCATCTTTTAAAGAGTGGTTAGATATTTACAAAACTACCAACAGTATGATAATGTCTAGTTACATGTATACTGTAAACAGCTCCTTCCTGACTTTTAGAATTATTTTTTAAATTTGCATCTTTATTTAGTATAAAAAATTATTCTGCTGTGACTCAACTAGAATATTTAATTTTTCCCTAATATCCAAAAAATATAAAATATTAGAGAAGGCACAGGAGGATGAATGTAAGGAATGATTATTTGATAATTAGAACTGAATTTGATGTTGTAAAACAGATCAAATTTGCTCTACACAAAAGTGCCAAATGTCTGTCCTCTTTGTCAACAAAACTTATGCATTTTGGGTATTAATTTCCATCTCACAGTCTTGCAATCTTAAACTTCAGTCGTACGTTTCTACAAAAACAAACAGCATGGTGAGACCAAGGGTAGGAAAGTGTTGATGGACAATAATAGGGCCACGCTACTGTTCTCTGCACTTGATGGCCCAACATCCGTTATCAAGATGCTTCATTGTAGGGTACATCAAACTGAAACCCCTCATTGTGAGAGTCATGTTGCAATATTCTTGTTAGCATTACTTAAAAACATTTGACGTTATATTTCTCCATCTTGTATTTGCAACCCACCCTGCATCTCATGACATATTTTATTGGATTATAGAAGTAAAGCACAGTGGGGATGGTAGAAGTAGCCTTGCTAATAGGGTGAATGTTTGTGTAGAAAAGGTACCTGTTTCATATTCACAAAGCAACTTATTCACAAATAAATAAATCACCAAACAACATATTGTTTCTAATCCTTGGTGAATATCATAAATATTTAAATCCTCTAATAGCTTTATTTTCTTTCTTTTTTTGTTGAGATGGAGTCTCACTCTTATTGCCCAGGCTGGAGTGCAGTGGTGTGATCTCGGCTTACTGCAACCTCCGCCTCCCAGATTCAAGCGATTCCCCTGCCTCAGCCTCCTGAGTAGCTGGGATTACAGATGCCCACCACCATGCCCAGCTAATTTTTGTATTTTTAGTAGAGACAGGGTTTCACCATGTTGGCCAGGCTGGTCTGGAACTCCTGACCTCAGGCGATCCACCCGCCTTGGCCTCCCAAAGTGCTGGGATTACAGGGGTGAGCCACCACACCTGGCCTATTTTCTATACTCTAAGTAGCTGATGAGTGTGGGAAACACAGTTATATAGCTCCATACAATTTGCTTGCATATAAAATAAGCATTTATGATTTATCACTAGCATATCCCTATTCATAGGATCACAATTCTTAGAAAATTTTGAAGTACTTGATAACTATGATACTGGAAAAATCAAAGATGAAGAAAAAGAAAAAAGTACTTTTGTAGGTGCCTGGCAAAGACATCTAAAACAGATGGAATTTGCATAATGGCATATCATTTCAAAATCATTAGTAATAGAATCAATAATGCTCCTGACAGGAAGAGCCACTAAATTATATATTGATTTCACTCCTCTTGCACAGTAAAGCTATTAATAGGAAACTTGATTATTAAAGGACATTTCAGTGGATCTAAAGTGGCGGGATGAAGTCAGTCCTTATGAATTAGCCCTTTAAATCAACAGAGGCAAAAATCAGAAGGCACTGGTAATGTTCACCTTTTGCTTCAGAACAGAACAATTTCTCCCCTTAGCAAAGGTAGCTGAGGTGAAATAAACCAATGTAATTTTTAAAGGAACACATCCTTGGGATGTCTCCTTTTCACTTTCCAGAGCCTAATGCATGAAAGATATTGCTACCTTCCTTCACAGGGGATAGTATGGGGTTGGTTTGGTGAAGATGTCAGTTATTTTGGCTTGATAATCAGCAGAAGCATGTTCCTCACAGTTCTGCAGTAGAAAGAATCTCAAGGACTGACGGAACCTTGAATGTCCTCCAGTTGGCCCCATTGCCACACCAATCCCATGTCCACAGGACTTTTGCACTGTCACAAGGACTCCAGCTCCCTGAGAACATACATCCATTTTGGCTGTTCTGTTCTGTTTACCAACGGGAAACATAGCTGTTGCTACTTCTTTTCTTTAAATAGACAGGTTAACAAAAACAAGACTGGAACTGTTGGGTAGACACAGTCCTTCATCCAAATATAATTCTTGCATTTTTACTGCACTGATAAAGAACAAATAGAAAAACTGGTATCATGCAACTTTCAACTATTATAATTATTATAAAGACAGGAAAACTCACTTCTTTTTTACAGCTTTTCAAATTTGAGCAGTATACTATAAAAACTGTGGTTTCTGGAAACTAGCAAAGCAGCTACAAATCTTACGATAGCATTAAAATATTTCTTAATATGGCCAAAAATTTTATGGAAGTACATTTTGGTTCTATTTCTAAAAAAAAGAAAAAGAAAAAAACATTCGGTTAAGAAAGATCAATTTATTCAGTGGAAAAATACAGATCATTCCTTTTGAAGTTTGCAGTGCCTTTTATTTGATGATACCAAACCAACATCTATACTTTACTTCCCAGTCTCTCTCTTATCTTATGTGTCTCAAAGGACCTGAACATCTTCAAACAGACTACCAAGGAGTTCTTATATCTGGTTTTGACTCAGGCAGACAGTCAGAAAAGAAAGAAAGATGTGGCTTTATTAATGAGGGTTGAAAAAGAAAGTCTCTTCAAAATATATTTTAGTTTCTCATTGTTAAGCCAAAGTGGTACCACAGTCTCTTTTTCAACTTAAGCCTCAATTTGTCCTTCTGTGGTTTCTTTTCTTTAAGTCTGCCCTTGATGTTGGGAGAAGATCAGGAAAGGATGAAATGGAGGATTAAAGAGAAGAGACTCCTCCATTTTAGATCCTTACACAAAAGATTTTAGTAAGGATTTCACATATTTAGATGCTTACAGTTGCTTTTTGTCTTTTAAGATTTACACTGTCCTTAGACATTCTCAGAGGCCAGTGGAATGATAGGCTCTTTGCATTTCTTAATTCACAGATCTTCATAACAGCCCTAGAAGTAATTCCTACTACCTGCGATTGACAGGGAAAACAATGACTCTCAGAGAAGTTGGTAACTTCCAAGGTCACAAAGTAAGTCTCCTGTGACTGGCTTCAGGAACCAAAACCTTTCAATCATATGACTCAAAATTAGCCACTAGGTCCCTTATTCATTCAACTGTGCAGTATTTTTATGGCCACTTTAAAGGATCTGGATCATTACTTTAATAACGAGTTTTATTGTTTCATATTTACATTAACAAAGAATGACTATGAACAATGATAGAATTTCAATTCTGTTTTTAAAAGGACTGCAGCACATGTTATATTCCATGATGGCTGCTTTAAAAAGTTAAATCATTGAGGAGATAAAGGTTTAATTAAAAAGAGCAATGAGCATGCAATGGCTCACCAACTCTGAGGACTCTGAATAGTCAACCAGCTGTCTCAGCATCAGCCTCACCTAAAGTGGGGGACTTGTTAGAATTGCAGAATCATAGGCTCCATCCAGGCCCACAGAATCTGCATTTTAACAAGATCCCCAGATGACTCTTATGTATGCTGAAGTCTGAGAGGCATCAATCTAGAGTGGACAATGGGTTCTTGTTATTAAGTTGGATGATAAACCAATAGGCTGGTAGTAGTCGGGCTTGTGTTTTGGACCCAGCTGCATATTAGAATCACCTGTGGGATTTTGCAAACTAGAAATACCTAAACCCACTCCAGATCAGTTAAATCAAATTCTCCTTGTGGGAGCCCAGCATGAATATAGATTTTAAAAGTTTCTGGATAAGTGCAGTGGCTCATGCCTGTAATCCTAGCACTTTGAGAGATCGAGGTGGGAGGATAGCTTGAGTCCAGGAGTTTTAGAGCAGCCTGGGCAACAAAGCGAGATCCTGTTTCTACGAAAAATCGAAAAAACAACACACATGCAAAAAAAACCAGATGGGTGTGGTAGTGCTTGCCTGCACCCCAGCTACATGTGAGGCTGAGGTGCGAGGATGGCTTGAGCCCAGGAAGTTGAGGCTGCAGTGAGATGTGATCATGCCACTGCACTCCAGAACTGTGAGACAGAGACATTGTCTCAATCAATCAATCAATCAATCAATAAAAATGTTTAAACATTAAAAGTTTTTTAGGTGCTTCTAATATGCAGCCAGGGCTTGCTTTAAAAGGATACATTAAATAATAATATACATAAAATAAAGAATATATAGAATTGTGAGACAGTAATAGTCCAAACTAAATTTTAGATCTAATTAGCAAGGTAGGTGGAAACATGGGAAAATCATTTTGTTTTGTCTTTTACTCCTGCTCTTTTCTGGATTATAAAATGTACTTAAAGTTGTTTTCCCCTCTCAAGAAATGACGGTCTCTGCAGGCAACCTTAATAGTATAGGTGAGAAAACACCTTTAGTATTCAGGCATCAGCGTTTACACTCATGCACAGTGATTTCCTTCTCAAGAAAGTGATGGGAGCTCTGGCGATATGTTTTTACACAACAGTGATTATATCTGGAAAGTAGACAAATTAAGCATTTCAATTGCCGCAGAAGACAGTAATGCCTCATGTCCCTGCCACAGAGCCTCTGAGCCATGTCAATGAGGGGCCATGTCGGGAACTGGAACTTTCCCACATGTAAGCCATCACACTCCCAGACTCCAGAAAGACCTGACCCAGGACTGACCACGCATGAACCTGGCAACTTCTCTGACCACAAGGAGTTTGAAATTTAATCCACAGGACACTTGATGTTAAAAGCTTCAGGATAAACTCCTCTTACAGCTTACAAAGACAAACTAACCAAAAAAAAAAAAAAAAAAAAAAAAAAGGAAAAGAAAGAAAAAAAGACGGGCAAAGGATCTGAATGGCATTTCTCCACAGAAGATAAACAAATGGCCAATAAGTACATAAAAACATGGTCCACATAATTAGCTATCAGTGAAATGCAAATCAAAGCATCTGGGAGATACCATGTCACACCCACTAGGATGACTACGATAAAAATGACAGACAATAACAAGTCTTGGTGACAATGTAGAGAAATTGGAACCCTCATACACTGCTAATAGGAATGTAAAATAATGCAGCCACTTTGGAGAAGCCCTCAAAAGTTTAAAAATAGAATTACCATGTGAACCAGCAATTCCACTGTATGCCAAAGAGAATTAAAAACATGTATTCACACAAAAACTTGTGCACGAATTTTCATCGCAGCATTATTCATAATAGCCAAGAAGTGGAAACAACTTACGTTCATCAGCTGATAAATGGATAAATAATATGTGGTGTATCCACACAGGGGAATATTATTTTGCAATAAAAAGGAATGATGTAGTGATACATGCTACAACATGGATGAACCCTGAGAACATCATTCTAAGTGAAAGAACCCAGACACAAATGGCTACATGTTGTGTGATTACATTTATAGGAAAAGTCCAGAATAGGCAAATCCAGAGACAGAAAGCAGATTAGTGATTGCCTCAAGCTGGGGACTTGGAGATAAAAGGCCGGGTGGGGTGGAGGGAGTTGGTGACTGCTGATGGGTATTTGGAATAATGAAAATGTTCTAAAATTGATTGTAGTGATGGTTGCACAATTCTGAGGACATATAAAAACCCAATTAATTGTATATTTTAAATGGTTGAATCCTATGTTATGTAAATTATGTCTTAATAAAGCTAGCATTTAAAAAAATAAGCTTTAGGCTAAATTCTAGTCTTTAGAAAAGGCTGTTTCCTTGGGTGAGAAAAGGTTGTCAGAATGTTTGAAGTTTTCAGTAAGGAGTTTCAAATTTTGCTAGTACAGCCAAATAGAAAACTGTGGTTTACACAGTTTTCATTTACATGAAAGCTAAGCGCCACTGCTGTGTCTGTCTGTACCCTATTCCTTTCCTCAGGATTTTGCACGGAATGCTGGTTGCCCCCTCCAGGATCAAGGACTAAGTTGTACTTTGACACACTAAGCAGTTCTGGTGGCTGTTACCTCAGGCTGGCTTCCTTGACTCCTTTCTTTTCCCCAAAATATAAGGTATTATGAAAATGTCAGAAGCAGCTTTTCTTGCATTGTGTTTACTGTAAAAGCAAAGGAAATGATTATAATCATAAGGAGGCCTGCTGCCTTTGCAAAGTCAATAGCTCTGTTCATATCACCTTGGGCATTCGCTAGTTCTTTTGTTGGCATTTATTTCTTACTACCTACAGGAGATGATGAGCTTGCCATGGGTTGCCTTTGTATCACTTGGTTTAAATTCCTGGTGCATTTTTAAGCCTTTTTTCCTTTCAAAAGTTGATTGGTGAGTTGCTTAGTTATTTGGGGTTAGGGAAAGGAAGGAGCAGTCAGAGAAGATCCATGCATATATTATCATTTTCTGTAAGTGACCCAAACCAACTCCTCCATCTAGTAAACATTTCAAATGGAATAAGGACAGGTTGCTATTCATATTATTTCTACTAATATTTTTACATCATTTTTAGATTACTGGTGAGATATTTTGGGCATGGATTCATTTGGGGGGATAGTCATAAAAACAGGACCGAATCATGACTTAAATCTATTGTTTCCTTTCTCGAAATCTTGAGAGAATTAATCCAGAACTCAACATTACCCAGGTTTGTAACTTGGCTCTGCTACTTTCTAGCCAAGGTATTTGGGTCACTTCTGGCATCTTTCTAAACATCAATGTTGTAAATCTATCAAATGAAGATAACAGAACTTACTTCACAGTGATTATGATGTTCACAGTGTTTTGATGATTAAATAATGGTTATCATCATTTATCAAATATGGATAATGAAATTCACAGGTTATTGCAAAGATTAAATAATATATTGCATGCAAAAATTATTTTGTAAAGAGCTAATGAAATGTTAGGTACTGTTATTCTTAACAGTTGAAAAGGAGTGGCTCGTTTTGCAGTTCTTGCCTGCCTGTTTACCCAGTTACTAAAAGCAGCAATTGGCAGATGGTAGAGTTGTGGGTCAGGAAATATTCAATGGAGTAATAAGCAATACCCTCAAATCCACTCTCATATATAACTTTGGATCAAATCCCATATAATGGGGCATCCAAGTCCAGAATCCGAAACTCAGGAACGCAGGGAGCACAGCTCTGCCAGGTTCTCACTCACCACTAGCAGGATACGCACAGGGATCTGAAGTCATGCTTTTCCTGGAGCTCCTGCTATGAGGCCTAGCCTGACAAACGGTGGTGGTGCTGTTCTGTAATTTAAATAGACTCCAAGGACAAGAGTTGCTAAAGTAGCTAAACCAAAGTAATTCTCCAGGAGGCCTTGTTGTCCATGCCCTGATCTTTTGGTATTGTCAAATGGTTATTGAAATCATTGCTTCAAGCAGAGCAAGAGACAGCGACAGCTAAAATCCTGCTGTTCCCAGGGAGACCAAGGGAGCTTTAGAGAGCTCTGGAGTTGGGGTTTTCTAACATAACCTTGCCCTATTTTACTTTCCTCTGCCAACTATGGAAACTTAACGGCAACCAATTCATTTTGTCAAATGCAAAATAAGAATAAATTTAGTTCTTTAGTCTATGTTTTTAGCAATCAGTTGTCAGTGTCAGTGTCCAAAAAACAAATATATGAGCTACTTTTCTGTCCCTAGAAGACATTCTGGTTGACTACTTGAAAGAGATACTACAGGGATCCATAGTTATTGTTTTTAATAAATAATAGGCTAGTCAGTCTAGTATCCCCACAATGTTCTATGCTATTATGGTAGGTTTCAGAGAAGATCAGGTGAGTAAGTTTGCTAAGACAAAATTACATGGGTGTATTAAAAATTGACCAGAATTTTGTGATATATAAAATGTATACCTTACCATTGCCTCACTCTTCTGCAGTTGATAAACTTCAGCCTTAAGGAGGGTAAAGCAATAAGGACCTGGGGTCTGTTACCTACACATGCCTGCTGAGACCATTTCTCTGCTCAGTGAAAATTAAAGTGGATCAAGCATAGGGTACCATGTTGAAATATGGCAAAATAGACGCAAATTGATTTTTTATTGCTTAAAAATATTGGCATTGTGCAAATTCTATGAGAGGGTCACATTTAACAAAATGATGGCAGATGCTTGGCATCGTCAAACTTATTAGTTGACATTCTTATAAGACTACATATTTTTCTATAATCTGAGATCTTAACTGTACTCCTTAAATGCAGATTCTCTAGAAAGTAATATTTTAACAAAATGTTCAAAGTTTAAGGTAACGTTTAAAATGATTTGTGGCAAAGAGCATCTTTTCTAGAAATGAAACACATCAACATCTTTGTCTGGTTCAGTTTTAGAAAGATCAGTTCTCCATTTGCCACTGCCTATTACGAGAATTTAGAATGACAATGAAATTGATGCTGCTGGATTCAGACTGCTGGTTGCCCAACCTTTTCAAAATCTCTCTTCATCCTGAACATTTTAAACATTCCTGGAAGGTCATCAGACTCGTTCCAGAGATTATTTCTACCTTTGGTCTTTCTTCCCATGTTACGTTTCTTTTTTCAAAGTAAAAAGTGTCAAGGAAAACTCTGGAAGGACTTCACTCCTGGAATGTTATAGAACAGCAGCTAGAATATGCTGAAAGCATCTCTGTCAGAAAGAGGTCAACTTTAAAATAAGAACACCAGGAAATGAGCTGGGCTTTCTTAAGTTTTAAAATTCATATTCTCTTTCTCTGTTTTCCCTCCTTCCCTCTCTGTGTCCCTGGCCACAAAATGCACAGTGGCAAATCAATCTCTGTCTGCATGTACTCTTGTAAAACATTCTTAAAGATGGATGCCAGATATTTTCTTGAACATGGCTAAAAGAAACCAATAATTAGTGAATTGGTGCTGATTTTTAAATTTCACATTTTAATTTTATGTCTAATATTGTATTGGTATTTCACATTAGATTAGGAGACAAGAGAATAGGACCTTAGGTATTAGTAAAGCTAATTTACTAATATCAAGGGGTAGACTAGTAGAAATCAATACCAGATTTCTTTTTTTAAATAAAATTTTTGGTGTATCCCTTTGGCTGTTGCTTTTCCTGATAACCTGGATAAAACTAAACTTGATTCTCAACAGAGTTCTGTCCTTGTCTATATGAAACATCATAAATTGCCAGAAGGAATAATAGTCCGTATTAGCAAGTTTATATTCCATGGGTTCTTTCTCACTAAATACAATGTGGATTGCTTTAGGATAATGTATATTCTTTTAAAGCATTTTCCTGCATATTATTATGTTTATTATCGAGACGGAGTCTCGCTCTGTCGCCCAGTCTGTAGTGCAGTGGTGCAATCTCGGCTCACTGTAACCTCTGCCTCTCAGGTTCAAGTGATTCTCCTGCCTCACCCACCTGAGTAGCTGGGACTACAGAAGCATGCCACCGCGCCCAAATAATTTTTGTATTTTTAGTAGAGACAGGGTTTCACCGTGTTGGCCAGGCTGGTCTCAAACTCAGGTAATCCCACCCACCTCAGCCTCCCAAAGTGCTGGGATTACAGGCATGAGCCCCTGTGCCTGGCCCATTTTCCTGCATATTAAAGTAATACTTGCTAGTTATTGCAAATTTGAGAAATGCAGAAATGAAGAAAAAGTCACCCATAATCCTATCACTAGAAATTAACATTTTAAAATGTTTGGTTTTAGCTTTTAATGAAGTTGCCAAGAATATTATGAATTTTTGATGTTTTTCTATGGATGAGCTACTTGGGCTTAGCTCTTTTAGAGGCCAAAGTTTATTTTCCCTACAATCCTCCTCACATGCTTGGGCCCCACCCTGGACTCTTAATGTAGAAGGTAACGTTCCCCATCTTCTCTTTCTATTGGCTTGTAAGGAAGTTCTTGTCTGAATTCTGCCATATGGAAAATTTTCACATACATTTTTAAAAGGAGAAATTCTCTCCTCGGTCATTACTAACCTTTTGGCTGGTTTTGCTGGAAAAGTTTTCAGGATTCATCTGCCAATGTTGTTTCCCTAGAAGGCCATCCTGGCTACCTCGCTAAGCATCTTATTTGTTCTGTAACAAAAAATTCTTCATGCTAAATCACTCGCAAATGCCATGCTGCTTAGCGCGCTTCTGCTAATCACCCATTCCCAAGTTTGTCATCAAAATAGCATTAGTTATTTTCCACTCAACTTCAGCCCTCATCTTCCCAAGCCCTCCACTTTTCAATCTAGAAGCACAATCTCTCAATCCTTAATCACAGAAATCTCTCTGTTCACTTCTCATTATACACATACGCAAACTGAGACTCAGTGAAATTAACCAATGCCTCAAAGCTAGTGGATGCCAGAATTAGGATTAAAACTCATCTTCAGACTCCGAATCCACATCTGTTATTTGTTTATTCTGCCATTATCCTAGTGTTTTTCTTCTCGATGCTGCTAAAATCTAATTCACCACTCCTCATAGAAAACTTTTCTTTTTCTCCTCTCTTTTTAATTAAGTAAAAACCGATGCTGATAACAGAAAGAAATGCATGATTTTCTTTGGTAACTCAGTACCATTTCATCATTGTCCGTCACGCTGAGGGATGCCTAATAAATTCAATGGCTCACGCAATGGAAACAAATACTTCCTTTAGTAAGGATGGCTGTGTTGAATCTTGGCCTGAAAGATCTTTGACCTGAAACAAAACTACAACATCCACAGAAACACTACATAAAGTGTACAGGTAAAATAATAGTCAATCAAAATCAACCCCTAGTCTTATTATTATTCTCAAGTCTTCTGGGCATCACACTTAGCAGTTGCCTGTCTCTCCACTTTTCTTCCTTCTTCAAACATAGTCACGGTATGCAGCCCCTCTCTACCACTAGACATGGTCAATAACTGTGTGTGTGGGTGTTTTCCCCTTAGAAAATCTATTTGCACTTTTAAAGGAATATTCATTTTCTAATTCAAAAGGGGGTAATTGTGAAAAGAACTGGCTTTACAACAATGTGGTAAGCTTGTAGGCATAGTGAGTAGTGTGCCTCTATATGGTGAAATACTCCTTGAATGTCTAATCCCAAACAAGTAAAAATTAAATATAGTATAAACTACAAAGTAAAAGTCACTACCAACAAAATATCAAGGGCATCAATATGCCTCCTGTTTTCTGCTTTCTGCTGCTACTTTCTACTCCTTGCAAGGTCCAGTGATGTACCCACTAACTGTGGACTCTCACCGAACTTTTCACTATAGCACTTATTTGAATGTTTAAATCTTTTCTGGGTATTCCATTTGGCTTAAAAACACATCAATTGTCATTTTGGAGTTCATATTCTTGATAGAAGGGATCCAAACACTTTATAGGTAAGCATCACAAGATAAAATCAGCAAGACAATTTAGCTATTTACTGGTACTTGCAATTTAAAGCTTAAAATCAAAATCAACCAAAACCAGAACAGACTTTATTGGGTTTAAACTAGAAATGTATTTTGCTTTCTTTCCCTTTTTTGTTTCTTGTTTGTGATGGAAGCTTCCCCAGTTAGACTTTATAGAACCAGAGCAGGTTTGCAAAATGCAAATAATGACACTGTTTAACAAAATTGAACCACTGGACCAAACAGTGAGAAAGTACTTGCTGAGCAATTCCTGGGTTAATTACAGGCTTCTGATGAGCTACATTTAATGTGCCCATTGATTGTAGAGGAAAATCTGTAAGTAAGCTTTGAAAATTTTTTTAAATTTTGTTATGGATCATGTGTAGTTCAGTTAGGGCTCAAAAAAGCGAATCTTCACCCCTATTTCAGCTTTTGACCCAGACATAATCTTATAGGGAAATGTTGTTGTTTTGAGGATTTTTATTAGTTTTTAAATTTTGTAGGAAGTCTGTGCTTTTGTTCAGAGAATCATGTAGGTAGAGAGGACCTACGGGATCTAGATTTGCATTTGCAATAGAGTTACAGCTTTTAGCAGCATTATGTAGTCACTTCATATTTCAATTTAAATATAAAATAAGACAAATTATATGTAACCCACAAGGTTAATATGGAAAACAAATAAAATAATTTATATAAGAGATTTTTTTCACACTTTAAGCATTTTCACATGTGCTTTCATTATCTAACTTAATCGCATTATTGCAACTGAGCAAACTTAGATTTCTTGATTCCAACAATCTTTCTAGTAAGCTAAAGCTTCCTCAGCTGTAATTCAAAAATATATATGGGGCATTAATATCAATATTATAATATTCACTTTGGAAAATAAGAGTTTTCTGTGTGAATGAAAAAGCAATGATTTCTGACACCTATCCATGGATCTCCTTTTAGAGGTTTTTTTACATTTATATAACTAAAGCCTTTCAAAATTGTAGCAGCAGATACAATTGACTGCTAGAACATGAGCAAATACTTTATTAAATATTTATGATAATTTCTTATTGAATTTTAACATTTATATTAACTTTAATCATGGTACAATTAAGTTTAACTTATATAGAATATTAAAGCAAATGGAGAAATATGGGAAAGCTTTGCAGGGCATCTCAAGGGTGGGTCTATGTATAATGAATAAATCCTATTCAATAAAATATACAGTTTTAGTTTTTGTATTATTTAGACCAAGAAACTCTTAGAAGATTATTATGGATTTTCCCCTACATATTAACTTGCTGTGTAATATTTGTTGGTCCTGAATTTTTTTTTATTGAGTGAGTTTGTAGAATCATCAAAATCCTCTTAATAGATTTAATTAAATTGCTTTCACAAAGTTAGACTTCCTGAGATAGAGATTCAAAGGTTGGTGAGACTGGTAATGGAACAGAAGAGAATCCATGGAAATACAATCCTGGGTCTTCAGACCCCCTAAGAATGTCAGCTCTTCAGGCAGTACTGTCTGTATTCAACAGTAACCATCCGCCACGGGATAGGACAGCATTAAGTTTGTGTGCATTCCCTGTGACAGTGAGCACAGTGCTGGCACATAGTGTTTGCGTAATAAATGGTTTTGGTTGACTCACTGTCTGTACTTGAGTTTGTGCCAATCAATCAAGGTATCTTACATTTCTTAGTAAAAGGCAGCTCACATATATTTTAGATAAAAAGATAGGGTTCTTATTGTTGATCTCACCATGACAGTAAGCAAAATGAATGGTGTGTAGGTGATTCAAGCTCATGACTTGGACGTCATGAGGAAGGGCAAGATGAATTTATCAGCCACGTTTTAGATTCCTGCAATATGTTATTCCATTCAGCCATTCCACAAACCTTTACTGAGTATCCAATTTTTGTGACAGGCCCACATTAGGCGTTGGGGATAAAAAGAGGAGTATGAATTCACAGCTTAGAGAAGGGATAGGCATGTAAACCAAAGATTATGCACCTCCATGTGTGTTAATTGTAAGTATGGGCTCTGTGCTGTGTGAGCACAGTGGGTGGGGAAATAAACAGAGACTTGGAAAGGCATGGCATGTTTAAGAAGCATCAGGTTCTATCTGACTTATGTTTATGGTGTGCACATGTAAGTGGTAGAGGGTTGATGGGAGATGAGTCAAGAAAGAGAGCTTGGAGACAGGAGAAATGCTAAATCATGTGGGCATAATTTTGTAAGAAGGAGCCAATGGGCCTTTTTGATTATGGACTGCTATTATCCAATTTAACTTTTAGTACAATCACTAACTCTAGAATAAAGCTTGTATTGTAGTGAAGGAGAGGGGGCAGGGAAGCAGATGTGGAGAAGATACTATCTCCTGGACTGGCAGAGCCTAAAGTCCCTGCCTGAATAATTAGCCAGGTACCCCTCCAGCAGCATACTTTAAAGAAGTGTCTGGCCCCCTATCTCCAGTCTAGATCTGTCAAAGCTGAATAAAGAAAGAAAAGTTGCTTTAATTTCTTTTCTGAAATTTCTCCTTCCTGAAAACTTGTCTGTGGGTTAGAGAAAACAAGTTGAAATTGCATGAAATGCTTTCTCTGAGTTCCTCTGCCAAGATCAATTTCTTGTAGCACGATGGAGGTAGTAAAATACGAATTCTGCTAGAGAAAACATCATGAGATTGTAAAACTGACCTGATTTTCATGAAAAGAGAATCTACCTACCATAAATTCAGATCTGAGCACATATTTCATTTTATTTTTATCAACCATGAGTAGGTTTGGCAAGCCTTATGACAAAATGTTATCTGGGCATATATGTTAAGTTTTTAAAGGAAATTATCAAAAACTAAGGTCTCAGGTTAATGATTTACATGGAAAATTGCTATCGCATTACATTAGCTTCTACAGTATTGGCAGGAGAACTGGTGAGAGAATTACAACCAAGATGATATAATGAAATGAAAATTCACAAGTTGAGGTGTGGGAAAGGGTAAAAGGATAACACTAAGCGATCACTAAGAAAAATGACTCAGGTTACTCAGTAAGCAATGTGTGCGTGTGTGTGTGTGCAAAAAAATGAGAGGGAGAAGGAAAGAGAAATTGAAAGACAGAGATAGAATAAAATGTCTTGAGTTTTATGATGAGAAATAGCCACTTAATACTGGAGGCAAATGAGGTCTAAAAAGGTTGGAGGCATTAATAAAATTAATAACACCAGTTCCTCGCCCTTCTTTGTGTTAAGCAGATAGGAGCAGTGAGAGGTTGAAGGCCAAGGTGATAGCAAGGGTTTGGTAGCAGCAGTTACGTCCTATCCTAGGGCCAGGCCTAGGACCACACAGTGGGATGAGACAGACTGGAAGAGGCCAAGACTGGAACTCAACCTGCCCGCTGGAGTAGTGCAGGGAGTAGGATATCAGGGAGTCTGTACAAAGCCACCAAAGATGGAAGGTCCATTCCGAAGAAACAAAACACAGAACCCAGAAAATATGGAAATCTAGATTATACAGAAGCCAGGTAAACCACTGGGTGAGATGGGCAAGAAAGCACGGAGCTGAGTGATGTAGAATGGAGGATAAAACAGGACAGATGGCTGCTCATAGCATCATGTAGCAGAGTTCTGTCATTATCTGTTCTCCAAAGGGACTGATCACAAGAAGAATGTGCCTTCATTTAGGATGAACTGAAGTCTTGCAATCAACACAGGGAAGCAAAAACCAGTTAGAAAGTCAAATATGACTTTCAGGCAGATTTCAGGAATCTAGTAGTTTACTGCTTTTGTTTCTGAGTATCTGGAAGAACACGTGTGATATGCAGAAATTTGATAGTAAAGTATCTGGTAAATGAAAGACTGGACTTTTGGAACTGGAGAATAGTTCAGAGACCGATGATCAACAAGCTTATTGGGATGCTGAGGCTCAGAGGAGAGCTAGGCTTGGGCTTGTGAAGTTCCTCCTGCTTAAGGTCACGGTGGAGTGGGGCTGAGAAAATCGGTTGGGATCAGTCCAGACTTGTGGAGAACTGGAGGAAAGGAATGAAGCTGAGAAAGAATTTGGAGAAAAATTGAAACTTTCTACCTGCTTCCTCTCAAATCTCTTCTGTATGACTATATCTTTATGATTATCTATAACTTCTATTAATTATTTAAGTAAATAGTGTTTGCAAGGGTCTGAACATGGGAGAAAGATAATAATATGGGAGGTTAAGGAATCTTGTGGGGAGAAGATAATAAATTCTTATCTTGATATATTTAATCCAAGTCATGATGGGAAATGTCTTATAGAATGTATATTAATAGCATATTTGTACATAACAGATCTGGAGTGAAGACGAAGTATCTGGATGGAAAGACTCTCTGTATATTTGTCATGCATTCTGAAGTGGTAATTGAAGGCACTGATGTGAGCTAATAGACTTTTTTCCAAAGGAGTGACCTTAAAAGAAAAATCAAAGAAATGTGAAATCCAATACTGTAATAATATCACTGGTAAGAGTGTAAAAGAGTAAAGGGAGGCGGGGAGAAAGGGAGACCGAGAGGGGTGAGTTACAGGAAGGCTGAGAAATGCTAGGGTCCTTGAAGCTTAGGGTAGGATGTCTTTCAACTTGAAGGAGGAAGTGCTAATATTTAAAAATCAGGAGACTAACAACTTTATGGGGGTGGGGGGAAGGGTCACAGTTTGGGCTGAGAGGAGACTATTAAAAATAAAACCAAATAGCTGACTTGTGTTGTGATTTGAGGAAGGACAAGGAAAAATTTTCAAGTTGTAATGTTGGTGGTGGTACGCTCAAAGAGTTTTAATACAAAAGAGGAGTTGAATGAAATGACACATGGTGGGGGCAGTTGTAGTGAGTGGTGACTTTCCAGAGAAGGTGTCCTGAGAAAACTCAAGCATGCATTAAAACTTAAGAAGTGAATTCTCAGTAAATACAAGGCTCATTTCACCTTGAGAAATGAGCCCCTGACCTTGTGAGGTCCTCAGTTTTATGGAAGGAACATAATATTAGACCAGTGGGTCCTGAGATCCAGCTGGCTGCTTGAATTTCCTGTGAAGCTTTAGAAACGAAGATTCCTTGTCCTTACCGTCAAATCAGAGCCTCTGCATGTGTAGATGAAAGGTGAGCAGGGGGAATCTATAGTGCTGAAAAGCTCCCCTAATATATCTAATGCAATGATCCATCAATTGGTGTTAGGGAAATATTCTACTAGACCTGCACCTACTCCCAGGTTAAGAGGCTTAACAGCAAATATCATCAAGGGCCTTAAAAAAGTAACCCTTTTCTTTCACTATCTGTCTCACTCCCCACATTGAAACCGCTCATGAAATTTACACTTTTCCATGACGCTTTCTTAGATTGATCAGGTGTCATATTCAGGGGATGAAAGCAAAAGGTAGCTCTTTGCGGCTCTTGTGGATTCTTCACACTGTATTTTAAGAGAGAAATTTTCTATCAAGTCTACTCTCAGTGCATTGATTAGTGGTAAAAGTCCATTTATTATCTCACAGAATTACTAAGTCTGTAGCATATTCTGCAGAGGGGGTGTTCTTTATGGTAGATCGATTTGTTCTGTAACTTGTATAATTTTCCATTAGAAGATGTCATGGAAATGCTCCTGTTCATATCCCACACATCAGTGGCTGCAAATCAAATGAAGCCTGTCACTTGTTACTGTAGAATTGGACCAGGTTTGTCTGATACTATTCCATGCCAAGCCATTTGCCCCAGTTCCCATTTGGGGGCCAGATGAAATTATTTTGAGTGCATTTCAATAGTGATATCCCTCCTGATAAATTTAGCATTTACTGAGGGATCCACTTTCTACGCATGCATGTAACCGCTACTTTCCCTGAGCTCAGAGATCATTGGCAGAAGTGACAGCTGGTGCCTCGGGTTGGAGCTATAATTTTATGGTGCAGTGTCTACGGCTGGAAATGCAACCAGCAAACCACAAATGCCAAACAAATCATAAAGGAAAATGTTCCTTAGGAAGTACTTGCCAATTTCTGAGCAATTAATTAGTCCCTAACATGCACACTGACTTGTATGAATAAAACAGCCTAGGAAATTCATTTAATTAAGCATACAGTTACGATAAAATTAGGTGCTTTCCCCCTTTAGCAAAAGATCTCTCTTTCATACCCACTTCTGGCTTGCATCCTCACTCTCTGGTAGGTCTGCTTCCATTTTCCAAACTCTTACAAGGACTCTAAAGGAAATTCAGTATTCTTAGAATGAGAGGAAACTGACTGGTTATTCCAAGTGAAACTGCTTGTCTCCAAGACATTTTCCTGTTGAAATTTTCCCCAGCTTGCCATACCTTTTCTCCACTTTCTATGGAACCAAGAGAGTGGTAGTATCTGTGAGGTTCAAGACAGGATCTATTGACAAAGCTCCAGGGAAGAATGACTGTCCAAAAATGCTCCTTGGGAATAGCTTTTGTGGAAAGAAAGCAGTGCCTCCACCCCACATCTTTAGTTCTGGCAGCTCCCTATAGCGACAAAGTGAATACAGATCAGAAGGACAGGAGTGCATATCAGAATGGACCAGATGAGGAACAGCAGAGGAACATAAGATTCAGGGCAGCTCCAAACTTCTAGAAGGACTTGCCAACTCTGGTCAGTTGAAAAAGTCATTATATGAATATCTTATTTTTCTAAAATGAATGTGTGTTAGATTAAATGAAAGATATAGGAAGGGAACATGTGAACATGGGTAAAATATAGGGATTAGAAGGAGGGATTAGTGTTTTGGAAGATAACGGTGGCAAAAAACCTCAAAACAATTGTGTTTGAAATCACATACACACTGGCCTAATTGACTGGACATTCTTACATGGAATGCTACTAACCAGAGTTCTTGTTTGCATTTCCCAAGCCTAGAAAGATGATATGTAATTATCACCATTATATATTTATTTAGTGTGCTCTCTGAGATGCCCAAAACACTTGGTGACATATTTAATTAATTCATATCGCTTCTATAAAATATTTCAGGTATTTAATTTCAGTTGCTATAAGAAAAATATTTATTGATTTCTTTTTTAAAAAAGACTGCAGTTGGTAAAACTGACCCAGAGTATAAATACAGAATGAAACCTGCAGTGAGAAATGAATTCCACAGTAATACAGATAACAAGGAGAATAAAACCCAAAGTCGGAGACCTTGATATTTGATTATCTTCAGTTGTTTGGAATGCATGGTTTGAGCATGCTCATGAGAACACTGGCATGATACTGGGTAGGTTCCCTCTTTAAGGCACTAACTACTCTGGAGAGTGACTCCAAAATGTGGTTTCCCACTCCTCATTACTATGACAAATTTCACATTAACTCAGCTGTCAGACCCTTTCCCTGCTGATACAGGGTTGAAGGGTTGGCTTGGTGATCAATTCTTTGAGCTTTCAGAGAGATTTTGCAGCTTAATGGAAAGCTAATTTAAGGAAAAAAAAAAAAGAAGTTGAACTAGGATTTGCTCTAGGGACCATAACATGAATGCTCTATTGTAAGCTTCTTGATGGAAGGCATTATATTTTAAAATCCTATGGTAATACAATTAATAAATACAGAAAATGCCAGCTGATATAATAGAAAATTGTTCAAGTTCAAGACTCCAAAAATTAATCTGATGCCATTTCAAAGTGAAGCTAAAAAGATGTCCATGTTTTTAGTTGTGGAATTTAGAGTATATGATGGGGCCTACTTGGAATCCTAGTAGACAGAGGAATTAAATAATAAAATTTGCATTACTCAGATCTATCGTAGTGGTGGAAATGGACACTGCTCACCTTGTGAGCCTTGAATGAATCAATGTTGGATCACTGGCTTGCAATGGATGAAGCTTGGCAGGCATGGTCTTCCTGAAGTGGCACTCCTCTAGACCAACACATGATCCTCTTATTCCATCATAATCATACTACAGAGAATAGACCCCCATAAGGACCATAAATATTGTTTGTCTGTGCTGTACTGCAGGTGATCAAAACTCTGGCAACCAATAGGATTTATTTCTAGAGGACAGATACTACTCCAAAACAATACTAGATCAAAAAGGAAGGCTTTAAAAATTACACAGAAGTGTTTGTGGCAAAGATCCCTCTTTGTATATGTAGGACTATAGGTATTAAGATTCAGAAGCAAGCAGAACAAGTTCTGCTATACTATTTGCCAGGAATCTATGTCCTCAAAATTCCTCTCCTCATTTAGAAAAACACAATTACAAAAACTCAGCCACAGAGTTTGCAGTTTGACATGTTGCTGATTCTACATGATAATTGATCACTTCAAAACTGACAGGACTTACATTAGGCTCTTGTTCTTAGTTTTAGTTTTAACAGAGGAACCAGGAAAGAAAGAAAGATTGCTCATCAGTGGCCATATTTGGCAAAGGCAAGACTCTCTTCCCCCCATTCATTCATCCTGATAGAGATTGACACAGACCAGATGTTATTCCAATGTTAAAATTACATTGTTTTCTTAACAAAGTCAGCTTATATTACTCTTCAAGAGATCACACTAATGCTCCTTTGTATACTGTTATGAGGAGGGTGAGTTAGATCTTTCCAGAGGGCTTGCCAAGCACAAACTATAGGAAGAGTTAAGATTTTCTCAAGGCATTCACTAGCTGGCTTACAACCTACATATCTATGTGTCTCTGCAGCACATAGAGGATTTCAAGTCATTGAGATATATATGTATATAACCTCTTTTAGTAATTTCTGATACTTGGAAGAAATTACAGCTACTTGTTCTTCAGGTAGGTTGAGAGCTAGCGATTTCATTGGCGAGAGCTTTTTTGTTGCTTATTTTCTTTGTCCTTTCCTCTCAGGTCATGGTGACCTTAAATTATGATTCCAATGCTTAAGAGTTTTATGTGTGCTATTTTTCCCATGTAACATCTGGAACTTGGAAGGTAAAAATTCCAAATCAAGGGCCAGAATCCATATGGGCTCAGCACATGTAAACCATAATTTTGGAAGCTTAGTCCCTCTTAGCCCCCTTATCATTGCTGCATTCCCACTTACTATATCACCTCTGTGGCCTTGATGGCAAGTTTGGGAACTGAGAACTCCTGAAAATGCCAACAAGAAGTCATCTTCAGGGGATTCTAATAGTAAAATGCCAAATGAAGACATTCCTTGCTGACCAAGTCACCATAACTCTTAAACTATTGCCGTGAGCCAGAAGAAGGAATTTTTTTCTTTTAGCTTTAGAGACTTTGTCCTTAATTGACTTCATGCTTCTTATTACTCACAATATTCATTTTTATATAGTCGGTTTATATTGTAGAAAACAACCCACTTAAATATTTATATATGATAAAACTGGTGAGTATGAGTGAGATTATAAAACAAGTTAATATATTTAATATTACAAAGAATGCTAACATTTCTTTATTTCCACACAACACTCTCTTCTCTTCTTTTATTCTCTTCTCTTTTTGCCTTTAAGCAAAATAAAAAAGACTCAAAGTAAGGGCGAGAATTATAATGCCAAAATACTCAGGAATATCATTCAAATCTTGAATGGAGCCCCCTCACTCCCTCAAAAAAAAAAAAAAAGAAAAAAGTTATCCATAAATAATGTACTTCTCCTTCAAGATTACTAGGTTATGTAAGATAAATGCCACCATTTTCTCCTCATGCTACTTAATCTAAGAAGTCTTATGATTTTCTGTTTTTCAATTTCTTATGTTTTCAATTTCTTGTGACTTGTCAAAGGTATGACTGGTTGGGGTCTAATCAATATTTTTCTACTCATTCAACACTATTTGGCTCTAAAACCAAAACAAAATTCAATTTACAAATATATTATTTTTGTGGTAAATTTTAGATTGTCTATTACTCCAAACCAGAGATTTTAATTCTAATGTTTATTATGGGGAGAAATGAGAATTAAGCTTGATGTTGATGATCAACCACAGCAAAATTATCTCCAGTTAGGAAACACCAGTCTAGATTGAAGGTACAGTATGTTTCCACTTTCCCTGAATGACTACATGGTATTTTACTAAGCTTTGCCTTTGTAAGTACACACAGAAGGGTTCTTGACTATTCTGGCTTGAAGAACTTATGCTGAAATGAGTCATGTAAACCATGGCAGAGAGTCACAAAACTGGAAACATGGAAGGCTGTATGGTCATAGAAACAACTTACCAGTAGAGTACCCTGAAGAAGACTTCTTGTTAGCATTTGCATGAGTTCTTGGTCCCCAAACTTACCATCAAGGCAGAGGTAATAAAGTCAATGGGAAAGCAGCAATGATAAGGGGGTCAGGAGGTCATAACACAAACTATTGGAGGAGTTAAGATTTTCTCAGAGCATTCTCTAGCTGGCTTACAACCTACATATCTATGTGCCTCTTTGCAGCACATGGAGGATTTCAACACTGAACATTTGAACATTAGATATACAAAAGCATGTGTATATGCATGCATGCTGGTGTGTGTACACATGCTGGTGTGTGTACACATGCAGGTGTGTGCACCCTAGACCTTTTTGCTATACTCTCCTTAGAGGATGTGTTTCCAAAGATTAGATCAGCACCATGGAGCAAAGTGCAAGGAATGAAAATTAATCCAGTGTTAACAGCTTTATACAGTAAGAAGAGTAGGTCAAAATGTTTAAAATTCTCATTGGGATCTATGAACAATTTTTTATGCTATCCTCTCCACCTCAAATGTCCTACTTCCACATCCTTGCATGTCCAAATCTTGCTCAATCCTTTTAGATATAGCTGTTAGGACACCCCTTCACAAAGCTATCTGTGATTTATCACTCAGAATTACCTCTTTTCTGAATTTACCATCAGATTTTTTTTTCTGTAAATTCACATGGTATAGATCACTTCCTGACTTGTATGGTGATTATGTTTCTACCTGATTGTTAATAGTGAACTATAAACATCTTCAGAACAAAATCCCTGTCTGCTTCAACTTTGCATTTCTGAACAGAAGGGGAAACAATCAAGAAATATTTACTGAATGAAAATATATAATGGTGGCCATATATTTTATCCTTTTTTTCTAAGCTAATAGCATTTCTCCCACTCTTAAAAGGCATATGCAGAAATCACCAAGGGTGATGTGACAGCATAACATTAGCAAAGTTTAAAAGTACACAAGAGCTAAACTGTGGATACCCACACAAACAGGGAGAGACCTACTTCCTGGTGTCAATGAAGTTACAGCTCTAAAGAGCCAATATGTCATTTAACTTAAAAGTCACTGTTCATGAATTGCAATTACCCTCTGGCCTGCAAGCATGTGTTCATAGCTAAGAAATTTTCTCTAGGCCCAGGTAGAATATATTGCTGGCTTTTCCAGGGGAACCTAATGCCAAATAGAATGGCACCTACATAAGCAACTTGAGGCATGCTTTAAAAAGTGTCCCTGTGATAAGCCACAAGAAATGACAGACTATGTTGAGGAACTCAGTGACTCTACAGCCATGCTAGGCTTGGAGCCCACTCAGACAACAACATGGGATTGTTGTTTTTAAGCCAATTGCTCACAGTCGATAAAACAAAAGGATTAAACTTTTGACAGACTTTCCCTATTCTCACCAACTGGCTAATGCTAGTGCTGCTTTGCTCAGGCCTCCTTAAGCATGTTTACTTGCAATTCCTTCCAAATGTCACTTACTAGAAACTGCATTCCTGATTCTGGAGGTAATAATCCTGGAGACACAGCTTTCATCAGCTAATGGGTAGTGACTCAGAGTATATCCAGAGACAAACAAAGAGCGTGGAAGATTGGAGCAAACAGCTAAAGAACTTTGTTGTGGTATATTTAGAAAGCAGGCATTCTGTTCCCCAATAACATTGTGCTAATATTGGTGCTTTCCATTTACTGGATTTGATTGCCAGCAAAACCTAAACAGAAATGTTTTACATCCATAAACTACTCCCAAATCATTGGTCTGAAAAAATGCCATTCTGTAATATGCCTACTGCTAACACTTCCATTAGTTGCCCAAGAGAAATGCAAGAATAGCTTAGAGGAGTCTTAGCCAAAAATGTATAATTCTGACATATGGAGAAAACCAATGCAATAATTTACAAAAGATTAACTGTTAAAGTGCTGCTAAAGGTTGGGGGGATTACTTTAATCAAATGCCTGCATTCTAATATGGTGAGGGTTATTTTATTTTGAGACAGAGTCTTGTTTTGTCACCCATGCTAGAGTGCAGTGGCATGACCATGGCTCACTGCAGCCTCAACCTTCTGGGCTCAAATGATCCTCTCACCTCATCCTCTGGAGTAGCTGGGACTACAGGCATGAACTACCACACCTGGCTAATTTTTTAATTAAAAATTTTTTTTTTTGTAGAGGTGAGGTTTCACTATGTTACTCAAGCTGGTCTCAAACTCTTGGGCTCAAGTGATCCTCTAGCCTTGGCCTCCCAAAGTGCTGGGATTATAGGTGTGAGCCACCGTGCCCAGCTGGTGAAGGTTGAAAACAATTTTACAAACCACATTTAAGGGAGGAAGAAAAACATGTAGAAAGATCCGTGTGTTCTTTAGATGACATTTGAAAAATGCACACATGCTTTTAAAAGCCATTTGTTGCAGTTACTCTTCAGGAGGTATGCTTAAATGTCTGTTCAGAAAACATCTTAAATTTGGGATACATTGTTCTGTCTTTTAAGATTGCTTTAGACTGCTACTTACTTTAAAAGAATTGTGAGATTACTCTAGGTGTATGTTTATAAAAAATTCAAAGTTCAGAAAATTCCTATAAGCCCCTTAAGAGCATTTTAATTGTAGCATTTTTCCTATGATCCTTTAAGAAAATCAGCTACGGGTTTTCAGATTATGTTTCCACCCCAGTTGAGAGTAACCACAATGACAACTATGTACTGCAATTTGCAGCAGAAATGACTACACATTTCTGCCCTTAGCTGAAAGAAAAACAACCATATGGACCTTGTTGTTAGCCTGTGCTCCATTAGCTAATTAAATTTACAAAGCCCAACCAGTAAGAGAACATGGATTAGCCCCATTCTAATGACTCTATCCCTTTGGCGGAGCTAATGTTGTCTTGTTTCAGAGCAGACTACAGAAACTTGACTTACTTTGAATAGGTCAGACAGGTTAGTCCAACAGAAATACAATGCAAGCCACATATATATGCAAAAAGATAAAGGTGAAAATTTAATAATAACTTTTATTTACTCAATATATCCAACATATCATAATCTTAACATATAATTAATATAAATTTTAAGATTTTTATATTCTTTTTTTCATACCAAATCTTTGAAATCTGGTATTTATGGTTACTGCACTTCTTAATGTGGGTTAGCCACATGTCAATGATTCAATAGCTACGTATGACTAGTGGCTACCATATTGAATGGTACAGGATTGAGTGGTGAGATGTGCCATTCCATCTTCTTTCCATTGTTCACACTCATAATCTATTTCAGGAGTTCAGTGCTTCACTTTTCATACATGCATGTCAGCTGGGCATATAGTCATTTTAAATTTTGAATTAACCTGAAGATGAAAGAACAGTGGCCAGCTTATTTCCTCTTAAGAAAAACTCTCTCTAGTTAAAAATACAACATGCATAAGTATGTGAGGTAATGTATAATTATTAATAGCTCAATTTAGCCTTTCCATAAGGTATACCTATTTGAAAACCTGTTGTACATCATAAATATATAGTTTTCATCAATTTAAAAATAACTTAAAAATAAATAAAAACATCATTTTAAGTGTAAAAAGTGCTAGGGGCAAAATAAGGCCCTCTCTCTAGCCTATTGACCCATTTTGAAGTAAATGATTACAGCTGTGGAATGCTTCAAGGAACTTAAGGTATGATGTGACAGCTTGAGTTTGAAAGTCTTCTCTCGTTCTTTTTTATGACTGCATAGTATTCCATGGTGTATATGTACCACATTTTCTTTATCCAGTCTATCACTGACTTTGCAGGGACATGGATGGAGCTGGAGGTCATTATCCATAGCAGACTAACAAAGGAACAGAAAACCAAACACTGCAGGTTCTCACTTACAAGAGGGAGCTAATTGATGAGAACACATGGACACACAGAGGGGAACAACACACACTGGGGCCTTTCAAATGGTGGAAGGTGGGAGGAGAGAGAGGATGAGGAAAAATAACTAATGGGTACTAGGCTTAATACCTGGATGATGAGATAATCTGTACAACAAATCTCCATGACACAAGTTTACCTATGTAGCAAACCTGCGCTTGTACATCTGAACTTAAAAGTTGAAAAAATATCTTGAAAAAAAAAAGAAAAAGTCTTTTCCTAAATTTAGGCAACATTCTATTTCAGTTGAGCTGTGTATAACTGGCCCATGGGTGCAGTGATCACATTTTCCTACCTAGAAAGGGAAACATGATCTTACAAAGGAATTATTTGTCCTTGTATGATTTGGTGACACAAAAATTCTCATTGGGGCATGAAAATAAAACATATTTAATGAAAAGATTTGATTGGAAAAAATAAAGTTACAGAAAACTAGATTGTTTTCAGAGAATTCAACAAACTTAGGGTGAATAAACACTAAAGTTCTACTTCACAATTATAATTGAATCAACAAATGGATAGAAGCTATGAAGAACCAATTAGGTTGTGTCCTTACCTAATTTCTGGAATGCTAGTGTGAATAAGCCTGTGCCATGACAAATATCAGAACTGTGGACAATTACTGAATTTTAGTCTTAAAATCAGGGTACTTTCCTC
Organism: Gorilla gorilla gorilla; assembly: GCF_029281585.2. Lineage (NCBI taxonomy): Eukaryota > Metazoa > Chordata > Mammalia > Primates > Hominidae > Gorilla > Gorilla gorilla. Next base: position 99,567,892 of record NC_073236.2, on the reverse strand, counting down.
AACTTCTAGAATCAAAAGATGTCACTTCATCATCTTGGAACATTTATTTTAATCTGTCCTGAATGTAATTATTTGATCAAGCTATTGTCACAAAATCCTATTAACTCAAAGAGTGATTGCATTATTCACTCCTTACTCATTTCTTGATTTCAGTGCTTATTAAATGAAAGTTTTCAGGCAGCCAAAATGAAGGATAACCTTAAGGATTCTTCCTTCTTTTTAATTTTAGGAATTGTATACTGTAGTTTATCATAACAACATATCTAGGCTGCAGAAATTCAGGGAAGGCCTGAGGGTTTTAATAAAAATTAAAAACAAGACCCATCAAATGATCCAAACACTTCCTTTGCTTATCTTAAAACACAAGAATCAGAACCAGCAGAATGAGTTTTCGGCCTGGGAACAAAATGTCAGAGATAAAATTGGTATACTATTTTCACCCCTACGATCTACATGGTTGAGGGGGTTTGAAGGAAGTGAAGAATCAGATATGTTTCTGAACCAGGACTCAAAAACAAGTTTTATAATTGCAATATCTTCTTAAGAGCTCGGTGACAATGGTTTTCATTTTTTTCTTAGATTCTTTTAAGAGGTGCCACATTGTAAATGATCATAATGGCACAAAATGTGAATTCATGTGGAAAAAACAGGCATTAATGATTCTGAATTGCAAAGTAATACAGAAGAGCTGGATTCTGAAGGGAAGAAGTCTTAACTAATTTACTTCAAAGTATTTTCCTTATGATGTATGAAAAAGAATGATAAGATAAAAATCTATTTAATTAAGACCAAAAACATCTCTGTAGGTTTAAAATAAAATTTGTATGTGGTAAGAAAGCATTGTGTCATGGTTACTTATGGGCATTTTTTCTTGGTTAGTGATACATAAAATAATGGTATATACAATCAATGCTGTCTTAGGTTCAATTAAAGATGATGTGACTCCTACATCTACTTTATTTCCTAGGGCCTTTTTTTCCAAGTGATATGTTCCATCCACTGGGAGCAATTTTCAGCTGGCCAGACACCTTCCCATTATCCCTGAAGCAGTGTGATTTTATCCTTTTACATGAACAATGCCCTTAGGGAGAATGACAAAGATACTGGCTTTCTGAATGGCAATATATTGGATGGTCTTATCTATAACTTTCTTATTTTTCCTATACAAATGTTGGGTTCTATTTCTTGAATAAGTTATATAGAAGTCATGATTACAGTTTCATAAAAAAAAGTGATCCAAGGTATAACAAAATATTTTTTTAACCTTGGGTTTTCAATATAACTACTCGAAATGACTTTAAATGCTACACAAAATATATTTTTATATTAAACAAATCCACATTAAGAAAATGAAAATAATATAAAATGATTGCTCAAAAAATATGGGCATAATGTCCCCATATTACAGATTCTGGCTCCAAGTTTCTAAGTCATATAATGGGAATCATGTCTTCTGGAATGTTTGGTTTAACGATGTGTAGTGCCAGGGCTAGAAAATGTGTTAAGCTGGTGAAACAACTACCCTTTCCCTTTTTTTAGTATTTCTAGAGTGTTGAACCTGTTTTACTTAGAGTGTTTTCTAAAATAAGGCACCAAAATATGTGCTAGGGCTGCACATATTCAAAGTATGCTGCAGCTCTGGGAAGTTGGGCAGATTGAAGTAACCTTAGGGTCCATGAACCAGACCTCCTTCACAGCCACAGCACTGCAAGAGCTTCCTCTCTTCTTGTAAACCAAGCTATCAAAGATAACTGTTACATACATGTATATTCACCTCTGACACCTACAGCCAAGGAATGAGATGAGAACATGAAGGAGGAAGTTAGGCGCAGGAAAAATAAAGGGTGTTAGTAGTGTCCAGCTTGTAGAAAGAACTCAAATTATGCCTCAGTCCAGTTCCTCAAGTTTCTCTCTGGGCCTCTTGCTTTCTAGTTCCAGCTCTCTTTTCATAGTCAAGGTTCCAAAGGCCCACCTCCTCTCCTCATCAAATCCTTTTTGCAAAAACAGATCTAAAATCTCAGATATACACATGACAGATAACTGCTTGAATTTCTCTTAGGAATCACTAGGTACTTGTAAATCACTGGAGAGTCAATCTGAAGTCAAATGAATACTCCCTGAATATTAGTCTTTCAGGTATCACTGGGCAGGAAGGGAAGGGAATGGAGAGAGATTCTGGGCCATGTGTGTAAGAGGGAGGGCAGCTTGTCTGAGAATCCAACAGGAACTCCTTTTTTTCTAGGCATCGTCCAGAGATTTTGGTTACAATACTTGGAGGTAAAATTATACAGAGGGTAATGGTTTTCTCTTTGGCACATCAATCAACTCTGCTCTATGATCCTATAAACAGGAAAGAGTTGACAAATTTGGGCACCAGAGGAATCCTTGGGGCTCTCAGCAGTTTCCTCTTCTTACCACAATTCAAAGCAAACAAGAGTTGAAATGAGAAACCAGAGGGCAATTAGTGTCCTTTTTTTCTTTCTCCTCTCATGTATCCATTTAGGCTTTAATGCACTTTAAAGAATTCAGAACACTGAGCACCAATAAATGCTTACTTTTCAAGGGAAAAGAATCGAAGAATGTCAAATTTGGAGGCCTTTGAGATGGTTTAGTCCAGATGTCAGACATCATTCATTTAGTAATTAGTTACAAATTCAGTAATTATTTACAAATACCAATTATATGCCAGACGCTGTTCTGAGAACTGGCTATAGATCAGTGAAACAAAAGAAGAAAAAAAAAATCCTTGTCCTGTCCTTGAGATGAGACAGGTGCATGTAATATATAATAATTAAAGTAAAGTATTTAGTATGCTAGATGTGCTATGAAAAGAGTACAGGAAAGCTAGGGAGATGAGGAGTAATGAGGTGAGAGATGGCAGTTGAAATCTGAAATAGGATCATCAAGGTAGGCCTTTCTGAGAATGTGACATTTGAGAAAAGAGTGCAAGGAAATGAACAAGTTAGCCATCTGGGTTATTTGAAGGGGAGGCAGGGGCAAAGACAGTCCAGACAGTACACACATGTGCTAAGACAGGAGCGCCTCACCTGTGTAAGGTTTAAGGACATTTCTATGGCTGGAGAAAAATGATCCTGGAGGAAAGGTGAGAGGTAAGAGTAGAGTGAGGGGAAGTGGTTGGTGGGGCCAGATCACGTGGGCCATGTAGACTCTTGAAAGGACTTCTGAGCGAAATAGGGAGCCACTGGAGGATTTTTAGCAGTGAAGGGATATAACTTGACTTATGCTTTAACACTTAGGAAGACAGAGTGTAGAGTAATAGACGCTGGCCCATGGGTAGATGTGGTCATTCGAGTCTGCGGAAAGTCTCTTCTGATTGCTTCTATTTTCTCAGGGAGACAGGAAGCAAAGCAAGATCATCAGCTGACAGTAAGACACAGGAGGGGAGGCACTGGACATCTGAATGGGGAGAAGAAGGCTTGACTGAAATAGCTGAGACAGTGGCAGAGGAAATGGACTAGGGAAATACAGATTGACTTATGACATCATCAAGTGCCTACTACTTAATATTGCCTCTGTATCCACAGCTCTCAAATCTCCAGGCAGCCTCTATTGATTGATCTGAGTCGGCAGATGAGTTGGCGGGTGAGAGAATGTAGTTCTAATCTAATCTAATTCCGCTTTAGTAAACTGAGGCCTAGACAGTGCCTTTTAAACATCTATCTATCTTTGGGGAGGCTTTAAATTACGAATTACCAATCAGCTATGGCTCCAGTAAGGAAAACATATACAGTACCTATTTAAATATCATGTACCAAGAGGGCCTGACAACTAATGCTCTTGGGAATTTATGCTGTAAGAGAAGTGTATGAAGAGCTGCAGATGAGTGCCTGAAACAAGAGCTTTATTAACACAGCAGGAAGAAGACACCTGCTAGCTGGATTTTCACTGAACTCATAGCTCTTTGCATTTGGGCTCAAGGTCTTAATCTTCTACAAGTAGTGACTTCAGTTTCTAAAGGTTTCAAGGAGATCATCCAGTGCTTGTCTTTTGAATAGACTGGCATGACTTTTAAACAGGACCCAACCAAATCACATTTGATTTCAAGAAATTGAAGGGATAATTAAGAAAGTGTTAGTCACTACTGAATGTAGTGTATATGCTTTCTTCGGAATTTTAAGGTGGGAAAAAGGCCCATTAAGTCATCTTAAAAGGGCTCTTGCTGTAAAATGAAAGGTGGAGAAGGGGTAAATCTGAAATGCAAATGAATTTCCTGTTTCACCAGAAATTCAGTATTATCTAATGAATGCTGAGTAATCAAAGCACTTATTGTCATTTCTGCACCCACACTGGGAAATGGTTTTTGACCTTTAGATTCCCTACTCTTCTGAATTGCTTCTCATCAGCTCTCTCCTTATTCTCACTCCCACTCAGTTTACTTCTTGGAAGGCCTGTTGACCTTTACCTTTTTGTCATGTACAGAATACAGAATGGTTATGTATATAAGGTATCATTAACATCATAAGGCTACATGCAATTATAAAAGAAGATGAGGGATAACTTACACAGGACATAGTCCTTGCTAGATTTTATCAAGACCCTCATTTTCTAGTGGTATATCACCTTTGGAAAAGCCAGGCCATTCTGAAGTAGGTCTTTGTCTTTCCAGTCTAGAAATAATTGTTATGTCAAGTTCAATGATAAAATGAATGGCTGCCATTGGCTGAGGACCTACTGTGGGGCATGGAGCTAGTGGGCATCTCTCCAGTCATTTCACAACAACCCTGCTCATCTCTTCCTTTTAATTATTTTACTGTGCATACTCATGAGATCTGAAACTCATGTACGTTGGCACCTTTAACATAACTACACTAGTTCTTCCTATAAAGTTTTCTAATGATAGTGGAACTTTTAAATTCAGTTTAGTTTTTGACATTTTATTTGTCTTTCTGAGAAGCCAGTAGGACTTCAAAATGTTGGGCTTTTCCAATAGACAGCTGAAACCGTAGACCTGAAGTTTACAAAAATGATTAGAGCTAAAGGTATAGATGGGAAAGTCATCAATGCTGAAGTGATAGTCATTATGTGTAAATTTAGCAAAGGAAAGATACTTGGAGGCATGCTAAGTAGCTGAAGAAGGCATCTTGGAAGATTTTCATGTTTAGGTGGTGGGAAGAGAAACACAAGCCAGAAAAGAATCCCTCAGGGGCAATGAGAAAAGCTGAGCAGCAGACCCTGTAAAGTTATGGAAGTGAAATGAATGGATCCTGAAGGTATTTCAAATGGTTTGGACTATCAGGGTCAAAAAAGAACTTCTGGAAATCTGGACTTGGACAAAATCAGTCATCCTTAAGGGGCTGGATTCAGCAAAGAGGTAGGTGAAAAACCCAGGTTCTAGGGTCCTCTTTTATTTCATGGGAGTGATACAGAATCTGGATCACTTTAGAAATAAAGCAAAATAATTTTTCTGAAGATGTGAACAGTGAAGTGATGTGTCACACACTAAAAACATAAAAGATGATGCATGAATAAAATAGGGAACAGCATCACTAGTTAATGCCCACATAATATCATAATTCTATACCTAATCCAAATTTGATGAACAAAATATATTTAGAGCATAAATAAAACATTTTCAGTTGTTCATAATATATTCTCCAATGCACTGTATTTGTCTTGGTTTGAAAAATCCATAAAGATTTTATGTAATTTAAATAAACAATGAAGAGAGGAAGAGGAGGAAAAGGATTTTAATATGGCCCAGAGAGAGAGACAGAGAAAGAGACATAAATCCCAGTTAATCTAAGGGAAGACTTTTAAGTCATAGTTCCTCATTCTGGCGACTTATCTGTTACTTATTGCCAGGTGCTAAACAGAAGAGATGCAATATCTTTTTTTTTTTTTTTTTTTTTCCTGAGACAAGTCTCGCTTTGTCGACAGACTGGAATGCAGTGGTGCGATCTTGGCTCACTGCAACCTCTGCCTCCCGGGTTCAAGCGATTCTCCTGCCTCAGCCTCCCATGTAGCTGGGACTACAGGTGTATGCCACCATACCCAGCTAATTTTTGTATTTTTAGTAGAGACGGGGCTTCGCCACGTTGGTCAGGATGGTCTGTATCTCCTGGCAATGTGTCTGTGTGGTCCTCCCAAACTCCTGGGATTACAGATGTGAGCCACCATGCCTGGCCGAGATGCAGTATCTTGAAGGCATCAGGGATCCTGTTGTTTCTCTTCAGATCTATAAATCTTCTGCCTTCTGAAGGCATTAGGAGCACCTCAAAGAAAGCAAGATGGAGCATTAACAAGTGAAGACTCTTCTTCTTTTCTTTTCTTTCTTCTTGCTTGCTCTTTTCTCTTTCTGCATCAACAATTTCAAATTCTTGGGCAGAGAATTGCTTGAACTCAGAGTTCCTCTGTATGCAACAGTGCTTCCTTCTGCTATCAGCCACATGTAGACTTAGTTGAAGAGTCCTATGTGTAGATTCATAAATTTAGGGCAACAAAGCATGTGTGTGTGTAGGGGGGTTGGGCAAGAGAGCTAAGGCTAAGTCAGGGCCAGAAGTTGCCTATAAGTAGCTCTGTAAAGCACCCATGTCTGATTTGTGGAGGTGACATCATCATTAGCTGCAGCTCAATACTGACCAGAATTTAAGGTACTATGCCATAGCTTTAAGTCTTCATAATTTAAAGATGACTAAGTTGTCTCCTCTCTGTAGGTCTCTACTTTGAGTTAGATGACTTCAGAAATGATCACACATTTCATGTCAAATTTCCAGGCCTCAAATTCCTGTTCCCAGTGATATGAGTACCCATAGATAATTCACTGGTAAGATCACAGAGTGACCCAGGAATGAAACCTACCATTGAAGATGTTTATTTAGAGCTGCATCCACTGTCTACAGCCAAGGGAAATAGCCTTTTCTAGACTGGATATATTTGACCAGTAGATGGAGTAAGTGGATCCCAGAACCACCAACTAACCACCCAGAACCTGCTGATCAATGCTGTTGTCTTTCAATATTCTATCAAAAAGGGACAATGCCATCACCAACAACTAAATCTCGAGCTTAAGGTGCATCTTTGGCAGGTGAATGTCATGTGTGACAGTTACTCATGGATGAATGAATAACCGAAAGGGGCACCAGCAGTAGCAAAGTACTAAGATACTGAGGAAACTTGGGGTACTTAACCAAAGCCCCTTCATTTCTTCACAATTATGCTTAACACCAACCAGCCCAGCATCTGACAAACAATCCCAAGCACATTTTTTTCCCTCATCATCTCAAATATTTTTTCAAAAGTGATCATTTTACTCTGTGTTTTGGTAGAAGGGGCGAAGTCCACTTTGCAGCTGGTACAACAGAAACTAGAGCTGCATCAATTCTCTCACACTGCCAAGCCTTTCTTCTGGCAGAAGCGCTGGGGATATTACACTGGGGATAATTCATCAAGCTTGCTTTGGGTGTTCCAAATTTGCAAGCTGTGGCTAATTTCCAGAGACTTCAGGGCAATAATCTCTGCTTTCCTAAAAGAAAGAAAAACAGTAACCACACCACCTTTCAATTAAATGGGTCATGGAAAATGAATAGCCGCAGATGATCACGGATATTCAGAAATCCTCAGAAAACCTAAGTGTGTAGCCAGTGGTAGAAATGATGACTGTGTGGCTGAAGCCCCATTTGATGAGGGCTAGGAATCTGGCATCTGCGTCTGCCTCCACATTTGTTTCTCCCCATACATTTTCCATGTATGAATAAGCACACATATGCACATGTGAAGCCTCACATGTTCAAGACCAAAACATATTGCTGGATATTAACAAAAGGAATTATAGCCTCTTCAGCTATGAATCAGGTGGAGTTTTCCTCACAGTCTCTGGAGTCTGCTTTGCCCACAGAAAAGCAGACTTCCTTCCCAGTTCAGTAAGCCATGCTGGAGAGTTGCCCTCAACCCCACAACTCTCCCCAAATATATCTGCTGTCTTTTATGCTTTCCAGGCCCCACGTTCAGAAGTTGTTTAGCAGATCATTTCTTTGTAAACTATCTTTTTTTTTTTTTTTTTTCCTCTTTTCTGAGATGGAGTCTTACACTGTCTCCTGGGCTGGAGTGCAATGGCGCAATCTTGGCTCACTGCAACCTCCGCCTCCTAGGTTCAAGTATTCTCCTGCCTCAGCCTCCCGAGTAGCTGGGATTACAGGTGCCCAACACCACACCTGGCTAATTTTTTTTTTTGTATTTTTAGTAGACATGGGGTTTCGCCAGGCTGGTCTCGAACTCCTGACTTCCTGATCCGCCTGCCTCGGCCTCCCAAAGTGCTGGGATTACAGGCATGAGCCACTGCATCCGGCCTGTTTGTTTGTATATTATCTTAACTCATATACTGGATCAGTATTTTTTTGAGAATTTCCAGGCCAACATTCAGAAGAATAACATATGGTAGGCATTTTAAGCAATTAATGGATAAAGGAAGGGATATTTGAGGGCTGTCTCATCCCAAACTACCTTAGTTTTTTACTCTGGATTTTCCTTTCTATGGATATGTCAATGATTTTACCGGATCAATTCTCATGGAGCAGTGGACTAGTTTGGGATGGTCCCTACTTTCAATTTCAGGAACACTGTAAAGTCAAACAGAACCTTATGAGTTTTATATTTGCTAGTTCTTTTTGTGCTATGTATTTATTATATGTGTGATTTAATAGTTTCAATTCTTTTCTCTGCTAAAGTATTTATGAGTTGTAGCACAGAGAAAGAGCTCAATATATGCTAATTATTATTATTAATATTATTATCTTTAGAGATAGGATCTTACTCTGTCTCAGGCTGGGGTGAAGTGGTGTGTTCATGGCTCACTGCAACCTTGAATTCCTGGACTCAAGCTATCTTCCTGCTTCAGCTTTCCTAGTAGCCGGGTCTAAAGGTACACACTGCTATGCCCAACTAATTTTTTTAAAAATGTTATGTAAAGACAAGGTCTCGCTTTGTTGCCCAGGCTGGTCTTGAACTCCTGGCTTCAAGCAATCCTCCTGTATCAATGTAGTGTTGGCATTACAGGTCTGAGCCACTGTGCTTGGCCTATGTTAGCTACTATTATTATTACTACCTTATAATTGCTAAAGCCATCTACCTGAAAATCTATTCCAATCATTCCATAGTTCTCAGCTCCAAAACCAGTAGAGATTTGTTTTTTCATAATCCTACCAAACTCCTCTGCACTGGTGTCATATCTGACAAAATACCCAGAATTCATTGCCAATGGGTGATCATGGGTTGATATATAAGCCTTCCCAGTGTATGCTTTTTTTCACAATTTTTTAAAAATTTTACTTTAAATTCTGGGATACATGTGCAGAACGTGCAAGTTTGTTACATAGGTATACGTGTGCCATGGTGGTTTGCTGCACCTATTGACCCATCCTCTAAGTTTCCTCCCCTCAACACCCACCCACCAATAGGCCCTGGTGTGTGGTGTTCCCCCTCCCTTCTCCATGTGTTCTCAATGTTCAACTCCCCCTTATGAGTGAGAACATGTGGTGTTTGGTTTTCTGTTCCTGAGTTAGTTTGCTGAAGATGATGGCTTCCAGCTTCATCCATGTCCTTGCAAAGGACATGATCTCATTTTTTCATGGCTGCAGAGTATTCCATGGTGTATATGTACCACATTTTCTTTATCTAGTCTATCATTGATGGGCATTTATATTGGCTCCATGACTGCTATTGGAAATAGTACTTCAATAAACATACATGTGCATGTGTCTTTATAGTAGAATGATTTATATTCCTTTGAGTGTATACCCTGTAATGGGATTGCTTGATCAAATGGTATTTCTGATTGTAGATCCTTGAGGAATCGCCACACTGTCTTCCACAATGGCTGAACTAATTTAAATTCCCATCAACAGTGTAAATGCATTCCTATTTCTCCATTGCGTCGCCAGTCTCTATTGTTTCTTGACTTTTTAATAATTGCCATTCTGAATGGCATGAGATGGAATCTCACTGTGGTTTTGATTTGCATTTCTCTAATGACCAGTGATGTTGAGCTTCTTTTCATATTTTTGTTGGCTGCATGAATGTCTTCTTTAGAGAAGTGTCTGTTCAGATCCTTCACCCACTTTTTGATGGGGTTATTTTTTTCTTGTAAATTTGTTTACATTCTTTGTAGATTCTGGATATTAGATCTTTGTCAGATGGATGGATCGCAAAAATTTTCTCCCATTCTGTAGGTTGCCTGTTCACTCTGAGGATAGTTTCTTTTGTTATGCCAAAGCTTTTTAGTTTAATTAGATCCCATTTCTCAATTTTGGCTTTTGTTGCCATTGCTTTTGGTGTTTTCATCATGAAGTCTTTGTCCATGCCTAGATATTGCCTAGGTTTTCTTTTAGGGTTTTTATGGTTTGGGGTTTTACATGAAAGTCTTGAATCCATCGTGAGTTGATTTTTGTATAAGGTGTAAGGAAGTGCTCCAGTTTCGGTTTTCTGCATATGGCTAACCAGTTTTTCTACCACCATTTATTGAATAGGAGATCATTTCCCCATTGCTTGTTTCTGTCAGGTTTGTCAAAGATCTGATGGTTGTAGATGTGTGCTGTTATTTCTGAGGTCTCTGTTTTGTTCCATTGGTTTATATATCTGTTTTGGTACCAGTACCATGCTGTTTTGATTACTGTAGGCTTGTAGTATAATTTGAAGTCAGGTGCATGTTATTTCTTGACCTGAATCTTTCCTTTGGGCTTCAGTTTTTATTAGGCTTTTCCTTTGTCCTGTATAGTTTCTTGGATGCTTCTCTTCTCTACACTCAAGGTTTTCTTTCTGTTGTTGTTGTGTAGGCAACACAACAGATGTCATCTTTTGGGAGGCTTCCTAATGCTGCTTTTGGTGTTCTTGTGAGCTCAGAGGATTCCTACTTTAGAGTGAACTGTAATGTCAACCTCTACCCTAGACAATGAGTAGGAACCATATTCAATAGAAGAAGAAGGTGCGGCTTTGCTAAAATTATCCCATCTGTCAGTCTGTGAAACCACTAGTTTGAAGATTGTAATCACAACATTGACACACATAATGTTAATTTCAATCAGTTACATAACTTAATTGATAAGTCAATCTAAATCATACCTGCATGGCAACAGAACTAGGGTTAGAAAGTGAAAAATACTGTTAAGTAACCATATACTTCTCTTAGATTTGATCTGGCAGCAGACATTTCTGTATTCTGAGATAAAATAGCTGTGGTAAACAGATTGTGTGAAGGCATGCATTTGCATCCAGGCCTACAGGACCAATATTAAGAGAAAGGGAACAATTAATTTGTCTCAGTGGGGTAGTAAAGAGACACAGCCTTCAGAATACTATGGGAGGTTATATTTCAACTTCTTACAGTTAGTTTGTAAATCTAACTGTAAGACTGGCATTGTTATTAATGAAAGTTTCAGCTAAGAATGAATTAGATCTAAGTTTCACTTTATCAGTATTTATTCTTCCTGCCACCTATTAAGGGCACCTGAACTGCTAGGCTTACATAAAAATGTCCCATTTCCTGTTGCTAGCTGTGCTTTGCTTTGATAAACTCATTGCAAATTGCATGTAATTACTGTATTGTGAAGAAGGGAGTGGCAATAAATTAGGCGCAGCATTTTTGAATAAAACTAGGCCGCTAGAAATACTGTTTCTAAATGACAAAAAATTTGATATGACCAAGTAGGTTAAAATTACCATTACATATTTGATTGCTACAAAATTAATTGTGGTTTTTACAATTACTTTTTAACATTTTGCCACTACTTTTAATATTTTGCCATTACTTTTAATATGGCCCACTTTTAATGGCAAAAACTGCAATTAATTTTGCACCAACCTAATATCGTATATAGAATTTTCTGTATATAAAGCAAAGGGGAAAAAAAAGGAGGCATATAGACCTTAGCTTATGTACTTTATGATTATAAATGATTACATTTATCTAGTGACCATAATGCTTTATGAAAGATGAAAACATTCTTCTGGGGGAAAAAAACCAAAACAAAACAAAACTAATTAACATCCTTGCTTGCAGAGATTGGTAGACCTGTTTCTTCTATTTTAGATTTCAGCAGGACACCCCTATCGTTGGATGAAAAATGCTGACTTGCATGTTCTGGGAATCTTGGCTCACCCCGAGGCTAACAGCACAGTGCCCTGGCTGTGTGCCCAACGTTTGTGGCAGGGAGTTACCCCTGAGTGCTTTTTTTAACTTACACTAAAGTTTTGACTTAGAAAGCAAGATCAGCTAGTGTTTCACAGGAAACTGGGCTTTCCCTCTGTAACACTCAAAGTCAAATCGTATTTCTCCCTGCAACCCTTGATTGGCCTCCTTGGTCTGATATAATCTCCATAATCATAAAGATCTTTGTTGGAGAAGTTAAGCAGGGAAGACTACATGTAGGATTCTCCTAATTTGGGGGAACCCAATTTTTGTGCCCCTTTCAATTGGGATGCTGGAGCGGAGTTGGGTCATGGAGATTAATCTTTAGAGGTGTGTGTTCATAGAGGAGAAACCATTGAGAACAAGGAAAAAGGAAAAGTGGAGAAGCACAGCTCTTGTTTGACCTTGCAGGCTTTTTACATGGAATTAAAATTCAGAAACTGGCTGAGGTTTACAAGGAGTAATTGTGGCAATTGCCTCATCCCTACTGTCAGCACATGGCAAAGTTTGCTATGGACAGAATTGCAGGGAGTTCTTTCAAAACAGTTTAAAATATTGTCAAGATTTCCTTCAATTTCTCATCAACCTTTAAGAGCTCATTGAAGACATTAGATATTTTGTGCCCAACTCAATGTTGCAGAGAATTTCAGGGCAAGAGAAATAGAAATGAAGTTGAAATATACCCATGTAGTTTCCTTCAGCGATACTATCTGGTATATAAGAAAACTTACAAACATTTTTTAAGAGGCCTCAGGCATTACAATTATAAGTTTTTTTCTTCTCTTCAGACTTTATTCTAATAAATTGTTAGCCAATCAAACAAGCAAAGGTGTTTTAAAATACTTCAGTTTATAGCAATAATGATTTTTAAGTTTGAGAAATAGAAAAGAATCAAATCAGTATCTTAATTAGCAAATCCTAGTTGATGAGAGAGATGTGCTTTGTTTGCTATGCATGAGATTGCTTGAAAAATGTGATTTAGCTCCAACAGAGCCTCCCTACTATAGGATTTTTTTTTTTTTTAAGAAAATGAATATATCTTTCTGTCAAAATTTGGTTAGGGCAAAATTTGACTGAAATTGTGCCAAATAAATAAGATGTTTTTCTTATCTGAGATTGATAGATCTCTATTTCTTATGTATAATTTTTTATCTCAGGCCAATGAGCCCAAAGTTTCTTGGCTCTTGTTATATCTTTGAACCTGTGACCTTTCAACTGGCTAGCAATGGGCATGAAAAGGACAATAATTGTTGCTGAAACAAAATAGGCTTTTTTTTTTTTTGAGGAGAAAGAAGAAAGAGAAAGAGACAAAGGAAAAGGAGAAAGACAAGAGAGGAAGAAGCAGGAGGAAAACAGTGGAGAGAAGAAGAAAAAAGAGAAAAAATAAATTACAGCTATCTGGGCTTCCATGGGAGTGCCAACTCTGACAGCTGAGACATCTCTGACTTGGCTCTTTCACCTCTTGTGCAAGGGAAGAACAGCACTATTTTTAAAGGAGGTCATTAGTGAGTCATGTTTAAGCTCAATGCTTAGCCATCATCGCCACTTGGGTGCTTGTTGGGAAGGTCCTAAATTGAGCGGCCTTTGGGCACAGATCTCTGTGCACTTTGTTTGCCACTTGCTGGCTAGCTGATCTGGAGACTAGTTGAATTTTGCAGTTTTTCTTTTATTTTCCTGACAAAGCAGTCGTTCCATTAAGACAAAAGCACTCAGCTATTAATTTCTGCTAACTCCTAACCTGGCCAATGAATTATAAGAATGTGCAGTTTTATGTCTATTTTAGGGCATGGATGTGGGGGTGGTGAAAAGTCTTCTTGGCTTGGAGCTCTCTCTATTTGTCTCGCTCTTTCTAGTTCTTTTTTGTTGATCCTTTTCCTGACAGGCTGCTTGATGCTTACAGAATGATGCAAGATTGTAACAGGCTCAGACTAGATGAGGAAGAGAAAGAGCTTAGTAAAAGCCCACTTCTTAATAGTTGAATTATTTTTTCTTTAAAAAAAAAAAAAAAAGTCCTATCAACCAAAAAAAGCCCAGGACCAGACAGATTCATAGCCGAATTCTGCCAGAGGTACAAAGAGGAGCTGGTACCATCACTTCTGAAACTATTCCAAACAACAGAAGAAGAGGGACTTCTCCCTAACTCATTTTATGAGGCCAGCATCATCCTGATACCAAAACCTGGCAGAGACACAACAACAACAAAAAAGAAAATTTCAGGCCAATATCCCTGATGAACATCGATGCGAAAATCCTCAATAAAATACTGGCAACCTGAATCCAGCAGCACATCAAAAACCTTATCCACCACGATGAAGTCAGCTTCATCCCTGGGATGCAAGGGTGGTTCAACATATGCAAATCAATAAACATAATACAACACATAAACAGAACCAATGGCAAAAACCACATGATTATCTCAATAGATGCAGAAAAGGCCTTCAGTAAAATTCAACACCCCTTCATGCTAAAACCTCTTAATAAACTAGGTATTGATAGAACGTATCTCAAAATCATAAGAGCTATTTATGACAAACCCACAGCCAATATCATACTGAATGGGCAAAACCTGGAAGCATTCCCTTTGAAAACTGGCACAAGACAAGGATGCCCTCTCTCACCACTCCTATTCAACATAGTATTGGAAGTTCTGGCCAGGGCAATCAGGCAAGAGAAAGAAATAAAGGGTATTCGAATAGGAAGAGAGGAAGTCAATTTGTCTCTGTTTGCAGATGACATGGTTGTATATTTAGAAAACCCCATCGTTTCATTTCCTTAAGCTGATAATTAACTTCAGCAAAGTCTCTGGATACAAAATCAATGTGCAAAAATCACAAGTCTTCCTATACAGCAATAATAGACAATCAGAGAGCCAATCATGAGTGAACTCCCATTCACAATTGCTACAAAGAGAATAAAATACCTAGAAATACAACTTACAAGGGATGTGAAGGACCTCTTCAAGGAGAACTCCACTGCTCAAGGAAATAAGAGAGGACACAAACAAATGGAAAAGCATTCCATGCTCATGGATAGGAAGAATCAATATCATTTAAACGGCCATACTGCCCAAAGTAATTTATAGATTCAGTGCTATCCCCATCAAGCTACCATTAACTTTCATCACAGAATTAGAAAAAGCTACTGTAAATTTCATATGGAACTAAAAAAGAGCCTGTGTAGCCAAGACAATCCTAAGCAGAAAGAACAAAGCTGGAGGCATCACGCTACCTGATTTCAAACTATAGTACAAGGCTACAGTAACAAAAACAGCATGGTACTGGTACCAAATTAGATATATACATACCAATGGAACAGAACAGAGGCCTCAGAAATAATACCACACACCTACAACCATCTGATCTTTGGCAAACCTGACCAAAACAAGCAATGGGGAAATGACTCCCTATTAATAAATGGTGTTGGGAAAACTGGCTAGCCATACGCAGAAAACTGAAACTGGACCACTTCCTTATACCTTATACAAAAATTAACTCATGATGGATTAAAGACTTCAACATAAGACCTAAAACCATAAAAACCCTAGAAGAAAACCTAGGCAATACCATTCAGGACACAGGCATGGGCAAAGACTTCATGACTAAAACACTAAAAGCAATGGCAACAAAAGCCAAAATTGACAAATGGGATCTGATTAAACTGAAAAGCTTCTGCACAGCAAAAGAAGTGAACAGGCAACCTAGAGAATGGGAAAAATAACTGCAATCTATCCATCTGACAAAGGGCTAATATCCAGAATCTACAAAGAACTTAAACAAATTTACAAGAAAAAAACAGCCCCATCAAAAAGTGGGCAAAGGATATGAACAGACACCTCTTTTTTTTTTTTTTTTTTTTTTTTGAGACGGAGTCTTGCTCTGTCGCCCAGGCTGGAGTGCAGTGGCGCGATCTCGTCTCACTGCAAGCTCCGCCTCCCAGGTTCACGCCATTCTCCTGCCTCAGCCTCCCGCGTAGCTGGGACTACAGGCGCCCGCTACCACGCCCGGCTAATTTTTTGTGTTTTTTAGTAGAGACGGGGTTTCACTGTGTTAGCCAGGATGGTCTCGATCTCCTGACCTCGTGATCCGCCCGCCTCGGCCTCCCAAAGTGCTGGGATTACAGGCGTGAGCCACCGCGCCCGGCCGACACCTCTTAAAGAAAACATTTATGTGGCCAATAAGCATATGAAAAAAAGCTCATCATCACTTGTCATTAGAGAAATGCAAATCAAAGCCACAATGAGATACCATCTCATGCCAGTTAGAATGGTGATCATTAAAAAGTCAGGGAATAACAGATGCTAGAGAGGATGTGAAGAAATAGGAACCCTTTTACACTTTTGTTGGGAGTATAAATTAGTTCAACCATCATGGAAGAAAGTATGGCGATTCCTCAAGGATCTAGAACTAGAAATGCCATTTGACCTAGCAATCCCATTGCTGGTTATATATCCAAAGGATTATAAATCATGCTACTAGAAAGACACATGTACATGTATGTTTATTGCAGCAGTATTCACAATAGCAGAGTTGGAACAAACCCAAATGCCCATCAATGATAGACTGGATAAAGAAAATGTGGCACATATACACCATGGAATACTATGCAGCCGTAAAAAAGGATGAGTTCATGTCCTTTGCAGGGACATGGATGAAGTTGGAAACCACCATTCTCAGCAAACTAACACAGGAACAGAAAACCAAACACCACATGTTCTCACTCATAAGTGGGAGTTGAACAATGAGAACACATGGACACAGGGAGGGGAACATCACATACCAGGGCCTGTCAGGGGGTGGGGAGCTAAAGGAGGGATAGCAGTAGGAGGCATACCTAATGCAGATGACGGGTTGATGGGTACAGCAAACCGTCATGGCACGTATATTCCTATGTAATGAACTTGCACTTTCTGCACATGTATAACTTAAAGTATATATTAAAAAAAAGTCTGAGTGTCTTAAGTATTAGTCATTGCTATTTGGATGGTTTCTTTTCCAGGGAAAATATTAAAACTGTCTTGTACCTCTCTATTCCTTTTCTTTCTCCCTAGGTTTTGGAAATCACTAGTGGGTAAAAAAGACCAATTTGCAACTAGGCTCTCATGCTCTGTTGAAAACTATGTCACAATATCACAATACTAGATGCTGGGCTCAAGACAGTAAACAGAAAGCAGTAAGTTACACATATAAATGACAAATATCTGATTCACTTCAATTAAGTAACTATTTTTTTTTTTAAATCACAAGAACTGCTTTTTCGTGAATCTGTTGGATTGTCAGTGTATTAGAAGTGAGCATGTTCTAATTTATAATAGGAGAAGTTAGGGAGGATGAGCAAGAGGTTTGCCCCGTTTCTGTAACCATCAGAGACAAAGCAGGAGGAGCCTCCAAAAATTAGAGCAGACCTTGCCCTAAAATGACATGAGTAACTATTTAAGTGATGTGGGCCCAGCATGGTATAGCCATAAATACATCCACCACAGCTGTATTAAAAGGCCTAGAATGTTCGCTTCGTAGGGACCCATACATGATGTTGTTCGGCAGTGAAATGATAGCTAATTGTCTAGTGCGGTGGATTACTTTAGCCAATCACTTAGCACCATACTCTTTTAATTGAATAGCAAAGGTATAGGCTTGGGATGAGATGAGGCTGTCTAGTATGGGTTGGCATCCTGGGGAGGTTTGAAAAGACAGAGGCCCGATTAAAAGGCTTCAAGAGGCAGAGTCAGAGAGGCCAACAGTGTACTTTGTCTCTCATAAGATTTGCTTGGAATCTGCTCAACGCTAAAAGCCCCTTTTTAGAACTGGAGGTTCCCAAGAGATACATTTCCATCATTTTGTGAGAAAAGAGGCAGAATACCAGGGAGATAACACAGACGTCATAGCTGGAGAATAAGAATGATTTAATGTGTTCTTGGCACGGTGCTAAGTGGCTTGAGGTTCACACACCTCATCTGATCCATGGTTACCATGGCTGTGCAGCTCCATCATCCATGGAAATGAAAAAAATACATAATTGCCTACCTGTTTCAACCCATCACCCACTAGACAAACTGATTGCTTAGGCTTTGAGTTAGAGCTAGGCAAGTGATATTTTTGAAGTTGCACAAGTGATTCTGAATTATTATCAGGCATAAAATTTGCTTATTTTTTACAACTCCTCAAGCAGGAATATTGCCTCATCTTCTGCAGAAGATGAGTTGCAATCTATCCATCTGACAAAGGGCTAATATCCAGAATCTACAAACAACTTAAACAAATTTACAAGGAAAAAACAACCCCATCAAAAAGTGAGTGAAGGATATGAACAGAAACTTATTACCAGGCTTGAGATTTGCTTAATTTTTACAACTCCTGAAGTAGGAATACTGACTCATCTTTTGCAGAAGGCGAGAGTAAAGTTCATGTTTGACTGATGGAGAGCTAGAACCTGGGCCTATCATTTCTGGTTTCTTGGTTTTTCCATTTAAGACAACAGCTTCCCTGAAGGTTTGAAGTCTTAGGTTTTGAGTAGGTAACTATAGGACTTCCACCTGTATCCCACTTTATCCTCTGAGTGATTGGTCCAAAAGAAAACAAGGAATCTACTTACTGTCAGCAGGGTATACAGAAACAGCATAGGAATTCACATACCAGTGGCTTTAATTATGGCTAGTTGTGTGACTGTGGGCATACTACCTTGCTAAGCTTTCATTTCCCTATTTCTATAGTGGAAATGATAAACAGTATCTCAAATTTAATTTGAATATTCAATAAGGAAGTATACATAAGGTATTTAAAATAGTATTTGGCACACAGTGGGTACCCATCTATGTGCTAGTTCTTGTTACCATATTAATGGCTACTAATAGTTTTCTCTTGGCTAGACAATGGCATTTGTCCTATTATCTTCTTTTTTTCTTTAAACAAAAGAAGGTGGTGACTGGAGAGAAGGCACTAGAGGTGGGATGGAGTTAAAGACTATAATGAATCTTGCAGAATCTCTCTTGCACCCAGTAAAAGATGCCTAATTTCTGTGTAAAGGGCTCACGATGGAAATCAGGTTAAAACAAGGAACTTAATCTTAAAGCCACGCTTGCCTATGTCTGTTAAATCCTTTATTTTTTCTTAGACAGTGTTCCAGTGGGGGTTGGGGTGACTGATGGAGACAGATGGGGAGGTGAAAGCCCCTCCCAAAGTTGCCTTTTGGTGACACCACAACTTAAGCATCACGCTTTACCTTGGCCTCACTTGGATAAACAGATTCCTCTGGCGTAATTTTGTGAGCTGCCAGACACAGACAAATATGTTTATCACTTGAATGGCAAGCTTCAGCGTTAGAGTTGCTCTATTTATACATTGCTTTGCAGACAATCCTGATGCTTTTACATAATTGGTGAGCTCCACTAGCTTAGCAAGCAAGTAAATAAGATGGTAAACAATACTCTTTTTTCTGCACAGGCTTGTGATGAATTCTCAAGCCAGCTTTGCTTGCAATTAGTCTGGATAACTTACGTATTTTACATTACATGAGATGACAGTTGGTTTTATTGCTTTTCCTCTAAAAGTCGGGCCTTGCTGTGACAGCTACTTCACAAGCACAGGGGAGCCTGCTGGGCAATGGGAAGGGCAAAGGATGGCAAATTGGTCTGGTTCCATTATTGCAATGTAATTACTCAAACTTAGCCTTGCTAGATTTGTGCAACTTCTCTGTAATTACATAATGATCCAAGGCTCAAGAGAGGCTGGAGGTTTGGATGCATTGCATGGCACGTATATTCACTGTGCTGCAAACTTCCATGACTTCTAGGGTAGGCATTGTGGTCCATAAGAAGTTATAATGAAGGCTTGGAAATGTATAGACTGCATGCAGGAATCATGCATCTGCCAAGGCACAGGGAAAGTCTAGAATGCCAAGGCACTTGAGAATAATCTGGTTTCTGTACACAGATCTTGCCTCTAAATCCTTGCTCTACAAAGGAGTCAACTACAGTCACTCAGGATTCTGGAAAGGGTCTAGATTCTTCCACCTTGCTTCCCTCCACTCTAGAGGCAGAAGAGAAGAGCCAACAGTGTAGGTATTAAGACAGACTTACATTTTGTTTCCTTCAGAGATGAAGTGGAAGCATCTTTGACTAATGTGTATACACTTGAATGTCCATAAGAGAAGCAAATGCAGGCATCCAACTGCTAATGAATGATCTAAGATTACTTGGTAGCTTTTAGTATAATCCTGAAATTAGTTAATGGAAGTGCCACTAATGAGCATCTATTAATAGAAGGCAAGTGTAGTAACACTGCTAATGTAATGGCCTGGAGCTATAATAAAACATGTGGACAAAACACATCTAATACTGTTCTATGTTAAAATAGCTCTCTTGAAAAACACAGAGCTAGAAAATGATCACAACTAAGAGACATTTTAACAACAGGGACATTACTTGTTGGGGCTCACCATCAAGTTTTAAATAGGGTAGTGGACAGTAATACTTCCAGACCCTCTTTCTCCAGGGGATTTTCTTGATTATTCTGGCTGGGTGTCAAAACTTCTGATCTTTTCTTAGAACTCTTTATATAACAAGGAAATAATATTTAAAATTCAACATTTAAGTTTGTACTTCTTTATGGTTCTTTGTTTTGTGGGTTAATATAGTCTCCACAGCAAAATTATTTCCAACCTGAAAACAGGGGCCCTATCTGTAATAGAATATCTTCCCTACTGTTTTTCTTTCTCACCACTCCAGCTTGAGATTGAATGAGTACCATACTCTGTGATCTCACAGAGTGTTCTGTTTTCCTTTCTTTATACCCTAGTCATAGCATATGCAAATAACCACATCCTTTGCAGGGACACGGGAGAGCTGGAGGCCATTATCCTTAGCAAACTGACACAGGAACCAAAAACCAAATACGACATGTTCTGACTTACAAGTGGGAGCTAAATGATGAGAACACATGAACACAGAGGGAAACAACACACACTGGGTCTTTTGGAGGGTGGGAAGAGGGAGAGCATCAGGAAAAAAATTGATACTAGGCTTAATACCTAGGCGACGAAATAATCTGTACAACAAACCCCCATGACACAAGTTTATCTATGTAACAAACCTGCATTTGTACCCCTAAACTTAAAAGTTTAATAATAATAATAAATCTCCTTGATGAGGTTCTTTGGAATTAGGGGTTCTGCCTTTTTGTCTCTAGTCATATGCTCATGACTAAGGCACTGAACAATGACAGCATGGTGCTATATATTATGACCAACAAGTTAGTTGTGTTGTTTAGATTCAGTTTGCTCCTGTATCTTAGGAGAAACTCAGAGAACAATGAGCTACTCCCTGTCTTCAAAGGGCTTCAAGTCTAGAAATGGTTATTACCCATGTTTTACATACGTAAAATTCAGATCATGCTGATGATTGAATACCCACAAGTGGAAATGTAACAAGAATATTCATAACGTGGGCTTAAATTTACTTTTCTCTTTTCTAATGCAATTATTTAATTAAAAAACCATTTGTCTTGATGACTGCCTTTCATCGGTGCAAGTGTTGACAAATTCCTGTTCACTGCTATGGAATATAGAATGATGAAAGTCAGTCATCCCATGTATTTTCATTGCAGTGTAAAGGTTACCCAAGCTTTGACATCATATACATAATATTTTTCCCTGCCTGCAGCAGACATTTAGCTGTAAGTATGCCTATGCAAAGATCACATACACACCACAAGAATCAAATATGCTTATGTGAGAATTCTTATACTTAAAGCAGTATAGATAGATTTAGTCTTCATGTTTATGGCTACATGATGTGGAAAAGGCTGCGGAAATGCTGCTGTCTACATTGGCATGACATTGGAATTAAAGCCAACTGGAGGCAGCTGCAGCTGTCTACGAAACAAAGCTGGGGAATTCAACAGCAGAAGCCAACGGCTGCAGCCAAAATCCCACAGTGGAAAAAGCCCTGCTGTGGGACCTGGCATTGGCAGTCATGTGTTGGCATCACTGAACTTCTTTTAATGAAAGACCCCCAGGTCTTCACTGTGGGCCAACTCCATTATTGCCATATTCTAGTCCTCATTAAAGGTTTGGGTAGCAGGGAGCTTTTCTATGCAGATATCTGCTGCCATCTATGTTGAACGCAGAAATGGTAGGCGAGCCTCAAAGCAGTTTAAAATCCACCTGTTTTGATGCATAAATAGTCAAGTAACTAGACTTGATCACCAATCCAAGGTGAGGTGTCAGGGGTGGAGGAGGGTGGAAAAAAGCTATACTTATTGTTAGAGAAATTTGCAGAATGTTTTGATTATATGGAAGTTATTCACTTTACAGTTCCTTTTGCAAATTATATATTTTACTAAATTGTCTCCTTTTATTAACCATAAGAAAGGAAAAGCAAGCATAATCTTTTCATATACTCAAGCCATCATTATGGTTAATTTCATAACGGTTTACATGCAGTGCCAGAATGTTCACATGCTAGCAAATTATTTTTATTTTATACATAATCTAATAACCATAACCATAAAGCTGAAATGTTTCTAGCTTTCATTTTGACCATGTCCCTAAAAGCTGTTTACCTGGCTGCTGATCACATGTAAATTGAATTGGTTCCTTAACAAAGGGATGAAAATTGAGTGGAAAAGGTATCAATTAGAGAAACTGAATGGCCCATGACCCTACTAAGTTGCAAGAATACTCTTTTCACAATTGTAATGATAAAAAATAAAAAAATGAAAATGCCACTGTTCAACAGAAATATATTTTCCTATAAATAAATATATTTGTAATTACAGATACCAATCACAACTTGGGCATTAATTAAACAGAGAAAACAAAAACACTTAAAAAAAATCTGTTGTTAGAGAATCTCCTTAATTTTTTTCAAAGCTGAATAGAACTTGTCCTTGCATTAAACTCTCTTCTGTGTTATCTGTGCAGCTGCAAAACTTTATTCATTCAGTCAGTCAAAAGTTGATATTGTTTGCAAGACTCTCCAATGGCAAATCTCCTAAATAAGTCCTTATAGCTCTTCATATTTTCACAACACCACATCAGTGTCATTAATGTGCATCATCTCCACGTTCCATCCTTTCCTGGAAAGGTTCATTATGATCCTCCAAACATAACCTAACAACTATATTTTTCTAGAGATGCTTCTGGAACTAGCCTGGCAAAATTCGTGTGCTATATCTTATATCTTACTTTTTGCCTTCTTGTATTGTGTGCTTGGTTCTTTAAAAAACAGTTATGCACATGTAAAAAAGTATTAGGCAAAAGTATGTGGGTTAAAGATATGTACACCTAAGTCTAGTTACTGATGATTATAGCAATAGCAAAAGCTAAATAAGTTCATATCTTTTTTGATGGAATCACATATCTTTTATGTTGTTGTTGTTCTGTGAAAAATCTTAGAGATCAACTAAACCAAAACTCTTATTATTCAAATTCGAAACTGTAGTCCAGAAAGAAGAACTGATTGGTTACAAGTTCCAGAGCTGGCATCATCAGAGCTAGGGCTGCAATCCATCTCTAGATCCCCACTTTGGAACTTTTTCTTAGACTCCAAGCTGAAAGACAAGCCATCCTATGATGATAAGTACTGGATTATAGGAAGGTCTCGCTAGTCCAGAAACATTATAGGTTACTCTAAAGATTCTAGTTTTGCTAGATGTGTCTTGTCTTCCCCTACTTTTGTTTATAGAAATCCTTGGCTCCAAACAAAGCCTGTGACATATAAGCTTCTTGCTGTTATCACTTTTTTCATCCCTTTAACACTTCCTAGAATGCTGTTACCTTTACTACCTCATTCTAATTCCATCAGTGCTTCTTTATAAGCAGCCCACAGGATGGCTTTCATTATAACACCCACACATTGCACCTTGGCTCAAGTGAGAAATGCTGCTTAGATCCACAAGGTAAAACAAAATAAACAGTTGCCTTCACCTGTTTCACAATCTTCATTCAACAAATGAGACAATTATGACTTTCTACATCAACTCTTAATCACTATAAAGGATATACATGATAGGCGTGTGCAAATTAGAAATGGTTCAAAGAATAAAAATGCTACTATGTGATCAGTTTTTCTTTAAAATTATAATTATCATTTAGAATCAATGAACATATATAGATATTCATATAAAATTTAATGCAAAATGTTGTAAGCAAATCCAGTTCTGCTCTATACCATATTTACTTACAGCTTACAAGAACAAAAAATAAATGTACTTTCATAAACAGATTACTATGATGGTTCTGTTCACTCTACATTTAAAAGAGCCACTTTGTCATTTTTTGAAAACTTGCCTCATATGGGAGGGAGTTCTCCACATGCAGATGTCTGCTGCCATCTATGTGGAAAGCAGAAATAGTGGGTGTGGTTTGAAACAAGTCTGTTTTGTGTGATGCACAAATAGTCAAGTGTCCAGACTTTATCATCAAACCGAGTGGTAAGTTAGAAATGAAGCCCAATTTTTAGTGACCTGCCACCTCTCCTAGGCCTTGCTTGATTCTCTAAACGGGACTCATTGCTTCTACATTCTCCCTGGCCTGCTTTGTCTTAGGGCATAAGATAAGGAATGCTCAGTTTCCAGAAGACTGAGAAATGCCACTTCTACAAGAGAGGTGCTGGTTCTTGGCACAGTTGCTTTCTGAGCTGGAAAAAAGTGCCACGACATGTACAGAACTACAATGGAGTTAAATTCTGAAGAGTGTAATATATGTATGCACATATATTAGACACGGAAAATGTGCATATGTAAGAAATGGAAAATGTTCATTGGACTTATGGCATTCACATCTAATTGGGGATATACCTGATCCACATCTACAGGTCTTTAGGGTTGCTCAGGATTTCAAATCTTCCCATTTAATCTTTATAGGTGATACTTTGGAGGGTGGCTGCCCATTTCTCTCTAAATGGCTATATCTAGTCCCCCACTTTTCACACTCTCTTTTTTATTTTGAGTCTCGGTTGAACTATTCATTCTTGTCTTCCAGAACTCACTTCAAATGGGTTTTCCATCTATCATGAGTCTAGTGTTCTCACCTTTGTCTTACAATTAATTCTTCTGCAGATCCCCTCACACTGATCTCCTCCCCTGAGCTTTGGACAATTATATTCTCTCATCTCTTTCACATAAATCGCACTTGGAAGACAAACTCCTCAGGTTAAGCTGCCGTCTGGTGTGTGTATTTTTCATTAAGAACTAGCAACACCCATATCAATAGCATCCACCTTTACCATCACCTATATAAGCAACTTACTTTGGGAACCTATTTTCTTATTTCAGCATTCTCATTTGAATCAATCTAGCCTAGGTTAGGGACACTGGAACCAAACTTGGCTGTCCCTGGACTGGCCTGCGATACCTATAATATACGAGGGACTCGACGAGGAACTGGAGGTGTGAGAGCAAATAGGAATAAGATACAGTTTCTGAGATGAAGAATCTAATAAAATCCAATAGAATGGGGCTGTGTCCTAAGATGAAGCAGGCCAGGAAGATTTTAGCAGGCAATGGGTCCAGTTCAAAAAATCAAGCAAGGCTTGGGAGAGGTGGTAGATCACTGAAGGTCAAAGCACAAAGGATCAGGATCTAGTTAAGGGGCTTTGGAAACAGAAAACCTTAGGAGACCCTGAACATTTCAAAAAGACATTTGTGCTCTACCTTCTTTTAAACTCTTAACTCTGGGCACTTAGATTGTAGAGATGTAACAGAAGGCAGAAGAAATCAGGGGCATACAGGTAGGTGTGTCATCTTTTGGTTGGCACATAGATGTTCTGATTACAGACAGATTGTATTATTTTAAGAGAGATGGGGCATGTGAATATGGTGCAAGTTATTTTTTTTTCTTTAGTTTTTTTTTCAAGGGATAGCAAGGTTTATATAGAGTGGTGTGCCTTTCGAATGGCCTCTATTTACACAAAGAGATTGGGGATTAGGGGAGGATAGGGAAGGGAATTTAACCTTACATCCTCACATTGAATGGCCTTTGTGGAAGCAGTCCTAATAATTTTCCATTACTGTCCAACTTTGTATTCTTTTTTTTTTTTTATTTAAGTTTTAGGGTACATGTGCACATTGTGCAGGTTAGTTACATATGTATACATGTGCCATGCTGGTGCGCTGCACCCACTATCTCGTATCTAGCATTAGGTATATCTCCCAATGCTATCCCTCCCCCCTCCCCCCACCCCACCACAGTCCCCAGAGTGTGACATTCCCCTTCCTGTGTCCATGTGATCTCATTGTTCAATTCCCACCTATGAGTGAGAATATGCGGTGTTTGGTTTTTTGTTCTTGCGATAGTTTACTGAGAATGATGATTTCCAATTTCATCCATGTCCCTACAAAGGACATGAACTCATCATTTTTTATGGCTGCATAGTATTCCATGGTGTATATGTGCCACATTTTCTTAATCCAGTCTATCATTGTTGGACATTTGGGTTGGTTCCAAGTCTTTGCTATTGTGAATAATGCCGCAGTAAACATACGTGTGCATGTGTCTTTATAGCAGCATGATTTATAGTCCTTTGGGTATATACCCAGTAATGGGATGGCTGGGTCAAATGGTATTTCCAGTTCTAGATCACTGAGGAATCGCCACACTGACTTCCACAATGGTTGAACTAGTTTACAGTCCCACCAACAGTGTAAAAGTGTTCCTATTTCTCCACATCCTCTCCAGCACCTGTTGTTTCCTGACTTTTTAATGATTGCCATTTGAACTGGTGTGAGATGGTATCTCATTGTGGTTTTGATTTTCATTTCTCTGATGGCCAGTGATGATGAGCATTTTTTCATGTGTTTTTTGGCTGCATAAATGTCTTCTTTTGAGAAGTGTCTATTCATATCCTTCACCCACTTTTTGATGGGGTTGTTTGTTTTTTTCTTGTAAATTTGTTTGAGTTCATTGTAGATTCTGGATATTAGCCCTTTGTCAGATGAGTAGGTTGTGAAAATTTTCTCCCACTTTGTAGGTTGCCTGTTCACTCTGATGGTAGTTTCTTTTGCTGTGCAGAAGCTCTTTAGTTTAATTAGATCCCATTTGTCAATTTTGTCTTTTGTTGCCATTGCTTTTGGTGTTTTAGA
This sequence comes from Gorilla gorilla gorilla, assembly GCF_029281585.2. Classification (NCBI taxonomy): domain Eukaryota; kingdom Metazoa; phylum Chordata; class Mammalia; order Primates; family Hominidae; genus Gorilla; species Gorilla gorilla. The sequence continues at coordinate 99,540,679 of NC_073236.2, read as the reverse complement.
CATGAAGTCCTTGCCCATGCCTATGTCCTGAATGGTAATGCCTAGGTTTTCTTCTAGGGTTTGTATGGTTTTAGGTCTAACGTTTAAGTCTTTAATCCATCTTGAATTGATTTTTGTATAAGGTGTCAGGAAGGGATCCAGTTTCAGCTTTCTACATATGGCTAGCCAGTTTTCCCAGCACCATTTATTAAATAGGGAATCCTTTCCCCATTGCTTGTTTTTCTCAGGTTTGTCAAAGATCAGATAGCTGTAGATATGTGGCATTATTTCTGAGGGCTCTGTTCTGTTCCATTGATCTCTGTTTTGGTACCAGTACCATGCTGTTTTGGTTACTGTAGCCTTGTAGTATAGTTTGAAGTCAGGTAGCATGATGCCTCCAGCTTTGTTCTTTTGGCTTAGGACTGACTTGGCGATGCAGGCTCTTTTTTGGTTCCATATGAACTTTAAAGTACTTTTTTCCAATTCTGTGAAGAAAGGCATTGGTAGCTTGATGGGGATGGCATTGAATCTGTAAATTACCTTGGGCAGTATGGCCATTTTCATGATACTGATTCTTCCTACCCGTGAGCATGGAATGTTCTTCCATTTGTTTGTATCCTCTTTTATTTCCTTGAGCAGTGGTTTGTAGTTTTCCTTGAAGAGGTCCTTCACATCCCTTGTAAGTTGGATTTCTAGGTATTTGAAGCAATTGTGAATGGGAATTCACTCATGATTTGGCTCTCTGTTTGTCTGTTGTTGGTGTATAAGAATGCTTGTGATTTTTGTACATTGATTTTGTATCCTGAGACTTTGCTGAAGTTGCTTATCAGCTTAAGGAGATTTTGGGCTGAGACAATGGGGTTTTCTAGATATACAATCATGTCGTCTGCAAACAGGGACAATTCGACTTACTCTTTTCCTAATTGAATACTCTTTATTTCCTTCTCCTGCCTAATTGCCCTGGCCAGAACTTCCAACACTATGTTGAATAGGAGTGGTGAGAGAGGGCATCCCTGTCTTGTGCCAGTTTTCAAAGGGAATGCTTCCAGTTTTTGCCCATTCAGTATGATATTGGCTGTGGGTTTGTCATAGATAGCTCTTATTATTTTGAAATACGTCCCATCAATACCTAATTTATTGAGAGTTTTTAGCATGAAGCGTTGTTGAATTTTGTCAAAGGCTTTTTCTGCATCTATTGAGATAATCGTGTGGTTTTTGTCTTTGACTCTGTTTATATGCTGGATTACATTTATTGATTTGCGTATATTGAACCAGCCTTGCATCCCAGGGATGAAGCCCACTTGATCATGGTGGATAAGCTTTTTGATGTGCTGCTGGATTCGTTTTGCCAGTATTGAGGATTTTTGCATCAATGTTCATCAAGGATATTGGTCTAAAATTCTCTTTTTTTTGTTGTGTCTCTGCTTGGCTTTGGTATCAGAATGATGCTGGCTTCATAAAATGAGTTAAGGAGGATTCCCTCTTTTTCTATCGATTGGAATAGTTTCAGAAGGAATGGTACCAGTTCCTCCTTGTACCTCTGGTAGAATTCGGCTGTGAATCCATCTGGTCCTGGACTCTTTTTGGTTGGTAAGCTATTGATTATTGCCACAATTTCAGATCCTGTTATTGGTCTATTCAGAGATTCAACTTCTTCCTGGTTTAGTCTTGGGAGAGTGTATGTGTCGAGGAATGTATCCATTTCTTCTAGATTTTCTAGTTTATTTGCGTAGAGGTGTTTGTAGTATTCTCTGATGGTAGTTTGTATTTCTGTGGGATCGGTGGTGATATCCCCTTTATCATTTTTTTTTTGCATCTATCTGAGTCTTCTCTCTTTTTTTCTTTATTAGTCTTGCTAGTGGTCTATCAATTTTGTTGATCCTTTCAAAAAACCAGCTCCTGGATTCATTAATTTTTTGAAGGGTTTTTCGTGTCTCTATTTCCTTCAGTTCTGCTCTGATTTTAGTTATTTCTTGTCTTCTGCTAGCTTTTGAATGTGTTTGCTCTTGCTTTTCTAGTTCTGTTAATTGTGATGTTAGAGTGTCAATTTTGGATCTTTCCTGCTTTCTCTTGTGGGCATTTAGTGCTATAAATTTCCCTCTACACACTGCTTTGAAAGCATCCCAGAGATTCTGGTATGTTGTGTCTTTGTTCTCGTTGGTTTCAAAGAACATCTTTATTTCTGCTTTCATTTAGTTCTGTACCCAGTAGTTATTCAGGAGCAGGTTGTTCAGTTTCCATGTAGTTGAGCGGTTTTGAGTGAGATTCTTAATCCTGAGTTCCAGTTTGATTGCACTGTGGTCTGAGAGATAGTTTGTTATAATTTCTGTTCTTTTACATTTGCTGAGGAGAGCTTTACTTCCAAGTATGTGGTCAATTTTGGAAGAGGTGTGTTGTGGTGCTGAAAAAAATGTATATTCTGTTGATTTGGGGTGGACAGTTCTGTAGATGTCTATTAGGTCCGCTTGGTGCAGAGCTGAGTTCAATTCCTGGGTATCCTTGTTGACTTTCTGTCTTGTTGATCTGTCTAATGTTGACAGTGGGGTGTTAAAGTCTCCCATTATTAATGTGTGGGAGTCTAAGTCTCTTTGTAGGTCACTCAGGACTTGCTTTATGAATCTGGATGCTCCTGTATTGGGTGCATATATATTTAGGATAGTTAGCTCTTCTTGTTGAATTGATCCCTTTACCATTATGTAATGGCCTTCTTTGTCTCTTTTGATCTTTGTTGGTTTAAGGTCTGTTTTATCAGAGACTAGGATTGCAAACCCTGCCTTTTTTTGTTTTCCATTTGCTTGGTAGATCTTCCTCCATCTTTTTATTTTGAGCCTATGTGTGTCTCTGCACGTGAGATGGGTTTCCTGAATACAGCACACTGATGGTTCTTGACTCTTTATCCAATTTGCCAGTCTGTGTCTTTTAATTGGAGCATTTAGTCCATTTACATTTAAAGTTAATATTGTTATGTGTGAATTTGATCCTGTCATTATGATGTTAGGTGGTTATTTTGCTTGTTAGTTGATGCAGTTTCTTCCTAGTCTTGATGGTCTTTACAATTTGGCATGATTTTGCAGCGGCTGGTACCGGTTGTTCCTTTCCATATTTAGCGCTTCCTTCAGGAGCTCTTTTAGGGCAGGCCTGGTGGTGACAAAAATCTCTCAGCATTTGCTTGTCTGTAAAGTATTTTATTTCTCCTTCACTTATGAAGCTTAGTTTGGCTGGATATGAAATTCTGGGTTGAAAATTCTTCTCTTTAAGAATGTTGAATATTGGCCCCCACTCTCTTCTGGCTTGTAGGGTTTCTGCCAAGAGATCCGCTGTTAGTCTGATGGGCTTCCCTTTGAGGGTAACCCAACCTTTCTCTCTGGCTGCCCTTAACATTTTTTCCTTCATTTCAACTTTGGTGAATCTGACAATTATGTGTCTTGGGGTTTCTCTTCTCGAGGAGTATCTTTGTGACGTTCTCTGTATTTCCTGAATCTGAACGTTGGCCTGCCTTGCTAGATTGGGGAAGTTCTCCTGGATAATATCCTGCAGCGTGTTTTCCAACTTGGTTCCATCCTCCCCATCACTTTCAGGTACACCAATCAGACATAGATTTGGTCTTTTCACATAGTCCCATATTTCTTGGAGGCTTTGCTCATTTCTTTTTATTCTTTTTTCTCTAAACTTCCCTTCTCACTTCATTTCATTCGTTTCATCTTCCATTGCTGACACCCTCTCTTCCAGTTGATCGCATCGGCTCCTGAGGCTTCTGCATTCTTCACGTAGTTCTCGAGCCTTGGTTTTCAGCTCCATCAGCTACTTTAAGCATTTCTCTGTATTGGTTATTCTAGTTATACATTCTTCTAAATTTTTTTCAAAGTTTTCAACTTCTTTGCCTTTGGTTTGAATGTCCTCCCATAGCTCAGAGTAATTTGATCGTCTGAAGTCTTCTTCTCTCAGCTCATCAAAGTCATTCTCCATCCAGCTTTGTTCCGTTGCTGGTGAGGAACTGCGTTCCTTTGGAGGAGGAGAGGCGCTCTGCTTTTTAGAGTTTCCAGTTTTTTGGTTCTGTTTTTTACCCATCTTTGTGGTTTTATCTACTTTTGGTCTTTGATGATGGTGATGTACAGATGGGTTTTTGGTGTGGATGTCCTTTCTGTTCGCTAGTTTTCCTTCTAACAGATAGGACCCTCAGCTGCAGGTCTGTTGGAATACCCTGCCATGGGAGGTGTCAGTGTGCCCCTGCTGGGGGGTGCCTCCCAGTTAGGCTGCTCGGGGGTCAGGGGTCAGGGACCCACTTGAGGAGGCAGTCTGCCCGTTCTCAGATCTCCAGCTGCGTGCTGGGAGAACCACTGCTCTCTTCAAAGTTGTCAGACAGGGACATTTAAGTCTGCAAAAGTTACTGCTGTCTTTTTGTTTGTCTGTGCCCTGCCCCCAGAGGTGGAGCCTAAAGAGGCAGGCAGGCCTCCTTGAGCTGTGGTGGGCTCCACCCAGTTCGAGCTTCCCGGCTGCTTTGTTTACCTAATCAAGCCTGGGCAATGGCGGGCGCCCCTCCCCCAGCCTCGCTGCTGCCTTGCAGTTTGATCTCAGACTGCTGCGCTAGCAATCAGCGAGACTCCGTGGGCGTAGGACTCTCTGAGCCAGGTGTGGGATATAATCTCGTGGTAGGCTGTTTTTTAAGCCCGTTGGAATAGCGCAGTATTCGGGTGGGAGTGACCTGATTTTCCAGGTGCTGTCCGTCACCCCTTTCTTTGACTCGGAAAGGGAACTCCCTGACCCCTTGCGCTTCCCAAGTGAGGCAATGCCTCACCCTGCTTCGGCTCGCACACGGTGCGCACACCCACTGACCTGCGCCCACTGTCTGGCACTCCCTAGTGAGATGAACCCGGTACCTCAGATGGAAATGCAGAAATCACCCGTCTTCTGCGTCGCTCACGCTGGGAGCTGTAGACCGGAGCTGTTCCTATTCGGCCATCTTGGCTCCTCGATTGTCTTCTGTTTCTTACTGGCAATATTCCCCAGGCTAGAGCTATGCAATCAGTCTTCTATATTCCTTAAATCTGTATAGTCTATTGTAAAGTTAAGTACGAGTTTCTATTATATAAATTAACTCAAGTATTGTTCAGAGATTTTACTTATATAATTTTTTTTTCATCTGGAGGAAATTAATGTATATCATTATATATAGAAGCCATTTTCTCCTAAAAGTAACAATGTAGGTACTTTGATGTTATTTGCAGTGAAATTTACCTTTACAGGGATAATTGCAGTAACCTTTTAAATGAACATATGCATATATGAGAACTTGCACCTGTTATTGTTGTCATGGAAACAGTTCCAAAACATAAGATACAATTCTATTATTGAGGCAGTATAGTTCCCCAAATGAATTTTAATGAAAATTCATTAAATTTTCATTGAAATTTCATTAATGAAAAGAATTTTATGGAGGCTTCTAAATTATTTAGTAAAGTTTGCCAACTAGAATCTGACTGACTACATCATACCATAGTAATCTTCCTCTAAAAAGGAAACAACAGTCAGCAAATGTCAATCATGCAAAAAGGGGCATAAAGTAGGTTTATTTAAAAAGTGAACACAGTACCCCAATTCTAGCTTTTTAGTGTTTATCTTTAATATTGCCCTATCACTACTCCTATTGTTGATGGAAGTATATTTGACCATTAGCTGTCTGAGTGGCACACACCAAGATCACTGAGTTATCTGGATTTTTTTCCTAATTTCTGTCATCTTTGGGCTTTCTATTGACATGAGGTGAATAGATTTAGGGCTAGAATGTTTTAAGAGCTAAGAGACCTAAAGGACCTCTATTTCAACCCATTGCATTACAGATTAGGGAACCAATGCCTGAAAAAGTTAGGTGATTTGTCTGAGGTACACAAGTAAATGTGGCAGGGCTGCATTAGAGGTTGGGTTTCTGACTCTCCTCCTCCCATGCACAGTCACTGTGCTGCCTCGTGAAATACATCCCTCTCTGCTGCCGGTTAAAACTGGTGCATTCTACTCCAGCCTGGGCAACAGAGCAAGACTCTGTCTCAAAAAAAACAAAACAAAAACAAAAAAACTGGTGCATTCTTCCATAAAGGAAAGAAGTCAAATTCTGAATGTGAATACCTGAATTTTTATTCCCCACTTACATTGTTACAGGAGTGAAGTACAATTTGCTTAATGAAATAAAATTTCAGTATCCTCCTTAGTGTATGTATCTCCTCACTAAATATGTTGATTGCATGTAGATTACTTCTTTTACCCATGGAAACCGAATGAATATCTTAATGTAAGAGGAGTAATTTTATCAATTTGTAACCACTGCTTCACCTCTTCTGTAATCTGAAGTCATGTGAATCAAACGTCCCAGGCTCATAATGAAGCCAACTGTGAAACCAGCGCTTACCTCCAAGTCAAGAGCCTGGGAAACATCTATGGAGCTTAGCTTAAAACTGTCTGATGATGAATTGGGACTCCAGTGTATCATTTTGTGCACACAGTTATGGCATAATATTTGGGGGAAAGGAAGCCTTCACAGTTATAAAATATGAGTGGGAAATGATTATCCCTAGATACAGAGAGTACTTATTATGTAACTGTTGTTAAGGGCTGACGACATGGCAGGCTCTGTGCCGAGTCAAGTCTCCGGCGGAGCGGAGGACTCCCCAGGCTCTAGAAGGCCCCTGAGACAGTGTGTCATACAGTGATGATGGGTAGAAAATACTCTAACCATTCAGGATGTGATTGTCTTGGCTTCCTCTCGGCCGAGCTTTTGGCACTTGAACTGGACCCAATGCAACACCACAGCTGGGAAATGACATTATTTGGATTGGTTAAGAGGAGTTTTTGAAGCAAACTCCACTGTAGTGTTAGAGAAGTAAAAAAATTCCTGCTATATCCAACAAGTTCCAGAGGGGCTGTCTCTCTATTGTTCACATGTTTGGACATGAATGTGCATTTATGAACACATTTTTGTATAAATATACAGATATATAAGCTATGCAAAGCCATATAAATCTGTATTACTAGAATAATTCATTCCATAAATATTTCTTGAGCATTCACTATATACCAAGCACATTTTTCTAGTTTAAAAGTGAAGTCGGGCATGGCAGCTCCTGCCTGTACTCCCAGCTACTTAGGAGGCTGAGGCAGGAGGATTGCATGAACCTAGGAGTTCCAGGCTGCAGTGAACCATTATCATTGCCATTGCACTACTGCCTGGATGACACAATGATACCCCGACTCAAAAAAAAGTGACCCACATGTGTATTTGTCACTTTTAAAATAGAGATAATAAATTTCTTCCTTGATTTTTAATGAACTTAAAACAGAGGTACTATTCAACCCAGCAATCCCATTATTGGGTATATACCCAAAGGAAAATAAATCATTCTACCAAAAAGGCACATGGACTTGCACGTTCATCACTGTGCCATTCACAATAGCAAAGGCATGGAATCAAGTCAGGTGCCCATCAACAGTGGATTGGATAAAGCTAATGTGGTATATATACACCATGGAATATTACACAGCCATAAAAAAGAACAAAATCATGTTTTTTGCAGTGATATGGATGCAACTGGAGGCCATAATCCTCAGAGAATTAACACAGCAACAGAAAACCAAATACCACATGTTCTCACTTACAAATGGGAGATAATCACTGAGCATACACGGACATAAATGTGGGTATAACAGACACTCTGGACTACCTGGAATAGGGGGCATGGGTTGAAAAACTACTTTATCAGTACTGTACTCAGTACCTGAATGACGAGATCCACACCCCAAACCTCAGCATCACACAATAAACCCGCACATGTACCCCCTCCATCAAAAATAAAAGTTGAAATTTAAATAATAAATAAATTCCTTCCTCACAGGTATTAAAAAGCACAATGTGAGTAAAGTACCTGATATGTGACCATCAATACCTGTCCCCCTTTGACCTCTTCTTTGCCCTCCCCTAACCTTGAGGTGTGATTAACCTTCCTGCCTTTTCAAATTCTGAAGACCACAACAGAGTAGGGAAGGAAGAGTGTGAAGGTGGTCCATCTAATCCCAATTCAGAGCCTGGGACAGACACCCATACTGAATCCTCTACTTTAGAAAAGAACTCCCCAGGCTTTGAGAGTGACCTGTCACTTGTCATAGCCCCTAAGGACTATGAGCTTTTTCACCATAAGCATTGCCTATTTGTTCCAATCTAGTAAGATCAGATTTATTAACAGACAGAAGAATAGATATCAGTTTTTTTCTTATTCTAAAAACAATATGTTTATGTTGTTGAATACTGGGATAAAATATAGAAAATATTATTCATAATTCCTAATCCAAGCAGTGTTCCACTCAATAATTTGATCTATTTCCTATAGTTTGCTACTAACTTCGGGGCAGATCTCCAGAAATAAATATGATGGGGCTATGATGTCTCCATTTTGACTAAACATATTGTTATATAAAGTGGTAACGCCTTACAATTTAAGTGTGAGGAGGATGTGTGTGTGTGTGTGTGTCTGTGTGTGTGAGAGAGAGAGAGACAGAGAATATGAATATGAATATGACAATACTTTGGAGAAATGTGTCCATTAGAATTTTACCACAAGCCAGACTGAAAACATCAAAGATGTTTAAGTAAAGCCTGTTTAGTTCTTTGTGAATGTAATTTTGGAAAACAAACTAAAACATAAAGATAAAAGGTCCACATTTCATTTCATATTTGCAAATAAGGCTTATTTCATGAATGGTGAAATCGCTTTGTGTAATTTGTAACCTCATTGTTGTCCTGGATTGCCTGCCATGCTGCCTGTGTTTATGTTGCTTCTCCCTATGGCATGTGCTCTGAGCAGACAAGGGTATAATTATAAATCTCCATCCACTAACAAGAACAATGGTTGCATCCAGCAACTCGACTCTCCCTTTGTGAAGCTCTACATGGATACCGTTTTGAATGTCAAAGGTCTACAAATGTCATAAAAACAGCTGCCACCACTTCTTTGCATTAGGCATCTCTTTCAACATTTACTCATGGTATTGCCTTATCCATCTAGGCAGAAGCAAACCAAAATCCAGAGATTTTAAAATATGGTATCTATAATTAAAAGAAACGACAAGAAACCAAAGAGGAATACAAATACAACCATGCCTTGTGTTTCAAGACTTTCTAGACTTGCTTAGAAAAAAAGAGACTAAATTTTTGTCTCTGGGCAAAGTTAGCCAGACGAGAAAGAGAAACTTCACATGCAAGGTATACTTTTTGCTATCTCCATTTTTATAAAAGCAAAGTTAATGAGGCTTTGATCTTTATTCCATAGTTATTAAGATTATTTTCCTAAATCTGAGATCATTGCAGAGATATACAAGGTAGTTCTGCCAAATCATTCATTCATTCCTTCAGCAAAAGTGGATACGAGTGTCTACTGAATGTCCAGTAAAAGCAGGAATACAGACATTGAAGGCTCATTTCATTGCCCTTAGTTTCTACATACCATAGCTGTGATGCATGGAATATTAAGGAAACCCCTAAGTCTTTAACTGAGTTAATTCACAACTTACGGGAGCTATTTTCAATTCATGAAAATAAAGGCCAGGCGTGTAATCCCAGTACTCTGGGAGGCCAAAGTGGGTGGATTGCTTGAGCCTCAGGAGTTCAAGACCAGCCTGGGCAACATGATAAAACCCTGACTCTACCAAAAATACAAATAAATAAATAAATAAATAAATAAATAAACTGGGCATGGTAGTGTCTGCGGTCCCACCTACTTGAGAGCTGAGATGGGAGGATCACTTGAGCCTAGGAGGTAGATGTTATAGTGACCAAGATCACCCCACTGTACTCCAACCTTGGTGACAAAGTGAGACCCTGTCTCAAAAAAGAGAAAAAGAAAAGAAAGATTTCTCAAGTCTAAGTTCAGTATTTTTAAAAAAATAAAAAGTAACATCATGGCTTTGAGCTTGATTTTACCTCTGTTTTAGACTAAGAAATCTATTCAAATGGAGCCTATGGCCCTGTAACCTGGCTCTGGGAAAATGAACAAAGGAATGCAACATCACATCAGCACTGTATATTTTTGGAAGGGTATTGCATTTTTCCTTTGTGGTGGATTGGTCCGTGCACTTGAAAATACATGCACAGTGGGAAGGCACCAACTCTGCTGCACATTTATAGTTGAATCTATTTTTTTTCCTGACAAATATTCAAGTGGGGGAGGAATTCCATGTGAATGCTCTAGTGCCTCCTTCCCTCTGATGAGTCTAAGTGCTAGATAAACAAACATTATTTCTAAAACCTCAAGGGGAATACTTGAAACTGGAGCAACGTAAGAGGAAAAGTGGGCAGAATGGATAGCTTCTAGGGAGACTGTGACATTTCTGAGTAATTACTGAGGGGTCTAGGGTCTGGGGGACAACGCTCCCATCAGCAGCCCTTTTGTTATTAAAAAAAATGAACATTTGAGCAATTTAATGGAAAGTGCTGTGAAAACACAGCTGCAAGCCTTACATTCTTACCAGATCACCTCCTCTAAGCTTTCCTATGTAGAAATTTTGAAGCTTTCCTGATATCCCCTCACTAGGGGGTTAGGAAGTAAGTAAATACACTGGACTCTTGGTTTAGTGGTGGGAGATACATTAGGAAAGCATCAGTGCACATGAAGAGACCCACAGGCTAACAGCCATCATTTACTGAGCATCTACTACGTGAGTCTCCTTCTGAGCTTTTCCACATCTATTATCTCTTTAAATTTCCCAACAACGCTAAGGTAATGACAGCCTTTCCTGCTGACCTATGAAGGCCAGGCTGGGAGTTGTCGGATGACTTTTCCTGTATAATCTCACCCCAGGGGAAGACGTTACTCTGATTTTTCCACCTCATGTTTTTCCCTGGCAGTTGCTGTGAGAGAATGTTGTTTTTGGAGCTGAGTAGGCAAGTGGTGTGCATGATATGAAAAACCAAAAAAAAAAAAAAAAAAAAAAATGCACCAAACCCCACAAACTTTCTGACAGAAAGCACTCGTCAATTTTAGCCTGTCTATGCAATGATCGAGGTCTTTTCCTACTGCTGGATATTTCTAAGTGAGAAGATCCTACCTCAGTTTTCAGCTGGGCTTTAGCTCTGCAAGAAGTGCTGCCCCAGTCAGCCTTGGGGAAATCAGTAGAGGATTAGTTAGCAGAGCAGCCACTGGAGGGCACTCCTGAAATCTAGAGGCTTCTTCCTCCCAAGGAAAGGGTTGCTGGAGTCCCTGCCTGAGACTGTGGGTTTAACAAAGAGAAGGAATGTCTGGGGGATAAGTCCCAGTGCACTCATTCTCTGGAAAAGGTCTGCTGTACATATTTGCCAAGTGATAAGGAACCTAGGAAATCAAAAACCATTTGACAATTTACAGTGTTCAAAGGTAGCTTCCTGACTCTTGAGTTACATAAATGGCTATGTTAAAAATAGGCAGCCAATACAATTGAGCAACCTCAAATGGCCTAGGATATGTACCATATGTGATAGCCATGAAAATAATCAAAAGAAGAATTCAGTATAAATTAGGAATCATTCCCACTCCAGTGGACTCAGTCTTATGGAAGTGGCACATAGGAGAAACTTGGGATTCTATGATTTGTGCTGTTCATGTACAGGTCTCTCTCTCCCTAGTGAAACCCAGCTCTTTAGTTTGGGAGCCTATACCGGATCTCTCTGATATCCCTCTCCAGCTCTCAACATATACTATGTAGTCACACTGATTGTCCGTTAAATATGTTCAAGTCGTTATTTTACTTATGACAAAATTCACAGTGAAAGGCCAAGTGTCCACCAGAAGAATAAGGTGCAAATCTAAAGTGGGTTAGTGGCATTTTCTCAGGACAGAGTGCATGGGAGGACAACATAGCAATCCTGGAAGTTGACAGGGTAAAACTTTTGGACACTCTGACTCTGTGCTGTATGTACCTGTTTGCTTCTGCTTTGAAAATAACTAGTAATATACAAGATCCACTTGAACCACTGAATTTAGCAAAATCAGGCAAAACCAGACATGTCTTTGCATTAATATTGTCATTTTGTTTTATATTACTTAAAAAGTCAAACTTTTTTTTTTTTTTAATCATTCCTTCTCTGGACTATCTGCTGCTCTCCTGTGAGGTATATTGTGAAAAACACATTTTAAAACCAAGACAGATATCTCAAGATAGACATCATGTTCAGTTTCTAAGCTACAATTAAATCTCGTAGAATGGTAAGAGGTTTATATCGGACTGTTGACTGCTTTATATACATTACTTTCATTCGAGACTCATTTCATGGATGAGGAAACTGATGTTTACATAAGTCAAGGAACTTGACCAAGGTTACATAGTTATAAGAAGCTGAGCTAGGACCCTACAGGTCCATCTCAGAGACCTATGATTTTAATCATTATGCCATATGAGCTGTCTTAGATTAGTTTAAGAAATAGCTTCTCAATTAACCTCTCTTCTTTTAAAAGTGTTTATAGGTTTTAATTCCTTTTTTTTCTGCTTAGGCAATACTTAATTTTTAACCTGTGCACATAGAAGATGAAATGAAAAAATGTATTCCAGATGTAGGTTTTATAGTTGCACATCTTGGATATGGGTGGTTATACACACACTACAAGCATGTGGTACACATCTATCTCAGTTTTACTTTAGAAATACATTCTCAACAGGGGAAACTTGAAATATGCAAACTGTGGTCCTGATTCCACTTCAAAACGTCTGCTTTTATTGGGTTTACCCTGCAATCATGCAACTTTTGGCCAGAGTCAAATAGGGCAACTAAATTTTTTTCTTGAGTTTTACTTGGTATGGTTCACTGTAAATGCTTCCAACTAGTCCTGAAGACAGACTTTGTTCATTTGTTCTTCTATGAGTTTTATTCAGCAGAACCTTGGATAACAGCAGCTTAGCCAAACACTGTGGGGTAATCACTCTGCTCAGGACTGATTCCTGTGCAGTCAATTCTTCTGCACATCTTGCCTTCAAGGTCTGCCAGCTGAATGCACTGTGTTTCCAACATTGCCCTCCAAACAGACCTTTCAGAAGGAAAAGTCACTGCTACTTCATTAATTCCAGAAGATGGATGGTGAAGTCATATTGCTTTGATATGCTTTCAGACTCAGGCTGTTCATGGGAAGCTAGAACTCTCTGAAACAGAAAAGTTTTTAAATTCTGGCTACTTTTTCATAGGATTCTATTATGACACTTCAGAGGAATTTTTTTTATTCAAGTCTGTCACTTTAAAGGAAAATGGTTAGATGTGACTAGGGCTGTGCAAACACAGTAGCTACCAGTGCCTGGCAAAGTTTGTACTCTAACATATTTCTGCTAAAAAAAGAAAAGAATATTTTCCATTATTGCCTTGGATTCTTTCATCTTTTCTTACATGTTAAGAAACATAATATCTGAAGAGTGAGAAATAGCCATTTTAGTGTGAAATCATGCTGGGGTGGAAAGGCCAGCATATTTCTTATAGATTAGTATTATAGGAGAGTTTGGCCATTTTCCTGGGCAGAAGCAAGGAGTTGGCACCTTGGAATCAACTCTTAGCCATCTGAAGGCTTTGAGCCTTGGTGAGTTTTCCAACCACAGGGCATTAGCTTTCTGCAGCCTGGAATGGAGTGATCACTATCCCCACAGAGCTGTCATGGGTGCAGGCAGTGCTCAGCTTGGCTTAGTTCTACCATGGTCCTGAACAGCCAGGCTCTAGGTTAAGCCAAATCCAGAAGTATCTTGTTTTATTTCACTTGCCACATGTTTGAGAAGGATTAATCTCAGAATATGGCAGAAGCCTTAACAAAGCAACTTTAGAAAACAGCATATATATATGTGTGTGTGTGTGTAGAGACAGAGAGAGATCTGAGGCATGGGTTTTACTCACTCATGTTATTATTTAAATAAACCCTTCCTTATGCTAGAGCACCAGATGGTGCTACAAAAATGAGGAAAAAAGGCTCAGGGCATATAAGTCACGTGTCACATTAGCTGTATTGGCCTACGTTCAAATAATAAACATTTTAATCACTGCAGTTTATAACTATTTTAAATTTTTTGTTAATACATTAACAGTAACTGCTTATGTATACATAGAATTCTAATAAAAAATGCATAAATAACTTACAAGAGGGAAGGGACTTAGGGATTATCCCTGGCAGCCCTCATTTCAAAGGTGAGACCCAGTAGAAACCCAATATGCACAGAAGTTAAGTGACTTTCTGAAAGGTCTTGCAGGTAATTAATTATAGAACAGTACTCCACGTTCAATGCTATGTTCACTATTACCTGAAATAGACTTGGAGGCAATAGACTTGGAGGCAAAAATAAACTTATGTCAGCTATACTCAATGCTCAATAAAGTGGCAGAGCAATATTTTATAAGCGTGTGTTCCGTGAACTCAAATGTGATGTTAGGTAGTGATTCTGAGTCCCTTAAAACAGATTGCTTGATTTATTTAAGGTATGTTCTCTTTTACACCAAAAATTGTTTATGGATTTTTTAAAAACTGCACTCCATGGAGTAAGTACCAATTTCTACACTTTTGATGACATTAAGATATGTTAAGAGGCCTGAATGTTCTCAACTATGGATTAAAAATAAAGTACCAATTAGATGGGTCAGTTTTCTACAGTTATTTGAAATTGATTTCAAAGTTTCCCTATTGCTAATGGCTGAATGTTTATGTTTTCCCAACTCCAAACTCAGATGTTGAAATCCTAACTCCCAGGGTGATGGGATGAGAAGGTGGGTACCTTTGGGAAGTGATTAGGTCACTCTTAAGAGTGAGGTTAGTGCCCTTATAAAAGGCCCTGGAGATCTCCCTTGCCCTACCATCACACCACCTGCAGGCACAGCGAAAAGATGGCTGTCTATGAATCAGGAAATTGTACTTCACCAGACACTGACTCTGCCAGAGCCTAGACCTTGGACTTTCTAGCCTCTGGAACTGTGGGAAATACATTTCTGTTGTTATAAGCCACCTAGTCTATGGTTCTTTGTTATAGCAGTCCAAATGAACTAAGATATCTGTTGAGGCTTTGTTGGGGGAGGTAATAAAATATGTCATTTTTTTCTAGGTTTAACAACCTACATTCAGTTCCCCTTTCCGTGATCTACAGTATGGGCATAAATAGACTGTCATGTGTATCCAAATTAAGATGATGGCAGCCAGGAGAAAGATTGAAGGTGGGACTACTGGCTATTGATAGCGAAGATCTAATTCTGATCTTTAGGGATTTAGGTTCGTTTCTGGTTGGAAGGAGTTGTATTATTTATCTATGCATAGTGAAGTAACCTTGTGATCATAATTTCAGAACAAACAAAAAGTCTTCACCTGGTGATGTCTTTTAATTTGATTTCACATCACCAGGGGCAGAATAATTTTTATTTCTAGGGACATTCATTGAGAACAGGATGACTTGCTGAGTTTCAGATGTGATCAGCTTGCCAACTGTCCCTGGGTCCTTTGTGTCCTGCTGCAATATCTTCTAGGAGACAAACACAATGACTTTTGAAGTTCATCAAGTTCATTGATTAAGCTAAGATCTGCCCTACTTTGTCGAAATCTTAAATAGAACAAAAAATGTTTGATCTCTCAGAGCTGAAATTAACTGATTAAAAAGTCTCTGTTATGATGTCTATCAAGTAAAAAAATAGGGTTTTGATCTAGAAATGCCTATCCATTTTTGAGGCATATACTTTCAAAACCTTTTGAAATAAAGAGAACACTGGTTGCAAAACTTTTAAGTATTTTTACTTTAAAAAAAGGATAGAAACAAAGCAATGTGTCCCATTACATCAGCATTTTTCAAAATTTAGTCTCTGTACTTTCATTTGCATAATTTTCCATTTTCTGTAATATTTTCATAACCCTTAGTGCTTAAATGGGTGGAGAGGCCTGTGCCACAGTCTCCAACAAGGTGTCAAGGGAGAGGAGGTGTTTCTCTTCTCCCAATTCACACCATACTTAGAAGCACTATTCTAGTAGGATCTTGGCTTTGTTTTTTGTAAATTGTACTTAAACTCAGTGTGACTATTACCATCAATTTGAATAAGTGCAATGTATTTCTCATGTTGCAGGTAGTAAAAATTGCCAAGGAATCACTTAAATACCGAGAGGATTGACAAGCTATAATTTATTACTTGGCTCAAAATATGTCTGTACTCTGTATTATCTGCCTAGATCTTACTTAAAACAGGAAGGGTGAAGGCTTCACTGAAATGACTAACTGATGTTCAATTTGGAGATTTTAATTGAAAAAAATATATTTTGTTAAGTAGCAGTACTTGTTTCAAAGAAAGATACCGTTATATTAAAAAGTAAACATCCAAATCTATTGGTCTAGATCTATACTCAAAACCTTCCGGGTGTATGTATGTGTGAGATATTTTAAAGTAATTCTAACCAAGCCATTGTTCTGTAAGCTGACTTAACAAGCTACAAAACAATTCCTTAGCTTAAATTGTTAAAGGGGACATTGTGATGACAAATAAATAAAACATGTTAGCAGAATAAAAGTTGTCTGGAAATAAGTAAATACTATTTGATAATTTGGGGGAAAGAAATTCAATACAGGGTAAAGAGAACAGGATTTTGGAATTAAGCTGAGTTAAAATTCTTGCTCTGGACAATAGACAAATTACTTAACATGTTTGAATTTCAGTTTTTTATCTACAAGTTGGGAATAATATATGCATTACGAAGAGATTACAAGTACTAACTGGAGAAAACAATCTGAGACCTTGGCAAATAATAGATTATCCAACTTAATTCCAATATTATTAAAATTAGTGATCATTAGCTGGCACTTTACAACAGAAATGATCTGAATTAATTTTCAACATATACATGCTCTGATATCATGACAGGAAAATGTAAGTGCAAGCGTGGGGGGGAGGTGTCAGGAGACTCGTGTGTTTATAATTCTGATGCCTATCTCTGTGAAGAGTGACTCTTCGAGTTATTCTTTTCAATAGATGTACTTATGGAACATAATTTGGTCATATTGTAGTGATCTGCTGCTAAAGAAACTTTCTCCTAGCCAAGGATGCGAGTGTCTCAATAACCCACATTTACCCATGAGTTATGTTAAATGTGCCTTGTGTTCCACTGGTTTAGAATTTGGGGTTTGGAGAAAGGCAAATGGGATGTTTTCCCAGTGTACTTTAGCACAATATAGGTGAAATCATATATGTATAGGCAAAAAATGCCTGTAACTGTTCTGTAGTTCCAATGATTGGATCACAAAACTAAGGAGGGTCAGAATTTGATGATTACTCTGGCTTTTTGGGTGGCCCCAAACTCCCACCAGCTATCAAATGAAGGCGTCAGGGGGGAGAATATATACAGTCTGTAGAACTCGGGAGAGTTAAAGAGTAGCAAGTTCCAATCAAGAAGAAATGTTTTATTCAGTAGTTACTTTGAAGAATTTTTTTAAGAGCCCCTGAAAATACTGGATTTCTGCAGGGGATATTGCGAATATACTAAAATACTAAGGTGTGAAAATGATTCTCTTTTTTGAATTAAAAAAACTCAATAGAAATAATTCAGTGTGTGAGGTAGATAAGCTTCAGACAAAGGGAAAAAGCAAACCTGCTAGTCAGAGATATAAAAAAGAAAAAATCAACCTCTACGTTATGTTGCCAAGGAGACTGTGTAAACAGACTTACACAAAGAGAAGTGGCTGGCTGGCAATACTGCTAATGTGGAAAATCTCTTCATTGTTGTGTGGCATGCTTCATCTCAGAAGAGCAGGAAAAGGTGGCAGGCAGAGAGGGAGAAATAACAAGAATGGAAGAGTCGTTCTTCCAAAAAGGCCCATCTGTGACCCTGAGAGATAAACCTGGCAGACCAGGGCTCACATCTTAGTAAATCACCTGTAAATAAAGCTTGTAAGGCCTGTGCATTGTCTCATGATTCTTTTATTAATAATACTTTAACCCTTGCAATTTGATAAGCTGTGCAAGGTAGTCTTACAGGGGATCTTTTCATTGAGACGCTCAACTTGTTTGTTTTGTGCTTCTCAGGCAAGGGCAGTGACTGGAAGCTGGGAGAGAGGCTCAACAGCTGAATCTCACCCTGATGGAGGCCACCATTTAATAAGTAAATACATGCACAGTAAGCCTCATATGACTTTCATCTCTCTATTCTTTTAGAAGTTGGTCTAATCCAACCATATATACAAATGCAATTATTTCTCCTTCAATATTTTCATTCATTCAATATACATCGGGTATTATGAATAAAGTCCGTGTAGATACAAGTAGTCTCAGTTCCCCAAAATGTTTAGAGTGTATAATACCAAAAAATGCTATTATAAAGTGTAGTGAGAAAAAAGTTTGTTTTTATATAACCATATATGCAATATGATTACAAATCTGCTAAATTGTTGAGCAAACAATAAATGAATAGTTAATAAGTGTTGATGGATGAGCAAACTATGAATTATTTTTCCCTCTTTTAATTTTCATCTCCAAATTTTCTATAATGTGGTTGTATGAATTTATTCATATAGAGAGAATTTACAGGTTACTGAAGTGAATCTGGGTTCAGATGTTGGACTTTGCAGTTTATTCTTTTACAGAGTTTGAGATAAGCCAGTGAAGTTTGACAAAATATAAAGCAGCTCTTTCTGCATTTGCAAATATATGTGCAGTTTTTTTTTTTTTAGATAGTACATTTGTATTTTGATTGATTGATTGAGATGGAGTCTTGCTCTGTCACCCAGGCTGGAGTGAGTGCAGTGGCATGATCTTGGCTCACTGCAACCTCTGCCTACTGAGTTCAACTGATTCTCCTGCCCCAGCCTCCCAAGTAACTGGGATGACAGGCACCCGCCACCAAGCCCAACTAATTTTTTGTGCCTTTAGTAGAGACAGGGTTTCACCATGTTGGCCAGGCTGGTCTCAAACTCCTGACCTCAAGTGATCCACCTGCCTTGGCCTCCCAAAGTGCTGGGATGACAGGTGGACAGGTGTGAGCAATCACGCCCGGCCAAGATAGTGCATTTTTAAATGTTTCTCTTCAGACCTGTCATCATAAAAGTTGCTTGCTTAGAAGGGGGATAAAATAAGATGCAAACAAGCTCTTCTTTTATTGGAGAGTTTCAATTTAATCAGAAGGTGAATGTTAGCACATATATATGTGTGTGTGTATATATGTACATATACATACATATAAAATTTGGCTCAAAATATATATTATTGGAATCTAATGTGTATATATGTGTGTATACATATATGTGCATATACATATGTGTATATGTGTGTATACATATATGTGCATATGTATGTACATGTATATGTATATGTATACGTGTATATATACGTATATGTATATACATGTATACGTGTGTATATGTATATACATATATGTATCTGTATACATATATATGTATCAGTATATACATATATATCTGTATATGTACATGTATATACTATATATGTATATAGTATATACATATATATCTGTATATGTACATGTATATACTATATATGTATATAGTATATATACATATATACTATAGTGTATACATATATACACGTATATATGTATATGCATATACACATATATATGTATATACACACAAATATACATATATACACATATATGTATACACATGTATACACATATATGTATACACATGTATACACATATATGTATACACATGTATACACATATATGTATACACATGTATACACATATATGTATACACATGTATACACATATATGTATACACATGTATACACATATATGTATACACATGTATACACATATATGTATACACATGTATACACATATATGTATACACATGTATACACATATATACATACACACATATATGTGCACATATACGTATACATATATACATGTACATATGTATACGTATATGTGTATATATGTACGTATATACGTATATATACACACACACACAATGGAATATTTTCCAGCCACAGAAAATAAAATCCTGTCATTTGCAGCAACATGGATGGAACTGGAGGACATATGCTAATTTGAAATAAGCAAGGCACAGAAAGACAAGTATTATAAGAAAGACAAGTATTATATGTTCTCACTCATATGTGGGAGATAAAAAAGTGGATTTCATGGAGGTACAGTAGAATGGTACTTAAAAGAGGCTAAAGGGCCTGGCGCGGTGGCTCACACCTGTAATCCCAGCACTTTGGGAGGCCGAGGCAGGCAGATCACCTGAGCTCAGGAGTTCGAGGCCAGCCTGACCAACATGGTGAAACCCTATCTATCTCTACTAAAAAATACAAAAAGTAGCCAGGCATGGTGGTGGGCACTTGTAATCCCAGCTACTCGGGAGGCTGAGGCAGGAGAATCACTTAAACCCAGGAGGTGGAGGTTTCAGTGAGCCGAGATCATGCCATTGCACTCCAGCCTGTGAAACAGAGCCAAACTCTGTCTCCAAAAAAAAAGGCTCGGAAGGACAGCAGGAGGGGGGGATAAAGAAACGTTGGTTTATGGTACAAGAATACAGTTAGTTAAAAAGAATAAGTTCCAGTGTTTGATAGCACAACAGGGTGACTACAGTTAATAATAACTGATTTTATATTTCAAAATAGCTAGAAGAAAACTTCTGAATGTTCCCAACACAAAGAAATGGTAAATGTTTGTTTGAGATGACGGATATTCTAATTACCCTGATTTGATCATTACACATTTTATGCATGTATCAAAACATCACACATACTCTAGAAATATTTATAATCATTATGTCAACAAAAAATTAATTAAAAAGAAAATAAAAGCTAATTCCAACTGTTAAGTCATTGATAAATTAAAAATAGAAATGAGATTGGGGTCTTAAGTAATTTCCTTACATTAACGGTCAAAATGAATGCCACACCTTGTGAGACAGCGTGCAAAACTCAGTTTCAGAGCTGGCATATTGAATTAATAACACATCCTTTTTCTATCAAAATGCTCTTAAATCATGCTTTTTTGTTTTTTTTTTCAGGCTATTTAGATCCTGCATCAGACAGCTTCCTCAGACAGGTCATCAGAAAACATGAAGCTAAATGCAGTAAAGAATTACTCTCTTGAACCCTTGAACATATCATTTTCTTATAGAAATGGTTTAAAAATTTCTTTTTTATTATTTCTAATTAATTTTCCTTCAGAAAATTGTGAGTTTTCGCCTACAACACATACACTCCAAGGTAATGCCACTCTAATGCTGTCTAGCTGAACTGGTAAATTATCAGATCCACCAAACTCTCTGGAGATTAACTTCTGCCAGCATATTGGTTTCTGTTCATTTTCACAAGATTGACAGGCTCATTATGGCAATATTAGAGCACTCACACTGTGCAATTGTAATTTTGCATATGTTGATGAGCAAGCAATTATATCAAAGAGTGAACACTGGGCTGATGTGCAAGGCACTATTTGATTATAAAAACAGTATAGGATTGAGCCCTGTCATTGAGTCTTCCATTCCTTCTATCTCACCTGTTTCTAATTTATTTCTCTATTTCTTCCTTGACTGTCTTCATTCTCTGTTTTTTATTCCTTTCTCCTTCATTCCCTCTCCATAAATGACAGACCTTTTCTTAGATGCCATTTCTCTATGTCTGTGCTTAAGACAAGAATTTTTTCCTCCTAGTTGTTGGTTAATGTCTGCAAATGTGAGAGCATGTTAACATGACAAACAACAAGGAATTTGAAATAAACTTAAATGAAACAGTGTCTTTTCTCCCCCTACTCTCCCCCACCCCCCCATGGTGGAAATGATGATATCCTTACCATCTGCACACTTGCAGGCTGTGAGTGGGCAGAAAACCAGCTGGAGATGCAGCCCATGGCAGGGATACAGATCCTCAGCTTCTGGGAGGTCCTAGAAGCTCACAATGCTACCCAGCTATTGGACTATCATCTCTCATCATGTATATTCAAAGGGAAAATGTACAACATTTCTTCTAAACTATTTTGTACAGAGAAGATCTCCACTATCATCAAAAAGAGGCTGATGTGGAGTAGGGAGAAAGTGTTCTGGACTAAGTGTCAGGAAACCTCAGTGCTTCAGGTTCTCTTGCAATTATGAGACTGGTTCTGTTACTTCACCTCTCTGGAGTTTATTTTTCTTATTTGTACAGTGAAGGACTCCAGCTTTAGCATCTCATAATTTTGTTGTGGAAAATACGTGCAGAATTAAGAGAATAATGAAAAGAGTTTAAGGGTATCTCCTCTGCCTTAAATGACAAACTATGTTAAGAGTAGACTATCACGGTATCCTTCAAACATATCTATGAGGCAAGGCTTGTGGCAGAAAAGGAAGCAAAATGATATACTTGTCACATCAATTAGTCAAGAAAATGTGATTATCCTGAGCCCAAGAAACTTCCACTAAAAAGATGGAAGGAAGACTACGTCTGGTGCTCTCTGGCATCATCCTTGAGTCCAAATGTATTTAGAACTGAATTTAGGGCCATGGTACAGAGGTGTCAGTCTGCAAACTAGAAGAGCAATGCTGACAGGCCCTGGGACTGTTCCTAGTGCTGTATGGGAACTCAGAAATCTAACCGAAGCCACAGGATGGGTAACGACAGTGAGACTGTGACCTGGCAATATCTGCGTAATCTTGCAAGAAATTTCTAAAACCATAAGACACACTGCATTTTTACTTGAGTCCTAAAATGAACATCCGGTGATATTGGACCTTCCCACTCCTAACCGAATGACGTCAACACACTCTTAAGGACACATCACACACTCTGTGGAAGAGGGTAGGAGAGGTGTGGAATATAAAATTCCTTTTTTTGAGACGGCTGCCTGGGTTCTAATGGGGTTACTCTAATGTGTTTTAAGACCAAGGCTCACTGGCCAAGATATACTTTCATGAATTCAAGAATGTATGATCATTATGATGTATACATATACACGTATATGCATTTACATGACAAAAAAATGCCAGAAGGCATGTAAAAGACAGTCCTCTTTTCAAAGGGTGCATAATGGGAGTGATTCTATCTTTACGTCTAAAGTGTTCTACTGGACGCATTTTATGTTCTTGTTTCCTCTGTCTTAAATTATTCACTCCCTTTTGGACACATTATTGCTCCATAATAATGCTAAGTAGCTTCATTTTGTTGTTGTTGTTTTTTAAATCACCCAACCTTTCCTAATGCTAAGCCAGGCAATGGAGGGCAGGAAAAAAAAAATGTCTTTAGAGAAGGCTGTAGGCCTATCATCAGATTCTGAGCTGGGCTTTCCCCAGAACACATTTTAGGCCTGCAGGATGCCTGAGGCCAAGGGTACTTCCTGCATCCACAGGGTTGGGGATGCTGAGTGCAATCCCTCTATTCTGCCACCTGGGACAGCCTTTTGCATTACTCTCTGGCTGCCTTCCCTTTTCTGAAACTTGAGAGGGGAGCATGTTGCTTCCCTTTAGAACAGTAGGTGAGCCCATCAGCAACTCAGCCCCAAAAGTCTCTGCAGTCTCATCTGACAGATTATAAGATTGAGCCCATCAAGTAAATAAATAAATGAATAAATAAATAAAATGAATAACAAATATACATATCTGTGTATTTATTATATATTATATTATATATTATCAAAATTCTCAGCCTGAATCTAAATATACAGTCTACTACAATCTTTTTAACTGGGCTTTAGCTAAATGCATGATGAAAATCATTTTCAGATCTTAGCTCATTGGAAAAAAGATAAAAAATAAATAAAAAGATCTTAGCTCACTGTTGTACTCTACTCTAGTGCCTTCCTAACACGCAAGCATACTTCCCATGTCCCATTCACTTGCAATCAGCTACTGGTGGAAAATTAGATGGTCCCAAATCAGAGGAAACCGAAGACATGATAATGAAACTCCTGAAAAAATCAATGACGATTATGGAAATGAGCTGTTTACCACCTTTTTATTTTTTTGACCTTTCCTTTTTTTGACCCTCTAGGCAGCCTAGTTTATGGCAGGAACATCATCAGTGAGGTTCCAGCGAAAGGAAAATGATTGATTACAGAGATAGCTACTATTTCCAGCCACTATATCCAAGAGCGTATCAGATCACTCAAAGCACATTTTATCAACACTCCCCCTGTGACAATCTAGTCTTTACTGGAGTTAATTAAAGCAATTAATTCCCTTCCCTTTCAAAGCAGTGTGATTACATAAATAGATAATTTCCCAATCCAAACCCATAAAGCAAGTGATTTCTCTGCATGTTCCTCAGTGTGCAAAGCACCTAACTGAACCAAATTGTCGTTTTTCTAAATTTGACCTTCATGAAATTCTCCAGTAACTTTTTCTGGTCTGTCTTCCTATCTGGTTGGATGGCAGAACCACATCTCCACATGGACACAGGACTGCAAGATTAATAAAGCATTTCCCGCAGCAAAGATAGATAATGCCTAAACTGTAATCACAACGACAGGAGTAGAGCGAGGAGGAAAGGAGAATGGCGGGTGCCTGCTCTGACAGGCACTACAGTTCCCTTCAACAATATACCAGCGTGGGTGATGCTGACAATAATTAGGCAAACAGAATGCCAAACAATTGTAAGAAAAGCTGTCAAACATTTTGTGTTATTATCCCCTGCACAGGCCTGTAATTTATCATCACAGAAAAAGCACATAAAGAAAAATCTCTAAACAGTGACATTTTGTTCAAATTACAACCCTTGGCTTCCCTGACTGCCTACAGACTGACATCTCCAAGGTCGGATGTAGTGCTCAGCAATTTGTTCCTTCAATAAGTGAGCATGTCTCTGGGATGGGTTCTAGCCACTGTGAGTGCTGGCATGCCAAGAGCAAGAACAAAGTACTTCCCAACGTGTGGGAAGCCACTTACCTTCAGACGTCAAAATGAAAGAAAGTAACTGACATTCGTATTTCCTTCTCAGATTGGTCCTAAAGCTTGAAATATGATCTCCTGCACCAAGGCTCCTACCTGTCATTTCTTCCTCCCTCTCCACCCAAAACCCTGCTTGGGGTTCTGGACTTGGCTAAAGTGTAAGGGCTTTGATCTTGTTGGTATAAACTCAGTCTTACTGGCCGGGCACTGGTGGCTCACACCTGCAATCCCAGCATTTTGGGAGGCTGAAGACAGTGGATCACTTGAAGCCAGGAGTTTGAGACCAGCCTGGCCAACATGGTGAAACCCCGTCTATACTAAAAATACAAAAATTAGCCAGGTGTGGCGGCAGGCACATGTAACCCTAGCTACATGAAAGGATGATGCAGGAGAATCACTTGAACCCTGGAGGCAGAGGTTGTAGTGAGGCAACATTGCGCCACTGCACACCAGCCTGGGCAACAGAGTGAGACTCCATCTCAAAAAAAACAAAAAACAAACAAAACACAACAAAAAACCCAATCTTCCTGATGATATCCCCCAATGGTTGTAATTGAACCAGAAAGAAACAAAAAAAAAAAAAAAAGAAAATACTTTTCTCATCCAGTTTCTTTAGAGTTTAGCACAGTTCTATAGATTAATTACTATAAATTGTGAGACATATTATAAAGAGACCTCACAGATGCTGAGCCAATGAGACAGGTGTGAGGTGTTACCATTATTACTTTGGAGAAAGTCCATAGGCAGTCTCTAACATAGATTTCTGGATGGCTCAGAGTTGAAATGGACCCTAGAGGTAATAGAATCAATCTTTTCAAGTAATGAGAGAAATTCTGTCTGTGATATTCCTAGCTGATGTTCTGAGCTGGACCACTTCCAAATATGGAGATAATAGAAGCCTTCCATTACAAATACTTGGCTGCTGAAAGACCTAAACATTTGAGTCTTCACTGTTTTCAACAGCTCCTTCCACACCTGTCCAACATAGAGATCCACTTAACAGAAGTCCTACCCTCTAGATATTGCTTTATTTGAAAAGGTAATATCTTTTAATCCCATTTCTTTCTATCCCATTGCCAGAGCTCTTTCCCATTGCTTTCTTCACTTTCTTCACAATCTTTTTTTCTTTTTTAATTTTTAAAAACAGGGTCTCATTCTGTGCCCAGGCTGGAGCACAGTGATGCAACCAAGCTCACTACAACCTTGAGCTCTTGGGCTCGAATAATCCTCTGGCCTCAGCTAGGACTACAAGCATGTGCCACCACGCCCTGCTAACCCCATCTCAATCTTTATACCCATAAGAGAACCTTTTCTTAGAAGCCTCTTTTCTTAGGGTTTGGAGGTTGATTTACTATTGCCAATATAGCAAATCTTTATTTTCCTTAGGTTTATTTTGATTTTTTAAAACAATAGTCTTTTTACTCAAACTTTGGCAAAGAATTTGGGCTAGCATACCAAGTAAATAAGCTTTAATTTTCTCTTGGCCATGTATCTTCTATTAGTTTCTGCATAAGACCCTCAATGCTTCCATGTTTACTGCTGGCTGCACAGGCACCTCTCACTAGATGGCATTTAGGATATTTTTCAACCATCTTTCTGACCAAAATTGTATGTGTTCTGTGTCTCATCCCTAAGAAAGTTGATAGTGAACTCAATTGGCTGATTACAAGTACAGTGTGAACAACTTATACCTGAACACTTTAAATATATTGCAACCTAACACATTTACATATCAACAATGACTCATTTCCTTAGTCCAAGAAAGTGAACAGAGGTTTGATTCTCTCTCCCAACACCCTCCCCTCCTTTTTTCTCTTTCATTCCTTATAATAGACAAATGTGAATTATCCTCACAACCTGTTCATTTAACTCTGTCAAGCTATTCCTCAAGGACAAACCACAAAAGGGAACCAGGGAAGGGCTGTTCAGAGCTCACTGAAAATCCAGATCAGCTACAGAGGTCCTTAGCCCATAGAAGATAGGTCTGTGGTCTCAACTTGGAATATAAATAACAGCTTCTTTACCAACCTCACCAAATCGACTTTTAATACCTTTTTTTCCCATAGGCTTCCAACCTACTCTGATTGACTTAGGCTGATCAGAAACAAAACTTTAACAGTAACGTCTAAAATAAGTGAACTTCCTTTTATAAGTCTTCCTTCTTGCCAAAGCTGATGACTAAATAAGTTCAAAGACATTTAAATTAATGTCAGTTATACCCACAGTCACTGGAGGAGAGGTAATAGGAATTCAAGCTTCCAGGAAAGAAAAAGAGGAAGTGAGAAAGAAAAAGAGGTGTCTTTCAACTCTAGTTGTGATATAGTCTGCTGAATTATTGACCTTTCCTTTCAAAGATAAGAAAATGTGTATGTGGTTTTTTTTTTTTTTAATTTAGACTTCCTACATGTAACCACAATCTCTAAAACAAGGTGGCTTATTTTACATATCTGAAGAAAGTGAGGCACGCGATTTTCCCTTCCTCATAGTCCGACCTAAGAGTGTGTGGCAAACTTTGTAGAATTCTAAGTTTCTTTCAAGAACTTTTCATCTTATTTCCATCCACAAATTAAAAGGGATGGAATTACTCAATGTAGCCACAGCTGGGAATACAGTTTAGTGAAGAACAGGAAGGAAGAGAGACAGAAGGACTCCTACAGTTTTTCTTTACAATCTAAATATGTTAAATGCATGATGGAAGCAATGGAGCCAGGTCAAAATGGCACTTGCTGTGTGGTGAAAAATCCTGACTATGAGAATCTTCTGTAGTAGAAAGGCAGGTCATTCTATCACACTAACTGGAAGGCCAGTCTGGGGCGTGCTTGCTGGATGTGTGGAGATCAATTACCCACAAGTCCCTGTGAAGTCTCTTCCATAAGAAACTGGGGAAGCCCAGGCCATCAGTATTCTGCACACACACTAGCAGCTTGTGCTTGCAGAGGCAATCATTTTTAAGCTCCTTTCAGATTCTCTTTCTTGGTTATTTTTCCGTCTTGGCTAAAAAGGTTTCTCTTTTGTACCAAGCAGGGGCACCAATCTAACAGAATTTATTAGAAACTGCTCGATTGGGATTTTGCTGGAGTTCTACTGAGGTTGAAAATCTCAAACAATATGTGATGAAAATTTTAGGTTGTTTTGGATGACTTCAATCCCAAGGTCTTGCTTGGCTGACTTGAGTTCCTTCTTTCAGAGATTTAGGCAATGTTAGTTTCAGATGGGAGGTCTGGTAGATCCTAAAAATGAGGTAGCTCTATGTCAGCCATTCAGTGGAGAAAGAGCCCATGCTACTCTGTATGACAAAATACTATGCCTTTATTTGCATACAGGTGTCAATGAATTATTTAAAGAGAAAAATGCGCGAGTGGGTACTGCGTAAGTGCCACTCACAGTCATTGCACTGTGTTTTTCAGTAAGTGTGAACATTTTCCTTCGCATGTCTTTTTAAGAGAAAGAGAAAATGATGATGGGAAGGATTTTGGGTAAGAGAAGATTCCTTTTCTACTATTATCAAAATTTACTATTTTGTCTTCCTTTGTGTAGTACCTATGTAATATTTGCTCCACAATTGTAAGCTCCTTGAAGACATGAAATGTGTCTTCTCTCTTCACTTTTTTTTTTTTTTTTTTTTTGAGACAGAATCTCACTCTGTGGCCAGGCCGGAGTGCAGTGGTGTGATCTTGGCTCACTGCAACCACTGCCTCCTGGGTTCAAGCAATTCTCCTGTCTCAGCCTCCTTAGTAGCTGGGACTGCAGGCACGCGCCATCACGCCCAGCTAATTTTTGTGTTTTTAGTAGAGACGGGGTTTCACCATGTTGGCCAGGATGGTCTCGATCTCCTGACCTTGTGATCCGCCCACCTCAGCCTCCCAAAGTGCTGGGATTACAGGCATGAGCCACCGCGCCCGGCTCTCTCTTCACTATTATATTGCCAATATTTATGATAGCTTTTGGTTTACTGCAAGAAACAATGAGTAAGTAGTTTGTCTTTTTAAACCAGTGCTTTCCATTCTTCTCCAGGTGAGAGGTTAGTATAGATTTTTATGAGGCTTTATCATAACTAAACCCAGTGGTGGACTGAATAAGATCAGCTGGTAAATATAGTCTTTGATCCATTGGAAAATCCAGCAATATCTAACTTAAACAACAAATGAGCGAAATTCTAACATTTCTAGTATATTTGATCTATTGGGTTGTAAACCATCTTGAAGCCATGATATAGAAACACTAACTCTGTATTTTTATAAAAATAAAACATAAGGGTACGCATTTATTCATTCAAGAAACATTTCTTGAGTCCCTAATTGCACTAGGAACTGTTCTTGATTCATGATAGAATGTGACAGACAGGTTGTTCATGGAGATTTCGCTCTAGTAATGCATATATGGTTGGAACTGGTGGGCACGGAGTCCAAAATAGCAATTCTAGGCCAGCTTGCCCTAAACAAATGATACAGATATTATATGAGAGACTTGCTAAAATTTTGATCATATTTAGCTCTCCTCCCACCTCTTTCAACCACTTACTAAGTTTAGGGAGAAATGTGGGAACATAGGATGAAGTGGCCACAGAGGTACCCAAGAATCAGTACAGTAACAATGTCCTTAGCAAATGGCCCTCCCGTAATTCCTAAGAAGGTAAAATATTTTAGCATTGAAATAACTTCATGACATGGCTATGCCAACTCTAAAATGGTTTCATCATGTAAACAGTCCTTCAGTGAATGACTTACATTTTGAAAAACCTACAGAGCAAAGTCAAAAGCATGGGCTGAGCAGTCAGTTGATGAGGATGACTTAAGCCATGCTCCACCATTTGCTGGTTGATTCAAGAGGAAGTCACTTAACCTTTCCAAGCCTCAGCTTCACCTGCAGAATGGCAATAATAATGGCCAACTTGTAGAGTTGTTGTGAATACAAAAATAATGCAGTGCATTTTTAGCATGATACATAACATACAATAACAACCCAGTGCTAGCTGTAATTTGATTGGAAAAAACTACTTTAAAGTTCATATGTAACCAAAAAAGAGCCCACATTGCCAAGTCAATCCTAAGCCAAAAGAACAAAGCTAGAGCCATCAGGCTACCTGACTTCAAACTATGCTACAAGGCTACAGTAACCAAAACAGCATGGTACTGGTACCAAAACAGATATATAGACCAATGGAACAGAACAGAGCCCTCAGAAATAATGCCACATATCTACAACCATCTGATCGTTGACAAACCTGACAAAAACAAGAAAAGGGGAAAGGATTCCCTATTTAATAAATGGTGCTGGGAAAACTGGCTAGCCATATGTAGAAAGCTGAAACTGGATCCCTTCCTGACACCTTATACAAAAATTAATTCAAGATGGATTAAAGACCTAAAACCATAAAAACCCTAGGAGAAAACCTAGGCAATACCATTCAGGACATAGGCATGGGCTCAGGACTTCATGACTAAAACACCAAAAGCAATGACAACAAAAGCCAAAATTGACAAATGGGATCTAATTAAACTAAAGAGCTTCTGCACAGCAAAAGAAACTACCATCAGAGTGAACAGGCAACCTACACAATGGGAGAAAATTTTGGCAATCTACTCATCTGACAAAGGGCTAATATCCAGAATCTACAATGAACTCTAACAAATTTACAAGAAAAAAACAAACAACCCCATCAAAAAGTAGGTGAAGGACATGAACAGACACTTCTTGCAGGAAGACATTTATGCAGCCAGAAGACACATGAAAAAATGCTCATCATCACTGGCCATCAGAGAAATGCAAATCAAAACCACAATGAGATACCATCTCACACCAGTTAGAATGGCAATCATTAAAAAGTCAGGAAACAACAGGTGCTGGAGAGGATGTGGAGAAATAGGAACACTTTTACACTGTTGGTGGGACTGTAAACTAGTTCAACCATTGTGGAAGTCAGTGTGGCCATTCCTCAGGGATCTAGAACTAGAAATACCATTTGACCCACCCATCCCATTACTGGGTATATACCCAAAGGATTATAAATCATGCTGCTATAAAGACACATGCACACGTATGTTTATTGTGGCACTATTCACAATAGCAAAGACTTGGAACCAACCCAAATGTCCAACAATGATAGACTGGATTAAGAAAATGTGGCACATATACACCATGGAATACTATGCAGCCATAAAAAAGGATGAGTTCATGTCCTTTGTAGGGACACAGATGAAGCTGGAAACCATCATTCTCAGCAAACTATCACAAGGACAAAAAACCAAACACCACATATTCTCACTCACAGGTGGGAATTGAACAATGAGAACACATGGACACAGGAAGGGGAACATCACACTCTGGGGACTGTTGTGGGGTGAGGTGAGGGAGAGGGATAGCATTAGGAGATATACCTAATGTTAAATGACGAGTTAATGGGTGCAGCACACCAACATGGGACATGTATACATATGTAACAAACCTGCATGTTGTGCACATGTACCCTAAAACTTAAAGTATAAAAAAAAAATAGAGCACACGTGTCATTAATGACCATTAATTATAGCAACACCCAGAGGACAGCAGTACCGTATCATTTTGCAGGTAAGAAAACTGAGGCTTAGAGGGTGTTTATGAGCACAGGGGAAGATACACTTCACCTTTCTCTTGAAGTTATTATGTTGCCATGACTTGCTTTGGCTAATGAAATGTAAATGACAGAGGAATGTGTTGCTTCTTGGTGAAAGTCTTCAAGTCATCTTCTCTTCACTGTGCCACAATGAATTATGTTTCAGAAGGCGGATTGTCCAGGATCCTGTATCCTGAATTAAGGACAATATAGAGTAGATGATGGGCATGCAGCATGAGTAAGAAATAGATCTTTATTATTTTACGTCACTGCAATGTTTACGGTTGTCCATTACAGCAGTATAACATAGCTTATTCTAACTTTCCAAAGATGAAAAACTATTAAGATCTAGCATTCAAACTCAGGTCTTATGGTATTAAGGCCAATGCTTTTGTACTACCTTACAGTACACTGCTTATTAGAAATAAAACACCATGTGAAGGTACCTTCCACTTCGAAGAAAATGGACTTTTCTGTTGCTCTTTGACTTAGAACAAAATTAAAAATTCTCTGAGCAAAGGTCAATGGAAAGGTAGCGAAAAAGTTGGTAGAGGTGGGCAGATAATAAAACTGATCAGAAATATCCATTAGTTTAGCAGAACCCTTTATTTCCCATAGGTTCATGACCTGAAGATTACATAGGATGGAGGGAGGCCCTTATCAAAAGCCTGCAATTCTGTGGCTACAAAATCAATTTTTAAATGATTTATGTGATGTTGTGCAGGACCAAAAGAGCAGTAATTCATTTCGCATGTGGCACTTGGAGCTGCTGCTTAGATGTTAAAAAATGATTAATTTTTATTTACAGCATGGCTCCCTTCATATATTACTGGAAACAAGATTTGAGAGTGCAATACTTCTATAGCATGCAATTATTTGCTGAAGGAAGTTCCAGGCATAAAGAAAAAAAAATCTACTAGCAGCCAAGGATATCTGGACATGCACTGAAATAACCACTGTGAAAACCTTCCAAGGCCAAATGCTTCCAATCTATTCAGTTTGACCCAGTTAACATAAAAAAGCCACATTAATTTCCCAAGGGGAGCCATTCTTCTATAAAATCATACTAACTCCTAACTTCAACAATGGGAGAATGAAGAATTTAGAATTCTTAGGTTTTTGTTCCCCCAGAAGACTTGAGTTTAAAAATTTTCTAGAAATTGGTGCACATAGCTTACTTCAACTTAAGTTGAAATATGTGTGCATTTTTAAAAATTGCTATAAGGATGCCTTTTCTGGGCCACCATATGTAGACATTCCTTTCTTTTAAAACTACAGAAGTACTGTATTCTCAGGCCTCCTATTCTCCAGCTTGCCAGCCTGAGCCTAATAGGTCCAATCACATCTAAGGAACAATTTCACCTAGGGTAAAGTTCACATTTTTATGACTAGCTATATCACTCTGAAGCCCCTAGTTTAGGGCCCACAATAATTTGATAAGGACAGGTAAATTTCCATGTCCCTTGAATCTTGTGATCATTGAGGTTGGGGTAAAGACCTTGGATATCAAGGAGATAGAGTAGAGACTATTCTTAGACCATTGGAATGAGCTCTGCCCATTGCTTCTGGACACTAGAATGTTAGAGGGCTGTGGAGAATGATGCGTGATGATGCCTGCTATTTTCTCTCCTATCGTTTTCCAGGACAGATTTTCCCAAGGAAACAGTTAAGAGAGCCAGACTAGTCAGTTACGCACTCCATACTGGAGACTACTCATATGCACATTGTGTACCTCATCCTTCCCCATGGATCATTGCTCACTTTCTCTTTATTGGACTAATGATATTGGTTAAACTGTAGGCTGATGACTATGGACCACTATTTTCTGTATCATTAAACATGGCCATATCCCTTCAAGTGGGTTGTGAATAAAATTGGTACTCTGCTTCCACCCTAAGTTGGATTATTTAACAGGCATGACTGACTTATTAGGAAATAGCTTTAACTGGTATGACTGAGGATGAAACATCTTGTCAATACAGGTTATTTGTTAGGTCCCATAGAACTGGATGTACAGGTAAATGAGGGGGTGAGGGCTTTCCCTCCTGTTTGTAGTTTGTATGTGGGGTTCATCAGCAAACTTGTGAAGCCCAGTTTATTAAGTTTCTTGGGCAAAAGAGTAGGCAAAGCTGTTCAAAATAGAGTAGGAATAAAAGAGGGCTGCTACCACAATAATGGTGAGGCAATTTCATTAACTAGAGTATAAACAAGAAAACAAAGTAACAAGGAGTTTGTTGATGTATTAGCAGGATCCTGGATCTTTACTTGCCTGAGTCATCTGGATGAGTCTTTTGTCTCTGGATAACTTCAGTCATAACCCTTATCATTTATAAGTAACACAGGGACCTGTGCTGGGAAAATATGGACCAATATCCTAGAAAGTTAGTAACATATACTTAGTGAGTAAGCTTGTAACACATACGAGTGACCAATGTTTTCATTAATATTTTCCTGTCATGCCACTATTCTGTGTACTATGCGTTTCTTCTTGTCCTGTAGTTGCCTCTAAGAATGACAGTACTGGGAAAGACGCTAATTACTCAACAGAGTATTTAATTGCTTGTTTGCCTCAACTCAGTTGTAAGCTTTGTGAAAGCGGGAAATATGTGTATTGACTGTCTATCCCAGCAATAATTGCCATGCCTGGTATGCAGTAACTATTTGTGGAATGAATGAATGAATGGGAAAAAATTATAGATTCTGTCATTTATTAATCCCCTACTACAGAGTATGACAGGTTGAGTGTTGTGCTATGTGTTTCGCTAACCATATTTTTGAATCCTCATAATTCTACAAGGTAGATATTATTTTCCTGATATTATAGGAGAATAAAGAGCTTCAGTGAGTTTCAGGTGTGCATCCAGCACACAAGGAACTGTTTTGCAGAGAGTCCCTTCTCTGTGACAGTCAGGGCCCTTCCCACATATTTCCTTGAGTATCTCCCTCATTGAGTATGCAGGATGACATGAGGGAGATTTGCTGACAGCACTTCGGTTGAGCACCTATCTCTCGGACAGTGGGATGAGAAGAAGAAGGAAAACACAATTGTTGAATTACGATGAGCATTTTACACATTTTATCACATTTAATCCTGAAAAGAAATCTCTGATGCTGACACAATTCTTTTAATAAAATGAGTAATCAAAAGTTAGGAGATATAAAGTGACTTTTTCTACAGTGAAGAGCCAGAATTCCAATTCCACTCCATTGTGTGTGTGTTTGTGTGTTTCTTTCCCCTCCAGTGTCCTTTGAGTGTAGTACCATTAAAAACTTAGAATGCTTGATAATGGCAGGGACCAGGTGATTCCTGGTCCCTACAGCATACTCACTAAAGTGAAATTCCTGAAAATAGCTCTAGGAATCTCCATTTTCAACAGTTCACGCGGTGGGTCTAATGCAAAGTAAAGTTTGAGAAACACTGAACTAGGTACAGTTGCCTCTAACATTTTTCATGCACTTGGATAATACTAGGAGCCAGAAGGTCTACAAGTGGAAGAAATCTCCCTGTACCAAGCACTGGTGGTGCATTTGCAGCTCAGGATATGGGGAATGCCTTGGTACCCCCCATTAATGTTAATAGGAATCATGTGGATAATTCTCTATGCTCCATGCTGAAAAGTGTTCCCTTTAGGACCAGGAGAGGCTGTATTTAATCAAACCATCTGGATTCCTATGTACGTGTATAACGGCAGAAAATAGGTCACAGTTGGTAGGCTACTTTCTGGGAATTATTCCATTGTATCAGCAAACTCCAAAGTCCTGAAAGGGCTCCTGCTCTCCTGGCTCTCAGTGAGTGACAGCCCAAGAACTAAGAGAGGTCAGAGAAAGTCCAACATTTAAGGAAAAAAAGTTTCAATCACAATAAAACACATAAAACAAATTATCCCCAAAGGACAAAGTGTGGAATAAACTTGTTAAAAGCTATTAACCTCTCAAAATAACACATTTCTACTCCAGAGTAACCTCAGTTG
The DNA here is from genome assembly GCF_029281585.2 of Gorilla gorilla gorilla. Lineage (NCBI taxonomy): Eukaryota > Metazoa > Chordata > Mammalia > Primates > Hominidae > Gorilla > Gorilla gorilla. The sequence continues at coordinate 99,505,306 of NC_073236.2, read as the reverse complement.
CAGCTTGGAGAGCAGCATGAAATTAAGGAACACAATTCAGAGAACATAAGGACTCCAAATATGAACTCATGATATCCAAGGGTTTTACAGGCACTCATGCTCCTATGAAAACCACGAAGATTATGGGTCTATGAGACCTGAGAGAGTCAAATAATCTGGTGTTAAAAAGTAGTGAGTGTTCATAAGGCTTCCAGAACTCAACTCTATTATAGACTAAGAACTTTACTTCGTCAATCAATCCAGGTTTTTGTCTTTACTATAGAAATTATAGGACTGTTAGCTTATTTTAACTTTATAATAACATAGCTTATTCTAACTTTCCAAAGATGAAAAACTATTAAGATCTAGCATTCAAACTCGGGTCTTATGGTATTAAGGCCAATGCTTTTGTACTATCTTACAGTACACTGCTTATTAGAAATAAAACACCGTGTGAAGGTACCTTCCACTTCGAAGAAAATGGACTTTTCTGTTGCTCTTTGACTTAGAACAAAATTAAAAATTCTCTGAGCAAAGGTCAATGGAAAGGTAGCGAAAAAGTTGGTAGAGGTGGACAGATAATAAAACTGATCAGAAAGATCCATTAGTTTAGCAGAACCCTTTATTTCCCATAGGTTCATGACCTGAAGATTACATAGGATGGAAGATTACATGATGAATCTTAAAGCAAGAAGAGGATATATTAGGGTTAATCTGGATTTGAACCTTGGTCACGTCTTGGAGGAGGAAGCCACTGATTCTAAGGGAGCATGAAGTGACCACACAGAGGTGGTCACTGTGCTCAGCAGCATTTCACCTTGTTACTCCCCACCGCTGTGTTGCCTTTCTCATGGATCACTTTGACTGTTGCTGTTTTTTTTTTTTATTTTATTATTATTATACTTTAAGTTTTAGGGTACAAGTGCACAATGTGCAGGTTAGTTACATATGTATATAGCAGAAAGTAAGCAGAGATATAGAAAGGTGGAGAACTAAAGTCTTCAAGGGCATATGGCATGCAGGGTGAATGGCATATTTTACACTATTTGCTTTTTGGTATGTCTGAGATCCTGATAGCTCCTTAATTAAGATAATCAAAATCCCTAGTCTAGAGTGGGCAACTGTACAAAATTCTTACAATAAATGGTCAGTAGGTCTTCAAGCTAGCTCTCATGTAAGCTATGCTATCCCTGAGGCATAAGGAAGGGCATAAAGCCCCAGAATGACTACCACTGTGTCTATGAGACAATTCAAAAGTCCAGTTTTTTATGCCAGGATACTTTCAATTTCTCCATCATAGGATCAGGGACCTTCCAGCCCTAGCTTCAGATCCACCATGGTGCCAGAAGCACTACCAAGGAGGATGGTGTAGGAAGGTATATTCCTTTTCTAATGCTGCTGTAACAAATTTTCACAATTGGTGCAAAACAATGCAAATTTATCATCTTATAGTTTGTATGTCAGAAGTCTGACACAGGTCTTACTAGGCTAACATTGAGGTGCCAGCAGGGCTGTGTTCGTTTTTGGACAATCTAGAGGAGAATCTGTTTCTTTGCCTTTTCCACCTTCTACAGATCACCTGCATTCCCTGGCCTTTGGCCCTTTCCTCTGTCTTCACAGTCAGCAACATCGCATCTCTCTGGCTGTCCTTCCATAGTTGCATCTCCCTCTGACTCTACCCAGGAAAAGCATTCTGCTTTTAAGGACCCATGTGATTAGATTGGAACCACTGAAAAATCCAGAACAATCTCCTCATCTCAAGGACTTAATCACACCTTAAAAGTCCCCTTCGCCAAGTCAGGTGACAGATACACAGGCTCTGGGAATTAGAACATGGACATCTTGGGTGGGAGCATTACATTATTCCACCTACCACAGGTGGTAAGAGGTGGTGAGGAGGGAGGTTTCCAGAGACTGAAAAGATCTAACATAAGAAGCTGGCAGCAGGAGGGAGTGAGGCTTCAGGCTAGAGCTGTCTTTCCAGGACCCTTGAGGGAGTTCTGGCTGGTTTTTCTAACGCCCTCTTTCACTTTATCACCTTCACTGCCACCATCGTCATCCTGGCCTATGCCCTCTCCCTGAGGTATACCCTAATCCTCCTCACTGGTCCCCTGTGGTCTCATGTACTAAACTGCTTCTCCTCAGGCTATTTTCCACACAGTAGCCAGAGTTATCCTTAAAAACACAATCACAGTATGCCACTCCTGTATTCAAAACTCTCTAATGGCTTTCTGTCACTTAGAACAAGACCCCCAAGCCCCCCTCATCATGGCTGACAGAGGGTGACATGATCTGGCTCATTACTCCTCTCTCGCCTCCTCTCCCACTCCTCTCCCAGGTGTTATCAGGCTCCAGCCACATGGCCCCCTTGCTGTTTCTCAAACTCTCCAAACCAGCTTGTGTCTCGGCTCCTGCTTCTCCCTCTGCATGGAAGGGTTGACCCCGGATCTTTGCATGGTTAATTTCTTCCCTTCTTTTCAGGCCCAGATGAAATACCACCTCCTCAGAGAATTTCTCTGACCACGCTCACTAAAATACCAACCCTTTCTTTCACTCTCTACCCCCTCACGGAACCTATTTTTCACAGTCCTTACCACGACCTGACATTACATTATACATTGATTTGTTTGCCTATTTTCCACGTTGATTATTTGTCTCTGCCACTAGAATGCAGAAGAAAAAATTTCTTGAGGGCAAGGAACTCCCTGGGAGCCAAGAACAGTGACTTGCACATTGGAGGTATTCAAATAACTGTTGAATGAATAAATTCAATGTATATTTGATGAGCCCTTTTACGTGAAAGACACTGTGATATAAACAGTGAAAAGACAGACATGGTCTACCCTTCTTTCCCCAGTGTCCCACGGATTGACTCATTTTCTTTCCAGAGTCAACTTTTACTGATGACCAAAGTTTATTTTTATTATTTTATTTATTTATTTTTTTTAGAGTCAGGGTCTCACTCTGTTGCCCGGGCTGGAATGCAGTGGAACCGTCATAGCTCACTGCAGCCTTGATCTCCTGGGCTCAAGCAATCCTCCCACCTTAGCCTGCTGAGTAGCTGGGACTACAGGCATGTACCACCATGCCTGGCTATTTTTTTTGGTATTATTTATAGAAATGGGGTCTCACTGTGTTGCCCTGGCTGGCCCGGAACCCCTGGTCGCAAATGTTCCTCCCACCTCAGCCTCCCAAAGTGCTGAGATTACAACATGAGCCACTGCACCTGGCCAAAACTTATTTTTTAATTCCCAATTCCATCTCATGTCTCTCCTTTGTTCTTATTCATGTATTCATTAATCTATTCAACACATGCTTATTGAGAACTTAAGCTAGGTCCATAATAGATCGCAGTCCCTCAAACAAGAACATGATCAGTTTGGGAGGGTTCTTTTCCTGATGGCCATTATGTGAAGGGAGATAAGGAGGGAGAAAGGTTCTACCCACACTCCCACTACTCTCTCCCTCCTACCCTACAGACCTCCTCTTTTTTCCATCTGAATTCATTTGAAGACAAGGATGAAAGCCCCTTAGAGTAATAACAGAAGCTCCTTAGGTAAACAAAATATTTCAGTAATCTAGGAGTCCATAGGGGGCTAACACTGCAGAGCCTGTGCTCTGAGGACTGGGTCAGGTCCCTGCACCTGTGCAGAGCCTGCCTTATCTGTTGAGAAGCTCGCATGAGCTCACCACTAACCAAGTCACAACAAGCACACAGTTCGAGTTCCCAGGCAGGCTGAGCTGGCAGTGCATCAGGCAATGCCCTTTTAACATTTTTCACTTCTTGTTCACCGTTGTTCTTGCAATTCTATGTTTTACTTAAAGAAGATATGCTAAATAAATGGTTCTAAATTAGCCTGAGCTAATTTCAGCCCTGAGCTCACTCTGCTGCCACAGACTCTGGCAAGTACGATTTGGAGCACTGACACATGGCCTGTGTACATGACAAGATGTCTTATGCAAAGTTAGTTTGGGCTATATGTAGGGACATGCACACACTCCAAATATTCTTTTGTTTTGTTTTTGAGATGGAGTCTCACTCTGTCACCCAGGCTGGAGTGCATTGGCAGGATCTAGGCTCACTGCAACCTCCACCTCCCAGGTTCAAGTGATTCTCCTGCCTCAGCCTCCTGAGTAGCTGGGATTACAGGCGCGCGCCACCAAGTCCGGCTAATTTTTGGATTTTTAGTAGAGACGGGGTTTCACCATATTGGTCAGGCTGGTCTCGAACTCCTGACCTCATGATCCGCCTGTCTTGGCCTCCCAAAGTGCTGGGATTACAGGCATGAACCACTATGCCTGGCCCTCCAAATATGCTTTTTTTTTTTTTTTTTTTTTTTTTTTGTATTTTTAGTAGAGACGGGGTTTCTTCATGTTGGTCAGGCTGGTCTCCAACTCCTGACCTTAGGTGATCCGCCCGCCTCGGCCTCCCAAAGTGCTGGGATTACAGGCACTAGCCACCATGCCCAGTCCCAAATACTCTTAATAAACTAAGAAGTCTAAGATGAAGCTTCCTACGAATGGATGAGTCAAGAAAAAGCTACACAAAGTTCACATATCCTAGTGCTGCTCATTAATTTGGGAGAAAAAAGCTTGATGTGAGGAGCTTGATTTGAAGGACAACCAGTATGGAAAGCCCCAAGGTACTTTATAGGATGTCCAAGATTAGATGCTATTTATTAGGTATAATAGGGCTTTTAAAACAAACTCATACCTCTCCACATTTTAAAAGTGTGGCCCATTAATCAGCAATTAACTAAAATAAGGTTGTTAAATGACACTACAGTAATTCTAGGTCAGTCTGATTTTATCCTCTTTCTGGCTTAATGCCTCAGATAGAGTGAAATTCCTGATAAGGCACTCACTAAGGGGCACTTGCACGATAAAGAGGAGAAGCAGGAAGGAGGAAAACATAGTTAATATGCCAAGTCCTTTTTTTTTTTTTTTTTTCATTTTAGTTGAGATGTGCTGTCAGCCTCTCTCTTGACCAGAGAGAGGTGCTTCTACTTCACCAGGGGGCTCTGTCCCCCAAGGCTGCTGCATGTCGGTGTTTATGCAAGGGACTGTGCCCCTCTCTCCACAGCCCCAGCTGCAGCCTGTCTGTCGCCTTATAAAGAAGGCATCGAGCACTGCTTTTAGATCATTTCATCATATTTGCTCATTTCCTTGGCTGAAGAGTCTGGAGTCAGAGGGCCCCCAGAAGATGTGGAACAGCCCTTGCGGATGGAATAGACTGGGCACTGTTGCTTTCTAGCTGTTTGTTCTCCATGATTACATTCGCATACTAGATTTCTACCAAGGAAACCTGGGTATAGCATCTTATCATATCTGTAGCCCCACATAAATGTATTGAGTAATCCGAACTTGCTTATTTTGTAAATAAACACATAATTTCTGGGATTAAAAATAATCTAATAACAGCAAAACTAGGCTGTCCAGCGCCACACTGAAGGGCAATGGAAGTTGTGCTCTAAAATTTTCCAGCAGTATCAGATGAAAAGCCATGGAATGGGGCTGTCTCTGGAAAATGAGCATGCCAGAGAAACCGTTTAACGCTTGTGTGTAGGATGGGGATCTGCCTGTGTACACTTATGCAACTCTTTTGATCATTTGCTCTAAATGCTCATTAATAGACATTTTGCAAAAGATCAGATGATGATACAAGCGTATCAACAGACTTCCGTTTTTACTGTAGGGAACCCAGAAATGAGGATTGCTGTTATTTTCTTTAGAAAATTCATTTAACTGCTGATAGTAAATCAAAATTCTACATTGCCACTTCTGTAAATATAAGTGACAAGAAGTTATATATCTCCCCTAGAGAAAGAACAGTAAACATTTCTAAAATTTCCAAGTGCTCCTACATATAATCTGGTTGTTACAAGTGGAGGCGGCTTGTCAGAAGGTCTCTCTCTGTAAATGGATAAGGATTGAAGCTGTGTCGTGTATCACTCATGTTGTTTATCCTTTATATTAAATGGAAGCTATATATAGATACAAAATTATAATGGCACAGACTGCCCATTTCCTACCAGCAGTAGGTTGACTAGGAAAATATAAGTAATTTACTGCAAAAGTGCATCAAAGTTGAAGCATTTTTATCTAAAATGCAAAGCTAATCAAATTAGTATTAAAACAATTGACAAATGGTTAAATTTTCCTATTCAATTTGAAGTGAATAGAATTATATGCTCACATTTTATAATTGAGTTGAAGCTGTTGTATTGCAGTTTTTATTATTATGGAACAAGCAACAGAAGTATAGACAGATGACTGAGTAATCTGTATATACCTTTGCAGGTAAGTAACTAATTATGACCATGAGGCACCTACAGGACAGAGAGGCCATAAGACTCAAATTTTTGTTACTATCTGACCAAAGGAGAGAACTTATGTTCTTAACTTATCCTTAACTTATGTTAAGGATCCAAAGAGTTAGCTGTTAACTACAAGTGTCACTTGAACCTTAAATGAGTATATATTACTTTTTTCAAACAAACTGCTCTACCTATGAAGAACAACTCTGAGGTTTATCTCCAAAAGCAAAGAGCAACATATTGTGTGGTCCTTAGGGGAGAGCCTGCGCTCATCACATTAGCAGGTTGTCCGGGAGGAACGCTGGGTTGAAAGCTGAAAGGGCTGGGTCTGATGATGTTTTTTCTTTACCTGGGTTTTACATGAGCTTGAGTAACCCACAGGCCTCTCTGTAGTCTGAGTTTCCCTGGCTTTAAAATGAAGGTCATTTAAAAATGATCCTCGTCCTGTCTACCTGGCAGAGCTGTTGTGAGCATCACATGGGATAATTATGTGAAAGGTGCTTTGTAAACTGAAAAATACTATAATGAGGCAGGGCACAAGGCAGCACTGACTCTTGAGGCTGAATGCTCTGCTGGAGGTCAGGCTGGATGGATGTTGTTGGTGAAGTGGGGCATGGTGATTTCCTATTCCAGGCTTGAGGGCTGACTCTCCTGCACGTGGGACCCCTGTACCCACAGACTTCACTTAGTCTCCTTGAAGGATTCATTTGCCACAGCTCCTGAGTACTCTATCAGTAGAGTTGACTAAACACCAAAGATGTTTATATTCTAACTTTCAAAAAGAGGTATGCAGCTACTTGTAAAAATGAAACATGTGAAATCTACTTGTCTATCTAAATTTTGCCAGTTTGATTGGCATATTTGGCAAGCTTTTGAGAAGACTGGAAAATTGGGCAGTCATTTGGGAAAACTGGAATTTGAGATCTAATGATCAGCTGCTTTGCCTTCTTTCCCCTGTTACAAAGCCAGGGCAAGAAGACAAGACAGAGGACCTTCTGATGTGCTGGTGATCTCCACTGGCTTCTTTTGGTGACCACATGTTCCTTAACTGAGTGTCTTTATAAGGGAAGTATTGTTGAAGTATGTGGTGATGGACTGAGAAAACAAGCAGTGAGATTGTTAGCATTCATATCTCACAAGCTTAATGAGAACAACAAGCAAGCCCCAAAGGGTGTTAAATAGATTTGGTATATTTTCCTCATTTCAGAGAATGTCTATTCCTAATGCATTATTCTCTAGCCAACAGAAGAAAAGTGCTCAGCTTATTCCTTCTTCATGGAAACTCAGGTTTAAAGGACAGAGACTCTCATCTATCAAAGCAACTGAGTGACTTCTACTTACATCAAGGCCAGCAAAGTAGATGACAGAAATATTAAGGGAGGTTGCAGTCAAGGGCAGTACTCTTCTTTCTTTGACTTATTTGGTGTGTTTATGGTTTCAGGAAACTATCACTTCTTTAATCTTTCAAAATACATTTTTAAAGAGGCCATTCTTTTTATTGGACATTTTTATTTTAGGTTGCAAGAATTCTTTATTTCTCTGCTTTTAAAAATCTATACTTGACATTATCCATGGCCAAAAGGATTTACATTTGTTGTGGATGCTGACAAGACCCAACTTACATTCTATGAGAATTTTGTGGAAAAAACTTCACCTTTTGTGATGGTTCAACTTAGAAAGGCTCGAGTCGAATGACCAAGGTTAGAAAGTCTAAATAGAAGGACAATGAGATTCTATGTATTAGCCTAAAGATATTAATCTGAAAAATATGCCATACTTAAATTAAAAACAATGATGGAATCCTGCTGCATGAATATCACAGTTCAAGGTGCAAGAATAGAGGAAGAGAAAGTTACTATAATAAAAACCATAATATATGGTTTATACTTATAATAACACATATTTACATGGTATGGTTATAACACTTGCTTTGTCAGTTTGTCACTCTGATGAGTTACTTGCCCTCTCTATGCCTGTTTTTTTTATTTTTAAAATAGAGATAGTGCTGGGCACGGTAGCTCACGCCTGTAATCCCAGCACTTTGGGAGGCCAAGGCGGGCGATCACTTGAGGCCAGGAGTTTGAGACCAGCCTGGCCAACCTGGTGAAAAACTGTCTCCACTAAAAATACAAAAATTAGCCAGGCGTGGTGGTGGGTGCCTGTAATCCCAGCTATTCAGGAGGCTGAGGCAGGAGAATCACTTGAACGTGGGAGGCAGAGGCTGCAGTGAGCTGAGATAGGACCACTGCCCTCCAGCCTGGGCAACAGAGGGAGACTCTGTCTCAAGAAAAAAAACCAAAAAAGATAATAATAAAATAATAGCAAAAGTAGCTACGTTATAAGGTTTTCATAAAAATTAGGTGAAATAATCACTGCAAAGACCTTAGCCCAGCATCTGAAATGTCATAAACAGTCAACAAATAATGGCTGTAATAAAATCAATAATACTTATCATTTGACTACATAAATAAACCAAAAACTAGGAACAAAAGCAATATACATACATATATACATATGTATAAATATATATATATGTATTTGTAACATATGGTTGCTTACTATGTGCAGGGCACTGTCCTAAAGATATAAAAGCATTACATCTAAAATGTATTTAATTTTAACACCAACATCATAACATAAATATGTTGTTATCCCCATTTTACATACAGAGAAACCAAGGCAAAGTAACTTATGTAAGTCTACATGATAGCACTAGGATTTGACCAGGTTATCTGTAGGTATCTCAGTATTTCCTGAAGTGACTGAATAATTTTTTTGTTTTTATAACCTTGTTTATCACATCACTGGTTTTTACACTTTTAATATACAATGGTTATTTTTATAGCCATTAACTCTATAATTTATTTACCTGTATCTCTAAAAAAGGGCATCACAGGCTGGGTGCAGGGGCTCACACCTGTAATCCCAGCACTTTGGGAGGCCGAGGCGTGTGGATCATGAGGTCAAGAGATAGAGACCATCCTGGCCAACATGGTGGAACCCCATCTCTACTAAAAATACAAAAATTAGCTGGTCATGGTGGTACGCACCTGTAGTCCCAGCTACTTGGGAGGCTGAGGCGGAAGAATTGCTTGAACCTGGGAAGCGGAGGTGGCAGTGAGCCAAGATCGCACCACTGCACTCCAGCCTGGCGACAGAGCGAGACTCTGTCTCAAACAAAACAAAACAAAACAAAACAAAAAGAAAGAAAAGCCATCGCAAAATGATAAGGGGAGAGTAGAGTAACTTTGCATATTATTCATTCACATGTGCAAATAAAAGGATCTAATGCCAAATGTGGGCAAAGCGACATACCTCAGTGTGAGAGAGTAAGTGCTGGAGGCTAAGGGCATTCTGGTCTCTCCTTCATTCTCTCTCATGAGGCACACTGATGGGGTACGTGGACTTAGGACAAGATGGCACTTCATCTCGCTTTTCTTTCTGCATACCTTGCTCTTATTCTTCTACTAATGCCACAATAAAAAAAACAGAAACCCCCACTTGACATCTAAACTCTTTAAAAACATGTAAAATTTAAATCAGTATTATTTATTAAAAGGTTTTTAAAAAATTATTATTTGGTAATGATTTACCCTAAAATTTTTTGACTTCTCTTCAAAGCCCAGATGCTTAAATATTGCTTACTTTGGGTCTTAATGGTTATTCCAGAGCCATGGAATTTTAAATTTGATCTCAGATTTTTAAGATGTGACAGCTTGATTATTTTACAAGGCCAAAACCCGATTCAAGTCTGCAATTTTAAGAATCAAAACTGTTTTCCCATTGATGAAGACATTTTGAAATGTGTGGTCCATAGCTATTTATGAGTAGTTTACAGCTGTTGTCTCTTTGTGCCCAAGACCAGGGAGAATCCAGGAGCCGATTTGATCCTCCTGGGACTGCTATTAATATCACTTTCACTTTAGACAGCTTTGCCTTCAACTAGCAATTTTCTGGCTCCCTTATACTACATTGTAGCCTCACAGCATTCAAGCAGGCACAGGGCACTTGGACAATTCAGCAATAATCTATAATACAGATTTTTGAAAGAAGCGATTTATTCAAATGCTGCTAAAACAGAAAGTGGCTCTTGAATACCAAAGTGGGTGCCAGAAACTGAGAAAAAATTCCTTAAACTAGGATCTTTAGTATAAGGAGAAGTGATTAGAATAATATCAATTTGGGGCACTGTGACATCTGAAACATAATGGAACAATTCCTAATTGTTATTGAGGAAGAAAGCAAGACCTATTAAGGCAAACTAACCAACTTTCATTGCACAGGGGCACAATTTCGGAGGTGCTATATTTGATTCCATGTTTGATAGGGTCTGGCATATCTCTTCCCAAGTGTGCTCTGGAAATCCTATTTCAGTCCTTCTTTTAGGGGAAGAAGTCATTACATCAGCCTTGTAAAGTACACTGGCATGCAAAGTAAAATCTGTTACTAGGGTGAAAAGTTGGTACATTCTGTTTTTTTGAGGGGAGGTGAGCTCTAACGTGCCCCCAACATGCACAGTTCACTAAAAATCTGTAGCTCACCAATCTCCTATTGTATGCATTTGTTATTTAGTCTTCAGCTCTCCTACATTTTCTTTGTTTCTTTATCTATTAAACTTTTAAAAATTGTTCCCTGCCTCTTTTCCATTCTGATTTTAAAAATTCTGATTGATATACAACTGCATCTGTATTGGCAGACCATGTAGATACAGCATTTGTAAATTGCAAGCTATGGAGTACACTGTATACCATATTACGGAGTTAGTGAAAATGAAAATAACTTTAAACCTTAGCCTTTTAGATAGATTTCTGCTTTTAAAGATTATCTCTGGATTGCAAAAACAGACATGAATATTGATAGTGTAAACCTGACTAAAATATGACTCTAAAATATGAATGTCTGCCATTATAAAAGAATCTAATGATAAAACCTGAGGAAATAAACACTAAAAAAAAAAAAAAAGTTATTTTCTCTTCCTTAAAAGTCCTGAAATTTAATTTTACCATTCTGTCACAGGATAAAACATCTGTCCTAACGGAAAAATAACAAAAACCCATTTTCTGAAAAGCCCCACAGATAATTTTTCACATGAGTACATGGAAATATCTATTCCATTTTTGGATAACTATTCTTTCTTGATGTAAAACACTGGTGGTCCAAATATACAAATATCACATTTGCCTTCAATCATAAAACTCTGATAAGCACACGAACTGCAATACCATCATGCTAAATTAACTAATTCATTTATTAATCATTTTCTTTGAAAGCAGAGCGACATTCAGGCACTGGGAATGCTGAAATAAAAGATTGAATCCCTGCCTTCTGGGGTCTTACACTTCAGCAAAGAGGTCACACATCAATAATTAATATATGATGTCACAGATATAAATACAGAAATGAAGTAAAAAGAGACAATGAATCCAGACCAAAAGTTTCAAGAAAGGCTCCTAAGAAGAGGTGACATCTGAATGGAGTCTTTGAAGACCCTGTAACAATAGCCAGGCAAAGGTGCTCTAGGCAGGAAGAATGTTTTGTGCAAAAGCAGAGATGGGTAAAACATGACTTCAGTTCTCTCAAATAGAATTTATCAGTCTGTTTATACAGTAACTCAGCATGTTGTCTGTACTTCTGTTAGCATGAAGAGAATGAATTTTTATTGCTTATCTTTCCTGGTGGACTGTAGCCTACTAGAAGCAGGCAGATACATCTTTGTACCTCCCATTTGTCTTGCATTTATAACTTGCCTGCATAGTTTTGATGGAATGAGCCAATGAATGACAGTAAGATTTCACAAGAGTCACCTGTGAAACATACTTCACCAAAACACCCATGGTACCACTTATTAACAAACAGAGTTTACCAGGGATGGGGCAGAAGAAAGTCTTAGCTTTTCAAAGAATTTCATTCCTGAGACATTTTTGTGGTCATGTATTAAAAAAAAAAAAAAAAAAAAAAAAAAAAAAAAAAAAGGGTGTGGGGGGGGTGCTCTGAGAAATGTGCTCTCAGATGGCACAGCTGGAATGAGAGAAATGGGAACTGTTTTCCATTTTACATAGTTTCTGAAAAGGGCAATAAGAACAAAAAAAGCAACACTGTTGGTCAGCATTCTCAGTGCCTGAGTTGAAAGGTGCTATAAACAGAGAAAAGTCTCATAGGCCAACTCTATGCAGGCTGTGTGCCAAGAATAGCTACAAAGTGGCAAGTTAAATCAGCCAGGGCTTGTGAGCTGTCTCAGGACTGGAGTCCCAACTTGCACTCGTGAAAGTCATGCTGCAAAGGGAGCTACCTTTCCCCAGCACTGCCTGGGGCCTTGGCAAGTCTAATGGAGAATGAGTTTGATTTCAAGCCCTGCTCCCTTCAGGCAACTTACAAAGAAAAGCTGTTAAGTCTATGGAGCTGGGAATGTCTGGAAAGAGTGAAGACCCATCATTTAAAACTGATTTCTTTTTAAGGAAGTAGAGCAGAGAGCAGTGATTATTTCAACACCCATTCTCAGGGGAATTTCTGTAAGCCGGAATCAGCTAATGATGGTTAATAAAGGTAAATGTTCCCTGATTCTCAGGAAGTGATTCTTCATCCTGGGGCTTTTTGAGACTTTGTCTTCACTTGAATTTTGGGTGGAATAAAGCCCTCCTGGATTTATCCTAATCTAATACTCAAAGTTGGTAGTTCACAGGAGTCTGTTTATTCTTCTAAAAAAGTATAACAGTGGATTAGCTACTGGCTTCTATCCCTTCAGCACAGCTCCCCCACACAAGAGTGTACCTTTTATGACTGATGCTGGTGTATCAAATTTTGTCCTGTCCTTCTAATAACAAAATAATGAAATACAGTAAAATGCCACTTTTTCTGACTTTTTTTTCTTCTAGGACATGTATGTTTCTTACCTCATTCAGAGGCATGCTGGGAAATTTAACTAAATCTGAAAGAAAAACATTCTGTAAATCCTTAAGACTGGATTAGTAATAAGAAGTAATTGCTGATCTGGAATGAAATCCAGAATTCAGCTTGCTCACCCCAGACACAAAACACAATAAAAAGAATGGTTGTTACAGTTACTAAACGAAGGATCTTTTCACACTCAGCAAGGGTAAAGACTGTCTCTTCTGTATCTCTGTATTACCCAAGACTTTGAGCATCCATCTTACTGATACAAAGGATGTCTAGTTTGAAAGTTTGCCTATGTACATTTGTTTACGCACTCAGGCATATACAGACTGCCAACTTTATTATTACCCAAGATTAAAAATAAAAAATAGACCTTGCTCTCAAGAGATTTCCTTTCCATTAACTGCAATGCTAGGTGAGATGCATCAGTTTCATTTTTGCACGCTCCTTTGCTCCGTTTAGTACCGAAATAAAAACATGACGTAGCTTTTGGGGCCGGGGTGGAATCTCATTCTTGCAGGAAATAATTGCCAGGAATTTTAAAGAGGGTCATCATTTTCTCTGTGTCCCGTCCTGCCCAGTAACAGAGAACAGCTATTAAAAGTATCCAAATGCTGGCTGCAAGGAGAAGTTGAACTCTGAACCACTATAAGCCCAATCAGATGCAGACATCCTTCCCATCCCATACCCCGGACTCCCAGTGAATCTTGAAGACCCTGGGGTTAGCCTTATCATTTATTCGTCTGTATAGTGATGGCCTGTGCTAATGCCCAAATGATCCTGACTTATTAAAGGTTCTTCCTGAAAAGACATGATTTTTATTAGTTCACCACAACTTATTCTCAAAAAAGCATTTATTCTTTATCAAGCCACAAATTTTACTTAGTTAACTATTCTACTAGATTCCAAGACGATTTAGAAGCTATTGAGGTTGTAACATGATAAGAGAACAACTAGTCCACTCTGTTAAAATAAAATAAAATCCAAAAACATTAAATGTTTTCCTTTTTGTTCTCTAATGAGAGGTAGAAGATGTGAAAGTGAAGATACAGTAAGGCTAGTGTTTCCAATGATTTCATGACTTCTCTTCCAGCTATGCTGGTGTCATAGTAAGAGCCTGATGATATTATTATCTCTGATTTTTTGATAAACCTGAAAAACAAGTTCAACAAATGGTAAAACATCTGGATCTTTGACAGACAATGGCTTATAAAAGAGAATAACGAAGAGTTATTTGGAGAGTATTAAGACCCAGATGGTTCATCAGGGATCACTTTAAAGGTGTTTGTTAGAGCCTCCCTCTCAAAGACACCTACACAGGAGTCATCAGCTGCCAATAGCACTGAGAAGATTTTCACATACCCAGCACTGTTTTTGTGACAACCCTTTCCAAAATCACGAAAGAAAACAAAAACAAAGGCAAAGCACAAAGAGGAAAAATGAACGTTGCTTAATTTTTTATTGCACCCAGTGCTTGAAACGCATCAAAGTCAGAGCTCCATGCTCTTTATCTCAGCTCACTGCAGCTGTCCTTTCTGCCAAATGCAAAACAACCCATTCTCCAGAAGAATCTGAAGGCCCACTATATCCTTGACAGCGTTCCTAACAATAGACACCGAAGATAGAACACGGTTAGACTTTCATTGACAAGAAAGGCGGGAGAATAGAGAATTGTGATCAGGCAGAAGAAAAATAAAAACTGGAACAGTCAGTGGTCTGGCATATCTACTACCCCCCACCTTTTATTTTTCTGAAAAGCAAAGCTGTATTTTGGCAGAGTCCAGAAAAAGTAGGCTTGTAATTGTTAATGTAGTTCTAGTGGTTTAGGAGAAGCAGTGGGCTTGGCCATATTATGGAATGACTCTGCAAATATAGCTCAGACCCTAAGGAGGTTAATTTAAAAAACCTATTTCTTATCTGTATAAAGTCTTGCACACGAATTACATTGTTTCCATTTTCTCCAAAAGTGTGCTTTCTCTCTCTCTAGATATCTGTAGATACAGCTATCTATAACAATATATCTCTATAAGTTGTTTATATCTATATGCCAATATCTATAACATATTTCTCTCTATATATAAATATATAGAGACATCTCTGATCTCGCTATATATTTAGAGAAATATGTTATAGATATTGACATATATATAGATCTCTCTCTATATATAGATATATACATATATTTATGTATGATATATGATATATACATATATTTATGTATGATATATGATATATACATATATTTATGTATGATATATGATATATACATATATTTATGTATGATATATGATATATACATATATTTATGTATGATATATGATATATACATATATTTATGTATGATATATGATATATACATATATTTATGTATGATATATGATATATACATATATTTATGTATGATATATGATATATACATATATTTATGTATGATATATGATATATACATATACATATATTTATGTATGATATATGATATATACATATACATATATTTATGTATGATATATGATATATACATATACATATATTTATGTATGATATATGATATATACATATACATATATTTATATAGAGAGATCTATATATATATAAATATATATCTATGGATACATATATATCTAGCCAACTATATATAGCCAACAATATCTATAACATCTCTATTTATATATATGTTGTTATAGATATTGTTATATATCTACATATAGATATTTTGTTATTACATTATATATATAAATTAAATTGAAAGCTTTTGGGGAAAAATATATATAAATATAAATATAAATATTAAAAAAAATATATATATATACACACACACACACAATTTCTCATTTTTTGTTGCTTGGTCTTATTCTAAATTCCTAAGTGTAGTCTGCCGCTATAATCTCTTTTCCCATGAAGTTTGTCTTAGAAATGTCATCCGTGCAAACAACTTTTCACCAAGGACAAGTGCTGGTTTATGCAACTGAGCAGTAGAGGATGCTGTATCCACTTCTTCAAGAGGTAAAAGGAGCTGATTTCTGTACTCCCAGGGATGAGCAAGCTTCATGTTCATCTGATGGTTATCCGAGCAGGCGCTCTCATGCATTTTGATACTCTAGTTTTATAACCAGAGAATGTCAGAGTCAATAACATGATTATAAGCCTTATAAGCCATAGAATACAGCCTCTCACACAATCATCTTTGAAAAATGGTCAGCTGGACTCCAGGAACAGAGAGATGGCAGCATTGCTTCCTTCAAGAGACATTTATTAAGCTTCTGGTAGCAACTCTGTGAATTGGGTATTATTGTCCTCATTTTACAGATGAGGAAATAGAAACCTGAGAAGATCGCAGTTAGAGACAGACAAAGTGGGATTTTTAACCTAGGGCTGATTCCAAAGCCTTTATTTTTTGATCACTACAATATACATCTGACAGCCATTCTCTTTAACCCTTTCAAGACTATAAGATAAGGGTTCTATGTAAGGACAGACCCATGTTTGCAGTAGTAAACACTGTGTAAAAGATAAGAGCATCATAAACTATGGGGCTGATTTAGGCAGCCAATTTCTAGTGTTTTCTTTTTTTGTTGTTTGTCTGGTTCTTTCACATTCTCTCTCTCTTTCTCCCATAGTATAGTAACAATTTGTCTAAATATTAAGCTTTATCTATGTCACCCCACAAATGCTGAGTGTGATTCATCCAAGTCTATAACAATGGTAGAGTGGCCCATTACCACAGACAGACAAGAAGATAGCAGTGTTTACACATGAGATAATTTGGCTTTTCTGCTAAGCCTTGTGTGCCAAGTTAATTACTCTCTTGGTTAAACAAGGTATTTTGCTCATACAAGGTAAGGAAACTTGCAGTGCTTTTGGTTTTGTTCATTTCTCTTCACTAGTCATTCATAACGTGGTTTTTAACAACAAAATAATTAGTTAATCAAGATAGAAATGAAAATCACACTGGTCCCTGTGCATAAAAATATATATTATAGATAGAACTTTGTACTTGCCATTTCTTTCTTTCATGTTGTTTAATAACAGAATATTTTGCCTGAAGTTCCTTATATGATCTTCTGATTAGAGAATAACTGCCAAAATAATGTTTGAAATGCAAGTAGTATGGCAGAAAACTCTTAAGAGGAAAATGTTAGGACCAGGGGAAGTGCTCCCTAGGAGCCAGAGTTCAGAACTCTGGGCTGGTTCTCTGTGCTAGTTACTGCTCAGTACCCATTGCCTAGAATAGCGTCTAGTACATGACAGACAGTAGTAGCTAATAGATGTCTGTCCAGTCAATGAATATAATTCCCTACGCTGGTGCCTTCTGCAGCTTCCAGAGGTGGACTCTTTCGTTCAAACTATTTTTACTCCATTTTATCTTCAAGAGAAGAGGCTTCACTATAGGGATAACCCCAGGTTCACAGGAAGGCATCTTCTGTTCAGCTGTTCCTTATTCAAGCTTCCATACTGTCATCTATACAACAAATCAGACCAGGATATGAAAGACAGAGGGCACCTCCTCTAAGTTGCCATTGCCTTAAGACCATTTATTTTGAGAGGTAACCATGCTTGAGACATGCTTATGTTAAGACTACTACATGAATTTTATTTAAAATGCAATCCCTGATTGTAGAAGACAGCTTTGTGACCAGTGAACTCTGTGGATCAGCCTTTGATGGACAAAGAGAAAAGACCTGGCTTCACCTTAACGACTGGTCTGTAAGATGGGAAGTTTAAGTTCTAAGGCAAATGGACTAAACGCCAGCCTAAGAAACAAAGCAAACCCCTTACACTGGTGTTTCTGTTCCACTGATGACTTTCTCCATGGTCCGGAGCTGATGGACAACTATATTCACACACACTTTTCACAACCATTCTGAAAGTAATTTTCAGCTGCAACCAAACAACCAGGGACCTACTGTGTGACACATGGAGCAACTGATAATACCAGTGCTCTATGGATCATGTTGTCTTATACATCACATGTGCTTGATTGGTCTGATCAAAGTTATGACTGAACCAGCTCTGCACCTGTATTCTTCCTTGCACATTCAAGTGAAAGATGATGCAACCACGACAGGCTGGAATCAGGCCTTTGGGCCATCTGAGTGCAATTTGAGACATGGAGTTAGGCTTTAAGAATGACTTTGAGGGTTCTCAAGTAATGTCCACCCTCTTTCACAGGAGTAACAGGTCATCTACCTCCCATCAAAGGAATTTAAAACAATTTGGAACTCAGTAAGCAATGTCACACTCAGCTTCTCTGTCTGGCAGAGAACACTAAAAAATATGTAACACTCATCATGTTACCAGTCTCTCGGTAAATATTTACCACCTTGAGACAAAAGTATAATATTCAGCATTTGATGTCTAAATTAGTAGAAAAGACAAACACAAATATAATAATTAGAGAGCAATACAAGCAAGTTTAGGTGTAGAATTCAGTGGCTGGTTGAGATGTCAGTGAATCAACAGCTTAGAAAACAGCTGTGTTTCCAAAATATGTTGGCAGCAGTCTATACGTGTTCTCAGTGATGTAATAGGAGCCAGGCACTCACAGAAGCTGACATTATCCATAATGACCCTCAATCATAGACTTCAGCATACAAACTCATGATGTTCTATTGTTCCAATAAGAACAATATCTGGGATGCCAGACATACACCTGCCCAAAGCTCCCTGCAGAAGGCAATCCAGTTCCTCATTCTTTCAGCTGACTTGGCAGAGGAATGATGTGTGTGTGTGTGTGTGTGTGTGTGTGTGTGTGCATGCAGGGACAAGGGGGCATCTTAGCTCAAGCTTACCATACTGGGAGGACAGGGCCATGAAGGCTGGAGTGAGGAACAGGGGAGGATGAGGGATAGGGACTCAGGGATGGGAAACTGGCATGGGGCTCTGCAAGCAGTGATAATGAAGAGACATCCTGGTCCTAGAGGGCAGAGAGGAAGCGTGGGAACTGAAGGCATGTTTCCCTTTGCTCTGCTGCTTGTCACTCACAACACCCTGCCTCACCAAACCCCAGCTCTGATCAGGGCTCCTGAAGGGATTCTGGAAAAAGGAAGAACACACAGGTTATGAGACTTTGATGGGTATTGTCCTGAAGCAACCAGGAAAATAAAAAGAAGTAAATTTTAGTGTGAAAGCAGCTCCTGGTCCTTTGGCTTGGAAACCACTTCTGCTTTCCCCTTCTGCTGTCCTGATCCTCACTGCTTCCCTGCAGACTCTGCAAACCTTGCATACTGCTTCAGGCAAGAGGGTCTGTTCTGGTAATACAAGTGCCTTGGGGTTTGCATTCATGATAGTGTTTTCATGAATTTTCATCTAAAAACAAATAATAGACCCCTCAAGAATTGTTCCTAGGATTTCACACATATGACCTGCAACTTTAAAATCAACTTTTCACCTGCTGTTTTTATTTAACAGAATCACATTTTAGGAAAGCTAATCATTTGCTATTTAAAAATCTGAAATAGAGATAAGGTTTTACAATAGGCTTCAGAGGGAATACTTGCTCAACTAAAGGAAAAGAGAAATGGCAGGAGTTCCACCAGGGATGATCTGGCTTCAGTGCAACCTCATTAGTGTGAGATATTCTTGCTGGTCATGGCTTGGCTAATATTCTCCCCAGCCCCTACTCCTCTCCCCTCCACTTCTACCTCAGCTGAAACACCCAAGCTGAGGAAAACTTCACAGGGAGAATAACCCCTGTGTTGTGCTGCAGCCAGTTCATCATGGGAGTCAGTTATGTATACCTCTCCCCAGTTCTGTGTTTAGTGACTTCATGTTGGTGGCTAGAAATCATCCACATAGTATTTACATCATGGGTATAGGCAAATGCTACAAATCAGGACTTTTCTTTGGGGATGGATGTTTGGAGCTAGTTTACCAGCACACCACTGGGTAAAAGTGAACAAATACTTTTTTGATCCCACAGAATCTTAAAAAATACTTTACTTCGAAAATGTCTCTACTAAGTAATCATATATATATATATATATATATATATTTTGGTGGAGATGGGATCTCATTATGTTGCCTGGGCTGGTCTCAAACTCCTGGCCTCAAGTGATCCTCCCAACTTGGCCTCCCAAAATGTCAGTATGTTGGGATTAGGCGTGAGCCACTGTGCCAAAATGACCATATCTTTTGACTGGACAATATTATCATATGTTCTATAAACCATATTAGTTTCATAACTAAATGTAATGCTAAAATACGATGATTGATTCTTTTTTTTTTCAGTCAAATGTATTATAAAACTTTTACGCAATATCATTTTCCCCCTTTGGGGAAAGTAGAGGGATATAAGCTACAAAAGAATAAAAAAGTAGGTAGATTAACCAAATCCTGTTTTTTTAAAAAAATAAGTTACTTTGACAGAGTCTGCTGAAAAATATTGTTAAACTATTTGTAATAATGTTTCTGGTCTGGTTAGAAAATTTATTAGTTTATAGTACAATGCAAAAGGAAAAAATCCAACTTCTCTATTCAGGTTACAAATGTGATTTCACATTTGGGAGTTGTGAGAGAAACGAAAAGAAACCTTAACAACTTTCTTGCCAGATTGCTTTGAATCCCTAAATGCCTTATTTTGTAGCCAGTCATTGGAATTGAGCTACCGTCTCCAGACAATCCCATTAAATATATATTGGTTCCCTAGAAAGGTAACAAAAAAAAGTTATTAAAAAAAGAGGAAACAGCCCAGTGCAGTGGCTCATGGCTGTAATCCCAACACTTTGGGAGGCTGAGGCGGGCAGATCACTTGAGGTCAGGAGTTGGAGACCAGCCTGGCCAACATGGTGAAACCCTGTCTCTACTAAAAGTACAAAAATTAGAGGGGCTTGGTGGTGCTTGGTGGTGCATGCCTGTAATCCCAGCTACTCAGGAGGGGAGGAAGGGAGAATTGCTTGAACTTAGGAGGTGGAGGTTGCAGTGAGCCGAGATCGTGCCACTGCATTCCAGCTTAGGCGACAGAGCGAGACTCAGTCTCAAAAATAAAATAAAATTAAATTAAATTAAATTAAATAAAATTAAATTAAATTTAAAAATAAAGAGGAAAAAATGATCAGATTAGCAGACAGGAATGGGAGATGAGGAAGTAGATTAGAAGACAAACATATTTTTTAGGTAGTTGGTGCTAGGAGAAGTCTTGAGCAAGTGTTTCATTGGATAATTAAAAGGCCTGTAATACTGAACTTAAAATGACATAAGTCAATTTGGCAGGGAAAGGAAGGAGGAGGAGTTTTTGCTTATTATTTAGTCTCAGGTTGGACTGCCACCTAAACTGTTGGTTCCATTAAGTCAAGGAGACCCCATATCCTCTTCATTACTGTGCCTTGCAAGGTGCCTGGATGAAATGAAAGTGAAAGAATGGGAAATGCAGTACGAAAGGCAAAGAACTGCAGCTGAAAAAAAAAAAAAAAGGTTTCTTTGTTTTTATCTTGGTTTAGTAGTTTCAGGCAAATTCTGCATCTTCTAGTTGACCCATATATAGCACTGATTCTCACAAAGTTTTGAGATAGCATTAGATTTTAAACTTTATTTTCTTTGCACAACAATTTCTTCATCCCCTTCTATAGAACATATGTTTCTAGAGAAGCAGATGCATAGTCTCAAAGAAAAAGACGGCAGCAGAGTGTGGGCCAGATTTACCATAATGTGCGTCCTGGGAGATCTTGCTGCTCTCACATTTGCCTGGTTAACTATCCATAAGTCCACGTTAAATACTCAAAAATAGAATTACAGTGAAGAAAAATGGATATTTTAAAAACAATGGTATCTTTTTTTGGATCCAGAAAACAAAAAGTATTTTATTTGCCAGAGGTAATTTTATGTGTTAGTCAACAGGATTTGAAGGATCCTAAAATACCCATTACTATAGCTATAATAATGAGTAATAACAACTTTCTTCTCTTTATTTCTTAGATGTTTGGAAGTCCTATATGCATATCCCATATGGATATTTCAGTCTATATAGGTATATCCCTGTCTTCCCTTTTGATACATACCAGTTAAAAAACTGAACAGAAAGTTTCAAGCAAATTGGTTAAACTCTAATGGATTCCTCTGGCAACTTTGATGAAAAGGTTTATGCCTATGACAGAAAAGTCCCATCAGTGGGCAAACTTTCTAGACATAAAAATTCAATGTAATCTACAGCAGGTAAATTTTATGTCAATTGAACATCAGGATTGGAATTTCTGGTAGGTCTCTAGTGATGATAGTACAAACTATAGTTTTATTTATAAGGGAACTGGATGTAGGCAACTTCTTTCAGTCTTTTTATCACAATCTTTCTAAGAAGACCCTTCTTTTCAGTCATGAAGAAGCTTTGTGCTGTTGATTATTAGGAGTATTTTCTCAAACAAACTTTCCAGTCTAAAATGTCAAGCCACAGATGAATATCGAGAAGGCTTGTCCAAAGTGTTCAATCAGTGATTTTGAGTTTATGGAAGTCACCGGTATGATGACACAGCTTTATAGCTGAGTTTCTCACTGTGTTCATAAAATAAACAATTTAAAAAGTAAATCAATGCTTTGCATCAGCAATAGAAAGATAAGTTACCCTGCTCAAATTCCGAAAGTTTCCTAGGTTTCAAGCTGGCAGTTCCTTGAAAAAGCCCAGGGTGCCAACAGCATGATGTGATCCACTCCCATTTGTAGATGAGTCACTAGGATAGTTTTACTCAAAGAGGCAGGGGTTTGTGGAAAGAGGAGTGGACCTCTATAAATGGCACAATTTGAATGTGCATTTTGAAAATGCCACATGAGCAAACTTGCCCACCTGCCAGTCCAGAGAAGTACTGCTAAAATCACCTCTGAAAGAACCACATGATCTCAAATATTTAAAGAATAACTTCCAATGTCTCTCAATGCACCTTTTATTATTTTATGTTAGTGCATTTATCCATTGGATTTTTCAGTTAATATAAACATTTTTATCATATTTTCATTAGATGAGCTAAAATGGACGTACTCTTAAATTTCACTGCGAGGTTGAAGTCATATTCAGTCACAACACCCTGATTGCTGGACAAGACATCTTTACCTTTTTTTTTTTTTTTTTTTTTAACACCACGAGCTCTAAATCTTTCCAAGATACAAACCATTAAAAGCACCTTTATAATCGACATATATCAGAGATCTAACATCATATTAACTTCTAGCACATGCAGGTAGCTAATTATTATTTTATTTCTAGTCTTTACAAGTACATGGTCAGTTAAATAGAAACCACATAAAGAGTTTTACAAGTGGTACAGTGGAAAGAAATTTTAAAAAGAGGGAGGAAAAACTAAACCATGAGACCAATATACAAGGTTCTCCTCTTTCTATGACATATGCGCTCTCATTAGGGCATTGACAAAAGAAAATATATTTTTCAGAACTTTTGTACCCCTGATGCTAATGTACACAAGAGAAGCCGTCAAAAGCCTACGGCTGACAAGCCAGACTATTGATCCATCCTGTCTCTCATGATTTCCCCTGCCTCATAATTTGATGGCCTTTTGGAGGCGTGGACAATGAAACTGCCAAACAAACAGGGACTCTCACATAGAGCTTTGGGCTTTGTCTCCAGTGTCTAAGCTAGATTTTGGGTTATGCTGCTGTGGAACAGCTGCTTCCAGAGCCACCCCTCTAGAGACATACTTGGTCACCTGCCAGGATTTACATGATTATCCATCATGGGGACAAATCTATCCCAGGAAGGCTCATTTCAGAATATAATACAGTGTGGATTGAAGACGTAATGGAGAGAAGTGCACCCACAGGAGTGACTGTGATCTATTAAATCAATAAGACCTTGGAAGCCTTCTGTCAACTGACTTCAGAAAATAATGGTTCCCCTCTCAACACACCACTGTACTTTTTTATTTGTCTTTTGTTAAGTCATCCTGAGGAAAAGGCTGCTGGACTGGGAGATTTAAGACTTTGAATAGTGCTAACAGAATAGAAAAAGAAAGTTATATTACGCTGCCTGTTCTCTTACCAAACTCTGTAATAACAACATCTATTCCTTCATCTAGTGAACTGTCAGGTAGGGCACAGGGAATACGCATTTGGAAATTGATCTCAACTGCCTTTGAGAAACCATAGATCATGAGAAAAGAGGACCTGTGTGCCTTTCCATCTTAACTCTGGATCACTCTGCTCCTCATTTCAGAGGCCTTCTTTCCCTTCTTAGAGTAGATCTTATTTTGTTGTTGTTGTTTTCTGCCAGAAAATCTTTACACATGCTGTTTCTTCTTCCTTGGAATGCTTTTCCTCCACTGTTCATTTGCCTGAACACCTAACTTAACTCAGGATCCTCTTATTCAATGTCTACTGACCTCGTTAATTTTTATAGCATTTTCTCACAATCTGCATTTGTACTTTTGGTTCATCTAAAAGTCTCACAAAGGCATGAAAGCCTCACAAAGGCAGGGAACATGGATGCTAACATGAAGTAGGAGCTACATAAATATTTGTCACATTAAAGAATTTTAAAAAATAAAAGTAAATAAATGAAGACTCTGCAAAAAATTGACAGCCATAACTCTGGATTGCAAATAAAGTTGTATATTGATGCTACTGTGTTCAGTTAAATAAATCTTAATCTAAACTTGGAGCTTTAGAGTTTGTATACTAGTCACTGGAAGTTTCAGTCATTCATGTTTTAAATCACATTTTTCTCAATAGGAGCATATCCTTTAGGTAAAATTTAAACATTGCTCTCTTCCCTTAATATGAGGGACCTAATATCTAGCTTTACAGGGCTTTGTAAGAGCAAGGAAAATCACTCTATTGATGCTAAGTGAAGGGCAGAGAAAGCAGCTCTATTAAGCTTTTGACCTAGTTTCTCTCTGGTTACTTCAAGGCAATTGAAAAGTCCTCGATTAGGTGCAATTTGCTAGTGACTATTCTACTGCTATCAGTGCAGAGGCATATAGATGGAGTAGGGTATGTAGACTTATCTATGGTATATTCATTTACATAATTTTCTGTCATCAAAAACAAAAAAAAAAATCAAACTTGTAACATTACTGAGTCAGTCGTAAAACAGAGTATCCAGATGTTATTTTAGAAACAGCATTGATTGGGCGCAAAGATCAAGGTGTATATGGCAGCTTTAGTGAGTTTGGAGTATAGAAAGTGTTGGGATCAACAGAATCCACAGCAACCAGTTTAAAGTTTTCAATAAAGCCCTGAATGGTAAGAGGGAAACCAACTAGAATTTGCTGCTCATTCACCTCAAACTGCACTGAGATATCTTTATGCTCAAAATGGACAAGGAGACTATTATGTGTATTCTTTGATGTAGCAATGCTACTTCTAAGAGTTTATCTTACAGATGAAGTTTCACAAGTGCATAAAGATTTTTAATGCAGCATCATTTTTTTAAGTTGGAAACAACTTAATGTCCATCATTTGAGGTTTCTTTTTTCTTATCATATTGATTATTTGCTATCTGCCAGAAATTGTTCTAAAGCACTTTTCACATAATAACTCAATTTGTCTTCAAAACCACAACAATCTTCAGTTAGTTTCCCTACTTTAAAGATAAGGTAAAGTAACTTGTAGGGGACCACAGAGGTATTTAGTGGCTAAGCTAGGGTTTGAATTCAGACAGCCATTAAAAAATGAAGTAGACCCAAACTTACTGATAAAACACCTAGGGCATATTTTTAGGTTGAATAAAAAAGCAAGTTGCATATATATATATATATATATGGAGAGAGAAAGGGAGAGAGAGAGAGATACATTCCTTACAAAGGTCTAGAAGAATCTGTTCAACCAAGCGTCGTCACCTCTTGCTTATAAGCAGACTCTTGAAGAGAACTTTCCCCTTTTACTCTTTAAAAAAAGTCTCAATTGTTTTAATTTTATATTCTTAAATGTTAAAAAGTTATGTATGCCTGGTTTTATAAAATAAAGTTAAATGCAATTTCACCCCCACTTTAAAAACAATAACTAAAAAGGTATAGCACTTACTGTTCATAATTTTGTTTCCTAACAATTAAAACATGTTATTAAGGAATTCAATTTAATATGGTCTATAGTCACATGTACGTATAATCTGTATGTAGCACATATAAAGTTCTGAATAGATGGCTTCCACTGGGGTGAAAAAAGGAACAGAAAAACGTTATACTATGTTAAGTTCAGAACTTTTCCCAAATATCTTTAGACACACAGCATATTACATGAGAAAAATGATAACTACAGATAATCCATAAAGATAAAGTTGTTTAATAAAGAATGGATTGAAAAGTTATTTAAGAAACAATTATGTTTTTTTTGATACAAGGTCTCACTCTGTCACTCAGGCTAGAGTGCAGTGGTGCAATCATGGCTCACTGCAGTCTCAAACTCCTGGGCTCAAGTGATCCTCCAGCCTCAGCCTCTCGAGTAGCTGGGACTACAGGCATGAGCCACCATGCCCAGCTAATTTAAAAAAATTATTTTGTAGAGCCTGGGTCTTGCTATGTTTCCCAGGCTAGTTTCAAACTCCTGGGCTCAACAGATCCTTCCGCCTCGGCCTCCCACAGTGTTGAGATTATAGGAGTGAGCCACCATGCCCCACCAAAAAAGTAACATATTGAATGTAAAAATCATAATAAAAGTTGTAATGATTTGGTGTATACTATGTCATTCTAAAATAATTTGTGCATTTCCTTCTAAATATCTATCTATAAACATTAGTAAAGAAGTGGGAAAATTTTTTGTCCTGAAATTCATTTTACTTAATTAGCATCATACAGAAAGTCATTTATGTGACAGATGCTAAAAGGGAGGATTACAGTCCAGCAGATATTGATCATAAGAATGAAATGAGGCACAAGAAACACCTGTGAATCATGAAATATTGACGCTGGATTTTATTAACTCCTATATAGTGATAATGTGATTGAAAGATTATGAATCCTATAAAGGAAATATATTTAA
The DNA here is from genome assembly GCF_029281585.2 of Gorilla gorilla gorilla. Taxonomy (NCBI): domain Eukaryota; kingdom Metazoa; phylum Chordata; class Mammalia; order Primates; family Hominidae; genus Gorilla; species Gorilla gorilla. Next base: position 99,478,208 of record NC_073236.2, on the reverse strand, counting down.
CAAGCCCCTACTAACACCAACTCTTGACTCTCAGACCATCCACAAATAATCTACATTTAGAATTCATTATGTCTAAAGACAGCTATCATTAAAACTGAAGGCCAAAATCGCCCTCTCTGCGTACTTCTGAAAGAGCTTGCCTTTGTGAGCAGGAGGAGAAGGGAAGAGAGACAGTGTACCCAAGGAAAGGAGGGTGTTGGTGGTATATAGAGAAAGGCATTTCTAGTGCCCAGGCACCACAATGAGAATTTGAGAATTGCCTTTATTGTCTATAGAGCTTGTTATTGCTCCTGGGTTTTTGGCTACAAAACCTAATAATTTACTCAGTTTTGCAAGGAAATAAGAAATGGGCCTCAATTCACTCTCCTTAATTCATTTAGTTGGATCTGATTTGCAATGTATGTTAGTACTCCCTCTGTAGCAACTGAAACATATTAAAACGACTCTAGAAAAAATACATGCTAGAAAGTGCTTCGGTTACTTTTTCCTTAACTAGGAGACCCCAAGGGCGAAATGACTAGGTCTCAAAATTTCTAGGAATGACATTTCCTTCTTCTGAGCAACTTGAAGGTGCTACAGAACAATGGAATATAAGGGAATCATTATTTAATGTACAAAATTCAGGCTGCTGCTTTAGGGCAAACAGAAAAAAGTCAAAATTTGCCTCTATATAGAATGCTAAAAGCACTTTTAAGAAATAAAGTAAGTCATAGGGAACTGGGCATAACTGAAGCTCCCAAAGCCAAAATTTTCCCTTTTTTATTTGTAATCCAATTTGTGGTACAATTTTCCTAAATCCTACTTCTGATTATTTTTAAATTTTTCTTTATACCAAATAAAACAAAGTTAAAGACAGAACTCTGCTAAAATTTTCAATGTAAATAAAAATTAAACCATTTAATAAATTATATTAGTTGTCATGCTATATTTTATGTTTACTCTTGTTATATTTTATTTATTTTATGTTTGACTAATCCCCCATCCTGTGGGAAATGTTTGTTGATGCTGAAATTGCCATGAGCTATCTTTGCTCTTTTTCCTTCACTTATGTCATCATCAAGTTCACCAATTAACCTATATTTTCACCCAGGTAGTTGACAAAGCATGGGATGCACCTAGCCAAGAACTGTTCTATGGCTCTCCACTAGAAACTCCCTCTAGACCAGGCTGACATCAAGCCATACACATTAATGATAATGGTAATGAGCTACATAATCCAGCTCTCCTTGACCTCATATTTCTACATCTGGGTCATGTGACTATAATTAATTTTTTTTCTTACATGTCTTGGTGAACTGAAGGCACATGATACTCATGGTATTCTCCTGATCTTACCACTAGGCACTGTGTCAAAAGACATAGAAATTGAAACTGGGTTCCTTGAGAGCAGACATTATATCCTATTCATCCCTTAATTCTGTTTCAAAACCAGTGACTGCAAGACATAGAAATACATGTTCAATAATAAATATGTAATACATAAATACATGTTCATAAACTATTGGGAGAGTCTCAGGATTTTGAAAAAGTTGTTTTGTAGTCCTAGCTATGCCACTTTCTTGCTCTATGACTCTGGACACATTTCATAGTCTCCAAAAACCTGAGTTCTAAATCTGAAACAAAAATGTACTGACACATTTTAAGATTCTCTTTCAGGCATAAAATCCTACCTAGATTTATCATTTCCACTGTGTAACAAAGTGGGACGATGACCCATTTTTTATAACTCAGTAGTTTTCTGGAAAAAATTTAAAATGCATTTTTTCAGTACATCAATACATCCTGAGATAAAACATTGTATAGTCTCTACTTTGTGTAAAGCAAACATTTTCATTACTTATCTAAAGACTTAATCTTCTTTATACCAATCATCTGTAAGTTTGGAAAAACAATGCAATTGAATTTTTCATCCAGCTGTTTACCATACATAAACTTAGAAATCCTAAAACGCCTTATTGAAAGTGCAGTGATTTTAGCATTGGTAGAGTAACAGTCTCAAGAAATGAATGAAGCTTTAATGACTCATCTTCAATTCAAGAGGAGGGGCTACTATTATAAAATGTTAAGCTGAAAAATTCCCAACACAACTGAGATGAAGTTACATGATTTAACAATCTGTTTTTTGTTTTTTTGAGATAAAGTCTCACTGTGTCCCAGGCTGGAGTGCAGTGGTGCGATCTCAGCTCACTGCAACCTCCATCTCCCGGGTTCAAACCGTTCTTCTGCCTCAGCCTCCTGAGTAGCTAGGATTACAGGTGTGCACCACCACTCCTGGCAATTTTTTTGGTGATTTTAGTAGAGACAGAATTTCACCATCTTGGCCACGCTGGTCTTGAACTCCTGAACTCAGATGATTCACCCACCCCACCTCAGCCTCCCAAAGTGTTGGGATTACAGGTGTGAGCCACCATGCCTGGTCTGTACATCCTAAAAAACCCCAGTGTTCTTTCTGCTGACTGAGACTAATTAGTGTGGGTGATAAAAATTGGGCACACATATCAAACACAAATTGGCTACTTTGTCCAGCAAACTGCTTCCACCAAAGCTCTGGCTAGCAATCGCATTACACTGACTACTTGGCTCTTTTCTTTCCCTAAATGGATTTGGTTATAGAATTGGAAAACCGGGTATACTTTGTTTTCAACAGATTAAATGTAATGGGTTTTATGAAGACAGTCTTTATATTTTCCTATAAAAAAGGTAATTAGTTAAGGGATTTTGGGGGTAGGAGAATGGGGCACACAGGGGAGTACTCATTTCAGGAAAAATAATACGTAACAAAATATTCACAAATATTCTGCTGTCCCTCAAGCTGATGAATTAATCTTCTCGATTAGTTCCAGATAAATCCTACCATTTAATCTATTTTGAAAGAAATTAGAAGGCTATGGTTTTAACACTATGTTCAAGTTTTCGCTAACTTGTAAAATGGTAACATACGTGCTCTGGAATACTGCTGTAAGGATGACATAAGAGATGGTAAAGGAAAGCATGCAGAAAACTGTAAAAGCTTATAGGATTTTAAATATAATTGTACAGTAATTACTGATGGTGAAATAAAATAGATGTTCCTTTATTTAGAACTTATGGATGTTTCTGAAGACTACATAGAATAAACAATTTAGATGTTCACACTCTGGCCTTGGCCTTATCAATTCTCCTTCCCCTCCTTGCTGACCCCACCCCTTTAATCTAACTCCCCCCAAAAGTGGCCACATACTGGGAGTAAAGAGAGTGGCAATGAACCTGGATCTACTTGGGGAGGAGGCCTCGGCTATTCAAAGAGTAAGAAAAACACAATGTTCCAGGCTCCTGATTCTCAAGCAACACAGTTACTTGGGGTATGTCTCACCAAGTGACCTGGATTTGAGGTTGGCAAGTGTCGCACACCCCACCTTTCTGGGTGGCAGAGCCATGTGAGGCTGTTGGGCTGCACCTACCAGCTAATGGCTCTGTGACTCTGTGTCACAAACCATTTGTTTCTACATCTCCTGGCATCAGGATCCAGGAAAGATGTCCACACTCATTGTCCATGAAGGGAGTTGATTGCCTAAGTGATCTGCCTGCATTCTACAGAGTGGAGAAAAACTTATTAAAGATAGGTTTAGTCACAAGATTGCACTGTCAGCAGTCAGACTCTCCTCATTTCTTGACTTTTCTTTCCCTCTTGCTCTAATAGAATTGTGGCTGAACTCATCTCCTAATTGGATTATTTGTCTTGAGTTGAAGGAGCCCTGGAAGATCTGTTCTGAAACTGGATGTGACATGAGGAAGGCAAAGGAGATGTAAGAAAATGACAAATTGCTAGCTCAATTCTCAGGAAGAGGTGCTGCAGAGGTGATTTGCAAACATTTGGACTTGTAAGGGTGATGATCCAGGAATCTGGGGACTGAGTTCTTTGCCTAAATCCTGCCCCACCTTCAATGCCATTGCTCTATGCTACACCTGCAACAGCTTCCCATCTGCCTCTGCCCAAATAGCCTCCAAAGTGGAAATGCAGTTCGGTGAAAGAGAGTTTTAGCATAATAATCCCTCGGCCTTTTTCTATGCTTAGGACAGAAACAAGGTGAATTGCCAAGGAGCAGACCTCTCTCCCTACTAATCAGTTTAGAGTTGTGTTGACAAAATAGTGGCAAAATCTCCAGAAGAATCTCCCTATGAGCCTCCCTGAGCCTCCCAAACTCCTGCATCCCATGCATGCATAGATAACTCTATCACATTCCTGGCTTTTGGGAAAGGAAGTGCGCATACAGCACCAATACTTCCAAAGTATTTAGACCTTCAGGCTATCACTGTCCTCAAAGTTACAGGTTCCTTATCCATAAAATTCTGAAACTGGGCCACAGGATCTTCTAAGTCTGCCAACCCAGCCCTGAGGGCCCATGAAGATCTATGCTGCTTGCTTTGGTGACAAAAATAAAAATAAAAAACAACAGTTAGGGCTTGATTCCCCATATTAAATATATGCCAAGTATATACTAAGTATATGTTAAGTACAATGCTAAGTATTATCTTGTTCCATTCTTACTGCAATCCTATAAAGTCATTCTTGTTATCACACCCATCTGACAGATGAGAAAGCAAATCTAGACAGGTCACATACCTAATACAAGGTCATGTGACTAGCAAACTGTGGAGCCAGGATGTGCTTCACTGCTTTAGAAGTTCGAGTGTTTAAAATCCAGAATGTTCCATTCCATAAAAAAAAAGACATTCTACATTTCTTATTTATTTCCTAGGCTGGCCCATAAAAACAAAGTATTGTTTCGTGCCTCAGCATAAGTCTGAAACAAGACATGCATGGTAAACTAGTTTCTTGAGCCCCACTGTGCCCTTCTGACCCCAGGAATTCTCCACAGTTCAAACCTCAGACTCATGCTCTGAGGCTTCAATTTCACCCCAGACTAGAACTTGAGCTCAGATTTTGGAGACCAGAAACCTAGCCCTTCTGGCCTTAAGAATGACAAGCCTCTCCAGGGGCAAAGTCAGGAAAAGGCTGAAGACACCAGCAGCCGTTGAGAAATTAATCCAGCTGCAGCAGTCATTTTGCTTTATAGGGTATCCTTTTTTGCAGAATGATCTTAAAAATCCAGGACAAAGTATTTAACCAAATATGTAGAGCAAAGAACTGTGATGAGTTACCAACACATTTCTCACACTAGTAGGTTAAGACGATTTACTTGATATTTAGTAATAATCTATATGTAACTGTCCTTTTTTTGAGGATAGGGATATTTCAAGGTGAAAAGAGGTAAGAAAATGTGGTTGATCCCTACAATTTTTTGGATATAGAGGAAGAAAAACGGTCAAGGGAGTTCAGAGGGCTGAAGATAGGTGGTCTTCAGCTTTGCATCTTGATTTTTGCACTAACTAGCTCCATGACCTGGGATAATAACAATGATAAAAATAGTGATAATAACCTTCATTCATTGAATTCTATGTGCTGAGAATTTGCTAAGTGCTCTATATGTATTATTTCCTTTAAGATTTAAAACAACGCTATAAACTGGATGTTATAAGTCCCATCTTAGACATAAAGAAACTGAAGTTGAAGTTGTGATAACTTGTCCAAGGCCACAAAGCTGTTAGTGGCTAAGTTAGTATTAGAACATAAATATGAATCCAAAACTTAGCCCAACTGAATCCGAACTGATTACCTTCAGGCTATAACTGTCTTCAAAGTTTCAGGTTTGGAAAAGCCTGGAGGAAACTGGAGACTATTATTCTAAGGGAAGTAACTCAGGAATAGAAAACCAAAGATCATACGTTCTCACTCATAAATGGGAGCTAAGCTATGAGGATGCAAAGGCATAAAAATGATACAATGGATTTTGGGGACTTGGAGGGAAGGGTGGGAGGGAAGTGACGGATAAAAGACTACAAATTGGGGCTGGGTGCAGTGGCTTACACCTGTAATCCCAGCACATTGGGAGGCTAAGGCAGGTGGATCACTTGAGGTCCAGATATGGAAAGTTCCTTATCCATAAAATTCTTTTTAAAATTTTTCATTTCCATAGGTTTTGGGGGAAACAGGTGGTACTTGGTTTCATGAGTAAGTTCTTTAGTGGTGATTTGTGAGATTTTGGTGTGCCCATCACCCAAGCAGTATATATACTGAACCCCAATTTTCTTTTTGAGATGGAGTCTTGCTCTATTGCCCACGCTGGAGTGCAGTGGCACAATCGCAGCTCACTGCAACCTCTGACTCCTGGGTTCAAGCAGTTCTCCTGCCTCAGCCTGCAAAGTAGCTGGTATTACAGGCACCTGCCACCACACCGGGCTAATCTCTCTCTCTCTCTCTGTGTGTGTGTGTGTGTGTTTAGTAGAGAAGGGGTTTCGCCATGATGGCCAGGCTAGTCTTGAACTCCTGATCTCAAGTGATCCACCTGCCTTAGCCTCCCAGTGTGCTGGGATTACAGGTGTAAGCCACTGCACCCAGCCCCAGTTTGTAGTCTTTTATCCCTCACTTCCCTCCCACCCTTCCCTCCAAGTCCCTAAAATCCATTGTATCATTTTTATGCCTTTGCATCCTCATAGCTTAGCTCCCATTTATGAGTGAGAACATATGATCTTTGGTTTTCTATTCCTGAGTTACTTCCCTTAGAATAATAATCTCCAGTTCCCTCCAGGTTGCTGCAAATGCCATTAATTCATTCCTTTTTATGGCTGGGTAGTATTCCATTGTGTGTGTGTGTGTGTGTGTGTGTGTGTACACACATATATATGATGCATATATATCATATATGTGTGTGTATACATATATAACATATATATTTACACACATATATGTATATATATATCTGTATAACATATATATCATATATACATATATATGATACATATATAAAAACAATTTCTTTATGCACTTGTTGACTGAGGGCATTTGGGCTGATTCTATATTTTTGCAGTTGCAAATTGTGCTGCTATAAACATGCATGTGCAAGTATCTTTTTTCTGTAATGACTTCTTTTCCTCTGGGAAAATACCCAGGAGTGGAATTACTGGATCAAATGGTAGTTCTACTTTTAGTTATTTAAGGAATCTCCACACTGTTTTCCATAGTGGTTGTACTCATTTACATTCCCCCCAGCAGTGAAGAAGTGTTCCCTTCCAAACCACAATGTGATACCACCTTACTCCTGCAAGAATGGCCTTATCCATAACATTCTAAAACTAGGCCACAGGATATTATAAGTCTGTCAAGCAAGCCCTGGGAGCCCATGGAGATCTAAACATTTAGAAGAGGGAAAACCAATGAGACATTTTCAATTCTTCCTTTCTTGTAGACTGTAAGCACTAGCAAAATGAATTGAATCTGTATACAGTAACTACACACTGCCAAAATCTGATTTATTTTGGATAAGTGATGATTTCCAGAAGTGCAATTCTCAGCTGACCATACGCTGCTATGTTCATTCAATTTAAAAACCTTGAGCCATTCTAGGTTTTGAAGTCCCTCACCCTGCCTTGCCACACCCCTGTAGCAGGAAAGAAGCTTTCCCAAAGAGGAGGAGATTTTACTTCAAGAGTTATTACCCGCTAGTTGCACACACATTCATCACATTCTGAGCCTGATCGGTGGCTAGAGTTCGCAGGGGGCCAGCACTGGTTGGGGAAAGTGGAAGGAAGAGATATATTTTAGGCACCCACTGATAGCTTTGCTACAAAATGCACTGCACGGGCACAACACACTGAGTTCTGGCAAGTACAGCCCATGTTAAAGACAAAATACTCCACTAACTTGACTTTGTCTTTCTTGGACCATCTCAAATTTGGGGAACCTCTAGGTATCTGATTGCATATGTTCCTGTGTGCTCCTAACGGTGCTAGGGGAAGAGAAAAACACATGGCAATCAGTTGACTTGCAAGGCCTAGTTATAAGCCGAAATAAAGTTTTAGGTACAATCCAGATGTATAATTTGCTATAAAAATGGACTCGGAGGAATCCTTGGTGATTTCCCACAAGACTGAGCCACTGTCCTCTTTTCAATACGAGGGGGATTCTGGGTTTTCCAGACCTCACTTTGTTCAGGTCTGAGATAAGCCTGAGACATACACAATTGCTGAAGGTAACGTGAAGCAGGAAAAGGAAGGCCAGTTGCTCTATTAAAGGAGCTTGTGTTTTCCTCTAACCACAGTCTGGGCAGCAGACAATTCTCCTTTTTCTTTCAGAGCAAGTAAAATGTTCTAGGTCATGTTTAGGTTGTGACAGGCACCCGGATCAACAAGACGTCATTTACCAAGATAAGCTGGAGGTCAACATCTCCTTATGAAAGGGCTCCAGGAGCTGTTGAATAAATGCAAAATAACAGAAGCACAATATTTGAGTCATTTAGTATCTCTCATAAGCTTTAATAATGTGATAATATTCAAACACATGGTAGTGTTTTAATGGTAACTACAGAAGAGCCCCTGGAAAATCTGACAAATGCTATCATAACTGGCCCTTCAGAGATGTCCTTCCATCTAGTCCATATTTGCCCTTTTGATTAGAGTTTTAGTCCACTTGATCCTTCTTGAAGGAAATAAGGAGGCTGTTGGAATAGCAATTTTCAATATCCAGATTCCAGACACATCACCCTGTTATAGACAGAACTCAAATCCAAGGCATTTCTGGAATCCCTATGTTAATTACCACATTATCAAGTCCTGGAAGGACTATCGCATAAGGATTCTGAGTAACTTGATTCTCCTAATGAACCTGAGCCACCCAGACGATGGAATGAACAGCCTGTAGCCAGTCTGGGCTGCTGCCTCTCACCCCCGCAGTCTCAGAGCTTTGGCCTCTCCTGGGTTTGGCACATGGCCTGTCCTTTCCCATTGTCAGCCTCCTTTTCAGCGCGGTTTGGCATCCTCTTCAACATGAACTGCCTAGAGTCTCGTCGTGCCCCTTTTCTTGACCCAGCCACTGCCTCATGTGCTGCCGTGTCTGCTCATTGATCACCTCCACTGTCTTCTAATCTGTTGGTGCTGCATTGTTTCACCTGGGTTTGCAACTGGGGCTCTGAGATCCCCAACACTAGCTGTTTTCTGGGCTCAGCGATGCTCACCTAGACCTCATGCGCCCGCCAGAGATGAATCCAGGTGGAATTCCTTTGCCTATTTTTGTCAGGTGAACATGGACTTCTGCTTTTGAGAATCTTCCACCTACCCACCCCATCCGTTTGACACTAACATGTTTAGGTCAGTGCTTCTAAACTTTAAAGTGCATCTGCATCACTTAAGAATTTTGTTAAAATGAGGATTCTGACGCAGTAGGTCTGGTGTGGGGCTTCAAATTCTGCATTTCTAACAACTTCCCAGGTGATAGCCATTCTGCTGGTCCATGGATTGCATTTGAGTAGCAAGGCTCTAGGAAACAGCCTTGTCCTATTCATCTTTGCCGGCCTGAAATTTCCACAGCAGTTTCACTGCCACCACTTGGGAAGCCCCTTCTACGTGTGAAGCAGTGAAGTTAGAAGGATGACCATGACACAGTCCCTGCTCCCCAGGTTCATAGCCTGGAGCAGTTTTCGAGTTCAGCACTGGATGTTGAGGGCTGATAATATTTAGTTGTGAGGGAAGTCATGTGAAATGTAGGTTATTTAGCAGCATCCCTAACCTCTACCCACTAGATATCAATAGCATCTTCCCAGTTTTGACAATCAAAAGTGTCTCTAGACATTGCCAGATAGTTAAGAATCACTGGTATAGGGAGGGAGACAAATATACAAATTAATAACTGAGAGGATGGATCAAGTTATAGAAGCTATGCATACACTATTCAGGAAAAGGGATTATTAATATTTCAGAGGCTGTGATAAGCATTTGACACACCGTGTGTGCTCAATAAGTTTGTTAGATACACAAATGCACTGTGATGTCCCCACACTTCCTATAACAGTTTACCTTTCTGACTGTCTAATAGAAAAGATAGTTTTACATTCCAAAGATTAGCATCTACTTCACTGACATAATTCACTTTCATGGACATGTTTGCCAAGTATATTACAAGAGAAAGAAGCACGCTTATTTTTTAGGATAATGCAGATAGAGTATAGACATTTGTAAGAAAATAAGACACTTAAAATAAATATATTTTGTAAAACAGACAGTTTGTCCTGCTTTTTTGACATTATATACACATTCCTATCAGACAACAACTAAGAGGAGCATTGTACATATTACTTGGTAAATGAATTCAAGCAGGATGGTGCATTTTGTTGCTTGGCACATCTTAAATGCATGCTCCTAAGCAGCTGTTTCTTTTCCCTTACAGGTTTTGGGAGGATGAATGTATTTCCAAGGAACTGTCTATTCTGGGATGCTCATGCTCTTATACAGATGCATTTGACATCTGACCATGCATACATAGAAAGGCAAACCAGTAAGCAGATAAGCTTGGGGAACCCAAATAAGAGGAAAACCAGTGAGCATCCACATTTATGAAATGGAAAGGAGATGAGGAATGCTCATTTCGAGCAGCAGCTCGAAATCTCAGCCCCCAATGGCAGAGCTGAGAAAAGAAATAATGTCAGCATTGGACTTACATAACAAGATGGCAAGTTGAAGATTTTTTGGTTATTTATCTTAATATAGAGGCAGGAATTGAGAAGGGTCTGACTTTGAGGCAGAACAAAAGGGCTGTGAGAATACTGAAGGTGTAAGAGCATTTAAGGATAAATAAAAAAAGGAATGGTTGTTGGGGGGGGCATAGCGTGGAATATTTCAGTGCAAACTTTCAGACATGTACTTGGTAAATGTTATTATCCCTTAACATTTTGTAAATGGAATCCAAAATAGGCCAATGGGAAACATTCTTGGAAATATATACCAACTGGACAAGAATATTCACAGTTGTCAAAGGAAAGTGTGACACTTGGTTCTCATGCCAAAGTCAACAAGCCTTTGCCCAAATAATGGCAAATCTTTTCGTTTGGAACACAGTTTCTTAATTAAGCCCCAATGTCAATTACTGCACATAAGTAGAAATCAGCAGATCTGAAGTCAAGGCCAGGCTCCATGGCTGGTTGGCTAGGTGAAGTAACATTTCTGCTCCAATTTTCCTATCCAGGGAATGGGGAAGGTAATACTTTCCACCAATCTATGCTGAAGGAATATTGTGATGAGTCAGAGAATAAATCTCTGATTTTTTTTTGTTTGCTTAATGAAGAGTATCACCGCATTTACTATAGTAAAGGCTTGTTCTGTTTTAGTCCATAAGTTGAAAAAAATCAATACATAGCATTCGTATATCCAAAATATTCACAAGAAAGGTCTTCAAGAAATATTTGCTCATCCATGTTCATAGCAGCACTGTCCACAATAGTCAAGAGGTGAAAGCAAACAAGTGTCAGTAAACAGATAAACAGATGACTGGGTAAAGAAAATGTGAGATATATACACACACACACACGCATACACACACACACACGCCAATATAACAGAATGTTATTCAGCCTTAAAAAAGGAAGAAAACCCTGTCACATGGTACATGGTTGAACTTTGGAGACACTGTGCTAAGTGAAATATAGTAGTCGCATAAAGGCAAATATGATTGCATGATATGAAGTATCTGAAGTAGTAAAATTAATAGAAAGCAACATGGTAGTTATCAGGGGCTGGGAGAAGGGGAAAAGGGGAGTTGTTTAATGGGTACAGTGTTTTAATTTTGTAAGACAAAAAAGTTCTGGAGATCTGTTTCGCAACGATGTGAATATACTTAACACTATTGAACTGTACACTTAAGATGGTCAGGATAGTAAATTTTATATTTTTTTACTACAATGAAGTTTTTAAAAAGATATAAATAGTTCAGCGAAAGGAAACAAAACCCTCAAAATAACATCCCATTTTGGTTTTAGCATTAGAATTTGGCTAAAGGGGTACAGTCTCTGATGACATTTCTTTGCATAAGTAGCCAAGCTCCTGGTTACCAGAGGTGTGTCTGGTCAGTAACACACTTTGTTCACAGAAAGGAACCAAGAGTGCAAATGTCCCCCATTCTATCTAGTTTGTGCCTTTCAATGGCATAGGATAGCAGCAAAGGCATCATAACCTTCCAGGGGGAAATGGATAGTTAGTACTTAATTCTATGTAGGCTGCCCTATACAGGAAGCACTGATTTTTGATCATGTAACATTCTAAATAGCCACAACTGAAAATAATTGCCAGTTCTGCATCATGAAGAGCAGGAGAAGAAGACCTGCTAAAGGAGTCAGAAAAATAAATAAATAAATGAAATACTGAGATAATATGAAATGGAATGAAATAAAATAATATAAATAAAAGTAAACAAACACTTTTCAAGCAAGTTTTGTTTCTCAAGCCTAAGAAACCCCATTTTGGCCCAATATACAGACTACTAGAGAATTTCTTGTCCTTAAAGCACCAAGTGCTTAGTGTGGCATCTGCTTTTTGCTAATTTCTGATGAGAAGGTGCCTCATGATTCGTGGCAGTGACATTATCTTTCCTATTATGAATAAAAAACCTTGAATCAAATTGGAATGATATAAACTTAATAGGATAGAGCCTTCAGATCTGCATTCTCAGCCAATCACTACTTTACTGGGTTATCCTGGGCAAAACTGTACTTCATTTGTTTTTTCTGCAAAGGTAGACACTTTTCAGATCTGATTCGAGGGACAGCAACGGTGGAGTAGAAAGGTCACTGGATATGCTGATACAACATGCTACAGAAAGTAACCGAAGACTTCGTGGTTTGAGGGAACCTGGGCCATTTCTGCTAGGCAGTAAATGACAGGAAGAAGGTTGGAAGGTTTTCTCTTAAGTGATGTTTAAGGCTCTGAGCTACCTAGACTTCTGGGAATCACCACCAATATCCTAGTGCTATACTTTACTCAGTAAGCAGAAGGAATTTCTCTGTTGGAAAAAAAAATCAAACAAAATAAAAACAAACCTCTAAAGGTGTACTGGGCTTGCAGTTATTTCCGATAGGGGCTCAGTCCTATGGGGGAAAGGGAGTCAGGTAGACGCCATGGAGATCAGACACCTGGCTGATTAGCTCCACTGGGAATGCTACAAAGGGCAAAACTTTGTCATCCCATCTCTTTGTAGAAGCATCTTCTCTGGAGGCTTTTAAAAATAGGACTTGCTCTCAGCATTTAGAGAAGACAGAGTATAAATCTTCCTGGGGAGGAGTGGAAGAAATAACCTTCCAAAATATTTGGAGGACTGGGTCCTGTGGACAGTTGGTCTCCATAGTTAACTGCAGATGTTGAAATTGCATTCACGCAACCTAAAATGCTTAGACATGGTGAAATAACTAGTTGAACCAATTATTTTGCAGTGAAAAAAAAAGCTTCACCAGTGAAATCCAACCTGTTTTGTTATTGTTGATGTTTCATCATTTTTACTGCATTTAGCTTTTGAGGGGATACATACCAAGGTGACAGTGCTTTAGGTAAATTTTGTTTATTCCTTATTTATCTTCTTATTCAAGAGGTATTTCTAATATTTTAGACAAGAGCTACATTTTCAACACAGGAATAAAGTTTGTAGATATTTACTGCAGCTCCCTGTTGATACTGTCTCTACAGTAATCATCATAGCTTCTTCCCTAGGGAAAGAGGGCTTCAGGCTTTGGAAGGCGCACAGATAAAAAAGACACGTGTTTTTGGCTGGAGCTACCTGATTCTATTATCTCCCTAAAATTGGTTACTGAAATATTCTCAAATGTCTAAGCAGGTCATATTGTGTAAATGAATGATCTCCTGAATATTTTACTTTTTTTTTTTTTTTTTTTTTGAGACGGAGTCTCGCTCTGTTGCCCAGGCTGGAGTGCAATGGTGCAATCTTGGCTGACCATAATTTCTGCCTCCCAGGTTCAAGAGATTCTCCTGCCTCAGCCTCCCAAGTAGCTGGGACTACAGGTGTGTGCCACCATGCCCAGCTAATTTTTGTATTTTCAGTAAAGACAGGGTTTCACTATGTTGGCCAGGCTGGTCTCAAACTCCTGACCTCATGATCCGCCCGCCTCGGCCTCCCAAAGTGCTGGGATTACAGGCGTAAGCCATCGTTCCCATCCTAACCATTTTTTATTGATATATAATTTACATATAATAAAATCCAACATATTAAAAGTGTATAATTCAGTGGTTTTTAGTATATTCATAAGGTTGTGCAACCATCACCATTCTCTAATTCCAGAACATTATATTCAGCCCCAAAATAAACCCAGTACCAATAACCATTCACTCATGCTTTCCCTTCCCCTCAGCCCCCGGCAATCACTAGCCTACTTTTTATTTCTGATTATTTCATAGAAATGTAATCATACAATATGTCACCTTTTGTGTTTGGCTTCTTTCACCTAGCAGAATGGTTTCAAGTTTATTCATGTCATACATGTATCTGTACTAATATCTTCCAAGTAATTACTGTGTCCAAGGTAATGAGGTGTTGAAGCTTTTCTTTTCTTCCAGATGTATGGAGTCGGTGCAGACCCAGTCCAGTCTTACGACGAGCCTTGGATGCCATGGTCACAGGCAGCACATTTACGGTGTTATGGGAAACCCAAGTAGTTGGGTTAACCCAGTGAGACATGAAAAACTGCCCAGAACACAAGCAAGAAACAGGTCATAATTGAGAATTGAGGAAAGAAAGTGCAAGACAAAGGTGTTCAGATACACAGTTAAGATCTGAGTCCTGGGTCAGGACAGAATCAATTAAGAGAGAAAGAACAGTGGGTGAGAAGAGGTCAGTGGCCAGGGATGTACACCAAGCAGCCAAGGATCTGTAGTACTTGGGTCTGTAGCAGCTGCCCTGACTCAGGCCATGTGACTTCAGAGTTCTCTGTCACAGAAGCATAGAATATTTGCACTGGAGAAAAATTTAGAGCTATATTCTTTAGCACCATGGTTTTGAAGATGAACAATCTGAGCTCTGGAGGGGCTAAGAGACCTCCCCTCAAGCTCACAAACCTTAGTGATCACTTCCTTCATCTCCCTCCACTCAGTAGAATACATTTTCCACAATAGCTCACTGCCATGGGACCACGGCATGGGATCCCAACGGATGGATCTGGTCATATGTTAGTGCCAAAATGCAGTTTAGCAACCATTTACTCACATACCCTTATGCTATGTGACAATCAGCAGAAGGTCTTAGGTATTTTTATATTAGCTTAAAAGAAAAGTTTGATGTTCTTTGACCTAATTTTTATTGGTTTAATTGTCTAAATACCTGGAGTTCCTTTACATTTTAGATAAATTTAATAGTATCAATCTATAGGTTTAGAAACTGAGAGAAATAATTTTTATTGGTTAATTGTCTAAACACCTGGGGTTCCTTTACATTTTAAGTACATTAATAGATTAGTATCAATCTATAGGTTTAAGAACTGAAAGAAATGAATGAGGTCCCCAACACGTCAGTCAATGGGAACTAGGAGAGTGATGCCCAAAATATGCACATAAATATCACGTGATGACCACTAAAAAACACTTGGTGTTCAACAGAATTGTAAAATTAGTAGGTCAAAAGGCATGACTCCAAAACCCTTCATCATTTAACATTCAAAGCTGTAACTTTTAAATCAGTTTCTTCTAGCATCATTGTATAGAAAAAAATCATTTTTTCTTCAGAAAAAATATTAAAAATAAATTTTAAAAATAGCCTTCAGATTAGTCAAAAAATTTTGATGCATTCATATAAGAAAATCGAAGGCATTAATATGGTGGTATGATGTATATCTACTGAACTCAAAAGTTTAGTAACATGTTGAATGAAATAAAAACTATAGAAGAACATTTAAAATTTGATGTCTTTATATATCTTACAAGTGTGTTTATTTATATTTGTGTGTATATACAAAGAATGTATCTGGAAGGACATCCATAAAGTATTGACAATTGTATCCCCAAGTAGTGGAATTATATAAGGATTTAGTTTCTATGATTTTTTTGTTGTTTTGTTCTCTTTATCTTCTATTTTTTTCTGGAATGAACATGGATTACTTGCATAATTAAACTATTAAAAATAGACTTTGTTTTGAATATTGTGTTTGCAAGACTGGTTCATTATCAGTTTCTACAACAAATATCATTTTAGAATCGATAACAAAAATAAAAGCAAGTTGTCCTTATCATCTCCACAAACTCAGAAAATAGTTCTACATCAAATATAAACCAGTACAAAGAGGCACTTGTGAAAAGAAACAAATGTTTGGGGACTTGACCTACTCCCCTTCACTCCTCCCTTGCATCTCAAAGAGGTACAGCTCATTCTCACTCCTTTTGATTTATTAAATCACCATCTTCTCCCTAGGCTAGACAAAAAATTCATGGTTAGGATTTACCCTCAAGCTTCAGGCTGACTACATTGTATTTGAAACAAGCAAGTCATCTCTGTCTTGTTGCAAAATTTACAGGAGCATCACCTCAATAAGCACACTTGCTGAGCTTATTGTTATCCACCTTTACCTCATAGGAAAGCCCTACTAGTAATGGACTTTGAATCACCTTCTTTGTTTATTCATGAAGTTGAAAGCTACAATAGATCATGATTATTTTCCAGTAAAACAAACTACCAGGGTCATCATGATGCGCAACTGTGAGGGGTACTATTTTCATCATAGGTTATATTAATGCTGTCACTTTGCTCATCACACATCCGCTAACAGTGGTCCAGGAAACTTCATCCTGTAACATTTTAATCAAATTCTGTTTTTATATTCAGTATTTGACTCTGAAGGGCATTTTCTCCACAAATTATAAAAGTATAAAGGGTTTTAGATAAGTACAAGTATAAATATAAATAAGATATATAGGTATAAATATGTATAGGGAAGCAAATTTTTCTATATATCCTGTATATTTCATAAGTTTCTATAAGGATGGACTTTTGATTCTAAACCAATGGATCACACACATTGGAAAATACAAGATAAGATTGCATACCAAGTTAATCACATAAATAGAAGCAGAAGCTCCTACTTTTAGATTTGGAACCATGGTGTGCCAGATATAATGCCAAACTTTATCAACTGTAGAAAACTATAGATTAGTTTTAAATTGTATATTCTTTTCACAGTTACTCCCATGTTCTAGAGATTGATTGTTCCAGTTTTTTATATATCACTGACATATAATAAACTGAACATAAAGTGTTCAATGCGATAAATCTAATGGGTTTTGAAATACATACACACATATGTATGTATATGTGTATAAAATATATGTATATATATGCTGCATATACTACGTATACACACACACACACACACATATATATGTACCTTTGCCATAATCAAGATAATAAACGTATCCATTACCCCCCAAAGTTCTCTTCTCTACCTATTCCCTCTCCAAGTAATCAATAATCTTATTGTCACTGTGGATTAGTATGAATCTCCAATAATTTTACACAAATAGAATAATCCATTATGTACTTTAGGGAGTGGAAGGAGGAGAGTCAGGCTTTCACTCAGCCTAATTATTTTAAGAGTCATCCATGTTGTGTGATATATAAATAGTTCATTCCTTTTTACTGCTGAGTAGTATTGTTGTGTATGGAAATGGTACAATTTGATTACCTATTCACTTGCTAATAGATATCTAGGTTGTTTTGAGTTGTACAAGTCTTTGTATAGCTATATGCTTTCTTTTCTGTTGGGTAGATGCCAAGGTGTAGAATGGCTGGATTATATGGTAAGTGTATGTTTAACTTTAAAAAAAAACTGTCTCCTAAGGTAGTCGTACCATTTTACATTCCAACCAGCAGTGTAGTTGAGTTTGGGTTCCTCCATGTATTTATAAATATTTGGTATGGTCAATTTTTTTTAATGAGACAGGTTCTTCCTATATTGCCCAGACTGGTCTTGAACTGCTGGGTTCAAGCGAACCTCCCACCTCGGCCTCCCAAAATGTTGGGATTACAGGCGTGAGTCACAATACCCGGATATGGTCAATTTTTAATTGTAGCTACTCTATTCAGTGTGCATTACTATTTCATTGGGGTTAATTTACATTTCCCTAGTGACTAAATGATGTTGAGCATATTTCCATGTGCTTATTTGTTAACATATATTTTCTTTAGTGAAATATCTGCTCAAATATTTGATCAATTTTTTGGGATGTTTTCTTAATTGTTAAATTTTGAGCATTAATTAAATATTCTGATATAAATATTTTGTTAGATATACTATTTGCCAATATTTTCTTTCAGTCTAGCCTGTCTTTTCCTTCACTGAACAACATATTTCAGAGTAAAAGGTTTAAATGTTATCAATTTTAAAAAATAGATAATGTTTTGGATAAAGAATCTAAGAAACCTTTGCCTAACCTAAGTTCTCAAAGACTTTCTTCACCGTTTTTTGAAAAAAATATAATTTAGGTTTTTTATTAGGTTTCAGATACATTTGGAATTTGTGCATATAGTGTGAAGTAATAGATCAAAATTCATTTTTTATTTGCTGAATATACAATATTTCTGGAAGCATTTGTTCTGCACAGAATTGCCTTGTATTTTTGTTAGAATAACAACAACAACAACAAAATCCAAAACCAGTTTATTCATATGTGTGTGGATCTATTACCATAGTTTATTCCATTCTAATCACTTATTTCTATTTTTATGCCACTACCACACTAGCTTGGTACCTGAAACAATAAAATAAATCTTGAAATCAAGTAGTGTTATCCTTTTGTTCTTTTTTTCCAGTGGTATTTTAGCTATTTTAGGTCCTCTGTATTTATACATGAACTTTAGAAAAAGCTTGAAAAATTTACACCAAAAAAAAAAAATGCTTATTGGGATTTTCACTGGAATTATGTTGAATCTCTAGATCAATTTGGGAAGAATTATTATCTTAAAAATACGATGTTTTCTGACCTGTGAAAGGCATATCTCTCTATTTATTTAGGTTTTCTTTAATTACTCTCAGGAATGTTTTTAATTTTCAGTGTACAAGTCTTGCCCATCTTTTGGTCAGATTTATCCCTAAGTATTTTATATTTTTGATGACATTGTAAATGGTATTGTTTTTCTAATATCAGTTTGCATTTGTTTCTAGTATTTAGAAATACAATTAATTTCTGCATATTAATCTTGTACCCTGCAAACTTGTTAAACTCCCTTACTAGTTTTAGTGGTTTTACAGATTTTTATCAGATTTTTATATAAATAATCATGTTGTCTACAAATACAGAGGTTCATTTCTGTCTTTCCAATCTGGATGTAATTTTTTTTCTTGCTTTATTGCACTGGCTAGCACCTCCAGTACAATGTTGAATAAAAGTGGTGAGAGCCAAGACATCCTTGCTTTATTCCCAGTATTAGGAGAAAAGCATTCAGTCTTTCATTGTTAAGTATGATGTTAATTTTAGTTTTTTCATGTATGTCCTTTATTAGGTTGAAGAACTTCCCGCTATTCCTAATATTTCTGAGGGTTCTTAACATCAGGGACAGATGTTGGGTTTAGTTGATTGCCTTTTCAATATCTATTGAGATGATCATATGTTTTCCCTTTTCTAGTTCGTCAGTATGGTGGTTATCAATACAGTAATACAGTTAACATTTTATTATTATTAATGCTGAATTGCAAAACATAATAATTTCTAGAAAAATGGAAGGTTAGTCAAAGTTGTGCCTCAATGATACTAGATTAGAGTGAGTAAGGTAAATAACCATTTTCTTTCCTAAGAATTTTTTTTTTTTGGAATTTCAGTTGGCTATCCCTGTTACAACTGCTTTTGTATCTATATTTGCTAGATCCAACTGGGTTAGTATTGAACTAGCATTTAAAAAGGGAAAAAGAACAGTGAATTTTAAAGTTGGTAAGTAACTTAAAATGTGACACCAAATCATGATCCCTGCTTGAAGAATTGGTCAAAATAAATAAAAATGGATCACGCGCTCTTTAATGTCACTGTCTTGTCTGAAATCAAACCTTCAGGAATATTTATCTGAAGTCTTTTCATGTAGCTAAAGTGCAATCATCTTGGAGACTTATTTTCCAGTAACTTGTCCCAGAGATAGAAATTTATCTAAATGTTATCTAAGTTCTTTATAGCCTTTGGCACATGGTGATAATGTATTAAGAAACAAAAGGGGGAAAATACTCAAAAGCTTCTTGCAATGAGAACATTTGTCACTGGTATGTGTCATGAAACGGACCTGGGCATGCAACCAAGTTAAGTAATTACACTGGTCTCAGGCCAATTTAAGTTGTGTACTATAGACCTTCTACGTAGAAAATAGTCCATAGGTTCTGCATACAAGCATCACATGCAAAAAAACGTGATATGAAAGTCTTTTGTTCCCCAAGAAGGACCTGAATGTCTGTTGACAAGACAACCTCTGTGGGTACCTCATTGACATAGTATACATGGTGAAAAAGAAAGTGTCAATTGGTTCTGATCATGATCAGTAAAAACTTACTTGATTTATAAGCCTGGATCCAATCACACTGATATCATTCTGGACTCAACTGTCCTTTGTGTTTCAAGGACATAAGAAAACTGAAGAGTAGGCTTGCAACTTGGATGTTGAAAAGGAATTTATTGAAAGGAACACCACTTGAATAACTTTTACTACCTCCAAAAAGCAGTACTTTTTCTCTCTACTGGAAAAGACCTAAATACACTCAAAAACCTTACTGGAGGATTTTTTCCTATTAATTTGAATGTTGTATATGAACACAAAATTTGGTTAAATATTGATAGATAAGTTTGGTATTAAAAAGTCCACTTGGTTCATTATAAATATTAAAATTAGGAACATGTGTTCTTTGTTTAAGCCTGATAAAGCTTTAGCTGAGATCATGAGTTTTCATAAAACAACTTTTCACAACACAATAATGTATTAGGTCAGGGCCTACTGCCCTCCTGCAGATTTTGCCTGATAGTATTTTCATACAAACCTCATCACTCCTGCTTTTTCTCAGATCTTCTCTGAGCTTATTTCCTAATGCAAATCTTGATTTATATCAGGGCCCTAACCTGGCTGTCCAAAATACCTCCCTCCCCCAATTTGTGTTTTATCTCAATACATTACCCAGTGGTGGCCCAGCATCTCAGAGTGCCCAACATGTAATCTTAGTCTCATAGGGATAAAGGAAAGCAACCATACCTCAGGGCATTCATCATCCCTGAAAGTCCCTCTCCCCGTCTTACCATGCTTTATGTCATCATCTGGCTTATTTATTTATTTATAAATAGCCCTCCACTCAAATAACACTCCTGAAGGGTGGGGAATTTTTCTACTTTGTTCACTCATATGGAGTAAGTGCTCAAAAATTGTGTTAAACTAATAGCATTCAGTTTTAGTAGGATTAGTTGCATTAAAAATACATCTTCTAGAATTAAGATTGCATAATATGTTACTGAATAGTTCAGCTTCTTTGAAGGTATCCTTGGCAGAGACAAGGTTAGTTCTCCCTGACTCAAGCAGAGATACTGTTTTCTCAATTCTCTTGTTCGACTAACTCCTCTCTGTTATTTATTACTGGAGACAGACAGTATCCATCACTTCTCAGATTGATGCAAGGCAGTGGTAATAAAATAAGCTACATACATCATGTAATCATATTGGTTTTATGAATCATATTTTTCTGAATTAGGGAAAATAGTTGTTTTGGTTTAAGCTGGAGAAAAATTCTGACTCATGTCAACAAATCACTGACAAGGCAAGCACTGATAAAAATAAAAAGCTTAAAGCAAGTTTTATTAGAGAAAACTTGCAACAACTCTACACAAACATTGATTAATTATAGGCTCACTTGGTCTTCTTTAAAATGAAAATACTTTTAAAAACATGACTGTATGTCAACTACTAAAGAACAGAATATATAACTAGAAAAATAGGAATATTTATTTAAAATGTTATACTGCACTGTGCTTTTTTAAAGATAAAAGCTATTTAAAAATGAAGCAAGCTCAATTTGTAATTAGGACACACAATTCCTCAAACTCTGTAAGTCTATTACCTTAAGTTGCCCTTATTTAAAAAATTTATTCTTATCTGAAAATTATGGCAATGTTTAAAATGTTTAAAGAAAACAGTAAATTTGTGTTATGTCCCCAATTTTTGAAATTTACATTTTATTTTCATCACACTGAAAACCCGATGCTGACCTTGGCTTCACTCCTCGATGTAGTATGTAGAGTTCTGTGAGGTCATTGCTGTGGATATTCAGCATGCGCTAACAGTGCAGATTTCCTGGTGGGTCAGGGCTGAGAGGATTGGAGAGCAACACTGAAGTGTATAACAAGAGATCAGTGCAAGCTTTGATTTGAAAGAAGGCACTAAATATGGATTCACGGCAACAAGTAACTATCACACGGAACACTTAATTATTTTTCTTTCTCTCTTTACATCTTAAGCAGGCAAAGTCAACTTGCTGGAACTGGGCTAAGTTTGGGAGTGGTAAAAACAAAAAGTCATAATCATCCAGTGATTTTTAAAATTCTGGTGTGCATCAGAATTTCCTAGAGAAATGGTTCAAAATATGATTATCTGAGCCTCATCTCAAAACTACCTAATTAGAGCCTCTCCTGAAAGAGGCTGGGCATCTGTCTTTTAAAAACCTCATTCCAGGATATTGTTCTACTTAACACTATTCAAGAGCTGTTAGTTTTGACTCACATTTACTATGTACCAAGGATCATACTAAATCACTTCAATGTACTACATTAACTAATGATCCTACAATTCTAGGATTTAGGTATTATTTTTATATCTATTTTACAGAAAAGAAAAAAAAAACTTTATAACGTTTCCAAAGCCATGTGACCAGTAAGTGATGAAGCCAGAATCACCTGACTTCAAATCACACACTTAACTCTTATACAAACTGCCTCCAACCATATGGAGTATAGTGCCCCCTATAAATGTAGACCATTGCTGTCTAAGTAGAATCTAGAGATATTTTATAAAATTCAGTCCCAAAATAGTGCTACTATTTTTATTTACCAACTGCAATTGATGAGGAAAATATATGCTTTGAAATTCAGTCTTTAGGACTCCAGAAGTTACACAAGACTCTATCAGACGAAAGCCTACCAGCTATATCAAGTGCCTACTGTGTGCAACGCTTAGGTAAGTTATTCTCTGGAAGTTGTTCTTTTTTTTCCCTCAACTTTTCAATACAATGTTTGAGGGTAAAATTGCTATCTGGGGCAAAGAATTTCTGCAGATGTTACTGTTACTAGAATGTGAACAATGATTCTATGGATTTGCCACTGCTATAAATACACCAACTGGAAAGCTTTCAACTCCCAGGAAACAGGATTTGGAAAGTAAGACAGGAATACCCAGCTGAGAAGGTAATTTAGGTAGACACAAAGAGAAAGCCTTAATTCCTGGCATATTTCTGTTAACAGGCAATGTGGGAATGACTTTATCTCACCTCTGAGAGAAATCCAAGCGATGGATTGTTTTATGAGATGCCTGTGATCACAATGAGAATTTCCAGTTTCCTAAACAGAACACTTAGCAAGTGTTCATGAAACTTCCAGCAGGTCACACCATTTTAAATGCAGCACACACAGCTCAACACTGACTCTCTTTAATTTTGCTTTCTTTCACTATGCTTGGAGGTACAGGACTAAGTGACCCACTATGCCTCACTTAATATCATCAGGGTTTTTAGTCTTCTCACTGGTTTTCTGAAGCATGGATTTTTGCAGTTCCTAGTCAATTAATTCTTGGAGCTTCCTTTGTCACCTGGTTGATCCAGCTTTGGTAGCACTGAATTTCTCTCTAGACCATGTGTTCTTTATCAGAGATGTTCAAAACACGTTTCCTGAACAAATGATTAAGTGAATGAAAGAGTATATGCCTCACTAAGCAGCACATCTCATACTCCCATATATTATACATGAGCAGTTCTGCCTGTCACAAAGCTCCTCCTTATGTTAGGCATGACAGTAACATGAAATCTTCATTTGACTTTCCTCCATTAGCCATCATTCTGCCTTTGGAGAGCTCTGCAAACAATTCTTCCCAAGGACAACCATTTTAGTGGCTGAAAGAAGTTATTATGAACTCCCAAGTCCTAATTATTCTTCCACTTTCTTATCAATTTCTTAAATAATATGACTTCTAGATATATCACAATTTTGCTCCTCCTTCTGTGGAGAGAGCTTGCCAATGTCGTTATTAAAAAGTGGCACTAAAAACTGAACACAATATTGCTGATGTGAACAAGTGGATGGTTCTCCATCTTAAATAGGGATTACAGCACCTCCCTTTTAAAGCTGTTACATGGAAATAGAATGATGGTCAAATGCCAAGGGCACAACAGTTTAAGAGATGGGACTCAATAAATATTGGTATTTGTCTCGTGTCATCATTATCATCATTACCATCACCATCATCTTCATATTACCTAAGTCTCTCACAGCCTGTATAGTTGCAGGTGTTTTTTATTTAATGTAAGTGCCACATACTACATTTGTAAATACACATACGTTGTTTTTCCCTTTCAGAAAAATTTCATCACTTATTCTTTTTTTTTAATGCAAAAATAAACATCGTATGTCTTCATTAAAATATAGATTAAATATTAGCCAGGGAACAGGGGTCAACCTTGTCCTCCAACATGACATTATTCTCCAAACCATTATGTCCACTGCCCTTAGTTACTGGTACAGTTTACCTGGGATTAGCTGATGGACTTCTGAAAATATAATTTACTTTTTTGATGAGTTGTGTGTGTTTCATGTTGTGGATAACCCTAAACAAATAAATGTCAAACTACAATTTGATGTCAAAAAATAAGGAAGAATGGGATTTGCCTAAAATCAGAGGTTTATTAAATAACAAGGAAATAGCTTTCAGCTATATTAGGTATCTTAAAACTCTTAACATTGTTTTGAATTCACTTTGATGTGTGTCTCATTGTTATTAAGAAAAGTGTTAAGACAAGTGAAGAATGGTTTGATGTTAAATGGATCATGTAACACAGGAGATCCTATTTAAAAGGGAGGTTTTCCTCCATTTTCAATATTTCCTAAACTTGATCTCTTAAGAGTCTTCTCAGAAGAACAATTTATGAACTCTTTAATGGAAATGCATTAAAATAAAATGTGGCTGACCTCTTCTTTCCTTGTGGCCTCAGAACACTCTATCAGTCACTACTCAGAACAAATTAGCCAATTTGGCTGTGAGTTACCAACAGTTTTTATCCCTTCACTCCAGTAGCCTGGATCCCTGGACTGCCCACTCTAACCACGCAGGCGGGGGATTGTGTGTGAGAAGGAGCCATGCAAGCCACAGGGAAAAGGCTGTAAACTCCCTGAATTGGGAGCTAAAAACCCTTTGTTCGATTTGGCTCTGTATATTTTTCAAGATCATACATCTACTTATGATGCCAATGAATCAATTTCCTCATCTACAAATTAAAGGGGATATGAGACATCTTTATTTGCAAAGTCTTTCTGTCGTACAAATCCAACAGCTGTATATTTTCCTTTTCACATAATGACTTTAACATCTCATGGAAAAACATCTGTTAAGGAATGTAATTGTTTTTTCTGAAATCTTGGTGTATGGTTTGCACAAGTAAATTAAGACATTTATAACCAGTATAACCATGTATATCATTTCTAACTGGGATTATATTTTTCAGAAAAGAAACTACACCTCAAGATTTGCATGCTAAGGCAGACAGTGATCTAAAAACAGACCAGAAGGCTCTCAGTAACGCATGGGGTCTGTGGGTCCTTACCATGTGTATTAGTCTGTTCTCATGCTACTAATAAAGACATACCCGAGACTGGGTAATTTACAAAGAAAAGAGGTTTAATTGACTCACAGTTCTGCAGGGCTGTGGAGGCCTTAGGAAACTTACAATCATGGCAGAAAGGGACGCAAATACATCCTTCTTCACATGGTGGCATAAAGGAGAAGTGCCGAGTAAAAGCGGGAAAAGCCCCTTATAAAACCATCAGATCTTGTGAGAACTCACTATCACAAGAACAGCATGGAGGTAGCCACCCCCATGATTCAATTACCTCCCAACTAAGTCCCTCCCATGACACGTGGGGACTATGGGAACTACAATTCAAGATAAGATTTGGGTGGGAACACAGCCAAGCCGAATCACCATCCATGTAACAAATCACCTGAGATACTAGTATGTAAAGTATTTTCCACTCATTTAATCAATTCACAAGCATTTATTAAACCTCTACTGTCTGATTCAACTAAGAAATTCTGCTGTCACTCATTAGTCACCTTAGGGTATGCTGGTGAATCTCTAAGCAAATGGAAAGGCCTATGATGACTCTCACTAGAATTGACATAGCAATTATTCACAAAGTTCACATATTTTTAGCAGTAAGTCAGTTTCTTTGACCTTTTTTACCCATATTATACTGCACTGGATGAGCTTAAGAAAAGATTATATCAGTAATAATTTTAGGAAGGCTGCTGTGTGGTTTTGCATAATAAGAAACGAGTTTTCCAGGTATCCCTGGGTTCATCAGCTAAACTTCTTGAATCAGAAAACTAATTTATTCACCTTTTTTTTTCATTCCAAGGAACCACCCCAATATCTTCAACTCAGTAGGTAATCCATATATAATTTTTGAAGGAAAAGGACACCATAATTTTCTCACATTTAATGCCTTCACAAGCTGGGCAGTGTGGTTCACACCTGTAATCCCAGTGCTTTGGGAGGCCATGGTAGGAGGATTGCTTGAGGCCAGGAGTTCAAGGCCAGCTGGGCTACATAGAGAGACCTCATCTCTACAAAAGGTAAAAAAAAAAAAAAAAAAAAAAAAAAAAAAAATTAGATGGGCATGGTGGTGCACACCTTTAGTACCAGCAAGTCAGGAGGCTGAGGCAGGAGGGTCACTTGAGCTCAGGAGTCTGATGCTGCAGGGAGCTGTGATGACATCACTGCATTTCAGCCTGGGTGACAGACCAAGACCCTATCTCTAAAAATAATAATAATGATAACAACAAAAATAATAATGCCTTCACAAGTATCTATAAAACCAAGTTTGAACACTACCAATTTAATAAGAAATAAGATGATTATAATAAATGCCACTTATATAGTGCCTACCACCATTTATTGGGTAACACACACACACACACACACACACACACACACACACACACCCCACACACAGAATCTCATTTAATCCTTAGAGCAACTCTCTCCGGTAGGTTTTATAATTCATATTTAAAGATAAATAGAGACATATT
The DNA here is from genome assembly GCF_029281585.2 of Gorilla gorilla gorilla. Lineage (NCBI taxonomy): Eukaryota > Metazoa > Chordata > Mammalia > Primates > Hominidae > Gorilla > Gorilla gorilla. The sequence continues at coordinate 99,451,051 of NC_073236.2, read as the reverse complement.
TAGTGTTGTTCAGAAAAGAAGAGGCATATTCCATTTCATTTTTGCTAAAATTTTAGTTCAATAATTTTTATAATTTAAAATTGAAGGATTATATAACACTTAAACTAATGATGGACAGAGATTACTGACAGAAGGTAGGAGTATTTACAGAAATTTTCTTATTTGTAAAGCAACATCATATAGGCAACTATAATGTTTTTGTTCTCGAGCTTCCAGTGTCTTTATCATAGAAAAATTACAAGATTGATAATAATTTTTCTTAAATGGCTGTGAAGACTGACATCCGTCACAGTGTTTGCTTGATAAATAATCATCCTGGATTTTATCAATATTTCCCTTTCATAATTTGATATACAAATGGATGTAACTTAAGACTTTAAGACACTATTACTGTCCATAAAAAGCTCACAGGTCTTGCAAATAGAATTGTCATGTCTGAGTCTCAAATTATTTATTCACCTGGTTTTTAAAAAAGGTCAATTTCCTTAGCTAAAAATAACTGAGTGATTAATCTATTCAACATAAAACAAATCTGGATTCTGACTTACTTGCCCATCCTAACTTCTTTTTTCAATCCCCAATTTAAATTTCTATTAACACTCATTCCATAAATATTTGTCTGGCAAAGTTCAAGTACCAGGAAACAGCATAATGCAAAATTAACAGAGTGGCACTATAAAGGAGCATATGACCCAAACAGCTGCAACTCAATGATTATCTGTCCCAATGCCCAGTTCCTAAGGGGGGAAATACAACAAAAACAAACCCTCCTACCCAAACAGCTTCCGAGAGTGTTTAACTAGATCCTAAATCCATTGCTGAGATTTAGAAATATTTTTAAATGTTTAAGGGATATGAAGTGATGCCAGAAAACTCGGTCTTTTATCAAGGTATATATTTCACTTATGAATAGACAGGAAAATAGTATGAGAAAGGTGTTTCAGGAGTTTAATTTAAAAAAAATTATAAGAATTTTTTAAAGTCTGTACAAAATTTTGCTCATTTCCATGCATACTTAACTTATAAATAGAGTTACTATGTCATTTATATTCCAAATTGCAACGCTTAGCAAGTTAAAGGTGCGGGGGGCTGTTAACAATTATAGTATGTGTAAACCAAGATTGTCTCATGAAAAATGCGGCATATAGTCGCCCTGTTTATAAATAAATTTATGTAAAAAGGTGATGGAGATATTCTAAACAGAAATCCACGAGACTGAAATATGATGAGGTAAAAGGAATTAGTGAAGAGCTTTTAACTTTTAGATCGATACTGGGTTAAAAGTAGAGGTAGCATGAATTGATACTCTAAGTGAGAAGGTAAGAAGGGCTTACATTTTTAAAGAGGGGAAATGCTCAGAAAAGTCAAGGAGTGGGAATTACATCTGGTTTTGAACAGACAACTATAAAATGGGGTTCAAATAAAGATGGGGCTATTTCAGAGGCACTTCCTAAACCAACATGGCAAGATTATTTAAATTTCCTGTTGTACACTTAAACAGGATCAAACATTCCATTTCTTTCCTAACTCAGAAGTATTCTTCCCCTTGTTATCACTATGAAGGGAAATGTCGTAGATCCCTGTTCTAAATATGATTCAAAGTGAAGTAGCTCATTTGTTTATTAAAAATGTAGGGTTTTAGTCTCCACAAAGTGGCAATTTTGTTCATCCACTGGAGAGAATTAAGTTATTAGTTTCTCTCCCTCTCTCCCTCTCTCCCTTCCTTTCCCTTCCCTTCCTTCTTCCCTCCCTGTCTTTCTCTCTCTCTTTTATTCAGAGGCATCAATGTCTCAAATCTAAAGTTTATCAGGAACATACTACTTTTGATTCCCCACAAAGGTTGCATCTTGACAAGTTCTTGGTTGAACTAGAAATGTCGCAGTAGCATGTTCTGCTATTAAAGCACACCTGGAGGAAAAGAACATCTTCTGATGGTGCAGCTGTTTCCAGATGGCCTCCTTGCAGTGCAACAACCAAATGACTGCAAAGATGATATGGCTGAGATACGGCCCTGGATCTCTCCTCTCCATGTGCCCTTCTGTATCCTAACAGCACTTCTACACTCTCTTCTCCAAGGAATCTCCACCACATCCCTTCTCACTCTTTCCTTAATAATGATCCAATTTATTTATGTGAAGGCCCACTTCCTCCCCACAGACAGAGTCTGTGGAGAAAAAAAAAAAAAACAAAACTACAATTAATTCCTTATAGAGAAAACAACTTGTATTTTCTCTTTTATGACCAGAAAAATAGGAGACAGTTTTCCTTGTGAGGCTTCAGATTGATGCTCAATGATGTAGAAAGAGCATAACTCTGCCAGCCCTAGTAAGTGCCATGAAAATACTTGACCTTTTGAGGTAGGGCAGGAAGAGAATGTTTCTTGAGAGGGCTGCCAGGCCCCTGGAACCAGGAAAAAGTCCCAGCCTGGCCCAGGGATGCTGCTTTTCCCTTGCAAACCAGTGGAGCAGATAAATAACTGGGCTAATGATATCCCTGAGAAAGGCTAGGCATAATGACTACATTTTCTAGAAACTCATTATTCAATTTATGAGCAACCTAAGCATATAAGAAGGCTGCACCTTTTCATATTTTATATTTCCTTGTTATATTACATGTTATAATACCATTAAAAAATTGGGTCAGTTTCTTTCAGATCCAGTCTTAAAACCTGAATCAATATAATAGGTGTTTGATTTCAGTCATAAAAAATAAGCATCTCTTGGGCCAGGCGCACGCCTGTAATCTCAGCACTTTGGGAGGCCAAGACAGGTGGATCACAAGGTCAGGAGATGGAGACCATCCTGGATAACATGGTGAAACCCCATCTCTACTAAAAATACAAAAAAAAAAAAAAAAAAAAAGTAGCTGAGCGTGGTGGCAGGTGCCTGTAGTCCCAGCTACTTGGGACTGATATTCGATATTTCTTTAAGTTTCACTGTCCTTTATAGGTTACCTAGAATGGGTAAAAAGGTAAAATGCACATTAATGTACACATGAGAGTTCACTGCTGGGCCTCCATAATGTCAAGAAGCATGAGCTGCCTTCTTCACATGCCCACAGGGAAAGTCAGCAACTCACCTGTCCTGAGCTGACTGACAAGCAGATGTACTGCACCTTCTATCAGCAGCTGTGCAATCTGTACAGTGGTGAAACTGAGGATATCTTGTCTGGATTTTTGAGACAGGCCTAGGTAGCAAAACTATAGGACTCACTCATTTGCACCAGCCTCTTCGAACTCAGAGCTAGGGACCGCAGCGTGGAAAAGGCTACTGGGGTGCCTGCCTATAGTCTCTGTATTCTGTTTACCCCTTATTTTGTACTTGTCTTTGCCTGTGCTGATAAACCTCCTACTTTTGGTACAGTGTACTATGTAAATCAAGAGAACAGATCTCCTGGCCAAGACTACCTCATAATCTAGATTAGAGGAAAGATCAAAAATAGTCATAGCTTTTGAAACCACCGTGCTTCTATTTGAAAGGCTCCAATAAGCAGCAGGGAAGAGATAAAAAAAAAAAATGGTGAAGAAAGGGAACATCAGAGAGTTATCTTACTGTTAAAAACCTTTCTTCTCTGCCTTGGTCTTTTCTTGTCACAGCCCACTCATTTTGCTTCCCCACCTTCCTTCTTAACTATCCTCTTCCTCTCTTTCTCTTTCTCTTTTAACTTTCGAACTGCCAAGAGTTAAAGGAAAAGGTGGTCCCCTTGTCCAAAATGAAGAGATGAAACAAATTTCTGGTACTGATCAATGGTTATGGTCATCACTACTACGGGCTACTAATGGTTCTTGACAGCCTAGTAATGACTTGCATATTTAAAGAGGACTCCTTTCAGTCACTTCCAGGAGGGTCTGTGTTTTAAGTATTCTCTTAATCTAATCTATTTGATCCATTTAAACTGACGATGTAAATTTAAAGATGATTGTGTGGAAACAAGAGAAGGATCCTAACCAGACTGCAGAGGTATTGATCCCAAGGTCAGGGCTCATTAGTAGAAATTTCTAATGGTCCAAGTAATCTTCCAAGCTCACTGCACAATATTAGGTCCTCCATAGGAAACAAAACATTACTTTTGTGTAAAACAACTTGTAACAATAATAGTAACATAATATAGCTATTTTAAAAAGAAAAGAAACTACTTACAATTCTACTACTGTCTTAAAATATATAATTTTAATTTATTCCCTTTCAATATTTCTCATATGCATGTTATACATTTGAAACCTATAATGCACAAATAATTGTATGCCCTGCTTCTTCTTAAATGATAATTACATTTCTAATTTGATAGTCTTCATAGTTTTTAAAAGTTGCATGATTCCATTGAATGACATACAATTCACATGAACATTCCACTGTTACAATACTGGACATTTGAATTGTTTTCAAAGAACTCTGTGAAGTATGTTTGTGCATATGACATTTTAACATTTCACATTATTGCCGTAGAATAAAGTCCCAAAAGAGGCATTATGTGTCAAAGGAAATAACTGTTTCATGACACTTAATACATGTTGCCAAATTTCACAGCATAGCTTTTTAAAAAAACGTTTTGAGCATGTTCTTTCTGCAAATCACTTTGCTAGACTGTGAGGCACAAATGAATGAGTTTAAAATACAGTGCTTCACCGTGGAATACTATGCAACCATAAAAAACATGTCCTTTGCAGCAACATGGATGCAGCTGGAGGTCATTATCTTCAGTGAATTAATGCAGGAACAGAAAATCAAATACTGCATGTTATCACGTATAAGTAGGAGCTAAACATTGGGTACACACGGACATAAAGATGAGAATAATAGACACTGGGGACTCCAAAAGGAGGGAGGGAGAAAAGGGCTGAACAACTACCTATTGGACACTATGGTCCCCACCTGGGTGATGGGATCAGTCATACCCCAAACCTTAGCATCATGCAATATACCCATGTAACAAACCTGCACATGTACCCCATGAATCTAAAATAAAAGCTGAAATTATTTAATAAATAAGTAAATAAATACATGCAGAAATAAAACTGAAAAAAAATACAGTATTTGCCCTGAAAATCATATAACACAGTTGGGGAAATAAGACATACACATGTGAAAAGAGAACTAACAATACCAACCACAGGAATTCAGAGAAGAAAGAAAAAGAGCGTATTTAGCAGAACAGGGTAGAGAGTTAGACTTTTGGGATATTCTGAGGTTTGGATGAGTTGAGGTAGAAACTATTCAGGTCAATAAATAGAGTAAAAAGAAAAGAAATTAACCATTCCAAGGAATTTTCTGTGACTTAAAAGCACTATGTGATTAAATCTAATGTATTATCCTGGTCCACATAGACTCCCCAAGGATCTTTCCATTATTAGTAATAGTTATTCTTTCACCTTTGTCCTTGAAACATCGACTTCCCCTCTTGCATTTGATGTGATACTGTGGAGGTTTATCTCCTCTGCCTCTAATCAGTCCTTATTTTCTTTCTTTTAAATTCATCTTCCTCCAACCACCACCACGAGAACATTTCTCAAAGTTCTCCTGCAGTTTTCTCCTTCTTGATATATTTCTGTAGGTAATGTCACCTGATGACTTAGCTCTTGTCATTACTTCTTGCTGCGAACCCCCCAATCTCTATTTTCAGCTCTCAATTCTCATTTTTGTTCGCATACATTCATTTTCCACTGCCTCTTACAGCAGTTTAAACTAGATATCCAAAACTGAACTCTTTCTGTGGTCTCTAGGTAATCTGAAAGCACCACAGTTCACAAGCGTGTCATCTTTCAGGTCTCTTTCATCTTCATAGCTCACACTGAATCAGTTTCCAAATTTGGTCCCAGCTCCCCAGTGACTTCCAATTTCCTCCTATTGTAGGTGATCAAAATCTCCCACCTGGACTATTGCAAGGGCTCCCATCTGATCTGCTTGCCTCCAGCTTCAGCCCCTTCAATCTGTGGTCTACACCATTACCAGTTGCCTTTTAAGAGCACAGAGTAGATTATGTCACTTGCCTGCCCAAGGACTTCCAGCAACTCTAGAAAACCAGCAAAGCCCAATCCAGACACATTAATGTGTCTCTCCTGGTCCCTTATGGTTTCAACTCACACTACTTCTCTATTTTCATCTCCTCACACTACAACCTTACACACACACACACACACACACACACACACACACACACACACTGGACTATTTAAAATTCACTGAAAACAGACAAACTTTCACTCAGCCAAACCTTTATTCCTGCAGTTTCCCTTGAATGAATATTCTCCTATTCTCTGGCCCATTGAAACCTTATGCAACCGTTAGGTCCAACCAAATGTTATCAGTTCCAACAATCCTTCCCAGACCTCTGTCTCCACAATCTGAAGTACTATTAACTTCCTGTATTTTACGGCACTGAGTAGTTAATTTTCTTGCTGCCTGTGCAACTACAATGTTCCCTTTCTGGAGGCCAAGTTAATAAATTCAATACATCCAAGTGTGTTTAAATTTTTTAATCTCTTTGGCCAAGGGCTGAACTTCCTCTTGCTGTTTGTTAAATGGCTATTGGAAGATCTCTTGCTAAACCTGAAAGTATTTAAGATGTTCAACAGAATCCTCATTCACAGATGTGAGGAAGAATAAGAGATGGAAAGAGAAAAGGATTTAAGTTACTAATGATTTTTCTTTCCAATCAGCCCTATGACGTATCTTCAAAACCAGGCCAAGAATTCTCATCACTTGTCATGACGAGTCCCTTAGCAAGGATAGGGTGCTGCACACTCAAGTTCTTGTTTTAGGCTCTTGCTCCCATCCCAGGGCCTTGCTTAGGTTTAAAGTGAGAGCTTTAAGCAGGGAAGACTCCCAGGTTGCAAGTATTCCTCAATCCCACCCCACTGCATGTGATGCTGACTGGAGTCCTGGCACGCCGTCACGGATCCTAGCATAAAAATAACCTGAGGTAGGATAGAGGGGAAAGAGAGGAAGGGAATTTATGACCAACCCTCCAGCTTTATTTATCATTTACCCTGGGAAAGTACTATGTAATAAAAAGGGGGGGGGGGGGAAAGACAGCCAAGCTATTTAAAGAGCAGGAGCTGAAACTTCAGAAGCATAAACTAATGTTTCTAACTAAAAACGGGTGTGGAGCTTAAAACTTTTCAAAAAGTAGATGCTAGATGCATATCTTAATAAAAATGAATTTTAAATAATATTTTTGAACGGACTATCCTACACTATTTATTAGGACTAATGGTTATTCCCAAGACCCGTTCTAACTTCTGATCATTAGAAGGTACCATATTTTTCCATTTGCATAGTACAGGCAGGATGATAGTATATGTTTTTGTCTGAAGTGAGACTATTAAAGGAAACACATTAAAATGATGAGGATAAATGGTCATGTGTCATCAAGGCCAGTCCTTCCTGCCATTCTTTAAGCTGAATTCCCATAAAATTTAGTTTTACCTCTTTGAAAACTATGTGTGTTGTTGGACTAAATGTAAGAAAAGCACAAAACCAACCAGTGAATAATAAAGGCAATGGCTAAGGCTGACTACATTTGGTATATTAAAATAAAGTGGAAAACTGGAAATACAAGAGTAGTATTCCTTTATGTTTTCTAATTAGTCATTTCTGATGTTTTCCCTGAATTTACACATCAGTCCATTATTCCAAGCAGGGACACACACACACCCATCAATAAATTATAATTATAAAGAGAGGTAATTGCCTATATACAAAATAAATATACTACTAGTTGCTTATAGTTGCAAAGGTAAATGTGGAAATTCTCATCGTTTTACCAATTACCAGCTCATAAAGGAAAAATAAAGTTAAAATATATTCTCTTGTTTGCACAGACTGCTAAATAATTGACTGATCATGATGAATCAAGTAAATTGAGGCATTCTGGAAAAATGACAAATGGCAAGATTTACTGCCTCTGGAATCTATGGCATTTGCTGAATATAACTTGCTTGTAACTACAGATAAATATCTAATCTAATACAATCGAGTTACCTGCAAACCAGAGCCACATACAAAATTGAATGAATAAAAACGTCTCAAAAGACAATAAATACTTTCTTTTTTCCAAATGAAATAAAAATCTTATGATAGGTTTTGAGGAGTACACGTAGATGCTAGGAGCATCAGCTTTGCAGGCTTGCAGACAAGGGTTCAAATCTTGGCTCTAAGCCTCTGATTCCTACCTAGGAAAATGAGGGTGATATTATCTATGGTATGAGATTGTTATAAGAATTTATTGAGATAATTCAGTAATTGCCATATAGTGTGCTAAGCTTAGTGTCTGGTACATAATACATTATCAATAAATGTGTCTTATCATTACTATTGTCATTATTTATTACCACTAGTGAGAGGCTAGAAAGTGAAAAGTCTAACTAATGCTTTTAACTTTTCTACAGAATATTCATAGAATATTCATAGAATCATAAAACACATACACATAATGCCTACTATATTTGGTACTTGTCTGTATTCACTTCTGTGACCCATTTTAATGTATATGCAACCCTATAGTAAAGAACACTCCCGGGAGAATAAAAAAGTGCCCTTTATGTTACCAAAATTTTATGTGAGTTAACTGCATAAAATAGGATGAGTTTTGTACTAAAACTCATCAATTATTTTTCATTAGGGTGGCTTTTTATTTATTTATTTTATTTTATTTTATTTTTTTTTGAGATAGAGTCTCGCTCTGTCGCCCAGGCTAGAGTGCAATGGTGCGATCTCGACTCACTGCAACCTCCGCCTCCCGGGTTCAAGCTATTCTCCTGCCTTAGCCTACCGAGTAGCTGGGATTACAGGCGGCCACCACCGCGCCCAACTAATTTTTGTATTTTTAGTAGAGACAGGGTTTTGCCAGTTGGCCAGGCTGGTTTTGAACTCCTGACCTCAGGTGATCCATCAGCCTTGGCCTCCCAAAGTACTGGGATTACAGGCGTGAGCCACCGTGACCGGCCTAGGATGGCTTTTCTAAATATTTTCATCTATGATAATTTTTCTCTCCATGTATTTATTTATTTTCAGACAGTTTGAGGTTACAGTGAGCTATGATCACACTGTCTGGAGTGCAGTGGTGTGATCATAGCTCACTGTAACCTCAAATTCCTTGGCTGAAGTGATCCTCCCACCTCAGCCTCCCTAAGTGTTGGGACTATAGGCATCAGCCATAGTGCCTGGCAGTGAGTTTTCTAAACAGAGATTTACTAAAAGGCTTGTGTAGTGACTTGGCAACACCGTAAGTATTTTATTTCTAAACTTTGAATGCCTTTCTAAAGGTCACAGGCTAGGTCTATGTAATTCCCTTTACAGCACCACATGCAATTGGCTGTTTAGAAAATGCTTTTTGAGGATGGTGAAGAGCTCTGTTTTTCATTAAGTGGCTTTGAACTTTGAGACTGCAAGTCCTGACTCTGGATTTACCCTTTACTTCACTACATAATTCAATTCAAACAGTCAAATGATATCCTCTTTCTGCAACATGTGTGGGGGGCGGGGGGAGGACGGGGGCGGGGGGCGGTGTTTCCCATTACTTATGTATCTTTATCCCCTGAGTTCATTTTAATGAAAGAACTCCAGTCTTCCCTCAACTTCCTTATTCTGACCTTGTGCTCTAGTACTAAGTAGTGACTCCAGGGAGAAAAAAGGCTGGTGAGCCAAAAATGGCTTAGGAACATAATTCTCTACCAAGCTGCAGAAAATAAATGACAGGGTTGGCTGAAATCCAAAGGTCAAATATATACAGGCTTTCTTATGGGAAAGGAATGTCAAACCTGTTTAAAAATCCTGTGAAGTGAGTTTATAATCCCTGACTACCAAAATTAACCATCCAGCTGAATCATTTTAATATTTCCGTGAATAAAGTAGATTGATTAGTTTTTCCAGAGTTATGTGTTATCAGATAAACAAACCAATATATTTTAAATAAATCCTTTTGACCCAAATGGCATGGTGGAGCACAAAATGCTTAAAAGATGCCCTCTGGACCTCCTAAGGTTTTTCATAGGAAAAGTAAATTAGCTAGACTATTTTCCTTTCTGCACAATGCAATACAAGCTGAAATAAAAATGTAGCTTTCTCTTCCTTAGTCTTCTTTTTTAATGCTTCTGAATTATGTTAGAATTTTAGACCTTCCAGCTGGATTAAAAATTGGTTCAGCAGAATGGTAAATTACGAAAAAAAATCTCTTATCGAAAATACTTGTTGCACTCAGTTAAAACTGTCCTTTAGGCCGGGTGCGGTGGCTCACACCTATAATCCCAGCACTTTGGGAGGCCAAGGCGGGCGGATCACGAGATCAGGAGATCGAGACCATCCTGGCTAACACGGTGAAACTTTGTCTCTACTAAAAATATGAAAAATTTGCCAGGTGTGGTGGCATGTGCCTGTAGTCCCAGTTACTCGGGAGGTTGAGGCAGGAGAATCCCTTGAACCCGGGAGGTGGAGGATGCAGTGGGCCGAGATCACACCACTGCACTCCAGCCTGGGCAACAGAGTGAGACTCCATCTCAAGAAAAAAAAAAGAAAAAAGTGTCTTTTATTCCTAAGCTAGCATAGGAATGTTGAGGTAACCAATGTTATTGGGGAAAAATCTGAAGTCTATTCATTTTATTCAAGACCTAGGTATCCCATTGAGCTTATTCTACTTTGTGGTAGAAAATATATATATTTTTCTATCTCTCATATCTTCTTAATAGTATAAACAAGAATAAATAAAACAATTTCAATTTTAAGAGTCTCCTTATCATTATTGTAGCATACCATCGCTTGTCCCCTATTAGTTTGGAGTCAGTAATCATCACACAAAAAATATCAATATGGGCTGGGCGCAGTAGCTCACGCCAGTAATCCCAGCACTTTGGGAGCTAAGGCGGGTGGATCACTTGAGGTCAGGGGTTTGAGACCAGCCGGACCAACATGGTGAAACCCTGTCTGTACTAAAAATACAAAATTAGCCGGACATGGTGGTGCACACCTGTAATCTCAGCTACTTGGGAGGCTGAGGTAGGAGAATCACTTGAACCTGGGTGGCAGAGGTTGCAGTGAGCCGAGATGGCACCATTGCATTCAGCCTGGGCAACAAGAGAGAAACTCCACCTCAAAAACAACAACAAAAAACAATCAATATGCATTATCATGTATATTCATTTTGTTGCAACATCATCAACATATCTATAGAAACGTAAGTGTTAGAATTAGTTAAAAGGAGCCTTAGAGACTATCCACCTGCCTTGTTTCTGAAGTAAATAAAATGAGGTTTAGAGAAGTTAGTGATTTTCTCTGCATTCCAGTCCAATGTGATGTTATCAATGGAGGAAAGAAAAAGTACCATGTACTGAATATTGTATTAGGCTTTTGATGACTTTTAGCCCAGTCAAATACTCAACGATTTAATATCAAAGGCATAACCATTTCAGTTTTATATAGACATGACTTAAGTGTAGTTTAAGGCCATATATCTTGACAATGACAATATTTTTTATAGCCAATGCATATTTTTGAAATCATACTAGAAAATGAAATGTATTAATACAATTTGGATAATATATATGTGCATTAAAATTCTTAAAAGCTTATTTTATTGGTACCAGTAATAAAATCATTATCTGTGATTCTACCGTGGAGAAGGAAGAAGGGTATGTCCTGCAATGCACTAAAAGGGCAGGAATCATGCCCTTAAAATGTCCTGAAAACATTTTTTTCAGCCATAAATATGAATAACCAAAGTTGAGGGTTACGCACTAATGGCAAAATTATCAGATCATTGATCAAATGACGTGCTATTTTCAGGCACGCAATACCATAATAGCAAAGCAAAGAGAAATCTAATTTGCATCTTGGACATTTAAAATAAATACATTAAAGAAGAACTGTTGAGCCAGTCCCTCGGCCATACTGCTCTCTCATTCTCAGCCTAAAACTAGTCCCTCAGCCTTTAGGGGGTGAGGGGGCAGCAGTAGGCTTCATGTCACCTACCACTGTCCTTGTCTTCCCCCTAACCCGTACCAAGGCCTTCAGTAAATTTGGTCATCCCTCTAGCCAAAAAGCCAAAAACTCTACTGATATCAACTCATGGATCTCATTCTCCAAAGAGGTCATTAGTGCTCCCATTTTGTAAACAGTCATATTGTGAATCCCAAATGAATTTCCTGCTAAGATAAATAGATATGGGGAAATAGTTTTGGATATGGATATAATACAGATATACAATATCTATATAATTATCATCCTACAACTGGCTTTCTTTTCTATCATTTTAGAAATTTAAATATTGTAAAGACAAAGCAAATAGATGTATGCCCATAAAGTTTAGCAATGTGCTCATATATTTTTCTAATTTCCTAGAATATCAAAATATGAAGAAGCACTGAAAGAAGTTAACATCTACCATATATTGATGTATTTCAAATTCAGATATGGCTTCATCTGGAAAGCACACTCCCTGTAATTAAGCAAAAGTGGTTAGTCTATAACCATAATTAAATTTATATTGTGTTGTCAAGTTAAAACTGTGAATACTGTGTACCACCAGGAAAATTGGATGGGAATGACTGACTTAATAAACTAACTTCTTTTAAGAAATACAATGAACATAGCTTCCTTTCCCTTAATTGTATTTTTAAAAATCATGTGAATAATACAAAAATATCTATGCTACAATATGACATCCCTAAAAGAACAGAAATGGGTGTTTTCCATGGCCCACAGGGCCAGTCTAGGAACAGTCCTTTGCTACAAACTACATAGATCATGAAACTGACAAGTGATTGAAATAAGGTAATCCTTTTATTAACAGGAAACAAATGTGTTTTGAGGCTCTGCCTTTGTCATGATTATCTGGCTCTATGTGAATACAGGCTCTTTGGGAACCTGATCCAATTTATATCAGTGGAATGAGCCTATCGGAGAAATTCAAGAAAGAGATAAGTGAATTAAGCTTAGAAAGCACTACACTACTAGTTGGTATATGAACCAAGTACTAGAAAGTGAGTGGGGAGAAAGGAAAAGCCCATGAAGTGGGTAATGCTAGAGCTACACCTCAAACAAGTTGGTATTTACAAGGCAGACAAGATAGGGTGGCATAGTTCCTTATGATGTCATGCCATGGCTTAAAAACGAAATCCCTGCCAGTGGTGAAGAGCAAATGGCTGTTCTCTACAATGCTCCATTCCCCTCTAATCTCAAGGATGACTTTGGCCATCCTAATTCCACTTTATGTGGTACCTTAAACACATCTGAGCATCACTGGTACAGCAACTATCATATTGCATTGTAATTGCCTGTCCTTCACTTGAAGGTGGGAAACATATTTATATCACACTGTACCAATGCCCAGTATATCTTATACACTCAAATGAGTAAACAAATTAATGAATGAATAAGGATTTAACCAAGACAACAAAGGCCTTGCAGGGGCCTCTCTTGTCTGCAATTCATCATAATGTCCACTAAAAATCTCAGAATATCCATTTTATACATGGTCAGGCCTGGGTACTCCTGAGAGGCCTAAACTAGTACAGAGGGCTCCTCAAGAGTTCCAGATAAATCTTATTTAACCATACGGCTCTTTTCTGAAAAAATAGTGTCACATCCCTTAGGGAGGTTATCTAAACTGACCCTTTCCCCTGGGAATCCTCCAGTCATTGGTCTAGGCTTCATTTCTGAAGATGCTATGATAGGCTATCATAGATATAGACTGTTAAGTTCACTTTCGTTCACAAAAATACAGGCATGAACCTCTGTGGACTGCCAACATGTTCCGCTTTAGGATGCCTTAATATTTTTATTCATGTTTTCTTTTTTCAAGAAAAAAATAATTAAGTCCATGGTAATATTATAGACTGTGGTGTCAGAGATGTCAGATGGAATCCTGACTCTGCCACTTTCTGTTTAACTCTGGGTGAATTAACTCCCTGAGCCACAGTTTCCTAACCTGGAAAATGGGGATAATAATGCTTACTTTATAGAGGTGGTGAATATAAAATAAGATGCACCTGGCATAATGCACCAAATTGATATTCAATAACTAGCATCCTTAAAGATGCCTAAGAAAATATGAACCTTTTTGTAATGCACTTCTAGAAGCCAACCAATTTTTCTCAACATGGTTGCAAACAAGGCAAATGTTGCTTCATTTTACATATAAGCATGATAATTGTGTAAGCGTTTTAACTAATGTGCTGACCATAGTTTACAGCGCTGTGTAAGTTCAAAAATGTCAAACACATTTTTTAAGAATGGGGAAAGTAAATACATTCACTGTTTTGAAATGGTATTTTGATATTTATACATCAATTGTAGTATTTTCTTAGGTATAAAATTTTAGGTATGTTTATGCATCATCACAAACAGTGATATTGTTTTGTAAATATCATACTACTACTCAAGACAGCTCAATCATACAGAATAGTTTTATTTTCTCACCCAAGGACCCTAAATTCTATAAACTTTAAGAAAGTACCTGATTCTACAGGGAACCCATGAAGGAAGTTAGGTAAAAAAAGGAAAAGCAAGAAAAACAACAAACCACTCACCTCTATAGCGCACTCAGCAATGCAATGGTAGTTAGCAGATCCAATTACCAGCTACTCAGTGGCACTCAATGGTATTACTTGGTATGGATTAATCTCCTTATTTTCTGCTTTGCTTTTCTCTGTATACTTTAACCACAATCTCCTAAACCTTTCCCCCTAGGTTTCCATTCCATTTATTTTTCTTGTGAGTTATACTCCTGTATTCCTACTTATGTCCCTAGGAAAATGCAAAATAATTCCTTCTATTCATGGAGAAATACACTATCCTGATGATTCTAGGAAGTTTTCTTATTTCAGTTATTGTACATCTTCCGAAGTACAGCATAAACATTACATTCCTTGATTCTTCTTTTTCACTGTCAGTTCTACCTACTATTCAATAATACTAAATCATGTAAGTTAGATGTCTTACTAGTATTTAGTTCAAAAAGTCATTTTGAGGTGTGAATGTAGAGGAAAGGGTGTTGAGGCAGAGAGAGAGACAGCAATATGGACAACATCACCCAGCTCAGGAAGCAAAGCCAGCATCTGAACTTAGGAAATAATGAGGGTCTGAAAGTGCTCTGTCTTAAGTTTCTCTCTATCTCTCTCTCTCTCCACCCCATCTCCCTCTTCTCACTCTCCCTCTCTCTCTCCCTCTATCCAATAAGGCTACAATTCAGCCAGTAGATAATCTTAGTGGGTAGCATCATGCATCTTTTTCAGAAGACAGAGATCTTCAAGGATTCATAGCAAGAGAAGCCTGGACATCCTGCCTGTAAGACAAGTCTTGACATATATCAAAATAAATTTGGCACCTGGTTTTACTAATCTGTAAACAAAAACAAACAACAGTGTGTGTGTGTATATATGTCTGCATGTATACATACATGTGTGTGACTGTGTGTGTATGCATTAAAGCTTCTTTTCTATAACTGCGTAATAGGGAATGAATACCAGCTATTCTGAGAACTCTGAGCCTGCTGATTGAAGATTACTCTGAGATAAAATGCAGCACAAGTCAACCCTCCTGGCCCACAAACCATAGTCTTTGATTTTATTTCTGCTCTGTAAACATCCTCATATGGTATCAGACCCTACTGAAATCATTCAACAAATACAAGTCAATGATTACTGAGACTAAGCAAAATCAACAAGACTATAGGTATGTTTTTCATCCATAAGTGACAACAAAACAAGTTGCGTCATAAAGAAGTCACTAGGGATGATTCTTCCTTTGAAATTAGATGGCAATTATCTTCCATAACTGGATTTTCTTCTTTTAGAAATTTCCTAATAGATCCTGAAAGGTATCATATGTATTACAGGAATTCAGTAAAATGCTATGTTAATTACACATAGCTGTGACTTGAAATATTTGAAAACAGCGTGCTGTATCTTATATGAGAACAACTAAACTAAAAATCAGAAATTAAAATTTACGTTACAAATTAGCATATGATCTACCAGAGTCTCTCCAAGCCAGAGACAATGAACTTCCCTGGAAAGCAAAGTGTTGGCCTCAGATGATGGGCTGCTCTGCGCTATTGTGTCAATAAAAATAAGACAACCCACAACTCAGATCACATAAACCTAGGATCTGTCTGATTTTCAAGAACCAAGATGATTGATATTACTAAACAAATACCCACTATGCGCCTCTGGCTTCTTCTCTCATGTTTCTTTTAGTTCTTAGTAAGCATTGAAATGATAGATTATTCATTCCTAAGATGTCATTATCTGTAGCAACCACTGTCTTGCAGCCTGCATACGCTTCATGTCAGATCAGAGTATTCTGTTTAAAGATGACCAGTGATTAGATAAAGGTAATGTGCCTTCTCTCATTACCTCTCATCTAGATAGCGGCAGGAGGAAAGGATATCAGAAGGCAGCAGCACTGTGAGCCTCTCTGATGAGCTGTGGCAATCCAGTTACAGAGAAGTTGAGGGCTCTCTAAAGTGAGGCAGTGCCAGAATTCACTTTACCATTTTTATGTACACTTGGTTTTAGAACTTGTTCTAGAAACATATATTCTACCATTTTCACTGTACCAGATTGTGAAAAGATAGTAACTGAAGTACAAAGTAAATAAATATATACATGTATGAAAAACTGCTCAGTAAATATTAACTAATATAGGTTATGAAATAGAACGCAATTTATGATTCCATTGTCAATATCACCAAGGAATGTCTCACACATGCATAGGAAAATTTGATTAAGTTCCCAGCTCTTAGTGATGAATTGAGGTAAGGGAGTATGAGTTGGGCATTGTGAAATACTTTCAATTTCTAAGACGTATCTAAATAGATGGATGGATAGAAAGACAGACAGATGTTACTTTGTAACTATAAAAATCATGAACATACATCATTATGCAGAAAACAAATATTCAAAATGCAATGTATCCTATTGCATACCTGTTGTGTATACTTTCACAAATTCAGGTGACAAAGCTAGGTCAATCAAACACAATAAATTTCATCACTGCATGACTTTTCAGAGCTTTTAATGTGTACTGTGGATGTCCACTGACTATAAGTAGTCATATGAGGCAGAATACAAATGTTCATATGCAAAAAAACCAAAAACTCCCAATGGTCATTGTAGCTCATATCCTCATTAAAATTTGACTCTTTTTCTTTTAAGTCAAGATATATTGCATGCTCTTTGGAGATCAAAAATGGTGGTTTGTGATTCTGATCACCATGGAATCTCTGAAAACTATAAGAAACATGTCTATTTCAAACTTCTGGTCCTATTTCTGTGAGTTGATTTGGCAAGCTGGTCAAGAAGGGAGTCAAGGCCAGGTGCGGTGGCTCATGCCTGTAATTCCAGCACTTTGGGAGGACGAGGCAGGTGGATCACTTGAGGTCAGGAGTTTGAGACCAGCCTGGCCGACATGGTGAACTCTCATGCCTACTAAAAATACAAAAATTAGCTGGGCATGGTGGCAGGCACCTGTAATCCCAGCTACTCAGGAGGCTGAGGCAGGAGAATCACTTGAACCTGGGAGGTGGAGCTTGCAGTGAGCTGAGATCGTGCCACTGCACTCCAGCCTGGGCAACAGAGTGAGACTCCTTCTTAAAAAGAAGAAGAAGGGAGAAAGGGAGTTGGGGGACTAGGCATATCAAACACAGTTACCCATGCCCTTCCCAGGTTTAGGGTTAGGATTTTTGATACAGAACTCTCTTATCAGAAGGAGAGCCCCACAAGGCTCAGGATTTTCAGAGTTTAATTCTTGAGTCTGGCCTGGGCGAATCCGTTTCTTGCTAAATTGAAAGCTGGGTGTAAGAGTAAGGAAAATGGAAATTCATCATGCAGGTAAGCCTTAGAGGCCTGAGGGTAAGAAAAAGTTTGAAGGAGTTATTTCAGAGACAATGAGATAGCACGCACCCCTCTCTCTACCCAAATACACTGGAGACTTGTACTAAAGGCTTTGATTCCTACACAAATATACATTCCCATGAGAGAGTTAAACTTTGAGCTTTCATTGATCTTTTCATATCCTACTATGAATTGCTTTATGAGATCCATAGTGGAGAAAGCATTTGAAGGAGCGGAAGCTTAAGAGTAGAAAGGAATGGAGTAGTAGAGAGAAGAGGGGTTTTGTTTCCCAACCAGAAAGTAACTCACCCTATTGCCTTGTTTGGTGTGTACTAGCTTTGCTTTGTGTACTCCCTGGCTCTCTGTGCCTTATTTTTTTCCATACGGGAGTGTGAGACTGAAAATTAGTTGGCTTCATGAAACAAGTCAATTCATCTTCAGAAAAAAATCTCAAAGAGCACTAATGAGCATTTTCAAATATATGTCTCGAATTTGGATAAGTAAGTAAATAACTAAATAAATAAAGCAAATGGTAGTGGCTAAAAACAGCTGTCTTCTTACTTGGCCCTGACTAACTACTAGTTAGAATCATAACACCATGACTCATTGAAACTATTGTGGAGTCTAAATCAAGTAAATGAGATAGTAGTTCTGGGCATCTTTGCAGGTTACTCTATAAAATGAAAGAGTTCCTTCTGTGGCTTTGTTGATTTTGCAAGGTCTTTCCTTGGCCTGTCTTCTATGCATTAAGGATCTTTTTGTTAGCAAAAAAGTTTTATTGTTTTCAAAATATGAAACAAATCATGCTTTTTGGAAAGTTTCTTAATTACCCTAAGCCTCACTTCTTTCAATGTAAAAATTGCAGTTAATGTACCTGCTTCTCAAGGTTGTTTTCAAGATTATATAAATGTGTATGAATGCATGCTTTTAAACTCTGGGGTTCTACAAAAGCTATTATTAGTTATATTGGTTTTTTGCAGGACTTCCAACATTCACAGGATGATAGTGATAATGGGTCAAATTCCATTGCATGGACCATCAAGGAAGGACATTAATTCTTGTACTTGAAGTAGATTTACCTTTAAGCAAATCCTTCCAAAATTATGTATTCTATCTGCCTGGAGTATGGATATTGCTTAGGATATTAAGAGAAAGTATTTAAAATCTTATTAAAAAGTAGGTAGCATGACCTTTCAGCATCATGTGGGAGCTATAGACCTAATCAAAGGTTATTTAGTTACTTAGAGAAGGTGTATTTTGTTTGATTCACTTTATTATTGATAAAGGTCCAAGAGTTAGTAAAGTTTCTTGTTAACCCAGTGAAATTTGCCTGGTAGAGATACAAATAATTTTTGTCTAGTTGAAAAGATAACCCCAAGGGTTTTAGTTTATGGCCCTGTAGATATTAACTACTCATATCTAACACTGCAATCTTATTCTAAGATTTATTAAATGGCCTATATATACTTAGCTCTGCAAATGCTCTTTAAACTGGCCTTACCATCTTACTGGATCTCTAATTAATAAATGAATAAGCTATTTGACATGTGCTCATTTGATGTAGGCAAATCATATTTTTAATGTTTTAAAAACTATATTAACAGTGATACAGAAATTTTCTTGTTGTAGAGATAATTAGAGTGGGATTTGTTAGATGGTAGAATATATTCTGATATTGAAAAGAATAGTAATAAAAAGTAAATGGGAAGAAAGATGGACGAGTAAGTAGTTAGAAACAAAGAGTTTCTGGAAATTTTAAATTAACAGTGTTAAAATTTGCTTTCTTTCTATTTCCCCCAGGGGGTCAACATGCTGTTAGATAGTTTATGATGACAAGGAATTTAGGGAACTTATTTAAAAAGTGGATCCTTCTAATAATTGGAATATACACTATTGCAATTGTATTCAACGATACTAAAGTCTCACAGAATAAACTTCAAGGTGCACTGCCATTTACTTACACTTTATATCTCAGATGATGGAGACCCAGAGAATCTTGGTTGTTACTAAAGAGATCACTCACTGCACATATGAACAAATGTGAACTAAAATAGAGTATTCGGGGTTCTTGATACTGTGTTAAACGTACTGATCACTTCAAGATTTATAACTGGGTAAAATGTGTCTGCACAGAGGTCCCTCACAGTGTACAATAAGAGATGGTAACCACGATTCCAGTCATAATCTGAAATTGTTGCATAAGCTTAAACTTAAACTTTCAGAATCTCATTTTAATTATGAGTAAAATGAGGATATTGGAATAAATTATTTTTTTCTTTCTCGGGTGATATTCTATTAAAAAAAGGAAGACAAAAGATATATGATTCTATGTAAAACTTGGGCAAAAATTACTTAAAAAGGGAAGCAGAGTAACATATAGTACAGCCTCTAAGGGTTTTTGCTGTGAATACCTCTTTTAAACTCTGTTTAATTATGCATTTTCTCAATCTTATTTGGCCATAGGATAACTCACTTCCACCCCGTCTTTTCTTGCCCATCACCTATAAACATGTCTATGAACATCACCATGAACTTAAAACTCAAGTTGTCAGTAACTCTTTGGGAACTTCTGGATTAATCATCTCTGAGGTCATTTGGAATTCTAACATCCTATTATCACTTGGCTAACATCACAAATTACCCTAAATTTACTTAGCACTTACTATTTGTAAGGCACTGTTCTATTCACTTAAAATTGTCAACCTATTGAGATCAGGTGACAGTGCTGGAGCTCATAAATGTCAGCCTTGTGTGTATTAGGGTCCGTAAGATTAAATATCTGTGCCATACAAAATTGTTCCTGGTAATTATGCAAATGTGGCTACAATTTTTTTAAAGCACAGATTATTATAAATTAAATATAGACATATCATAAGTTCCGTAGTGTAAAGGATAAAGATGTTCATGACAGATTGAGAAAAATAGGAATGGGAAATATAGTTTGAAAATTACATTGGAAAATGTATTTATTTTCAAACTACTGTACTTGTAATTTTGAATCAAAGGCTAACTCTAAACTTCTGCTAATGATTGGATGAGTCTTACAAATACCCTTTTCCATTTTTTATAATAGAATTTTTAAGTGACTATAATGTACAAATCCATTCAATAATCAATTAAAGGTCAAACTACATGCCAGTACCCGCATCAGGTACAGGGATAGAGGTCTCAGAAAGTTCACAGCTTTATGAGAAAGAGAGTGTGTACAACGGCAATATAATGAATCAGCAGTATGGCAGCCAGATGACGGGAGAGATGGTCAAGGAAAGCTTCCAGGGAAAATAAGTGAGGCCATAGAGAAGTCATTTTTTAGAGTAATAAGGAGGTCAGCTGAGGGCATGGCATGAAAAACATATTCCACTAGAACAATTTAAAATATCAAGATGTCAACAGCAAAGTATCTAAGTTAACTGCTTTTTCCTGAGACAATGCAAAGGAGGAGGCTCTGATGATTTCATGCACTATTTGTCTGGGATTTTTTTGCATGATTCTTTTAAGGTGTCAAGCACTGGGTCTATGACAATGTAGATGAAGGAACATGCTTTGGAGGGAGAGATTCAGCCTAAACTTTTAAAGGACTTCTATCCAACCCACTCACTGTCCATATAGACACAAAAAGAAAGGGACAAGAACCCAGATTACCCCAGGTGTGTACTACAAACATACAATAGTGGCTTTGGTTCTGGGAAAGTTCATCTTTGAGTAAGACACCCAGACTCACTGTTTATTTTAATGTAAACTATTAGAGAGAAAAATGTCTGGGAGAAATGTACTCAAAAAGCATCTGTTGAGATTAACCAGTCCTATGAAGTAATATTTAAATGCTGTGAAAAAAAATTCACAGAGCTTCAGGTCTCCCATTGCCCTTAGTCTTCATCAATCTATTCCTACGTACACAAGTTTAAAATGTTGAGGACAGCCCTCCTAGCAAAGTCTCACTCAGAATTGGCATTAGGTCCTGTACCTAGCAGCATCTGAATTCCCAGACTAATCTTTAGAATTCATGGACCTGATACTCAAAACTGAACATTCAGCATGGTAATCACATGAGATCACAGGGTACATATACTTCCCCACCCAATCTCTCTTCCTCTCACACCCACATTAGGAACATATTGCACAGGTCAGGATGGACAAATTCTAGCGGACTCTGGGAATCATCTTCCGTATTTTGTTTGTCTGTTTGTTTTCAAAAAGTGACAAGACGTTATAAGCCATGGATTTTCTAATTTTATAACTGGTTAAGTCCAAGCTTGGAATGCCAAGAGTCTTCATTCTCATTTTTCCAGTCCTGTTTACTACTCCAGAGTCAAGAAACTCTGTACATGGTGGTTGCTTATGATAGGAGTGAAGGGTAGATGTTTTGACACTCCGTCTCCTGTGGCCACAATCAAAGCATAGCAAGAAATTTCACTAGGGGCCCTGCTGCTCCTCTCACTACACTCCTACCTCATCAATAACAACATCTGTATTTAGCAATAAACATGCCAGGAAAATGTTAAAGTGCTTCATAAATTATATTTCCATTTATTTGCAAAGAAAATTGAAGTGTGATAGGGTAGAAAACATGTTTTATACCACATGTAGGGAAGCAGTCAGAAGATTCATGTGAGCAACATAGCTCAAGGAGATTGTCAGAACAAAAAAATCATACCATTAAGAACATGAAAGACTCTACCTTTCAGCTCTGAGATGGACAGGGCCACTGATTTATTCCCAGAGTTGTTAATAAATGAATAAAAAAACCCCAGCAAATTTGTGGTGAAGTATCCCTAACTCTGAGCCAATATACTTTGTAATGACCAGAAAATCTGCATTTTGAAAACCCTCTATGTAGCCATAGAAAAGAATAAGTTCATGTCATTTGCAGGGACATGGATGAAGCTAGAAACCATCATTCTCAGCCAACTAACACAGGAACAGAAAACCAAACACTGCATGTTCTCAGTCATAAGTGGTAGTTGAACAATGAGCACACATGGACACAGGGATGGGAACATCACACACTGGGCCCTGTCGGGCGGTGGAGGGCAAGGGGTGGGAGAGCATTAGGACAAATACCTAATGCACGCGGAGCTTAAAACCTAGATTATAGGTTGATAGGTGCAGCAAACCACCATGGCACATGTATACCTATGAAACAAACCTGCACATTCCGCACATGTATTCCCAGAACTTAAAGTAAAATTAAAATAAATAAAATAAACACACCCATCAACATTAACAGTAAAAAAAAAAAAAAAAAAAAAAAAAAGAAAGAAAAAGAAAACCCTCAAGTTTCCTGTGGTCCCCTCACCACACTGCTCAGAACCAGAAAGAGTTTAAGACTTCGAATGGATTCATTTCTTAGAAAGCCTGGCTGTACATCTCTATATTTAGGGTTTATTTCTTTTATTGCACACAGTGAGAAGTTGATGGGAGGAGTGACGAGATGGCTGAGACTCCCCGTTCCTAAGCTTTTCTTGCCTTTGTAGAGTTGTAATGGGCAATTTCTTACCACATAATGAGAAAATGGACTTGAATCCATGCTACGCAAAGCGGACTGGCATCCCTGGGACTTGTTAAGAAATATATATGCTAGGGCTCTACCTCATACTTAGTGAAATTAGCATCTCTGGGCACAGGACTCAACATTCAGTGTTGTGACCAGCACTGCTTTATGGCTACAGCAGCATTCCTCCTAGGACCATGCCGCCATCAGAGTTATTTTGACCCTCTCTGGGAAGAGAGCAAGCCTAAGTCAAGGTTTTACTCTATTCCACAAGAGCTTGTTCTCTAATGGAATTTACAAGTCTGGCCTTTCAAGTACAGTCCCAAAAATGGAATGCAAGACACAGGAAGGCAGAGAGGGGAAAAAGTCTGAGTGCCAAACAGAGAAGAATGACCTCTATGGCTAAATTGTTTTGTCTGCATCCTGTCTAAAGGCACCAAAATTTACAGAGAATAAACTAAAGGAAAGGGAAAAAAGTCTTGTAGCTCAATGATCTTTCTAGTTTGGAATAATTTTAAATTGAGCAATAATCTGAGCATATTTTCAGCCAGCATCTGTCTGTGTTCCACTTAGTTTCAGTCTGACTTTTACTCCCCTGGGTAATCAGCCCACACACAAGCAGGTTAGGAATGAAAAAAATAAAATAAAATAAACCCTGCTTATTTCATTTTCTGTTTCCCACATCTCCTTTTGTACATACATCAAAGCACAGCATGTGACAGAAATGCTTCCATAGCACCAAGGCAATAGATGGCACTTTGTATAGAAGGTTGCTGTGTCTTCTGTGCCTAGGTTCAAATTTTGGCTTTGCTACGTACTGGCTATTTGAAATGTGGTGACTTACTCTCTGTAGCCTGTCGCCCAGGCTAGAGTGCAGTGGTGCAATCATAGCTCACTGCAGCCCCAAACCACTGGCCTCAAACGATCATTCCCACTTTGGCCTCCCAAAGTGCTAGGATTACAAGGGTGAATCACCATCCTGGGCCCCTTGCTTCTTCTAAACTATCAACCTAACCATGTAAAAGGCAGAATCCCTTTGAGAACCTCATATGCCATGCTTCTTCCCATCACAGGGCCTTTGTATGTACTATCATACAAGTCAGCAGAGAAAGAAGAGAATCCAGGCTTCAGAGCCAGACAGCTTGAGCTCAATGCCTGGCTTCAGCCTTGCTGTGTATATGACATACAAGTTACTTAGTTATCCTCTCTGACTCTCAGTTCCCATATATGCAAAATAAGCATAATACCCATTTCACAGAGGTGTTGGGAATATTCCATGAGAAAATCCATAATTTACCTTTAGTGATACTAAGACTTCTAATTGTCTATAACATCTATTGGCTTTAATCAAATGTTATACCAACAATTTTAAAATAAAACTAATGAAATACTTTCGAAATATTGTGTATTAGTTTATGACTCTTGAAACAAACTCCAAGTTTTATTGACCAACAAAAGAGATCTTTAGTGATTAATCCTGAATTTAAAGCAAGATTTCTCTAATTTCAAAGTCCATACATTTTCATCTTGAAATCAACCATATAATTAATAACAAAGATAAGGAGATAAAATAAAACAATGGCTTACGGTCTACACATTCTTTTCTGTCTAAGATGGCCCACTTGAAATTATAAGCAATTTAAATTAGAATTTTAAAAGCATATTCTCAGGTTTTAAAAAATCAGCTGTATTTGCTCCAGTGCTTCTTTATTTACTGAAGGAAGGAGGTCAGTAATTTGGGAGTCATAGAGAAGCTGAAGTGTGTTTCCTTCTTAATTTTTACATGGGCTGAAATGTTTTCAAGGGCTGGAAGACGGCGTGGTGACAGGAAGACAACGTGGTATGCAGAGAGAAGGTTGAACTGCACATGAAGAAATCTGAGTTCAAACTGCAGTTCCCACCAGCTGGAATCCACAGGGCAAGTCATTTAATTGCTCTGAAGACATAACTGCCTCCTCTCAAAATGAGGGGTTGGCTTAGCTGACTGCATAGGCTCCTTCCAGCTTTATATTTTGCTGGTCTTGAGAATTATTAGGGAAGATCACAGTGACTCCAAAAAGAGAAGATCAGATCTCCTATCCCATCAGAGAACCTATCTATTGTTTCAGACATTTTAAATGCCAAACCCATACATCTAATAAAAAAGCTTTTTTTCTGAACTCTGGTTTTTAAAATGTCTAACTTCAAGAAAAAGATAAGTCGGCACAAGAAACATATGACACAAATATAATGCATTTTATCAGCATATGTTCCATCCTTAGTGGTCACTTTTATTAGAGATTTAGGCTGAGCCAGGGTTGGCTGTGTTCTCAGAAGTATGGGGATGGGTCTTGCAGAACCTCTGCACTCTGGGGTCTCAGGGCAGCTAGTGCTGAAACGTGACCAGAAAGAGTGAGGACATGAAGAGTGCCATGTCTTGCCCTTAATGACTCTTGGTGGTTTCACCAGAAAGACAGAGGGAAGCGGTATTCAGTCTGGAGGAAAGAAGTGGGTCAGTCTCCCCACAGTCGTAACACATGCATCACAGTCCTCTTATGCTTTCATCTGTCAGGAATGGGCCTTCATGTTGTTGTTACACTTTGACCTAATGAAGAGAAAAATGACTCAGAATAAATGAATCTTCCCACTAATAAATGATTTCTTAATTTCGTGGTGCCGTGGGCTTTTTTGAGAATCTGAGGAACGTGGCTCTTCTTCTCCCACAAAATACACATAAGCACAACATTGTGCACACAGCTTCAAGGGCTTCCTAGACTCCTTCATGCCCATTCTCATTCTTCAGGGGCTAACAGGGTAAGAATCCTTCATCTAAATGAAGGAAAATTAAGAGTTTATGAAAATAGACACAATTTGAGCACATCACAAATGTGGTATAAGCCTGTTTTTCCATCCAGTATGTCAAGTCTGAAAAAAACCGAAGCCATGTCTTAATCAAATTTGTAGTCTCATCAGCATGGTGCCCTGCTCATTGGTTACAGTCAACACTTTGAATCATGGTCATTGAGGAAAGACAGAGTGGGCAGGAAGAGAAAGAGGCAAGGAAAACGAATGATTTAAGGATTTCTGTGGAAAATGTTATTTCAAAAAAATACCTGCTGGAGAGGATGTGGAGAAATAGGAACACTTTTACACTGCTGGTGGGACTGTAAACTAGTTCAACCATTGTGGAAGTCAGTGTGGTGATTCCTCAGGGATCTAGAACTAGAAATACCATTTGACCCAGCCATCCCATTACTGGGTATATACCCAAAGGACTATAAATCATGCTGCTATAAAGACACATGCACACGTATGTTTATTGCGGCACTATTCACAATAGCAAAGACTTGGAACCAACCCAAATGTCCAAGAAGGATAGACTGGATTAAGAAAATGTGGCACATATACACCATGGAATACTATGCAGCCATAAAAAATGATGAGTTCATGTCCTTTGTAGGGACATGGATGAAATTGGAAATCATCATTCTCAGTAAACTATCGCAAGAACAAAAAACCAAACACCGCATATTCTCACTCATAGGTGGGAATTGAACAATGAGATCACATGGACACAGGAAGGGGAACATCACACTCTGGGGACTGTGGTGGGGTTGGGGGAGGGGGGAGGGATAGCATTGGGAGATATACCTAATGCTAGATGACGAGTTAGTGGGTGCAGCGCACCAGCGTGGCACATGTATACATATGTAACTAACCTGCACAATGTGCACATGTACCCTAAAACTTAAAGTATAATAATAAAACAAAAAAAATACTTCTGAGGTTAAAGCGAAGCAGAATAAAAGACTTTCTACTCACCAGTGAAGTCAGAGAGACACAAATATGAATCCTGCTCCTTCCTCATAGCAGCTAATTGACCTTGGGTAAGTTCCTCTCTGCACCTCAGCCGTTTTCTCTGTGAAATGGGGTTAATAAGAGTATCTACCTCACAGGGTTATTGTGAGGCTTGAAGGAGCTAATAGCTGAAAAGCATTTAGCACAGTGCCTGGCATGTAAGAAGTGTTCAGTAAGTGAGGTATTTATCAAGAATCAAAGCTATGGCCTACTTAAGATGGTACTATCTGCATAAGTGCCAGCCTTAAAAAGGATTTGAAAACTAAACCAATTTAGAAAAAATATCATCCTTTTAATATTAGAATTATACATAATTCTGAAAAACAAGATTAATTCACAAATCAAAAAAGCTTGAAGAAAGACAAAAAAAGAAATATGGTATTTATCCATAAATATAACATTGTTTCTATTTCCCTAAGAGGGGAATATAAGCAGTAATATTAATATTAAAATGGAGCTCCAAATTAATGGAAAGTATTCATTTCCACAGATCACTAAAAATCAGAGATTAGAATTTCTGAGCTTTGCTCTAGACTATGCATTTTCCTAAATTCACAGCTTAGCCACCCTTTTATTAATTTTTTGTTGTTTTCCTTACTTGGATGTTTGTGTTTACGTGTTGCATGTCATATTTATATGATGTTTTAAAATCCATTTGATCTAAACAACTCAGAATTCTCTTAAAACTATCAACGATGCCATTTATCAGCTGGGTATGGTGGCTCATGCCTACAATCCCAGCACTTTGGGAGGTTGAGTGGGAAGGACAGCTTGAGCCCAGGAGTTCAAGACCAACCTGGGCAGCAAATGGAGACTCTGTCTCTACAAAAATTTAAATATTAGCTGACTGTGTTGGTGTAGGCCTGCAGTCCCAGCTACTCAGGAGGCTGAGGTGGGAGGATCACTTGAGCACAGAAGGTTGACGCTGCAATGAACTGTGATTGTGCCACTGCGGTCCAGCTTGGGTGACAGAGTTAAACCCTGTCCCCCTAAAAAAATGTCATTTATCAAATGGCATTTATCAAATTACAAATAATTTTTTGTGCATTTAAAATAGCCCCAAGCAAGCATTACTTCTCACACACCCGGACAAGCAAAAAAAAAAAAAAAAAAAAAAAAAAAAAAAAAAGCATTTCCATGTATGGCTGAATTATTACTCTATGTGTAAATTTGTCTTAACATTAACCTTATATAAGTATATCTTTCATTGTAAAAGCTAAAAGATGTTATAAATTATAAAAGCACAAAAACTGCCTGGCACGTCACTAATCTATGGAGTATAAGCTGCCATTTTTTGAGTGCCTAGAATGAGCCAGAATGTGTAGTAGGCACTCTATATAAATTATCTATAATTCTCAAAATAATCATGTAAAGTAAATATTATTAATGTTGCGATTTCATAGATAAGAAAATTGGGGCTTTAAGAGGTTATGTGACTTGTCAAAGGGCATGAGGCTAGTATATGGCAGAGCTGAGAAATGACGGCAGCTCTGTCTAAACTTCACATTCTCATCCTTATCCCATTGCCTATAATGCAATATTAAATTATTATTCTAAGTAATATCTAATAAACTTTAGACAATCTCAGGTAAAGCATTATAAGTGGATTTTATCTGGGAATGGGATCACCCATCATACTTTGTATCATATTTTATAACATTTGTATGTCAGTTGTTTATATTAAGAACCATATCTTACCTAAGGCAGAGACTGTGAATTTTATTTCTGTACAGAGTAGACATCTAAACTCTCACTGAATAAATGAACAAATACTACAGATTTGAAACATGCCGTGGATGATACATGATTCCTGACACCTCACCTCTTCCACTCCTCACCTACTTTCCCATCTCCCTGGTTAAGAGTGAGTTCAAGGGATGGAGAATGTGGAGGCAGTGTTTGCAGTGAGAAATCCTGAAAAAGGGAGAACATACCAATCACTAGGGCTTCATCATACTACTACTTTTTCCACAGAGACTTCCTTGTCTGCCCCTCCTGTGATGCCTCCAGTATTCTAATCTCCAAATCTAACATCTGTCCTTATCAATGTACTAGAGTCAAGTAGATTGGCATACTGAATGTTACATCCAAAAAAAAAAAGAAAAAAAAGCTGTAAAACTCATATTCTAGTTCAGTTTCCAACCAAGACAGACCAAGAACTCACAAACAACTTTTGGCATGCACTAAAATCTGCCCCTTTCTAAATAAATTGAAGAAAGGCAGTGATAGGGGAAAGAGCTTTGACAAAGACAGTAAAGAGCTCTATGTATTACAGACAATAGTTTGCCTAAGTATATGAGGTTGTAGAGATGGTAGGAATGAAAGATTCAAACCAACAAATTGAAGGGACTCCCCATGACCTAGACTAATAAACAGTACTGATCCTAAGGTGATGTACGACAATTTCAAATTAAATGGTTTTCTGAGCAGACCACTCCTATATTATTTAAAACAGGGTATATGTGCATTCATAAAGAATCCAAATCTTATCCAAAAGAAGCAAAAAGCTAAAATAAGGAAACATGAAAAGGTTTTTAAAACCAATGGACATTGCTTAAGTCAACCTAGAGAATAATTATGCCTAGAAATTGTAACAAGCTATTTCCTATGGAAATAAATAGATTAATGCTTCGTATTTATCCAGTTTTCTTTTTTTAAAATTCATTCATAGGAGTTCATAGAGAAGGAACTTGCAGTTGTATTGCAATTTTGAGCTAGTGTGTCATGTGAACAATTCAATTTAGCAATATACTCATTTAGGGAATTAAAAAACCAGAAGTTAAATTTAGCCCAGAAAATTAAGAACATTATCTCTGAAACAACATTTTCCAAAGCTAAAAATATGCCGTTATGTTTATTGAGAAGTGTTTGATTTCAACCAATGTCTCAAATGGTTACCTTACGCTTCCCGTGTTATTCATTTTATTGGGAAATGGATGTTCTATTCATTGTCCAAAGGCTTGTTGAGTTCTCTTTCTATAATCCTCAGGAATTCAAAGAAGCCTGTGAGTCATCAAAACTCATTTCCAAAACTGAGTGTGAAATTTAATTTCCTAGAGATTAGGAAAAATATAGCACATATCTTTGGTCTGTAAAACTCTGGGTGTAATTTTGGCTATAGGCAAAGAGTGGCTTAAGTGACCTTTGAAGAGGACTTCTATGTGTACTTAGGATTTAGCCTCCAAGATTCGGCCTACTCAGCCTCTTTTGAAAAGTATTACTGAGGCAGTCACATTTTAGTCAGTAAAATGATTTTTTTCCGAACAAGTTGACTGCTTTCAGAAGTAGGACGTTGCTTTAAATTAACAGCAGGATTCTACGTTACTAAGGAGAGGCCTCGATATGTCTGTTGCATCCAGGTGGGCTACTCCCTGTTCTCCAGTCACGTCTGTATCCAGTATGAGCCTTCCAACTCTTTGTGGCTTATCTAATACATCTACGAGAAACCAGGGAGGGTTTTAAAAGCTGGCAGGGCATAACGCTCACTTACGGAAGGTCCACACCCCAGCCTTATTTTTAAGGCCTTATCTTTGATTTCCTGAGGGGGTGGAGCTCTCACAGCCTTGCTTTTGTGTTCAACTTCTGACTTACTCCTTGTGCACCTATAACTTTCTATTGTCAACTGAAATTACTTGGGAGTCAAAGGGGTAAATTGTTTTCAGCACTGGATAAAGAAATTTTTGAGAATGAGAACTTTTTCTGGAAGCATTCTCCTGCCTGCTCAAATTTTGTTCCTCAAATATGTGCTTGCTGTCATAACTATGTCTCTGAGCCTCCTTAGGAGCCAACTCTTGACAGCTAAAGAAAAAAATGGAGCAAAGAGAGCAATCTTCCTACAGCCCTCGCTGCTGGGGGCCCCACCCTTCTCCATCGTTCAACCTTAAAAACTTGGCCTCATCTGTGACCCTCTCCTGTTCTCCGCAGGCTCTCCAAGGCCTGTAGATTTTTCATTATGGAAAATGGCTCTGACCCATTATTAAGCAATTTCCACCTTAACCTCCCTCCTCTTATGCCTCATTACAACATCGCTAACATCAAGTCCAACATTCTAATATTACAAGTGGAAAAAAAAATGATCTGAGACTGTGAACTGTGAGAACTGTCGACTGTGGTAAATTTTAAGCATGTTATAATTCTAGGCCTGAAAACTAAGAGATAACAAAAGAAACGTAATCCACAGATGCCCCCTTCTTTATGCTGCCTACATGCCTTTGTACTCTTTCTCCCAAAGTCATCTTCTGCATACCCTTTTAGAAACTTGTGTCCCATTTTCATTTTCCCAATCCACACACAATGGCGGCGAAGGGCTCTACCATCCTGCTACCTGCACACCCTTCAGTAGAGGTAAACCTCTTAAGGAGAGGGAGGCACCAGATTAGAATCTACTTCCTCACTGCCCGGTCTGTCTTCCTTGGAAGAGGAAAAGGGAAGTAGATATTGAATAAGCATACCATTTTACCTACAAGGCACACAATAAGTGGTTGATCAAATCAACACAATGCCAGGTTGAACATTATACACAAGTCATTTTATTCTTGTGCAGATGTTTTTATAGGAAAGAGCCCCAGAAATGGGGTTGCAAGTCAAATAATAAATCCACGTGTAATTAGGTTAAATATTTTCAGATCTCCCTCCATATGCGCTATACCACTTTGCACTCTCCCTAGAAATGTATGAGTGCCTTTGTTTTCTCCCAACTTTGCAATGAAGTATGATTTTAAGCTGCTGGATTGTTTTAATCTCATGAAAGAGAAATTGTTTCTTAGTGTGATTTGAATTTGCATTATTATAACTGAGGTGATCATATGTTTAAGGGCCATCTGTATCTCCCTTAAATTTCTGCATTTGGCAGAAGGCATTTTGTAATCCAAAGAGCTATTTCTTTACCTTCAAGTCACACTCTGTACACAGCCCACCCATCTGCTAACCTATGTAAGAGGTCAATGCCGCTTACACATGTTTTGGGACTAAATGGGGGTGGTTGTGGCATTTGTGTCAATGGAGCAAAGGACCTAGAAGGCATCATAATTCACACAGTCAGTCTTTAGTTAATGGCTTGGAAGAAGCTGAATGAAGTGTGTGAAGGTGACTCTACAGAGCACAGTAGTAAGGAGGGGTTGCTTCTTCTGTAAGTTTACATCTCATGCTATTTTGGGATATTGGCTGGATGACTTGTCTTCTCCTCTAACATATAATATTCAGAGTGTTTTAAGTTGTATAAATCTTAAGAAAAGAAAAAGGGAGAAAAGGAAGGGAAATGCTAGGAAAAAGTTCTCACATTTGACAATGTGATTTATGGAACTATTTCTAGGCACATCTTATTACATCAAAGTGGCAGTGTTTATTTTTTTTACAAATGTGTAATAATAAGGATCTTGATAATGCACCCCTCCCTTTCAGATTACCTCTAGAAATATCCCTGGAAAACTTTAAGATGAGGCAATTGTGGCATAAAGAACAGGCATAGAGAAATGCTTTTTGAAGAGTGACATAAAATTTCTATTAACTATTAATAAGTACTTAAAAAATTGTTCTGTTCTCAAATATGTATGGGAAATGCTGGATGAAATAAAGATAAGCAAGCTCTTGTATTGCAAGAACTAAAAAAGCCTTTACTATGGGGAGAAGTTAAAGTAATCAGTACCCCCCACTATAATTTGGCTGCAGAAACCCCTTCTCCCCCAAGAGCAATCAAGAGTCTGATACTATGATAATGCTGGAAAATGCCGATGCAGAGGGAAAAACATCTAACAAGGTGATTCCGATGATTTTTTGATTCTGACAACAACATGCATGATATTCTCAGTCACAAAGCCTCTCAGTGCTCAGGTCACTCATCTGTAAAGTGGGGTACTCTAAAAGGTCACTTTCCATTTTTACTTTGACCTATAAGGAGGGATGCCCTGCAGAAGACAGGTCTTCCTGTTAGCCCAGCCAGTGGCTTTCTTGGTCCATTTCAAGGGCACTGTTGGAGGGGTGGGAGAGACAGCACTTCTATCATGCCAAGCTAAATATCCTGAGAAAGATCAGGGGTTTTCTCTTATAAAATATAATAGAGACCTTGACATGAATCCTCATTCTGTCTACAGATGTTGAGCCCACACTCTTACTGATTACCACACACTGACCCATCTAGGGAGTGGTTTACCCTGAGGCCAGGTCACTAAGCCAGTCAAAATCCAGCTCGCTTTAATTTGTAGTCCATGCACGTAACAAACACTGGTCCACTGCTCCAGGTCATCATTCGAATGTCAGTATAAACTCACCAGTGGTCCCAAGAGTTCTGTTTCTTTGGCATTTGCTTTCTCTGGTATTATGTGCCATTTTACAACAACAGAAATCCTGATCTGTCAATGTCACTCAATTACTAACATTTCCTGGGGTGTTCTACAAACCCCATTAAGTGGGATTTGCTGGAAAGGTTGATGCTCTGCTTTGCCCGTTGGCCCCTTCAGGCATGAACATGGATTGAACCTACGACATGCCAAGCACCTACCGAGAGCTAGAGGTAGAGTCACTGATGGTTACACACATGCTGTTCTTTCTGAATGCTCTGCCACACTCTCCACAAAATGGAGCTAAGATGCCTCTTCCTCCACGAAGCCTTACTGAGCTTCACCTCCTCTCAGTCTGGATTATGTGTCCTACCCACCCCCAGTTAAACAGTTCCTTCCACAGATATCAAACATTACCCTTATATTCCTGCATGACTGCCTCCCTCCTTGAGGGTATCTCTGCTCCTTAAGTGTGAAGACTAATTCCTTAATCTTCATTTCCTCAGCATCAATTGTCATGACTGCCACATAGGAAGTACTCAGATTTATGATTGATTGACTGACTGAATCAAGGTATGAAAAACCAATTCCTGCTCTCAAAGACCACAGAGAACCTAGTTCAACTTTTCTACATGACTTTAAAACAATTTATAATGCATTTATGATGCTTCAAATAAAAATCGCATGAATACTTCCAAATATTTTTGAATTATAAATACATTTTCAAATTTGCCTTTCATTAGAAGATACCAAGAAAAGAAAACTGCCTTTCAAAGATATTGGATAATGTTAAAATGTTGGTTTCAAAATCACTTATGGTCCAAGATACCAAGAAAAAAAAAACTGCCTGTCAAATATATTGGATAATGTTAAGATGTTGGTTTCAAAATCACTTATGGCCCCATGCAGAGAAGGGTCCAGATGTAAGAAAGACTAAAACACAGCTAAGAGAGACAAGCACTTATTTCTACTTAAATCGGCCTGCTTTTTCAGGCTGTCAACTCTCCCAACTCTGCAGCTTCCACATGCCTTGTTAATGTGAGGAGAAACCAATGTGAGACAATAGCAGTCATATTTCCAGTTTAATTACAGAAATGCAAACCTTACATCTCCTTAAGCCTCAATTATAAAAAAAAAATGACAAGGCACATGCCATGTTTTCTCTGCTTCTTGTCACCAACCATCTTGCCCTATTATAAACAAGAACACTCCATGAGTATTCAGAGTATAATTATAATAAACTGCTCTCAGTCTGCCAGTTACATCTGCAGAACACAGCAAGAAGAACTTTTACGAATGTAGATATAGTAGGGTAGGAGGCACATGAAAGAGAGTTCCAGCTTCATCAGAGCAAATAACCTGCAGAGTGTATTTTGATAATAGTCACATACCATGGAAAAAACATTCAAAAATATATTTATTTTTCCTTAAAGAATGTAAACAGGTCAGCTGGCTCGCACCTCTAATCTCAGCACTTTGGGAGGCAGGAGGATCCCTTGAGCCCAGGAGTTTGAGTCCAGACTGGGCAACAGAGTGAGACCCTGTCTCTACAAAACATTTTTTTTTTTTAATTAGCCAAATGTGGTGGTGGGTGCCTGTAGTCCTGACTACTTAGGAGGCAGAGGTGGGAGGATTGCTTGAGCCCAGGAGGTCAAGGCTGCAGTGTGCTATGATCATGCCACTGCATGCCGGCCTGGGCAACAGAGCCAGACCCCGTCTTTAAAAAAAAAAAAAAAAAAACACAAGATGTAAACAGTAATATTTCTGTGCTCAGTGTAGAAGTAATCTTCTCACAGAACTACCTAATGTAGATGACAGGTTGATGGGTGCAGTAAACCACTATGGCATGTGTAACAAACCTGCACGTTCTGCACATGTATCCAAGAACTTAAAGTATAATTTTAAAAAAGGAACCTCCTCTCATTAATAACCAGCATATAGAATGCTGAGCTACATCACTGGATGCTAATCAAATGGATTAAAAGCCCTAGCTTATACGACATTCCTTTAGTGCACATCACCCTCTTTAAGGAGAGTACAGTTGATGGCTTCTCTCTCCCCCTTTTCATCTTTCCTGTTTCCTAACTTTAGGGAGACGTAAGCTGCTAGGAAGACAGATCATTGTTTTTGAGTTGCATGGTTCCTCTGTGCTGCCAGATATTTTATCCTGGTGTGTTTGTATAAAAAGGGATAAAGGGAAATCCATCACAAAATTATTGTTGTTCAGTGAATGCCAAACAATACATGCAACTGAAGCAAAAAAAAAAAAAAAAAAAAAAAAAGGTGGCGGTGCTGGTGGTGACCTAGCCCTCATTCCTGTTATGAATGGGAAACTGAAGAAAGGCTAAGAAAAGCATTTATCCATCCACTCATCCACCCATTCATTCATTATTCATTCAAGAAAAAAATTCAGTAGCTATTTAAGGTTTTTAGATAATTTCTCAAATGCATATAATTTTTAAAATTAAAATCTGGGCAGATTAAGACAAAAAAAAAAGACGCACCACATTGTGCCCTATATTTAAATATGTTCTAAAAAATGTCGTTGTAGAAACATCTGCAGCCCACATAGACATTTTCATAGACATCTTGACAGCAAAAGAACAGTACTATCGTTTCAGGTACTTAGGAACATAAAAGGCAGTGAATATATCAGAAATCTCTCAGATTTTGTTTTTTAGTTCATTGAAGCATCAAGGAAAGAACAAGGGATTTGGAGTAAGAACATCTTAATTTTAAAATCTAATCCAGTCTAATCCTATTTATTCTCTTTATTTTGTGGAGCTGAACTGAGGATCAATTAAATTAATGCATGCATAACCATTTGGTTCTTGCATGTAGTCATTCACCCATTCAATTGATTGATTCATTAATTCACTCATTCAACAACCTGTACAATGGCCTAGGTACAGTCCGAGGTGCTGCTAGGATTCTAAGTTTGAGAAGAAACAGGCAAGACTCCTACTCTCATAAGGTTTTTTGTCTATTAAACAGCCAGCGGCTGATAAACAACAACACTAATGAATTTACAATGACACATTGAAGTGTGCACTCTGAAGGAGGGATATGCTTCTACAAGACTGAAGGCAAAGAACCACACAAAAACAGGGATGTAGGAAGGACTTTACTGAGCAGGAGACGCTTTGTACCTGAGAGGAAAACGAGAGCTTACTGGGAGAAGGTGTGGGGGTGGATGGGGGTGGAACGGCTTGTGCAAAAACCTCAGAACAGGAGACAGCATGGTGATTGGAGGAACGGAAAGAAGGTCAACATACAAAGCTTGGCAGAAAAGAAGTGAAAGTGAAGCTGAAGGTGGGGAAGGGGTGTCTAGCACATACGCAGCGATTGAGCACTTGAAATGGGGCTAGTTCAAAATATATGGGCTGTAAATGTAAAATACACACTTTATTTTGAAGACTGTGAAAAAATGAAACTCTCTCAATTTCATACATTGATTACATACTGAAATGACATTTTGGACATTTTGGGTTTGATAAAATACATTATTAAAATTAATTTCACCTATTTATTTTTACTTTTTTAAGACGACTCCTAGAAAATGTAAAGGTACATACATGACTCATGTTTTTCTTGGACAGTGCTGGTAGTAAGTACATGCAGAGCCTTTTAAGTCTGAAAAAGGATTTTTGTCCTGAGCACAATGAGAAGCATTGGGAGGCTTTACGAAGAGAGACGATGGGATCTTTGCAGCTTCTGGGTAGAAAAGAGATCAAAAGACACCTGGAGGCAATGGAGAAAAATGATCTGTGTACTGCATTATAACAGTTTGGTTTAGGGTCAAGAAGTAGAGATAAGAGGAGTGGAAGGATTTGAGAGATATTTAGGAAGAAACACATCAACAGGCTCTAGTAATGAATTGAGTATGTTACTAAGAAACCCCAAAGGGCAGAAATCATGTTGGGAAAACAAAGAGTATATGGAAATATACAATGTAAGTCCTATAACAGAGGCATGGATTCAGTGCAGTAGGGGTACAAAGTAAGAAGCAAGTGTGTGCTTTACATAGGATAAAATATTGCTGCTGCAGCTTTCCAGGTAGGCTTCATTAAAAATCAACATCTCATCAAAAATCTGCATTCTGGTTTTAAATATCTTTTACCCAGAGTTTAACTTAAAAAAAAAAAACAGATACATAATGAGTAACGACTGTGCAAGAGTCTGTGGTAGGGCTGCTCTTGAAATGGAAAAGAAAGAGAATGTTTCTTTAGTGTCCACTAGCATGTGCCAGAAGTTTTATGTGTTTATTTAATCATCCCAAAAACCTTACAAGGTCATGTTACTATCCCCATTTTAGAGGTAAGTAAAATGAGGCTCAAAATTGATTGAAGTTCCATGAAGACAGAAACCATTTTTATTTTGCCCCTCTACTCTCTTCGTAATGCCCAGCACACTGTCCAGCATATGCTAGGCACTCCGTAAATAAAGGTTAAAACAGCTCCCAAGAGGTAGAGCCAAGTGCCAACCTTGCTTATCTAAATTTGGGATCATCATGCTACCATTTGTTTTTTAATATATTGGATAGCAAGTACATTTAAGTTAAAGCTTTTTAAAAATAGAATTAGGCATAGTTTATATATTTATATGTGGTTAGGCTAACAGGTATTTATATAAGAGCCCTTTATCTGTGACAGGTGGTTATCCTCTACCTTATAGAATAACAAGAACAGTTAACACTTCCTGAGAACGTACTGTGTGCCAGCCTGTTCTAAGCATTTTGCTTGTATTATTTATGCCTCATTCTCAGCAACCCTACAGGATAGATACTATGATTTCTCTCATTTTAGACACTGGGAAACTGAGGTACACAGAGCTGAGGCATACAGAGGTTGAGTCACTTGCCCAAGGTCACAGAGCTGTAAAGGCAACAAACCCAAGGAACCTAATTTTAGAATCTGCATCACACTCTCAACCACTATGAGACAGAGCCCACTACTCCATGAGACTCTAGTTCTTACAAAGATCTCCCTAGCATTAGGGCAAGGTCTGCCCTCTTGCCATTGGTCCAGCACCCTCTCCTGGGGCCACACAGTGTTGTGGTTTATCAGGGCACCTCCTTGTAAATCTAGGAAATCATTCAAGGATAAATTGTGAGTCAGACATTTGGAGAGTCAGAGTAAAATGAGCACAAAAAGAGCCTGTAGATCTCGTGTGGATCTCATTCCATGAAAAGAGCAAATTTACCCTGAGTCTTTAAATGTCCACTAGCAGGAAGCTATCATTTGTCTATGGTGACATCAGATAGAGTAGAGAAAAGAGGTGAAGCAATGGACTTAGTAAGTTGAAGATTTCCCAACAGCAGAAACCGTGGCAGTCGGGTGTTAACAGTGAATTCAAGAGACTCTTGTTCATGAATGGAGTTTAATGGCTAAGATACTCTCTAAGCACACTAGGCAATCAGTGCTTGCTAGGAGTTCACATAATGAACAGGATGGTTACAACCAGACATCTAGGCATTTGATGTGTGCCGGTTACTTCGAGTGTCAAATTACTTACAAGTTTTCAATTGTGATATGTAAGAGGGCTTATTGCTATGATTTGGAAGATCAGTTGGGCACATGTGGGTCTATATATGAACACTTCACTTCTTCCAATACTTTAAAATTGTTATGCACATTAGTAGAGTTCCTGAAGGAACCTTTTTTTTTTGGAATAGTCTTAATATTATTGTAAACACTTGAGAACATGTTCAGTATTTGGCCATTTCATACAAAGGGACCTCATCTGGTGCCCCATCAAGACAATCTGAAGTGCAATCAAGACCTCATTATGAGGTGATCTAATCTGTAGGGTACCTCACTGCCTATAAACTAAGAGCAGCACGATGCTTCTCTACTGAATGATGTCATCTGCAGTCACTGGGAACACACAGACGTAGACCAAATGCCCTATGTGGTAAGTGGCCACACGTATCGGGTAGGAAGGGGATTGCCTCTGCCCAAATTCTAATATAAATGAGAAATAAATTCATTTACAACAGAATATTATGCACTGAAATGCATAATTTTTCAATAATAATTATGCTAAATAGTCAGATGTTTATATCTTTTCTTTCCTTTTTTTTTTTTTTTTTTTTTTGGAGACAGAGTCTTGCTCTGTTTCCCAGGCTGGAGTGCAGTGGCACAATCTGTCTGCAACCTCTGCCTCCGGGTTCAAGTGATTCTCCTGACTCAATCTCCTGAGTAGCTGGGATTACAGGCATGCACCACCATGCCCTGCTAATCTTTGTATTTTTAGTAGAGATGGGGTTTCACCATGTTGGCCAGGCTGGTCTCGAACTCCTGGACTCAAGTAATCCACTTGCCTCAGCCTCCCATAGTGCTGGGATTACAGTAATGAGCCACTGCGCCTGGCCTACATCTTCTTATAAAGACTAAGTTTGGAAGTAAGAGAAAAAATTGAAAGCCATTCTGTCTAATAGGTACTGGAAAATGGAAAAAGAAAAAAAGAAAAAAAACTTAGATAGATAGATTCCAGGGAAACAAAACCAGTGTTAGCATAAATAATGACAGCCCAGATTTATTTGTACTTAAAAAGGTATACAGGTAAATAATCTCAATTTAAAGTAGGAATAACACTTGCAAGACAAATTACCAACTATCAAAATGAAGAAAGGAAGAAAGAATGTATCATTGTGCTACTATTTTTTAATATATAGGGTAGCAAATTCAAAATATTTTAAAATGCTACACAACTTACCATTTAATCATTAATAATGCACTATGTTAATAAAAATGATATATCTTCATGTGACAATTACAGTTGCAAATTAATACAGAGGTGTTGTCTTGGTGACTCAAATATCACAAAATGTTGTTGCCTTGGGTGGGTATAATATTCCAAAATTGGGAATAAATTTTGGTAAGTTTATAAACCAAATAAGGTATAATCTTTCCTCAATTTACATCATAGTTGCATCCCTCAAACATTTAGTACAAATTAAAACATTGTAAAAACTACATCTTTTTGTACAAGTTAAATTCTGTGTTCTCATAATTATAAACTGAACTTGTACTTCTGGGGATTTCTTGGGAATGCTCAGAGTGACCTAGAACTCAAAGAAATTTTTTGTTATTTGAGACTACCCCATGCAATACAGTTTATCTAGCCCCTTAGTCCTGACTAAATGTCCCTTCTGTTCCTCCTCAGTCCCTAGTATGACCATAACATGTCCCCATAAATATCCATAATCATTTCCCCACCACCCCTAGAAGGTACTGCTTTCATTCAGGACTACAGCTTACAACTCTTTTGTATCAAATTTGTACATCTGATCTAGAGGAATGAAAAAGGTTTTACTACTGAAGGTTGGTATTAGATGAGTCTTATAATCATTTTTCACCATATAAGTTAAGCTCAGAGATAAGATTCATTCAACATGCTTTATTTTTTTAATTTAAAGTTAAAGCTCATTGACAAAAGACTAAGAAACAACTGATAACACAAAGTGCTTCCTTTCCCTTTTTCTGAAGTGGTTTCTAAAAGAATCACTGCAGGGATGATGATGATGATGATGATGATAGCACTAACATTTACTTAAACAGTTATTTTGTGTCACTACTAAACTATGTGCTGTAAATGCAAGTAAGCTACAAAACAGACCTCCGAACTCACTTGTGGAGCACTTGTGAAGATTAGAGATGATCAATGAGAAATAAACTGGCACATGGTAAATGATTAAAAACAAAAGCTATCATTATTATTAAATCCCAAAAACAAAAGCTATCATTATTATTAAATCCCAAGCTACCCTGAAGCAGTAACTCAAAAAACCATGCCTTATCATTATATCAGTTGTTCAGTAGTTATTTATTTATACCACAGACAATATGTTTCTTAAAATATGCATGCAAATAAGCCCATCAGAGCAAAAGACTTCCTTCAAATTTGCCCCTTTGTGGCAGGTAATAATGACATCGCCTTGCTTAGATGATTAATAACCAGTTGTTATGAGGACTGTGCCTACTGACGCAAATACAGCATTGTATTTGGGCCCTGAGTTATAACATTCATTTCTTTAAGGCTGATTGACTCTGAACAGTCACATTATTTGCTTGTTGACTTATGCAAGACGTTTTTCCACGGGAGGTTTATTTATTTATTTATTTAGTGGCATTTACATGTGTGCCTGTGACTTCGGGGAGAAAAAAATGAAAGCACAATGTAAGTAGTCTAAAAAAAGGGCTAATCAGAATAACCCTGGATGTTTTTTCACCATGTTACCTCTGTACTCATATCACTATAGCCAATTTTTAATTAAAAAGCTTTTATTTTCTTTCAATAGGATAGTAAAAATGTGCAACTGCCTGATAAGTATTTGCTCTTAGTATAGCACACTTTTCAGATATTTTTAAAGAAGTATCAGATAATCAAAACAAAACATATAAAAACATATCAGCTGATATTATTTTCTCAATGCTCAGTATATGAATTAACTGATGGGAATGTAGAGAAACAAAACAATTTAGAAGAAAAATAGCTCTTAAGCCATCAAGTTTCCAACATTTCAAACTCACTGGAATTGTGCAATCACTACGAGTTTGTGTGTGTGTTTGTGTGTGTGTATGTTTAGGGTAATACACTTTATTGATTCATTAAAAATGTAAATACAGTAAGCTGGATAGTATGGCAAGTAAAAAAAAAAACAATTAGAAGATTTCTATGAAAACTTTACAATCTAGTAAAATTGAATCCTTTTTTTTTGTTCTCTCCCCAGGCGATTATTTTGCTCTGTTCACATGTCTTCACAAAATACTTTCAATTTTATTTTTCCACCCTCAGATAAACAGATTCCTTTTGTTCGGCAGATGAGAAATGTACCAGCTGTTAGTACTACTATATCCATTCATTTACTAATATTTAATGAGAAAAAATTTAACTCCATTTTCAGCCTTTCTTTCCCACTGCTCATTAAACAGACGCCTGCCCTCCTGGAAAGCCCTTACTTGCCAGCCCAGTTCTTGAATTATTTTTAAACAGAAAGTTAGGAGAAAAGAATACAGTGATGAGGATAAGAAAGTGAAAGTGCTGCAATTTTTTTTTCTTTTAATTTTTTTTTTTGAGAAATGACAGGGAACAGCTTTGGAGTGTGTGCAGATAACAGATGGAAGACAAAAAGAGGGATTTTAAGATTTGTTGCTGGGGCACATGTCTCTCTAATCAAGAAATCAAGTAAAGAACTGAGTTATTTTATGGTATTATTGTATTGCATGGCATGTATTCTTTCAACCCTGATGCCTCTCTGGGACTGGCCCACACTGGCCATGTTCTCCATGAGTTATTTATGGTACTTTACCATTTTTAGAGTGTATATAAATGCTTTACCTTATTTGAACCTCTGAAAACCACAGGGTAGGCAGGGAAGATATTATACCCACATTTTACATATGACTAAACCAAAAAAAAAATGAAAGTGGGACAAGAATTCAGACTTTCTACCATAGAATTTGGTGGTCCTTCTATCAGCTATACATTGACATATCATATTTTTATACTTAATTTATTGTGCATTTGCTTCAGGGCTATATCTTTACACATCCAAACATCTAAATAACCTGTGGAAAATAAAATCAGTGATTTATGTGTTTACAATTATCCGAATATTTGGTATTCACGTATAACAGAGAAATAATTAACTGCCCATTTCACTTTTCACCTAACAATCTATACCTTCTGTACTCTTAGAAGTAACAGCACCGCTCAAGAATCACTATGTTTGGAGGCAAGGTGAGGGGCTCTGAATCCCATTTGGAAGTTTTCTTCAGAAATATTTTCTTATGCAGAAGGCATGGGTCAGGTTTTCTGTTTGGTTGATGACCTGTCTATACCTACATTTACACACACAAACATGTCATTCATCTGCATTTAACTTGTCAGTCTAAAACTTGCTTATTTGGCCAGGTATAGTGGCGAGCACCTATAATCTAAGCACTTTGGGAAACTGAAGTGGGAGGATTGCTTGAGGCCGGGACCAAACTGGGCAATACGGTAAGATCTCATCTCTACAAAAAATTAAATATATATATGCATGATGGTGCATGCCTGTAGTCCCAGCCACGAGGGAGGCTGCAGCAGGACTGATTAAGCCCAGGAGTTCAAAGCTTCAATGAGCTATAATTGCACCACTGCACTCTAACCTGTGTGACAAAGCAAGACCCTGTCTGAAAAAAAAAATCATTTTTAAGATTAAGAATAAAAAAATTTGGATCCAGAGAACTAGGGCTTCATTCTTCTTCTGTACATTATGAGCTACCTGAAAACTGGTGATGAATATGCTTCCTTTATCTCTACATTCTCTATTTGTAAAATGGGGATAATAAGAGCACCCACCTCATAAGGGCACTGTCAAATGGGCTAATACACATGAGTACTTAGAGCAACATATAGTATGCACTCAACAATGTTAACTTTTTAACATTATTAAGTTTTATTATGTTACAGTTGCTAGTGCTTGCTAAAATAGTGCTGACACATGGTAGTCACAAAATAAGTGTTAATGTGGTATATGTTAAACGAATCTCAGTTTTGCCAATGTGTGATCTTGGAAGAAGTTACTTCACCAGAAAAATAAGAATATAAAACCCACAATAATGATAGCTGCCTGACAAGGCTATCGTGAGGAACAAATGGAATAATATGTCAGAAATGCTTTATAAATTATAAGGTGTGAAATAAATGCTAATTACCATGTTTGTTCTCTAACTTTATCCTCACAAATAGGCTGTTGTGTAGATGCAATTATCCTCATTTTATAGAGGAGGCAACAGGCTTAAAGAGGATTATATAACTCGCTCAAGGTCATTTAGATGGTTTGGAGGAAAACACAGACCAAAAATTTGGTCTTTTTTTGTCCCTTTAACTCCAGTACCTTCTTTACTATCTCTGT
This sequence comes from Gorilla gorilla gorilla, assembly GCF_029281585.2. Lineage (NCBI taxonomy): Eukaryota > Metazoa > Chordata > Mammalia > Primates > Hominidae > Gorilla > Gorilla gorilla. The sequence goes on along the minus strand of NC_073236.2, from coordinate 99,406,721 downwards.
TCCATACAGAGATATGATCTCCCTACAATGTTATTTCTGAGTATTCTTATGCTTTTTTTTTTCACAAATGCCATTTGAAAATGTTGATGAAAATATACTTTACATTTTATGGATATTTTGCCATCGCCAAGAAATTTAAAAAAGAGAATGTGGCAGCAATCCCATGCAGCAACTAACAAGTTGAATCAATCCAACATCCTCTGAACAGGATTTCATCTTTAGTTTTAGGTTCGGTATATTAAAAGCAAGCATCTTAAAATTCCACCTGAGATTAACCTTCAGCATCTGATTTTTAAAGTTTTGAGGGTGTGGTTGTCAAAAAAATGAATTACTGAGGTTCTGGGTGATTTCATAGGGATTTTTCATAAAAACCAAAGAGTCATAAGATCTTCCTAGAGAGGCCAGCCCCCAACCTGCCAGTGTGCTGATCCCCAAAGACAAGCTGTCACTTTGCAAAGGATTCATACTAACTCTTGCTTAATCAGACAGATGGCATCCTTGTTCTGCCTCCTAGTCTCTGCTTCCATTTGTCTCCTAGACATCAAATACTGAGTCTATAGTTCAGAATCTTTTTCTGCCTGTGTTCCCTGGTCAACCTGGAATTCCCTGACACTGACTGACTGACACCTTTACATCCATTGTGCTATAATATTCTAACACTTCGCTGATCTTTGCTGCACCCTCTGCATCCATGGTATCGCTACACACATCCCTTTTTTCCCTGACTAAGTCACCTATATTTGTTCCTCCTCTGCTCTTTTATAATAAGTATTGGTAAGCTGTTTCTTCCAATAGAAACACAATGTACCAAACTATACAGTAAGTATTTTCCTTGCCCTATTGAAAACCGACAACCCACTCTCAAGTGAGACAAACGTACATGTGTCATCAGTGTGTGCTGCTCCGCCATAATTGTTCGCCATCTCATCTAGATGCCTCCAGACTGTCAATGAAATTTGAACATGTGGGTCCAAAATGGAATCTAATACTCAAGCTGTGGCCTATCCAGTACAACATGTAGTGAGACAATAACATCTCAGGATCTGAATACACCCCTTCTGTTAAAATGCAGTCTAGGATTACACTAGCTTTGTTCACAGCCACATAACACCACTGACTCACATGAAGACTGAAGACAACACAACCCCCCACATCTTGTTCACAAAAACTGGTAGCATGCCAGGTCTTCCATATCTTTACAGGACACTTGGTATTTTTCAAAAACTTAAATTCAGTCCTTCATATTTCTCCCCACTGAATCTTAAACCTTTGGTTTAGGTCAAGTGTTTCAGCCTGTTAAGAACATGTTGAATTTTTAGTCTATCATGCACATTTACATATTCCTCCCAACTTTTTGTGATCTGCAGCTCTGATTAAGCAGTTATCTTGTTGCTTCTTTTAATCATTGATAAAAACGTTGAAGACACTAACGATAAATCCCTAACACTTTTTCTAAGGACCACTCATGGTTTGATGGTGAACCAGTTATCAAAACATTTGTGGATGTCTAACTACAGAAAATTCATTTCAACATCTAGGCCATAGGCTCCCTTTTTATTTACAATAATATCATAAAAGATTTTCTCAACGCTTTTGCAAAAATTAAATTTTTAAACAAAGTTATTTCTTTAGTAACCCTACCAAAAATAAAAATAAATTCATTTCAACATGGAGTTTTAATGAACCTATTTTAGTTTCTTCTGAACCCCTAAGTCTTTCAGTTATCTGTTTAATGTTTTGTATGTAAATTTTATTGGGAGGAACTGGGATTTACCACTTCTTATTTACAAGAATTGGGATTTACTAATTTTATTTAAAAAAACAGAATTATCTTCCTCTTATTAAAATTGATAAATATTTTCAATTACTGTGTTTTTTAAAAACTTTTAAGTTCAGTGGTACAAGTGTAGGTTTGTTACACAGGTAAACTTGTGTCATGGGGGTTTGTTGTACAGATTATTTCAAAACCCAGGTTAAGCCTAGTACCTGTTAGTCATTTTTTTCTGATCCTCTCTTTCCTCCCACCCAATATGTGTTGTTCCCCTCTGTGTGCCTGACTTCAAACCATACTACAGGGTGACAGTAACCAAAACAACATGGTACTGGTACAAAAATAGACATAAAGACCAATAAAACAGAATAGAGAACCCAGAAATAAGACCACACACCCACAACCATCTGCCCTTTGACAAACCTGACAAAAAGAGCAGTGAGAAAATAATTCCTTACTCAATCAATTGTGCTGGGATAACTGGCTAGCTGTATGCAGGAGATTGAAACTGGACCCCTTTCTTTCACCATACAAAGAAACTAACTCAAGATGGATTAAAGACTTAAATGTAAAACCCCAAACTATTAAAAACTTTAGGAGACAACCTAGGCAATAACATTAAGGACACAGGCTGGGGCAAAGATATAATGACAAAGATGCCAAAAGAATTGCAACAAAAGCAAAAATTGACAAATGGGATCTAATTAAACTAAAGAGCTTCTGCAAGGCAAAAGAAACTGTCAACAGCGTAAAGAGACAACCTACAGAATAGGAGAAAATTTTTGCAAACTATTATTGCATTTCTTACCACTTTCACCTCGTCATCATCTGAGCTGGTTGTTTCTAGTGTGTCTGCAACCTCAGTGTTAAGGGATATGAAAACCATTAGCGGGATACATAAAGCATTAAGTTGGAAACAAGTATCAGCACAGAATCTCTCTTGTTAACATGCATGAACTTCAAGAATTCCACTCTAAGAGAAAATGAATAGATTTAGCATTGCTAATGTTAAGAGTTCTGTCTGTTTTTCATCCACCTGTTGTCTGTGGATGTTTTACTGTACTCCAGTCAAATCTTAGTTGTTTAAATAATGCTTATTGGGTTGTGGATTAGCCAGCTCTAATGTCCTGTCCATCTATGTCTATCAGCCATTTCAATACTTGTTAGTACCAATACCATGGAGTATGCAGGGAGCAACATTCTGGCAAGTAAACTGGATTTTCTTTAGCAGATCTTGTAAATGTCTTTCCAGTTAAATTGTTGAACCATTGGCCAAAGCCAACTGAGGAATCATCTGTGGTTGGGCCTGACAGCCAATTCTGAGAGCAGAACACCATGAAAAAGAATTTCCTATGACCACTGCTGGTGTAGAAAAGAAAAAAAACCAAAAAAAAAAATAAAAAAACTGCTTAAATACACTGAAGACATAATTCAAAATTTATTCTTTGTTTTTAATATCTTTGTAATATTTCTGTAAAGATGAAGATCTATAAAATAAAGACCACAGAAGATGGAGAGAAGTTGAGATAACTGTAAAATCTTATATATTGCTGTTAGTCTTAGCAAACACAATACAGGGAGACATGGCATTTTAATAGCTTCACATGTGTAAATTCTAGATAATCTAGGCAACAGATTCAACACAGAATACCAGTTAAAATTAAGGAAAAAGGTCTCATTTCTGTACGCTTGTTGGTGAGTCATTCGTTGCGTGGGCAGGAGTGATCACCCTTACAGAATTTCTTCTAGAACCATAACCTCAGTTGGTGAGTTCTGAGAGCTCAGACATTTTTCTAGAAACTAAACAGGGTACAGGACACCAGATCCCTAGGGAATCAATTTACATTTCCAACTTTTCTTCCAGCACCCACACCACCTTCTCCCCAACTTCTTATATAGCAAAGGCTCTCTGGTGCCTCTTTTCTCTTTTCCCCTTCATCTTGCCTCAGACTTGTGTGTTGGCCTCACTTTCCTAGTGTTGTTTTAAAGTGACTTTGCTTTTTCTCATGTAATTGACAGGCTAAACTATCCTTGCATCTAACAAAACATCCTGGAAAAAATTGCATTTCTTAGATATCTTATTCTTATCAGAATGACTTGAGCTTTCTGCCAAAACTATATTTAACTTGAATAATGAATTATAAAATATGTTAAATTGACAAATGACACTAATTCAATAAATATATTACAAAAAAGCAAAGAAAGCCTCTACTGTATTCTTGAGTCAGTATCTCATGAAACTAATACCAACTCCAGTATTTTACAATTTATAAAGCACTTTCATACCTGTATTCTTACTTATCAGCATTACTAATACTGTATTACTATTATCATTTCCATTTTACAAATAAAGAAATTGAAGCTTTATTGAAGTAACTGGAGACACTGAGAAAGTAAACCCCAAAGCTCATGATGCCAAGGTCAGTGCATTTTATTTAGCATGACTTAGTACACTAGTTGCTATTTGAAGGTACCCCTAGACATTCATTTCTATAAAGACCACCTACATTTCATTTTCTGACTTGGGGTACCTAAGAGGCTGTCTCTCTTACTTTCAGAAAGGTTTTGCTACATGGGGACAAAAACTAGAAGGGATCTTTTCTAGCAAAATAATGCCTAAGGTTCCAGGATTTCTTAGTATGATATTGGTGGTCCCTGGCCCAGCCCCTGGAATGATCCCTGTGTGCATTCATTTCAGGTGTTCACAGGAAAGTCTAGATTTAGTACAGGCTCACATTTTCCTTTCATTGTAGGGGTTAAGATTTTGATAAAGTAGAAGCAAATTGCTCAAGTTAAATCCCTTCATTGTTGCCTTTCAAATATACACTACAGCTTCAGAAATAGGGTGGACTTTAGGTAAGAAGGGGGAGAAAATGGTGTTAGGCAGAGGCCAGGGGCAGTCCTGTTGACTCTCATGGATCTGACAGGGAAAATCAGTAGTTTCTCATTGTGAACATAGGCTTTGATGTCTAGCAAAGCTTGACTACAATGTTACCAAGGCTCAGGGTCCTCACTCTTAAAACACAGAAGATGTTAGTATCTTCTACCTCTTAGGGTTTTTGTGAGGACTGAATAGGCTAATGAAGGTAAAGCACAATACATAGTCAACTTGCACATAGTGAATGCTCAATAAATCCTAGCTCTTGCTATTATGAGATTTTATCTGATTTTGGAGATAGAACAGAGACACATATGTTTAAAGAGGAAACAAGAGAGAACAAAGGTTTAAACTGTCTTTGAGATGGGATGTGCAAAATTGTCTCCCAGCAGAAAGAGTTGATCATATCCTCTGGAAACCCGATCTCTGGCAGGCAGATTCTGAGGCTGTGACATCACTGATTCTTGTTGCTGTGGCAGCAGCCCTGCAGCCAGACAACACGGTTTTACAACAGAACCAGGTCCCCAGTTGGTCTCCTGGGCCAGACACTGAGACAAAAAACCAGGACTATATTCGTACATGGAACTGGGATGTAACATCCTACCCATGACTTAATTTATAAGCATTGTTTATTCTCTTTGGAGCAAATGAAATGCTTTTCCAAGGGACAGCTGCAAAGGCCAAGTAATTTGAAAAGAAGAAAATTATGATAAACCCCTCTTAATGCAGGAAAGATTAGATAGCTTGCTACCAGAAATCAAGAAATATTTATAATAATCACATTCAACCCTAGACTTTCCTCTAAGAATCTAAACAGAAAACTTTAATCCTCCAGAATGTAAACTGATGCCATGGCTATATATGGTCACAGAAATCCTAAGGGGAAGAAAAAGAAAAGAAGAGGGGGAGAAAAAATAAACACCCAGTTGCTGTGTCTCTTAAATTGGTGTATGTGTGTTCTACCACAGAGATCTGTTAACCTTGGCAAAATTTACAAGAAACATTAATCAACTTTACACAAGTACACGTGACACTTTCCTTTTTAAGTGGAAGCCACAAACTCCTCTCCCTTTAGGAAATCTCACTGTCATGCTGAGGATTTTTCTTCATAGATAATACTACCATGGCAAACATCAAAAACAACTGGATTCCATATTCTGTGGGCTTGACCGCCCCATGAAGGCAAGCAATATTAACATTTCTTGTGGTTGACTTCTTTCTTTTTTCTCCTTTCTCTACTTCTTTTGGCCTTTAGGCTAGAAAGACTGTTTCTTGAAAGTATTCAACTATTCTTGGAAATTGCAACATTTTCCTGCATTCTTTCCATGTTGAAGACACTTCCAGACTAAGTTTGGGTTCTAGGGAATCTTGCAGAAGATACTTCCTCCCCTGTAGTTAATAAGCCATCGCTTATACCATGGTATTTTGTTGTTTGACTCATGTCTCCAGTGTAACAGTGGAAAGTCATTATCTCTGGCTTTGGTCTTAACATAGGGAGGGATAGCAAATTGCCTCACTCTACTAGTGAATGAATAGAAGAGAAATCCTTGATGGTTTATCAAGAGAGGTATTATGGGAATACAAAGGAAAAAAATAAATTCTTACAAAATACCAACAGCAGCCTTGCAATCCCCGTCAAAATGTACCCAACCAACTTAAAGGGAAAAAAAAATTCAAACTATGTCCCTAGCCAAAAATTGAAGAAAGAAGTCCAGAAATGTTAAAATGTTTATAATCATCAAAATTAGTATTTTTTGCCTTGAAGGATGTCTCTTTAAAAGGCTATTCTTACCAGGTTTTGTGTTGTTGTAATATTAAAAGTGGCTTACAAAAGAGTGAATGTCAATTGCAAAATTAAATTTATCTCTGGGTATGTGATTCTATCTCTTTACTAATATACAAAACTGTCTTGAATGATTTACACCTACTTTCCACCCACAGGTCCTCTGCCAGGGTCAATCTCAGCAGAAGCATGACTCTTCAAAAATAGATCATCACAGTTGTGATTAAATCTCCCATGTTCAAAATTTACAGCCTATAATTCAATGCCGATGTGAATAATGACTTAAATAAAAAGTTATAGTCACCCTCTTTCCCCTTCCCCCTAAAATGACCACAAGACTAATTTACAGTTGTGGGAGGTGGGGACTAAGGTCTCTTGAGTATCTATTTTAAGCTAGGCATTTTTCAAGTTTTTTTACTTACATAACCCTATTTAGCCTGCCGAACAATCCAGTGGAATAGTACTAATTTATCTAATTTACACATAAGGAAATGAAGGCTGAGAGAACTTGAGTAACTTAGCCAAATAGCACAGTTGGATCTGAGGCTCAGAATTCCCACTTTTTCCTTCCTACAAACAAACAGTAGATAAACAAAATATTCATGTAAGGCTTAATGGCAGGTGGCATGAGAGTACTGAATTTCACTGTATGCATCTGCACCCTCCATTCCCCCATCTTTTGCCATTTGTGCTCCATATTCCCTGACAGTGCACCAAAAACAATAGGTTTAGGTATTCTCTTTCAGATATCTTCCAAACAAGTGTGCATAAAATGGACTAGAAGGCAACTTGATAGAGCAAATAAATTCACGTGCTCTTCTCAAGAAATCTGAGAAGAGGTATCAGATACACTCCTTGCCTGACCCAGTGTGAAACACAGGACGCAATGAGATAAAGTTTGGACTTTTCCACCCTCAGAGCACACACAAATCCACTGAGGATTAAAACCACACATCCAGGAAAAAATGTTAAGTTACAGAAAGAGCTCTTTAAAGCCAAAAGTCATACAGCTCATGAGAAGAGGGAAGTCACTTTGTGCTCAAGTGAACAGGAAAACTTTAAAGAAAAGACGGAATAAGGCCAGGCACAGTGGCTCATCTCTGTAATCACAGCACTTTGGAAGGCCAAGGCAGGTGGGTTCCTTGAGCCCAGGAGTTCCAGACCAGCCCGGGAAATATGGGGAGATCCTGTCTCTGTATTTATATATATATTTATATTAAAAACAAAAACAAAAACAAAATTTAAAAAAGAAAAGATGAAATGAATAAAAATGATTTATATATGGAAAGGACTTAAGGCTATTCAGGTGTGTGTGTGTATATATATGTATGTATTTGGAATTATATACTGTACATTTTGCATAGAGGTGACTTGATTACAGCAAGGGAAATTAACCTGCCCCTGAATAGGCCTGTAAAGGAAAGAACTAGGTAAAGAAACCATTTAGTAAGTTATTACCCAAATCCAGCTTTGTTGGTGATAAAGTGAACCAAGGTGATGGTGGCAGACAGAATAAGAACAATAACTTTCCCAGCCTGGCCTGACACACACTCAGGCCTGATATACACACAGGCTGTATCAGCCTGGCCTGATACAGCCTCTAGAAGATTATTCTAGAGGCTGATCCCACATGGTGATAATAAACCATTTCAACTGCTTTGTGAATGACCAAAGATGACATATGTTTAAGGACTTTTTTTAAGAATTGAGACACTGAAAATACAGACTAGCCATTTTTAAAAGTACTCGTCATTATCCACTAAAAAGGAGCCCCTTATATTTTCATCTTCCTTATTTACCAAAGCTAGCTTCATCAGTATAAACTAGAAAGGTAAATCCAGAGTAATAAATCTTCCATGGAGAGCTCTCTACCTCTGGCTGCTTGATAATGAATTTAATCAGTCGGGAGAACAGCCCTGTCATTATGGATTAATCACCAAAGACTCTGTTTTGGTAAGTTGATGCTGTGTTTGCAGCTGATGGTGGTCACAAGACACACTTGACATTTTTAAGAAATTTAGAGATTGAAGGAATGCTCAGTTAATTAACAACCACAAAACACAGCAAACAAAAAACAGAAACCCTAAGAACAGCATAAACACAGATATTAGTACCTTTGGTTTTGATGAATTCAAGACAGAACTGACTCAAAATATAGGTAATATTTATCTTCCTGTTGGTTTGTTTGGTTTATTTTCCAATCCAATTAGGGAATTTTAAGCCAGTGGATTCTGGAGCAGGGTGAATTTTCCTAACAAACTTACTTACAATATATCCAATTAGTAAAGTGCAGCTCATTTTAAAAAATAAGCATTTTAATTGGATAGTTTTATTAGAAGAATTTTATGTTTCCTTTTCAACATGGTATCAAATACCATAAAGTCCTCATTAAACTTTCATGTATATGACTCCAGGATCATTACCACAGATAGAATTAAGTAAAGTTGGCTAAGAGTGGTCTAGTCAATTATTCTCCCAAAAGATATTAAGGATTTCAGATGAGTTAAGACCCACTCCCGAAGAAACTGAAACAAGTTAATCACTTGACAACTATATCAAGTTATATGCTTAGGCTGGGAGTGGTGGCTCACACCTGTAATCCCAGCACTTTGGAAGGTCAAGGCGGGCAGAATGCTTGAGCTCGAAAGTTGAAGACCAGCCCAGGCAACAAAGGGAAACCCTGCCTCTATAAAAATACAAAAATTAGCTGGGCGCAGTGGTGCACACCTGTAGTTTCAGCTACTCAGAGGCTGACATGGGAGAATCGCTTGAGCTCAGGAGGCAGAGGCTACAGTGAGCTGAGACAGCACCACTACACTCCAGCTTGGGTGACAGAGCAAGACCCTGTCTCAAAAAAAAAAAATAAATAAATAAAAAGTTGTAATTTGTAGGTTGACTTTTTCAACAGTATATTTAGAATGTTGAATGAAGAGGTAGACTGTCAAACCTAAAATTTTCTTCCAGAATATATTTTTTTCCAACATCTTTGTCATTCCTCTTAAGTTTCACTGATTGCAATATAAGTTTGTGATTTAACTGTTAACCTATCAGTCTAGTATTTGTGGCCAACCTTAAGCATCTAACAATGTACAATTTACATTGTACCTCAACGGTTTCTGTCTCAGATAAGCTAAACTAAGCCAATTTTGCTTGTCAATATTTTGGTAAATAATCATGGTCACCTGGGATTAGAGATAGACAGTAGCTATGGTCTGTTCGCCTACAATTTCACTATCAAATGTTCTGTTCTATAAAAGCAAGTCTCAGACTAAATTCTGCTGAACCTTCCACATTTGTTTACAAACAGGCACAAAATAGACATTGTAAATCTGAGGAGGTCTCACTCTCTGTTGTCAGTCACTCTGATATTTACCTCATAAGCAATGTTCATGCATTTCAGTCAAGTTCAAAAATGGTGAAAAGAAAAGAAAGGAAAAGGGAAAGGGAAAAGGAAAAGGAAAGTTCAGGCTGTGGCAGATGCAACCAACAAACAACAGGACCAGGCAACCATACAGTCACTTAGCCAGTGGAGGCCCCAGTGAAATGGGAGACAAGGACCGATGATGCTTTGACTCTGTGTACTAACTGCCTCAAAAGTATTGAGCAGCTGGGCTAGCAGATTCTATATGTCCTTAATGCAGGAGGAGTAAGTAGGGCTTATAAAATCTCTCCTGTCAACTAAATAATCTGAATACTTGTAATTTCCAAAATGGAAACTTATTCCATATGTCTATTATAATTACCATGCCCTCTATTATGCAACAGGTAGAATTCTAAGATGACCCCCATGAACCATGACCATGTATATAATTCCCTTCTCTTGAGTGGGAACAATACATACAACTTGCTTCTTATGAATAGAATATGGCAAAGGCGAGGGGATGTCACTCCTAAGACTGGGCTATTTTGTATGGCAAAAGTGAAGAAAGCGTGCATATGTAATTAAGGTCCTTAATTATTTGACTTTAAGTTAATCAAGAGAGAGTTTATCCCGAGTGAGCCTAGCCTAATCAGGTAACCCATTAAGAAGAGGGTCCAGGGCTTCACTGAAAGAAGAAACTCAAAGAGATTCTCCAGTTGGCTTTGAATAAGCAAGCCACCATGAAGTCTATGGATTCGAGAAAGTGAATTTTGCCAAAAACCACATGAGTTTTGAAGAGCACCCCAAGCATCAGATAAGACCCCAGCCTTGGCCAATACCTTGAGTGCAGGCTTGTGAGACCCTGAGCAGGGAGCCCAGTTAAACAAACACTGCATGGTCTTCTAATCCATGGAAACTGAGATAACAAATGTATGTTGTTTTAAGCCACTATATTTCTGGTAATTTGCCATGTACCAACAAAAAGCTAATATAAAAATATTTGAAGTGCTTGAAGTCTCACTTCTGAATTGTGTGCTTCAGATGCTAACTCACAGCCCTAGAGCAGAGCTCAAAGTGAATCTACACACACATGCACCACCTGTTTTTTTTCTCAAGTAATTTAAAATAGATTTCCACCATAGATAATAAAAAACTCTGGTCCACATACCTGGTCTTAGTCTCTAGACACGACATCATCGAGTATGAGTGGGAGCTGGAAGCACTGCAGATATTGTTTAGTCTTCTCCTGCCTCTCCAATCAGGTCTACTTCTACTACCTTCTCCCTATTATAGATGACAAAGTAGAGCCCTACAAAGTTTCTGTGGCTTCCTCAAGGCCATTCAATTGCAGAATAAGACTGAAATCTTGTGTCCTATGGTCATCAATTCAAAATGTTTTTTATTTCACCCTGTTGTAACAAAGTCTTCTTATTGTCTTATAATTTCTACCACAAACTCCAACTTCATTTCACAGGTTTTAAAGAAAATTATCCTGTACTCCTTGTCATCCATTCATTCATTCATCAAATATTTATTAATAACCTGCTGTATGGAATATGTTGTTCTAGGAGCTGGTGATAAATCAGTGAACAGAACAGATAAAAATCTATGTCTTTATAGAGTTTAAATTCTGGTGAAAGAGAAATAAGCAATAAGCAAAACCACTGAAATGCCTAGTATATTTCATACTGATAAGTGCTCATGGGGAAACAGTATATGGAAGGATATGGGAGCTGCAATTTCCTAGATTTCAGGAAGATCTCTTGCAGAAAAGTGCCATCTGAGTAACAGCCTGAAGACAAGAAGGGAGTGAGTTAAGCAGGTATGTGGAAGAAAATTGTTCCAGGCAGAAGGGTGAAGAAATGCAAAGGTTATGTGTGAGTAGAAACCTTGGAGTACAAGACCTGGAAAAACTGAAGGAAGCCCAGATGGCTGAAGTAGAGTATGTGATGGGGAGAATCGGTCTGACAGGTAACAGGAGGCCAGGCTTTGTGGAGTTTTTACTCTCAATGAAGTGCAAAGCTAGTGGAGAGTTTTGAGCAGAGGAGTGTCTTGGAAAATCAGCATTATTTCTTGGGAGTTTTAAACTAGAACCAAGTCAGAGTGTTCATATAGCTGATAATAGTTTGTACCTTTCCTGTGGAAGAGAAAACTGCCCGTCATCTGCAGAGAAAGAGGAATGAGTCAGACACATGGAGAGAAGTAGAGGTCAGAAGCCAGAAAGAATTCAGCCAGGTATCACACACATGCTCCTGTTCCTGTTAAATTCCTATTTTGGCCCAGCGAACTCACTTCTCTCTTTAAAATGGCCTTGCCCCTCATTTTGCTGAGGTTGAGCTCAATGCCACCTCCTAGAGAGGTCTTCTTTGACCATATTCTAAAGTAGCAGTATCAAACACTCTATCTCCTTATCCTGCCTAACTTGTATTCATGCTAGGCATTTATCACCACTTTACAATGCACTATTTATTTGTTCACTGTTTTGTTCCCAGACTGGAATGTTCACTCCATGAGGGCAGGCTCTTTGTCCATCTTTGTCACTGTTTTACCGCCAGTTTCCAGAATAGCATCTGGCTCATAATAGATGCCATTTTAAAAATTTTTTAGTGAATAAATGCAAATACCTAAAATCCCCATGGTTATTTACTCCACTTGGAAAGCTTGTTAAAACATGAATTACCGGACCCTCTCTTGAGAATTTCTGATTCAGTTTTGAGGTGGTGCTTAATCATTTGAATCTCTAAGTTTCCAGGTCATGTCCTTGCTACTGATCCGTGGACCACACTTCGAAAACTACTGTTCTATACCTCGGTAGTTTCTGTTACAATTAAGAAGTTTTAGCTAATATAGATGACTTGAATTCTTTTTTCTTCAATTTTTCATATGATTTTTGTTTTCTTCCTTCAACCATAATAAGATGATACTTAAATTTTGTCTTAACCAGGAGATCTATAAATACAGGCTTATCCATCCCACTTATAAGCATGGCAAATGGTGCTTCTCAAAAGTGTCCCCCATGAACCCTCTGGTCACCTAACCCAAGTCGCCCCCTTGCCTGTCCTTAGCTTGACTATGTTGTGCAGCCATTTCACTGAATCTCATTCCAGACTAATGTTTCCACAGCCTTCATGATTTTGCCTTTTTTTTTCCCCCTGCAGAGAATGTGTCTGTTTACTGCATCACCATCACCTTTGGGACCCTGTGCCTTTATGTCAGCACTGGTGCTCTAAGAGGCTTCTTCTTTGCTCAATTTCCCAGAGCCACATTTTCCTTGGGGCAGCATCTTCAAGACTTGCCACTGAAGTCTCCTGAAGTCTTTTTAAAAATCTATTAAAGTTCTCAGGCTAAACTTAATGTAAAACATATACTCACAGTACAAACTTAATGGCTCACTCAAATATTTTGCCAATATGGAGCCATTAGGAAAGAGCTCTAGTAGGTCTCATACTGTTAGAGATGTGAAAATTAATAAAATACTTTAAGTCTTATTTATGTCACTTGATACCACATGTCAGCACATTTTCTGACATTATATCATAATGTCTACAATGAAAATCATGGAAAATTTTGGCTTACTACATTTAGCTTGATCAGTGCTTTGTAGTTTACAAAGCACTGTTTGTTGTTCTATCTCAATAGCAATGCCAAGAGGTAAACCGAACAAGTATCCTTGTACTCATTTTCCACATGACAAAGCTGAGGCTTGAAGAGGTCAAGGGCTTGCCCCCAGGCCATGCTGATAGACAGCAAGAGTCACACTCATATATATGCCAAGGATGCAAGGCCCTTGCCTTCACAGTCTATTTACAAAACAGCCTGGAAGAATAATAAATCAATCCTAAGAATTGCTATGAAATGCCTTTAGCATAGGCATTAATGTGCAATGGATGTACAGCCTATTCAATTTCTTCATGAATCTCTACAGTCTTCACAAGGAACTTTCACTAGAAAAAAAGACAAACTTATCTGTTTTATCTCATTTTTTTTTTTAACACCAAGGACTACGAGATAGATGCAAAATAATTTTTGATTTGTTGGTTGAGGATTGACTGAAATCATTACTAATTATTCGGCACAAGTGGGTTCCACCAGCTGCACTTGAAGAACACTTCATCATCCTAAAGCAAAATAAAGTAGCTTACGGCAAGTGATGAGTGCCTTAATTATGTTATTGCTACACTTACTGCGATTTCAAAGATTAAACTTAATAGAATTTCCTGAGCAATGATAGTCCACACTGGATCTGAGGGGGCTTTTCACAAAGGAAAAGGAGAAAATACTTACTAACCTGGCTACAGCTAGATCTGGCCTCCCTACTAAAATGAGGGTTACCAGGTGTCCTACTTCTTCAGGGAATGTGCTACTTTTCAACAAATCACCCTGCTTATGGGATCCAAAGTAGGGCAGTAAAAATGTCTCGCTTTCTGTGACATGCCAGATTCTTCTCCTCTCTCTGACTCACTGATTTTCCACACCTTTCAGTGTCCGAGTTTGAAGTTTTTCTTAGACTGAAGAAACTTAGGATTGGTCAATTCCCCAAACCTCTTCATTTCCTATAGCAGAATGTGATTAAAGAAAAATTTCCACCAACCAGGCAAGCCAAATTTTCTAGATTGTATATCCACATCAACAACCTCAGCTGGTTGCTCCAAACATCAAAATCGGGGGCTGGCTGCACTCGGCAATACCACCAGCCCTGCTTGAAATGGTTTACTGCATGATGAATGCTGAACTGTCACCTCTTCCAGGGAGCCTTTCCCAATCCACTACATGCTCCACCCACCCACCCACATGCTTGGCTGAAATTAACTTTTCCATTTCCCTGTCCTTCCACAACACTCCTTGTATACTTCTCTTAAAGTAAGTATAACAGGATTCCTAGTATCTTAGAGATTCCTGTGGGACAAACTTCACAACTCCTTTCTCTTCTCACATCTCTCCATGAGTTTATGAACCTTCAATTCATATTTCCAGAACAGATTTCTTTCTCTTCACTTGGTCAAAATTTTATTCATCTCACAGAATTCAGGTCAAATGTCTTTTACCTGGCCCCATTCTTCCCCTCTCCATAAAGTTAGTCAAAACTTCCTTCATGATCTCTGATAACTATGAAATGGACCCAGCTGTCCTATAGAACAGATGTTTATGGTTTCTTTTAAATAAACATAGAAGTTGACTCTCCCAGTCTTAAAACTTGAGAAAGTTACATTTGTCTTATCTGAGTTCCTTTTTCAGGAAACCAACCATTGGGCCTCCTAGATAGTATCAAGGAACTGAAACTTTCCAGATCACTATCTGGACACAGAGAAGCCACACCCCTCACCTATCATGACTGCCTAACTGACCACCTGCTTCCTGTTGACCAACTCCTCTTCCATACCCCTCCCTAATTCCTGTTCTCCTTATGTAGTTACATTTCTTCCCTGCTCTACAAACCCGATTTTAGTCAGTCAGGAGGATGGATTTGAGACTGATCTCCTATCTCCTCAGCTGCAGCACCCAATAAAGCTTTCTTCCCTGACAATAATCATTGTTTCAGTGATTGATTTCCTGTGCAGCAAGCAGTAGGACCTAACCAGAACCCCTGGCATTTCAGTAACACACATTTCTCTACTGTAGCACTAATATTGTAATTAGTTTAATTATTACTTTACATATCTTCTTCACTAGACTGTGAATTCATCCAAAGAGGCCAAGCTTAATGACCTGCCACAGAGTCTAGCATATTATAGCTCAGAGAGGCATGACAGTAGAAGTTCTCCTAACCAATCTCTACTTAATGATGACTTATTAATGAACTGAACATTCTCTGTAGCACAGTGAGTACTAGTAGGCTGTCTTCAGGTACATCCAGATGGTAGAACTGCACATTTGCCAAGGGTCAGTATTTTTATTCCGTAACCTGTTTACATCACTTTTGTTACCGTAATTTCCATAATTTGATTAAATATTATTCAAATCAATAAAATATGAGTGTTTTAAAATAGTTATCCCTATAAGAAACAAGCAGAATGCCTTGTAAGTACTAATAAACACGCAGTAAAGACTAGCATTATTTTCTTTTGACTGCCTGATTTGATGTAAAGAAGACAATTATAAAAGACTGGGCAAAATATGTATGAACTCTGCAATTAGATTGCCTTGCAACCATCTGAACTAAAATTGAAAATCGTATATTATAGGTATGGTTTGAGCAAATAAGAAAATACAAATTTACAACTGGTGGACCTTTGCTTAAAGAAAAGCTTTAATTGTTCTACTAAAATAGAAGTGAATAAATGTACATTTATATGTTTTAGTTAAAATAGAATGTCTATTTTTAAATTATTTAAAATTCCTACTTTGACATTTTGATTAACTACCAGGAATATAAGAGGGATTCTATTATGTCTTTCTTGGTTGATTCATTCATTAATTCATCTGAATAAATACTTGATGAATACTATATTTGCTTTTATATTATTTAATACACAACCTGTCTTATGGCATTTATTGTTGACATATAAATGTGACACATAGTGCTTGGCAAATTAGGTACCCAATGATAAAACACTAAATGAATCTGGACCTATTATCCCTACTTTGATTTTGTTTTTTAACGATACGTTCTCTTTTGACACATCCTTGTGTTCAAAATTGGCAAATTAAAGATTACAGACACGTTGTAGATAATAAATATAAATCATGGAGCAAAGTTTCATAAATTTTTCACTTTTTTTTAACTTTGGAGAGGGTATTGTTTGTATATCTCACTTGTCACTTAATAACTTTTACATACCGGAACAAATTTGATATATGTTTTTTGTCCTTAGTTGGACAACAAAATAACAAACATTATATTTTAGAATTGCTCTTATCCTTCGCCATGTTTATAAGAAACATTTGACACAGGAACCATCCCAAAGACATTTGGTGACTGTCATTCTGCTTCATATTTTGGTAGAGAGCATCACTCAAGTTTAGTAATAAAAACAATAACAATGAGCATATTTGCCATGTGACAGGCCTGTGTTAAATACTTATATAAATTATCTCTTTCTAGATTTACAACTATGATAGTACTCACTAGAGAAGTAGGTACTAACAGAGAAAAAAATTAAATCTTAGATAAAAAAATTTGCTCAAGGTCACACCAACTAATTAAGTAATACTTAATACATAAACAAGTATTAAATATTAAGTAGTTGTCACTTAAATCCATTTGATGGATTTTGTCAATTTATTTGGCAAGACACTATTTAACAAAGGTACAGATCCACAGAAGTCACAGACTGTGGTATATGGGATGCATACGTGTGGTAGGGAAATTGTCATAATTAATAGCATCTGTAAACATTATCCTTAACAGAAATTTTAGAGACACAATGTAGTCCTATATCCAAGAGTGAACCTTCAGTCATTCACAGATCTGGTAACAGGGCATCTGCGAACTTTACAATTCACTATAAAGTAATAAATGGTAAGCACTGGCCAGGTGCAGTGACTCACACCTGCAATCTCAACATTTTGGGAGGTTGGAATGGGAAGATTGCTTGAGGCCGGGAGTTTTACACCAGCCGAGACAACACAGCAAGAGCCCATCTCTACAATTTTTGTTTTAATAGCTAGACATGGTGGGCCTGTAGTCCCAGCTACTCAGGAGGCTGACACATGAAGATCACGTGAATCCCAGGAGTTGGAGACTGCAGTGAGCTAAGAATGTGCCACTGCACTTTAGTCTGGGAGACCGAGCAAGACCCTGTCTCTAAAATAAATAAATAACATTTTAAAAAATGTTAAGAATTATTAAACTGTTATTTATTGTATTAACTAGAAACTTTATTGATTCACTCTGTATGTTATTGAGCACAGTCTTTTGTAGATTGTTGAAATTTGATGAAAATACAATGAGACAGTCTCAAGCAGAACAGAACCTTGCATCATGAATCACGGGTATAGAAGGCAACAGTCTCTAATTATTTTTGAAAGAAGGTACACTATACATCAACATCATCATCATTCAAAAAGAACATAGAAGACAGAACTAAATTCTTCTATAAATAAGAAATGGACTCACTTGGCCATCATTGCACCACCTATTGGTTTCTACTATGCTCATTTCTTCATGATATTATAGTTGTATTTTGTCATGATCTTCGGTGGAATATTTTATATTTTTTAATTATGTATCAGAGAGGTTTTATTAAAAAATTTCAA
Organism: Gorilla gorilla gorilla; assembly: GCF_029281585.2. Classification (NCBI taxonomy): domain Eukaryota; kingdom Metazoa; phylum Chordata; class Mammalia; order Primates; family Hominidae; genus Gorilla; species Gorilla gorilla. The sequence continues at coordinate 99,388,732 of NC_073236.2, read as the reverse complement.
GGACTGGATAAAAGCCTTTTGAAACCAAAAAATATTTAAAAACCTAATTTCTCATTACTTTCACATTTGGGCATTTAAAAATGTATTAGCTTTTACAATTTTTTCCCGGCATTTTATCTTCTATTGCAATTATTGTCTTTTCTGTGGTCAGATGAGTCAAGGCTTTACTTGTGTAGATTAACAACTGTTACTTATAATAGCACTTGTAATTTCACAAGGGTTGCGTAATCAAGGTCAAATCTCTTTCCTAATGCCTGCCACCACTTCTCCTTAAGTATATAGAGTTCTTCTAAATCTAAGTGATATAGTACTTTCTTATAAAATATATTTCTAAAATAATCATAAATGACATGCTACTATTCAATTCCTATAGTACTCAAAAATTCAACTCTTATAGTACTTTTGATCCTGTAGTGATGAAAAGTTAATTGCAAATAGTACGGTCATTAATTGCTATCACCTTTTTAAGAGCGAGTATGTTCTTAACTGTTTCTGCAAATAGAATATGCAATAGGAATAATCCTAGTCTCGAGGAGGAAACTCCTTTTTTCTAATCAAGTTTTATAAGGAACAGTTTTTGAGGCATACTACTGTAACTCTGGGCTTTTCTCCTTCTCCTTCAGTGATCAGCCACACTTAAAGAAAGTTGTCTTGAATACTGGATTTAAAACATTCATTTATTTTTTCCTTCCTTTCTCTTTTAATCTCTCTCGAATCACCATTTTTCAAAGTATCTGTTTCTTTGGAAACTGTATCAATTGCTACGAAAAGACAGAAGTATAAATATAGGTGAGGAGATTTATAATAGAGATAAACATGGGATAATGATAATAATAACATCAATATAATGTAAAAGTTATCATATCAACAAGGAGAAAAATGTACTATGAGGAACAACATAAAACAAAGTTTAAACTTTGGCAGGCTGAAGCCAAGGAAACTTCTGAACACTTAATGTACCATCTTTCAAATGTCTTTCTGGAGAGCAGTTTGCTAAACTGTACTAAAAAAAGTTTTAAACTTCATGCTTTTTGATTCAGTAAATCCCCTTAAAGGAATCTATTTTAAAACAGAAGCTTGGCAAATATAAGTGTAAAATATGTAATGACAATGGTTTTTAAAATTAAAATAGTCCTGGAAATTATAAAATGTCCAAATAAAAAAAAGTACACAAAATGATAATCCACTTGATGGTAGAATATTATTCCACCACTACAAAGATTTGAGCGGTAGAAAGAACATTCACAAAAATGTAAACCTTATGAATTATAATAGGTGATTTTCATTTTTCTCTTTATAAATTTTTAAAGTCTCCGAGTTTTCTTTATTGAACTGGTATTGCTTTTGAGCTCCAAATAAATGCTACCATATGTTTTAAAAGAATATCTGATAGCATGGAGTATGCTTACAATATAATCAAGATATAAAGTATAATTTTAATTTTGAAATATAAGTTTACATATGCCCACGGACAAAAACAAAAAGGACTGTTAGGAAATACGTGGAAATCTTAAATGACTACCTGTTATTAATACAGCTGGAGATAATTTCTATTATTTTATTTTAGTTTAGATATTTTCCAGAATTTTATAATGAGTCTATTTTACTTTTAAATGGTAAATGTGTGTGTGTGTATAACAGAGCAATAAAGGTCAATGTAGCGGAATTCCTTTCCTTGGCTCAAACCTGAGGCTTCTTCTCAGACCTTGGGACAAAGGTCTGAGAAATAATATAAGGCTTTTACATTATTTGATCTCACCAAAGAATGAATGCATGAAACATAAAGCCTATAAGCTATTTTAGATCAGGATTTTTATTTGACATCAAGTAAATGAAAAAAGAGATAATGAATAATGGGACTACCCTTTTATGATATACAAAGCAAGGTGTTGGGTCTAATTACTTGATGAAATTTAGAAATCAAAAGAAAAAAATAAAGGGAAAACAATGCAGTTAAGTTTCTAACTATATTGTTAATAAATAATTGTAGGAAAAGTCAGTAAGTCCATATATTCATGTATGGAAACAGAACCCATGATGGATGAGCATTGGTTACTCCTCATTGCTGGAGGTTTTATAAGCAAACAGGCCAGTTTTCTTCTTTTGTGGCTTTGTGAGTTTTGCCCCTTGACATAAATAATGTATCCCTAAAATACCATCAATGACAACAAACTACCATTTTGTCTTCCTTGTCTATCTTCAGTATGTGGTGGTTCTACTATAGCAGATCACTTCAACCCAAATATTATCTTTAAACTCTCCAATGGTGTACACTTGAATAAAGAGAAACTAGAATATCTTAAGTAACTTGGATCCTAGAATTCACAGAGATCAAATTGTACATGAGCATAACAACCTTTATGAAGACCCAAAGAATGAATGATTCATTGGAAACAAGTATGTTCCAAAGGCTGACCTCACAGAGCATTGGACCTCAGAATTCAACCTCCATCTCTGTCTTTCTTTCCTTGTATTTTATTTAGGATTATTCTGTAGTAATTGTATTTCCAGGGTCTACATCTTTACTTGGATATTTTGTTCCTCTTTGTGTGCCTTCTCTCTAGAGAAATGCTGCAAGTATGGATCACCACCTTATTTTAGCTTCCCATTACTGTGGCACGTAGAAGAGAAGCAAAGGAGATAACAAAGAAATTGATATATTCTATTCACACAGGGGTAGGGTGGGAAGATACAAGCTTTTAAGAACTGGCTAAAGTTTCCAAAACTCAAACTTTTTTTTTCCATAATTTTTGCAAAGCTAATTGAAACCAGATACAAAACTTAACAGACAAACTACCTAAGAGTACCTTGATTATTCCTTCTGCATTGTTCTCACTGTTATTTATCTAAAGAAAGGGGCATCCTAGACCTTATAGCTATATTTTCATAATAAACTATCTATGCTAATTATGTTGAACTAGACTTATCAGGAGGATATTAACTTGGGGTACTTAAGAATTAGTTGTGGTGGCTCATGCCTGTAATCCCAAAGCATTGAGAAGCCTAGCGGGGTGGATCACTTGAGGTCAGGAGTTTGAGACCAGCCTGGCCAACATGGTGAAACCCTGTCTCTAATAAAAACACAAAAATTAGCGGCTGTGGTGGCATGTGCCTGTAATCCCAGCTACTTTGGAGCCTGAGACATGAGAACTGCTTGAACCTGGGAGGTGGAGGCTGCAGTGAGCTGAAATCATGCCACTGCACTCCAGTCTGGGCTACAGAGTGAGAGACTTGCCTCAAAAAAAAAAAAAAAAAAAAAAAAAAAGAATTAGTTGAGACTGATGGGCTACTAAGGGAATCTCTCATACTAGTTAATCAATTTAGCTACTTTGTATCTCAAATTGGCATCTCTAAATTGTGACTGAAAAGTATATAATCCCTTTTCAAAGCAAGTCATGGTGAAAAATGTTCCCTCTTAAGCCAGATAAACAAATGTTTATGCCACTGATGAGTAGTGCCCCTTAGAAATCATCAAAACCCGCTTTAGGGATTAGGGCAGAACATTTGAGAGTATAATTAAATGCATAAAAGTGCTTAAACTTGAATTGCTACAAAATATAGAAACCATTTGGAAATGTTTTATGGATCACATTAATGTGTGTGTGTCCCCATGAAACATAAGATATATATTTGTTGTTGCATAATGAGTTCTGACAGCACGCTTCCTAGAAGATGACGTTCGTCTAAGCAGTATCTTACTTTTCATTCTATAGCACTGCAAAAAGTGACTAATGATAGAGAAAATACTGAAGAGCATCTCCTTTGATACTAACTTCAAGCTTCTAAACCATGAGAAGGACCCATTTAAAACGTTAGGCTCATTTACTGATGCGAGTGGACCAAAGAAAATCACTCTATGCATCTAAGCAACAGTATGTAGTGTCATCACTAATTTATGTCCTTTGGGTAAACGTTCTTGTTAAACACACTGGTTTTTGACAATTTTGTTGGAAATTTTCTGTTTATAAATTTCCTCTTTTATTCAGAAGCTTGGACCAAATCAAATAATGCAAAGTGAACAATGTTCTTTTGGTGATGTGCAAAACAAAGAGAACTCTAAAACATTTTGTTAATTTTAATAAACAACATGACTTAGAAAAAAAGTAAATAAATCGAGAAGCAAGTAGAATCCAAATATCCAAATAATGGGTGTGTTAGATAAAACTATTAAATAGGAATAAAATCAGGTAAGAAAATTGCTTAAGACCTTGAGCCTACTGTTAAATATTTAGTGAATCTAGGGAACAAAGGATAACATAATGAAGCTAAAGTTTAGGAAGCATAAGTGTTCACCTATCACACTGTCTTAGAAATGTGTATATAAATACATACGTATATATGTGTGTATATATATTTACACAAATGTGGCTATATATTTTTTGCAGGTTTTTATACATATATTTGAGTGTGTGTGTGTAAATAAAGTTCACAGGGATGGCCTGAAGCTTAACCTAAAATATTTCTATTTCAAAGTTGATCCTATTTATAGGCGTATTTAACAGAGAGGCTATATGGACAATTTGTAGAGATCAATAGTTGGCTGTATAGAAAGGATTTTTTTTTTAACCTTTATAATGTTGTGAATCCCTAATCCCCAGTCTCACGGTAAGTGTCCTACATATTTAGTAGAGGGTGATATGAACGTTCAATTCTTAAACCCTTTGGTGCCAGTCTTAAGCTATCAGTTTGCAATATTTCATATTTACAATCTAATCTAAGCTTCCAGGATTTTCCTCACTCTGAAAGATAAAACAGACATTTTAAAATATGTATCATTAATTGTAAGTTTTAGCAAATAAAATTGCTACACTGAGACAAAATGTGGTTACAAAAATCATTGTGTCAGTTACCAAAAATCCCAGGTCTACCGCTTAGACTACTTTTATGTCCCACCAATAAAAACTATGACCCCAGACCATCCAACTGAATGAGCCACGAAAATTACCCCCATTCCCATGTTACTGCCTTTTCAATTCCCATGTCACTCCCTTTCCAATTCCCATGTCAGTTGTGGGTCTCATACCTAGGTGTGGGGAAGCAAAAGAAAGTTTAAATTATGAGAAATTGTTTTCACATACTTTTATTATGATGGACACTTAAAAATTTGGGGAAATATATATATATGATATATGATATATATGATATATATATATAATATATATCAAAGAAAATCAATGTTATAATCAGCCAGTCTCCCCAAATCACCAAAGCTAATAAAATATTTTCTTTCAATTTATAGACACACACACACACATACACACACAGTGAATCTGGTATTCTACCAACCAACATGTTATAAACATTTTCTCTCCTCATTGAAAGTTCCTCAATCTTCCTTTTTCTAATGGCTGTATAATATTCCATAATATAGATATGTTGTAATGTATTATTAGGCAATTGTAATGGAAGAAACATTTTACTAGAAAATCTGGATTACACAACCTAGTCACTGTAGTAAAGTAAGAGCATTAGTAGAAACTGTAATTGTTTTAGAAGCTTTTAGAAGTGACAGATTCACCTGTCGTTTCCCGTACTCTTCACCGACATTCCTTAAGGAGCAGATTCTGTTCAGCTTGCAATTGTCACTTGGCTTGGAATCATATAATTATTCACCACTCTTTTTTTTAACTTTCAATTGTGGATAAAATGTTTATTAAATGAGGCTGATTCACCTCAGCTCCAAAGTCTGTGGCAATTTCTCACCTGCTTCCTGCTAATTATTCTAAATAGTTACAGAAACATAATTATAATTCAAGTGGTTCTCCAAGTAGGGCCCCTGGACCACCAATTTCAGAAATACCTGAGAATTTACTAGAATGTCAATTCTTGCATACCATCTAGGTCTACTAAGTCATAAACTCTGAGGATGAGGTTCAGCAATCTGTATTTTAACAAACCTCCAGGTTATTCTGATGCCCCCTCAACTTGAGGAACCACCATCTTGTCCTATAGACAGATCATGCTGTTGAAATGTACCATTTTCACATATACATAGTCCACAGAGGCTTCCGCCATGTTTTTTTTAACAACCTGATATGTAACTTTTGTCCCAGCAACATTTTAACATCAGGGGACTGCATCCATTTCAATCTGAACACTTTTGTCCAATCACTCCAAGTGAGCTTAAGAAAATATAGAGTAAATTTTTTAAAAGATCTGTGTACCCAATTTGATAGGCATTTTATCTTATTTTGGCATTTCTATTCTCAGGTAGCAAATTGCCTGAAAGGGCAAACAATAAATATGGGAGCTACCGCATGGCTCTTTGTGGATTTATTTGGAGGCAGTTTAACATGCTGTGGAGATGTTTCTAGACAGATTACTGACAAGATCAACCATTTTATGAAAGTTGCTTTTATTACCTTTGGATTTTTTCTAACTTGAAAAATATTGCTTTTAAAGTATGCTTCTCTACTAATCCTTCCTGTTGAGCATTCTATTCTCCTTAAAATATATATATATATAAAAATATATATGTAGATGTGTGTGTGTATATTACACACACACGTATATATATATATACACACACACACACATCTGTATGTGTGTGTGTACATACGCACACTCACAAATAATTAAGTGATTCCATTCTGGGAGAAAGACTTTGAAGAAAAGCAGTTTATTTGCTACTCAGAAAGGGAAAGTGATGCTCGTGGGACATAAAGGGATTTGAATAAATAGGAATAAGTGTCCTTTTAAAAAAAAAGCAGCATATGGAACTAGAAATACTTTCTGGAAGCTCTGATCTCCTATTTGAAGAAAATCCAATTCTTCTGGCTAATGGCAAACTAAGAGATTACAGCCGAATTTCTCTCCCTCCATTCAATGTGAAGTAGTCATAGAGCCATAAGGAATTTGACAGGAACCATAAATACTTCTCCTGTAAATCCCTAAAAATTTATAAGAGCATTATGACTTTCATGCTCTTTCTTTCCTAGAGTCTTTACTTCAAAGTCTTCTGAAACTAGAAGAGCCCCTGGAGCAATCATTCTGCTTCCATATCCACAACCTGGAACTCTTAGTCCCAGACCCTCAAATTATAGAACCTGAGGGAAAATTTAGGGGGCACTGAAACCAAATACCTTCACATGTCAGATGACAAAATAAATCAGATAGACAAAAAGTGTTAACCACATCATGCAAAGACCAAATCCCAGAGCTCCACATTTTCAGGCAGAGCCCTCAGCCTCATGTCACTAGGCTTCATTTCTACCAATATCACCCCAGTGACTAAATGTCCTTTGTCACTAGAATAGTTTAGTTCTGCATAAATACAAAGTATCGATGATCAAATTTGACTTATTTCTTCTCATTCAGTCCTTAAGTGGAAACAGCAAAATGCTGGTTGCCTTCTCTTAAAAAAACAAACAAACAAAATAAGGAAGGAGAAGGAAGGAAGGAAGGAGAAAAATAAAAAAGAAAGCGAGAATGAACAAAGAGTGAACAAACGAACAAACGGAAGAAAGAATGAAAAAGAAAAAGAAAAAAGAAAGGAAGAAAGAAAAGAAAAAGAAAAGAGAAAGAAAAGGAAAGAGAAAGGAAGCAAGCAAGCAAGCAAGAAAACCTAAAGATCTTTATCATCACATTCAAATAAGAGTAAATCTCAAGAGGCCATCTTATCTATCCGTTCCCACTAGGCATTCCTCAACAGAGAACCAATAGCTAGGAACTTCCTCTATTCCTAAAGATTTTCAAGAAAGGAAGAGAAATATCTCGGGAAGTTTAGGAAACATAAATATTTAGGCTCATTTATTGATGAAAGTGGGCAAAATGAAATCATCCTATGCATCTTAGTAACACTATGTGGTATCACAAGCAGCTTGACATAACAGGCTGGCATCATTTGTCGTAGGTAAGTGCTAATTGCTGAAGATCTACCAATTTGCTGTGTGCTTTTACTAAAAATATCTTTGAAAGTTCCACAGCCTTCCAAGATTTTGTATTCCTTGATATAACCTTTAAATTGTCTTCTTCACATTCCCTCTTGTTTGTTAGTAATGAAATGCCAATGATCACAGTACTGGAAAAAAAGAAAACGAAGAAGAGGACAATAAAAAATCACGGTTATGATTTGTGGAGCAAAGGAGGGCTTTCAGCATTAATATTTACATTAATGTTTACGTTAAAGTGGGACAGATTACACTACTTTTTACTCACTTCACTTATTCTTACCCTGCATAGAGTTAAATACTGTTTGTGCCTTGTAAGAACTCTGAAGATTATAGTGTACTAGTAAATCTACTTTATTTTGCTGGCATGAGTCAGCAGACGTAACAGGAGCAGGAGAAATATGTTGTCAAATCAATGGCGATACTGACTGAATTTTATGTGTTTCATCTTTAGCTGAACTATATGAACTCATTCCGATTTTAAAAAATATGTAAACTGTCTAATCTATTTTATAGCTCTGTTTTACAGAGTTATAACATGTCAAGAACAAAGTTACAAAATCCAAAACATACAAGTCAGCATCACCTCTATTTTTTTCTGAAAATTCTGAAAGTACAATGATTAGAACACACTTCAAACCTCACAGCTCTGTATTACTTAGGAAAAAAATCCCAACAGCTATCCAGTTGTGCTCTGAGGTCATTTCTCAAAGCATGTGCATTAAGAAACCTAGCAATCTATGTTTATGGTTGCGTTATCTGGTAGTATAATACAATGAAAATCTCACATATAAAATTTATAATGTGATATTTACAGGTTCAAGGGAGGAATTGCTATGTTCCAAATGATTTTCTGTCATCCCTTAGTTCACTGTTTCTTTAGTCCTTTAAAACAATCTGTACAGCCTTTGCTGTAAAAGATTATTACATTCTTATTTCCACTGTGTAGTCATAATTTTGAATGTACTCTCTAATTTACCAACATCGTTTCCAATTCCATATAAACCCATATGAGGGTGCTCCCAGCAAAACTAATTAGGGGGATAACTGTGTACTGTGAAAAAATAAAGATTTGGAATATTATCCTCGTGTCATTTGATTTGCCAAAATTCAGCTTGTAACAATTAGATATTACAGTTGGATAATTAGTGATTTTATTTATATAATAGGATCTGTCACAAAAGAGCCAAACTGGCAAAATCACTAATAGTCATAACCTAAATCACCCAATCAACCAAAATATTATAAAGTTCAGCTTTTATTTTTATGCCTATTACCCTTTTCATGGCAATGGGTTATTTCAAATATCCCACCACAAGCCCTGAGAACACAGCCAGGTTACTTGAAACCAGTAGCTGTAAACCAGTGGTGACTTGCCCCTTAGGTGACATGTGTCAATGTCTGAAGACAGTTTTGCTTGTGACAGTTTGGGGGATGCTACTGACATTTTGTGTAGGGCTCAGGAATGCTGCTAAACATCCTACAGTAGCGCACAGGACAGCTCCCACAAAGAATGACCTGGGCTAAAATGTCAACGGAGCTTAAAAAAAGGTTACTAGTCTAAGTGAGCTTAAGTTGAGAAACCCTGCACTAACATTAAGAGCTATGTGTCCAACACGGTTGCAACATGGTATGCAAACACCTGCATTTTGTGGGGTGGGGGGTGAATACAGCCATTCTAGGGAGAGTAATTTGTTCTAACTTGGGTATTTCTGCCCAATAAGCTAGTAAGATATTTGCTTTTTCTAACGTGGATTCATCAGGGCACTGAAATTTAACTATTTTATTTAAAATATGGTATATACTCTTTGTGGTTTTTCTGTGAGTGTGTGTGTGTGTGTGTGTGTGTGGTGTGTGAGTGAATTTCTGAAACAAAATGGTAGCAAGCAAATGGCAGATTTGGTTTTATCATCAAGTTTCTGTTAGACATTTCGATAAGATTATACAGAGCATACAGTGGATGCCTACTACATATTTATTGATTTTTGAAAAAAAAGTTTGTGAACCTATTTCTGCTATCTTCCTCTTTAGAGAACTGTGATTGCATTTTTCTTCTTTTTTTTCTAACATGTATAGAGTGCCTGTTGCCATAGTAATCACTGATTTAGCACAATGTGTTTTTTTCCTCCTTCTTTAAAAAAAAAATTAGTTCCCATTCCTGCCAAAAAAGAACATATTAATCTACCCATCATGCTAGCTTGGGGAAGTTGAAGGCCACAGAAGTTGTCATTTGTGCAAAGACTCCCAGAAAGTCAGTTGTTAGCATCTTCTGTGCCAAGAACTCTACCCCAATCCCAGAGAGGAAATGAGACACTGAAGTAAAAGATTCTGGAGCTAAGGAGGTAACATCTCTCTTCTTTTCTGCAAAGTCCCACAAGAGATGTGCACAAATGCTCATGTCTGTCTAAACAAATTCACCTACTGATTATAGATTTAACAGACCACTGATGTCCAGAAAACAGGGACTAACTAGACAGTGCTCTTTAAGAGAAAAGTTTACCTTAATCTACTTACTTCTGAGGGTAGGGGAACAACAACAAAAGCAACAACTAAAGAAACAAAAACCTTTTGAGAAGTCTAAAAGAAGTAGAGAAATCCTACTGAAGAAACCAAAATCAACAGTTTCATTTCTTTATCAAATAAAAAGTCCTGCCTGAGTCTCCTGACTGACTACATTCTTTCTGGTATTAGGTAAATCAGATCTCACATCTGATCTAGCCCTGCTATTCAGACCACGAATTCCTGTAAACATACATATCTAGAACTGTGTGCAGGCACCTCTTATGACAATGGTCTTGCTCACCTGGATTTTTATCACTGGCACTCTTAGTCAGGACCACCACATTCTTCCTAATTTCTCAAGTCAAATCCGAAGGCTACCCTGCTTGTGGTGTTCCATAAATCTGTCTGGCCCCTCATGAGAAATGCCACCTACTTGGATGAGAGCATCTAAGTCAGAGCAAGACAGCACAGAGGTTGACTTTAGGTTCCCGTCTGACATATTTACTGTTCTAAGAGAAGAAAGGTAGTGGAAGAGAGAGAAAAACTAAAGTGGAACTGCAGGATTTCTGATTTTCAGAAATGTCTGCTTATTACCAGAGTGATAAGAACTCAAAATTAAGACATGGGAAAGGAAAAGATAGGGATATAGAGTCAGAGCTGTTCCTTAACCAAAGGCTTTACAGAATTAGAACACAGCTTACACAGGAAATTCAATGCAAGAAGGTCCTGCTCTAAATAAAAACAGATGAGGAGAAAGTCCATTCATTTTTACTAATAGTATGCATGGAGAATGAACACACGCTGCCTTTTACATAGACCCTTATAACTGTTCATATTGTTCTGTAAAATCAGCATATTTCTTATTATTTTCTTCTGGGAACAAACACTTGGCTATGCATTTCCTTTTAATTTCATGGAAATGGGAAAGCGGTAAAAGGAAAGAGAGATAATACTTCCTGAAAACTTGAATGTTTTGCTGAAAACACCCTTAAAAGAATGTATCTCTGTTAAGATAACAAAAACATTTAATAAAATATTTTTAAAGCAGTTGCTCTCTAAGAGAAAATGTGAGGTATATGTAATTAGTAGCAAATACGCATTCAATTGTACTAAGCATGACCATTCTTCCCCTTTAAATCCTCAATCCATGAAGTGTGTTTGTTAATTAGGCAGCAACTTGAAGAGCGCTGCTTTTCCCACAGAAGTCAGGAGCTCAACTACTCAACCATGAATCTCTACGGTTACATGAATCTATGAATGGTCTGCAAACCACTTATACTCCAGATTTCAATTCTGCTGCCAATAATAATAGTAATAATACCATCATTCTATTCTAGTAGCGCAGTGCAAATTTAAGATCATTAGAAGATGATAGAAATTTGAAAGCAATGGATTACAAAACAAGACTGCATCAAAGCATAACACGCAACGCAACACTTTTTCAATTATGTACATAACCTGGAAAAACTAGTTGGCAATGAAAAAAATGTGTTGAGAAGTACCTTATTAATTCATTAAATATTTCTGTAATCCTATGTTTCTTTAAAAAGAAAAAAAGGTTACTAGTCTAAGTGAGCTTTTATCTTTGTTAAGCAGCATCCTTTTAACCTCCATCATCTCTAATAACTAAAAAAAAAAAAAAAAAACAAGAAGAGAAGTTAAAGAAGCAAACCAGCAAGAGAAACTGTAGGTTGCTATATCAATGACAATTATTCCAGTGATAATGACCTGGCTTTTTGGGTTGGTCTTCTAGCTAGTCCACAGGGATCCACTGTTCAGGATGGTGTTAGGGGAGGTGGGCTTTGTCAGTTTGCACAAGGTTTGGCAGGTTTCAGGGTTTAAATCTGCAATTTCTATGGCCCTGGAAAAGTAATGTCTAAATATTGCTTAACTGAAAGTTGTTGATGAGAGTATTTCAGTGCTCTGTTCAAAGAGTGGATCCATGGATCAGTTAATTTTATTGAACAGAAAAAAGGTGAAGTATTGTTGTAGGGATTGAATGAGAACAGATACACAGTATTTAAAGTAATTCCTGGCACATAGTAGATATCCAAGAAGGTGTCTGACTCCACCCCTTCCCTTTCTCTCTTTCTGAATTGTATTCCACTGTTAGGTGCTAGTGTATACATGTCATGAGCTAATGTGCCCATTGATGGTTTAGCTTATGACTTTCATGTCAGTTTTCTAAGTTGATAAAAACAAGTATTATAGATAATAAAATTCAGAGGCCATTCCAACATGGAATAATTGGCTTGTCTCATTCCATAGTCAAAGCTCATCTCAACTAAGTTTTCCATTGCTCACAATGAGGACTAGGGAAGAGGAATTGCTGCAAATCCATTTTCACAGGTGGGTAATCAACACAAGAAGCACTGTCAACTGATTGTGGGTGTGAAACCATCTACGCACTTGAAAGTTTTCATGTTATCATTACTATTTATCCACATACATTTGCCGAGCCTGACCGTTCCAGATCAGTCTTCTGAATGCTAGCTGCATATCAGAACCACATATGTATAGTTTCATAAATATGACAATACTCAGGCCCTACCCTGAGACAAGTGACACAAAGCATTCAGAAGTGGAAAGGATTCTCACCAGGAGAACCACTCTGCGAATCAATAGAAACAGAGATACAGGTCAAAGAAAAATATTATCTTTCTTCCCCGGGAATCACCAGCATTTGCACAGACTTCTACAACTAGCTACATGACCCAGGGCAATTTCTTAAAGTGGGACACAGTGTGCTCTGAATGCAGACCTGACACTAAATTTATCATGGTTGGGTAGCTGCTGCCTTATGGAGAATGGCCTGTGGGACACTGAACTTACACATTGAACAGCTGAGCCAACGGATGTTTCAACTGCCAGGGAAATAACAGAATGGGGAGACCCTCTGTTCATTTGACACCAGTGCCAGCTTGGAAAAACAGCATTTCTTCTGCAGTTATTGAAAAGAAAGTAACCCAGAAGTACCCACGGTCTTTTAGCTCTTAAAATATGGAGTCACTTTTTCTTTTCCAGCTTTTCAATGCAAACCTGATTCCAGGCTCAAGAGAAGTACAACGTGCCTTGGTCCCTTCTCCCTAGTCTTGATCAGCTTCTTCAACTCCTCTTGCTGATCTGGCCTCCAGTTTGGCTGGCTTTTTAGAGGAGTCTCTCAGCACTACCAGCACAGAAGTCTTTTGACCTATGCTACTAACACGTGTATCATATCTAGATCCACTCCTCACCATATGTCATGGTACTGTCTTGTTCCTGGCTATTGGTGGTATATCTGTTTTTCTACTGTACGTAGTTAAATTTTAAGTAACTTAAAGAATTACAATAGCAATACAATTTCATTATAAAAAGCAGAATATATGGATAAACAGAAAGAAGAATATCCACTATCATACCATTAAGGTTGCCAACTAACACAATTTTCAAATAAATTTCCTATGTACATATTTTATTTTTATAAAAATGCAATCATAGAATAGTCAATATGATTTTTAAAAGTCCCTTTTATGAAATAAAATATGTGAACATCTTTTTGTAAATAATTATTCATTTGAAACATTCTTTTAAAATGGCTGTATAGTATTTCCTTGTGATTTTCATAACCATCCCCATATTGATATTTAGCTTGTTTTGAATATTCTGCTGTTATAAACTATGCTAGGATGACAGTTACAGCTCTTCCTCAACTGCTACTACCCAGTTTGATGGACAAATGACACACTTCCCTTAGCCTAGGAAGAAGCAACAGATTCTGATGTTTGCAAAATTTGTCAATGTGGCTTATCAAGAAATAGACTCTATCTCTCTATTTATCTATCATCTATATATTTGAGAAAACATTTTGAAAAATGACTTTTAAAAATGAAATAAGGAATGTAAAGTCACAAACAGCCCAGGGACCCAAATGAGAAAGCATCTGTCAGAGACTCATCAGTCAGGAGTACCTATTATTTTAACATTTTCATGGTCATATAAGAGGAAAGAACAGGTAAAACAGCCAAAGTATCATCTGATTCCCACTGATTTAGAACAGAACTGCAGAAATGTTGAAAGATTTTTTATTAGATTAAGCTTCCCAGCAAGAAATCTAGACAGCAATCTGCAGCTAGCAAGATGCCTTCGGAAAACCAAATACGAGATTCACTGACACTGTTTCGTGAGGGCCTCCTCTACCCCTCGTCTCCCCTTTTTGACATACCCCACACTAGGATCAGAGAAGTTTGGGGAAAAATCAACAGAAACAGCACGCCAGGTAGATTATGGCCACTGCAACCTTCCTGCAGCTTAGGCTAGGCTCTTAGGATGACCTTCTCAAAATCCTTGAAGGAGAAGTTGGCTGAAGGAATTTTATGCAGGTCTGGAATGGTCTCGTCTCTAGAGGTCTAGATCCAAAAAATAAAAAGACTGCAATTTTTAATCTGACTCTTACCAGAATGAAAAACCATCTAAATGCTCCCTAGGGGCCTTAAATTGTTATGTTACCAAAAATGCTATGCTGTGGGAAATACTAATATTAAGTAAATAGCCCCTGTCATTTTTACCAAGGACATTTGGGGGAAAAAAATCACTGATGAATAAGTGAAACCATCTTAAGTTGCTGAAACTGACATAATGAAAATCACCATCTTTCTAAATTCCTTAGCCAATTAACTAAGGGAGGGGACCACCCCTCATATTGCCTTATGCCCAATTCCTGCCTCCAAAGAAAGAAAAAGTAAAAACTAAAAGGCAGAAATGAAATCCACAAGCAGACCGCCCGGCGCCACACCCTGGGCCTGGTCGTTAAAGATCGACCCCTGACCTAATCGGTTATTTTACCTATAGATTACAGACATTGTATAGAAAAGCACTGTGAAAATCCCTATCCTGTTTTGTTCTGATCTAATTAACAGTGCATGCAGCCCCCAGTCACGTACCCCCTGCTCGCTCAATCGATCACGACCCTCTCACGTGCACCCCCTTAGAGTTGTGAGCCCTTAAAAGGGACAGGAATTGCTCACTCGGGGAGCTCGGCTCTTGAGACAGGAGTCTTGCCGATGCCCCCGGCCGAATAAACTCCTTCCTTCTTTAACTCGGTGTCTGAGGAGTTTTGTCTGCGGCTTGTCCTGCTACATAACAACTTGTATCATTCATCACTACATTCATTTCCATTAAACAAATGGATACTTTAAGTTTAGGGAGAATGGTGTCAGAGGCTGAAGGCCGATCCTAGAACCAAAAGATGAGGGTACATAATTGAAGGGAAGACTCACCCAGGAAAGAAAAAGAAAAGGAGTCAGACTGGGCTATCTGAGAATTCACAAAGGAAACTAGAAGCTGTGTAGTCAAAATGTTCCTGGCAACGTGGCAAATGTATTTCAAATCAAACCATGCATTCACTAGACTCTTCTTTTCTAATCTTTTGTTTTCTCTTGGCCTGAGTCAAAGTCCTTTGTAAAACTTTCATGGATCAGATGAGGAGGAAAGGGGAGAAGGAGAGGCAGGCAGACAGGGAGGAAATGAGAGGGTGTTCCTGCTGGCAAACTCAGTGGGGACTCAGTGGGGAATGAACTACCTCCTTCAGAGGGAAAATGAGGTGGGAGGGACAGAGAGCCACGGAAAGAAAGGTACCAGTTCCCTTGCAAGATGGGGGTAGGAGAGGGCTCTTCTCAGAAAACTAGAAGAGATTTTGGTGATGATGTCAGAATTGGAGCATCTGCCGGGAGCACTGCCCAGAGAGCCAGTTCTCCTTGTAATAAGGAAAGGCAGGAAATGGGCAGGGAGCAGTAAACTCAGTGGGAAAAGCCACATTTGAAAAACTTGGGAGAGAGGAGGAGAAAAAGGAAGCCACACAGAATTTTGGTGCCACGAGGAGGAGGACATCTATATCTTGTATTTGCATGGTGTTTTACAGTTTAGAAAACACAGACACCATCATAGGTCACTGTGAGGTGGGCACATTTATCACTATTTTCCAGTTGCAGAAATCATCACCCAGAAATAAGGGAAAAACCTGATTGCAAGTCTTCTTATATGGGTCTGTTCTTTGTACTACATCTAAGACATTTCTCTGCGGCATGCCTGCACTTTGCAGTGTTATCTTCCAAACACCATCTGCTTTCAGAACCCTACACTTCAGAGAAACTGTACTTGTACCATTCTTCAAACATGCTCCAAGTTTTCCTGCCTCTATGTATTTGTTCATACTACTTCTGCCCCTTAAACTTCTTTACCCAACTTGGACTGTTAGAATGTTGCCCAAACCTTTCAAGGTCTAAATCTTCATGTTACCTGTTTTTCTTCTACGCTATTTTTTTTAACATGATTCTTTGTATTACAGATATTTACAAACATTTCTTCTCCCATACTAAATTTAACTTTGTATTCATTTTACTGCCTAGTAAAGCTCCTTGCATAGTAAGGAAATTAGTTTTGAATTAATAGGCCAGTCAAAAAAAAAAAAAAAAAAAAGAAAAGAAAAGAAAGCTTTGTGAGTTCTTAATATGTATTTTTTGTCACATTAAGTGAAAAAAAAAAAAAGTTCCCCAAAGTCATGAAACCAAAGCAGATTCTATTTACATTTAGTGTAAGATTTTGCTAACTGAATAATATATCCCAAGTTTATGGGGAACTATCTATACTTATTTTTATATATTGATCTTACATTTTGGGTGTGTGGTTATGAGGTTAATTCATTAAAATGAAGGCTCTTAATGATTCTTTCTTGACTTTATGGGTCATGTGTCTAAGTACAGAAGTTAGTACACATAAAAAACTGTAACTGGGTACTAAAAAATACATATACAGATTGCCCCATATCTAATTTTCTAACTTTAAGTGTACAATTGTCAGAGGCATTGAAGCAGAGCAACTCCATCATGAATAAGGGCTGGGTAAAGTAAGGCTGAGACCTACAGAGCTGCATTCTCAAGTGGTGAGGCATTCTTAGTCACAGGATGCGATACAGGTCAAAGGCTTTGCTGGTGAAAGCATGTGGTAAAGAAGCTGGTCAAAACCCACCAAAACCAAGATGGTGGCGAAAGTGACTTCTGGTCTTCCTCACTGCTCATTATATGCTAATTATAATGTATTAGCATGCTAAAAGACACTCCCACCAGCACCATGACAGTTTACAAATGCCATGGCAACATCAGGAAGTTAACATGTATGGTCTAAACAGGGAGAACCCTCAGTTCCAAGAATTGCCCACCCCTTTGCCAAAAAACTCGGGAATAATTCACCCCTTGGCATATGATTAAGAAGTAACTGTAAGTATAATCAGTTGAGCAGCCCATGCTGCTGCTCGGAGTAGAGAGTAGCCATTCTTTTATTCCTTTACTTTCTTAATAAACTTGCTTTCACTTTATGTATTTGCCCCGAATTCTTTCTTGCACAAGGTCCAAGAACCCTCTCTTGGGGTCTGGATTGGGACCCCTTTCCAGTAACACAACTGTAGGCTTTTATTGATTGAAACATAGGTGATAAACAGAACTTCAAATTTCCTTTGATTTTTTGTCATGGCCTGGATTAATCGCCACATTTTCCCTAATTATGGCCATCATCTTTTCCAGCGCAAAAGAAAAACTCTTCACCACGTCTTTCTGCAGAGTTTCCACCCAATCTTGTTTTCCATCACAGGAAAGTAAAAGGAAAGCTTGCAAGTGTCTGTAGTCATCATTCAACTACTCAACTTGACTAGACCATCATCACTTACTCCTTTAACTTTGTGCTCAGTAAACTGTCTCTCTCAGATGAAAGTCATTGCTATTAGCTACCAACACAATTGTGCCATTTGATTTTTTTATTTGTGACTTACTGTTCCAGAGCTGATCCACAGTTAACGAAAATTAAAGCCACGAATTTTTCCCCTGATTAGACATTTGTGCCTTCCATAGTGACACTTACATACAAATGACACTCAAATGTATAAGATGTAGGCTATATGCACAATACACATAATGAACACCACATGAAACCATTTTGGAATTTAAATTTAGATTAAATTGGTATTTAAAGTTAATCCTCATTGAATATGAAACATTAAAAAGGCAAGCTTAAAAATACCAAGCAATTTGGCATTATTGAGTACAGCATGTCAATTCACTTTATTCAAAAGCAAACCTTTTGCAAAGCAAAAATTCTCCCATTAAACCCAGGCATTAAGAAGAAATAAACTCTTAATTACTTAAGGAGGAAATGCTCTTGCTTCATGGTTAGCAGGTTATCAATGTAAACAATCCAGGGAGCTTTCTCAATGGCTCCTGTTTCAAGAGTCCTAGCCTCTATTCCCCATTCCCCATCCGCCACCCTCTTTCTATACAACAGGAGCTGATGTCTTTATGCATACCAAAAAAGACACTACCGACCACAATGGAAGAGCTTAGGTATTTGCCCACACTTTCCCTGCAGGAGTAAATTCAGTAGAACCCTATAATTCTGAAACAGTCTCATGGACCATCTGACTCATTAAATATTCCAGGCAGCCTTGTCAGTAGTCTGGAAGACCTTGCAGTTATAATTTCTTCCCTCTGTCATTCCTCTAATAATACTCAGCTAACTTGAATTTCAACATGAGCTTTAGACTAGCTGAAGAACATTTATTGTGCAAGATTCATAAGGTACAGAACCTATTCATAGAAAGCATTTTGGCATCCAAAATATGTGTAACTAATAATGAATAATAATAGCATTCTCTCCGAAGGCAAGAGCACAAAAATACAGCTATGAAGTAAAAATAAACTCCTGACAGTGCCATATGTACCCTAAAGGAAATAAGTAAAAAGCTTTTTTTCTGAATATTAGTTGTCACTATTTCATTTGATTATTTCAAAATGTAACTTTTCATTAACTTAGGTTTATCATGGATTTGCAGATACACTGGTATCTAATAGAGAATATTAACCTTAGACTATCAAGATAAAGCAAATCCATGAATTTCAGCATTTTTTTTTTTTTAAGACATATGGTCTCACTATGTTGACTAGGTTGGTTTTGAGATTCTGGGCTCAAGTGATCCTCTACCTCAGCCTCCAAAGTACTGGGGATTACAGGCGTCAGCCACTGCACCCAGCCTAGCATAATTCTCTACAGTTTTTACACTTGTCCAACTTTAATGGAAGAAAGGCTTCTTTGTACACATATCTGACAACATATCTTTTTTTCTTTAGTTGTGTATGCCTATGATGGTCAAACTTTGGACTATTAACATTTTTATTCTCAGTTGCAAACACTAAGAACCATTCTACATTTCCTCTGTAATGCATCAATTTTGCTGATGCCTTCAGTAATTATGACAATACATTTTTTGCAATAGATATGGTAATTTGAAAAGAACACATTTAAATATGATTTTATGCAACAGCTATCAAATATGTAAAATTCAATATCCCAAGAGTTTGTGCGTGTTGAGGAAAGAAATCCAAGAAATATTTAATTAAACTAATGAATCATCATTTTCTCACTGGTCTTCCATGTACTATATTTATTAGAGAGAGAATATGGGCTCTAAAGACCATTGGTCTGACTTAGGGCGCCATTTCTTGCATTTTCATGATCTGAAAGTAAAATTAGAGCATTTCAGCAGTTTCAAGTTGGCACGAGTGCATTGCTTCCTAGCTTGAAATGCATAATTAACCAGAAAGCTAGTTGTTGAGCAGTTAAACAGGCTGTCCAAAAGGCCCCCATCGCTGTTCAAATGAATGCTGAAAAGTAGGGTGCCACAGTGATTTTTTTGTTTTATAGACAAGCTACATCCAAGCAATTGGCAAAGACTAATTTTCCTTTCTTTTCAAAGCCCGTGAAAGCTTATGGGTAACAGCAATTATTTCTGTTTGTCAAATACTTGTATCCAGAAGTGGATTTATAATCCCATGAAAATTCTGTAATTTACTGAACCACTGAGCAGGTCCATGCTACTCCCCCCTCCCCAGCCCCATAGGATGTAATTCATTTCAACAGAGGATTGGAGACAATGATGTAAATGAAGCAGTCCTCATAAGGCAGAAGGGGAAAAGTGTCAGGGGAACATACTTCTTAATTCCCATAAGAAATACCCCAATTACTGGATAGCGTGCCAAATTTCAGAGCATAAATGAATCCCATTCTTATTACCGAGTGGAGAAGATGCTAGGGCAAGACTAGTGGCTTAGAGTTAGAAGGAGACATATACCTACACTTGCTAAAGAAATTTCTGCAAGAAAAATTTAAATAAATATGGGAAACATTATGGATCAAATCCAAGGAAGGTCTTAAATATATAGTGCTCAAGAAAAGTGCATGAATGTTTCCATACCTCAAAAATGGTATTTTAAAAGAGCTTGCCTTTAAAATACAATGGATGTGTCATGATCTAACAGTTGTCCCCTTTTCCAGCACATCCAAGTAACTAGAATTCTTGGGAGATCCCATGCCACAATTCATTTTCCAATTTCTAACAAAGACAATGCACTTCACATTTTTACTTTTGCATTCCAGCACTTACTTGCATGGTGGTTTATGGTTGGTTTGTGTGTGTTTCTTTTTTAGAAATGTTAGAATGGGAAAAATGAGGTAATTCTTCAACTGACTCAGTCTTTAATGATTTTAATGAGTTCCAGTGTTTATGCTTGAGCTAACAGGTGCCTTGTTTTTTTCCTTTGCTATTCTTTCTTCCCTTGTCCTCCTATTCTGGGTAATCCATGCAACACTCCAGCTGTAAATTATTGTGATGGTATGAATAAGCTTTGACCTGAAATCAGGTTAGTAACTAACTGAAATCTAACTTACATTTCCATAAATTTGCTGCTTTGAAAATGATTAGCATGACTTTGAAAAATCTGTTAGCTGAATCTTCAAAGACTACCATAATCTTCACAAAATCATTTTATGTAATATGTCTTCCATCACTGTATTCTATATATACAACATCCTCTTTCTATAGCTCTGAACTCCCAAATTGTTTCCACTCATGGAAAAATGCAGTTAATATTGGATTCATTTGTTGTCAGTCACCTTTACAAAATATACACATACTCAAATGCACATGGACACAGGCTCCGGGTTTTAAATTCTGCATTTTCTCAAAAATTTAAACATATATGCCAAAGATTATGCAAAATATGATCTCTCTATAGAACACTTTCTTTTTGTTAGGCAGTGTAAAAATAATAGAATATATCACTGTTCTTGGAGCTTTGTGGATTCCTAGACTTTGTAATTCTTCATGAATGCAGAGTTACTTTTCCAAGATGCTAGAAGACTCCCCAGGCCATTTTAATAGTTCTATTATTAAATATATAATAAACCTGATTACTTATTTATTGTATAATAGATGTATAATAAACAAACGTCAGAAAATTTCAAAACTTCTAAATGGGTTATTGAGCTATCAAAGTCTGCAGCTGTTCACTATCAGACAAGTGAGGGTAGGAAAATGTGCCAACACACGATCTAAGGTGAAGGCTAAGAGCAGACGGTATACTAGTAAGCTAGAAGAGGGGAATATCTTCCCAGGTGGACTGATAAGATCAGTGTGGCAGAGCTGTGGGAACCCAAGGCCCTCTGTTACTCAAGGCTGTGTGTGCAGTGCTGAGAGGTCAGCCACGGAGGAAGCAACGTGGTCCTGCATTTCCATCCAAGCCTACAATCTAACCATTGTCAGCTCATCCCATTTGTTTCACGTAAAAGCAATGCTCAGAGACATCTGCAGAGGGACCTAACTTCTCAAACTTGCCACTTTGGATTGAAACCGTACATGATATGCATTGCCCCTATCTACGTCACATGCATATACATAGCACAGTAACAAGGCAATCCTCTGTGTTGTGTTCTCTCAATTCCTTCTCCACAATTTTTTTTTACTTCATGATGACAATGCAAAGAGTGGACTGAGGACTAGGCTTACCAGGTTCTAGGCCCAGGTCTGCCCCTTTCTAACTATGTGATCTTAGTATGTCACTCAGCAGATTTGTGTGTGGGTGTGTGTGAGAGGGAGTCTCACTCTGTTGTCCAGGCTGGAGTACAGTGGTGCGATCCCAGCTCACTGCAACCTCTGCCTCCTAGGTTCAACAGATTCTCCTGCTCAGCCTCCTGAGTATCTGGGATTACAGGTGCCCACCACCGGGCATGGCTAATTTTTGTATTTTTAGTAGAGACAGGGTTTCACCATGTTGGCCAGGCTGGTCTTGAACTCCTGACCTCCAGTCATCTGCCCGCCTCGGCCTCCCACAGTGCTGGGACTACAGGCATGAGCCACCACACCTGACCCACCAGATTTCTCATGGACTGGTTCCTTGTCTGTAAAAATGAGATGATTTATTAGATGCTATCTATACTTCCTTCACTTCTTCAAACGTCAGTGGTTTCTTTTTTATTGGTAGTTTTCTGTCTCCCTGCCTTTTGCCTGTGTCCATTTTTCCATTTTCATTTTATGAATTTTTACTCCTCCACCTCAGTGAAGCCTTTCCTTCCACATCGACAGGTCCTCTGTCCTGAAAGAATATCACAGCTCTATATTGGAGCTCCCACAGCTCTTGGTGCACTGCATTTTGATTGCTGCTGCATAAACTGTCAATTTCTTTCCAAAAAGACCTCCTCTATCTTGTTTACCCTTATGTCCCCAACTTCCTGGCACTTTGTGAATATTCAGTGAATATATTTTAAATACTTGACCTTCCTAACCTTTTCTTGGAAGGACCCTTCAGGTAAAGGAGATGGTCAAAAGGAGTTGCATTTGCTTTTCTGGACAACTCTCTTTACAAGGAGCCAGACTCCTGTTCAATCTCTTCTGAGGTGACTCTTCTGTCCTGTGGATCTTCACTGGTGACTGTAACTACTAACCAGTTTGCATTTATTCACTCACAAATGCAGGGACACACATACAACCGTGTTAGGCATCACAGAGTATATCTCATAAGTGATAAAGTCACAAATATGTTACCCCCATAACAAGTTAATAATCTTCCAGCATGCCAGAATGTGAGTTTAGCCACAGAAACAGCCCTATATATTCTTCTAAAATCTCTAGTTTCTTTTCTACCCTTTCTTCCCTATCACCCAACTCCTAATGTAGTTTGGGGCATCAAATATAGTTCAATACATTTTTTTTTGCCAAAAGTTTCTTCGGAATTGAACCAGATACGCCTGATCTAAACTCATGCCTTCAAAAATCTTTATGTTGTTCTCTGTGAGATACACAGGTACTCAAATAATCCTCCCAGGCTTAACTTATCAACAGTTTGATAAATTAACTTAGACTGTGGATATCCTCACTGCAGCACACCTCTGCAGATTCACACAAACAAATGCCAATTTGGAAGCACTAAGTGAAGAGATTCTCTCCTGTTTCATTTTCTCCATTCTCCTCCTAAAACCACAGGAAATTTTGGCACTTTGGACATTCCTTTTACACAAGGGACACAGTAAAACATAATTCAACTGCTTGAATCTGGGTGAAGGGAGACAGCAATTAGGACAGCTTTGGAAAAATAAGAGAGTAACAAGTAGGTGGCCCAACTGTGGGAACTGAAACTACAATAACAGCTTCTAATGAACAAGTTTCTACACAGAGAAGCAGGCCTTCACACACACAACAGTGGTAAAACATCACGAAAGACCTGTATTTTGAAGGGGCACCAGTTAGATATTTAAAACTCACGAGTATGGTAAAGATTTAGTCATACAAATTTATTATCCCTTGCACTTGACTAGTTCTGTTATGCTGAAAGATAGAGCATTTGAGCACATTTCAACTTAAGTACTGAATCCAAAGACATTGAAATAGAAAAAAATTATAGCCATAAGAACCATAGAAAAATGGAACAAAAGAAAGATAAGAGAAAAAAACAAAATTTTCTTGGTAACTGTAACTACATAGGAATAAAAAAGTTGTAATTATATAGCGTTTTAAATAATAGTCAATGATTATATGTAAATATTGTTTTTAACATTACAAACATACCAATTCAAGACAGACCTGTAAAATGCTGCTTTTTCTGCAGTCATTTGTATTTTGAGACAATGAGCCAAGAATACAAGGTCCTTTTCTCAGAACAAATTTCCCTGCAATAGTCACATCGGTACAGCTTCTGGTATTCATGGAAAAGAACCTATTAGTTGACTAAAATACCCCTGTAAGTTCCCAATCATATTTTGTTACTAGGGTATATTCTAATTTTTTTCCTACAGGAAAAAACAAATCTGTAGATTCAGGCTTCAGGAATATAGTTGGAGTAAAGAGAAAAATCAGGATTTCTGCCCTGCATTATGGCCAAAAGATAATGGATTCTTAGGCTCTTTGTCAAAAACTTCCTACTTTAGAATTGTCCAGAGCAAGCTTCTGGACAGAAATAAATTTGAACCCCCAAAGATTCTTAAATTCACAAATAATCAGAAACATTCACACATAAAACCACATCAGAGGTTCCATTTATCAAGAGCAGGTATGCAGTCATTCTTTGAGAATACTCTAATTCTTACAGCCCAACCTGCATCTATTGTATAGCTTGCTGAATAGAAAAAGTGTTGGAGGTGGTGGCATGTAATGAGGCTGGAGAGTGGAAACGAATATGAGCAATAGCATGCTCAAGGTTTTGGAGATGATTACAGTAGAAATCATCTTGCTCAAAATATAGTGGGATTTACGCATTCCAGTGCCACATCATCCACCATTATCCATCTAAAACACAGAAATGGCAGTGAGAATGTAGTCATATATGTGTGGTCCCCTTGATCCTGCCTTGCCTTCAATTTCACTACTGTCTGCCAACCAACCAATTAATCTGAAAACTTATTAGTGGTGCTATTGCATATCTGGCATCCCTGCCCCAACAAAATTGGAGTTCTGTGAGCTAGTTTAAAATAACCTAGTGAATAGGAGCAACCATGGACTAAGAGTGAGAAGGGAAAACAAGGGGGAGGGGAGAAGGAATACAGGGAAAAAAGGGGGCAACTTCTGGAAGCAAATACTAAAGAAAACCTATGAAATAAAAACTTTATGTTTTAACTTTTTAATAAATCATGGGGCAAGGGATAGAACACATGACTCTTTAAAGTTTTAGACAATAAATCTTGGAAATGGGTTGTTTGATTACTATAGTACCCCTCTGAGGGCAATGAAAGGATGTAATGAAAAAAATCAGGCCATCAGAACAATAAATTATCCTGACTTACCAGAAATACCAGCAAAATCTTTCAATATGACCTGTTACTGGCCAAATTCGGAGGAAAATAACATCCAGTGCTAGGGATCACATTGAAAATAATTTCATTTGATTTTCATTAAAAGCTTTCCAGATGGTGATTGGTAAAAGAAGCCCATATATTCTATCTATAGTTTAATGTATATGAGTACTACAGGAAAGAAGAAAACTTTAGAGATAATCTATTTGCAAATATTTCAGGGGAAAGACAAAATTGTAAGATTTTCCTATGATGAAAATGTAGTAATTATAATTATTTTTAAAATGTATTCATTTATTTTTTAAAAATTAGAAAGAATGTTTTACATGTATAACATGATATTTTGAAGTATATGTACACTATAGTTAAATCCACCTAATTAATGTATGCATTACCTCACAGTTATCATTTTTTGTGGTGACATGCTATTTAAACATATCTTCCCACTCTGTGAGCTCACCTATAAGTTCTCTTCAAAATCTGATAATACATTGCATGTCATTTTCTTATTAAAAAAGCATTTTCACATACCTTATCTTGTGATACTTACCATAGCACTTTGAGAATTATTTTCACCATTTATCAGAAAAGAAAACTAAGTTCAAGAATATATAACTAAATTAGCCATGCACATAATACCAGCAAATGGGATTCAAAATGGGATTTTTTGACCCCAAGAATGTGCCCTTTCTATAGTACTGCAATACAGCTGCAGGCTTGATAAATGATTTTGAAAAATAATTAAGTTTTTTTGGATTGGATTTGATTTTGGGGCCAGCCTAAAGTTGTTTGGCACTAAGACTTTCATATGAAATAAGTGATTAGGTAAGATAATGCCATTAGGAACTTTGAAAAACAGGTATTATCTATGGCTCTGAAGATAATTTCAAAGAGCATTTTAAGAAGAGTTTTGAACAATAACAGTTACTATTCAAATCTAGGCACATTTCAAAGGTAACTGATTTAAAGTTAATAATAGCTAGCATAACACTTTGCGCACAGCATACACTCAGTAAATATTAGCAAAAAACCTTAAAGTACTTCCATATATAAGCACTGGTAAGGTTTTCTAACAACCAGTCTCATCAGAAAATTACACATGCTCATTAGGAATGTAAATTCAGGCAGATTCTCTTAAAATAGCTTTGTGAAAGTTATTATTAGCCTTACCATGTCTATACATTTTGGTCTATTTATTCCAATTTGAGAATTTAGCCTAAAGAACTAATCTAAAATGTGAGCCATGATTTTTTTGCTTTCTCAAAAGTGTTCACTATATTATTTATGTATAAACCTTTGTCTTTAAAAAAAACCTGAAAAAACAAAAACAGTGTCAAAACAAAAACAAACAATAGGGGCCTCATTAAATAAATTGTATTCATTTAATGAAATAATACTTAGATATTAAGACTTTAAAGAATTTTATTCATATAATGAAAACTTCTAACGCAAACCTTCACAAAAAAGCAAGAGTAAAACAAAGATTATACCTGGACACACTAAAATGTAAAAAGTAGCCATCTCTGGTTTGTGAAATTACAATTTTCTCCTTGTCTTTTAAAAATTTCTTATATTGGGTATCCTATTTTTATACAGACATCTAAGTTATTTTATAATCAATAACTCAACAGTCAAAATTGAATTTTTAGTATGTGTCAGGCAGAGTTCTAATCTTTTTGTACATACTATATAATTTACTTTTCATAAATACCATTGATATAGAAAAATTGATCTGGTTTTTATACATGGAAACAGGCAGGGAGATATTAAATAACTAGCCCAATATTACTTTCCAAATAAATATTTGACCTGGGTCTTGAACCAAATGGTCTGATTCCAGAACTCATGTTCTTCATGGCATTGCTATACTGTTCATATTACACAGGCTGCTTAGTGATATGTCAGAATATATTAATGTCAAGGAGAAAGTGATCTCATGCAACTGCGACCATGTCTATAAAATGTTATAACCTTTTTGGTGAGATGGACTGATGGTGTATTAAGTGTACTTAGCTTACCTCACATATAACTAGTTTTCATGAACGTATTACTTCTCCTTCCCGAGAATACAAAAGCTGTTTTACATAGAGAGATAGTACATCTATTTTGTAATCATATATTTACAACCATTTATGGTATATTAGGCACTGGATTAAAAGCTGGAAATAACTAGCAAGTTATAGCATTCATTGCCATAAATTTAACACTACCTTGGAGTGGGCATACGGTTTTAACCGAAACAGATTCTTGACCATGGGAATGGAGGCACTACCTTAAGAGCAAAGAGATTCAGATTGTTTCCTTGCTAGAACATGCTTCTTAGGCACTACTGACTGTATAGATCAAAGACAGCACAGGTAATGTTATTGACTTCAGAAATTCCTGCTAAATTCACTGGCTAATATTATGTCCACAAAACCACAGCTGCTAAAATTGCAAAGGCATGAGTCAGTCATGATAATAATTTAGAGTATTATCATGATAAGCTCAACTAGGAAGACACCAACCTCATTTTACTATGGATGAAAACTATTGATGGATATTTTTGGTATTATTGATTCCATCTAAATGTCCTCTGAAATGCTGGAGTGTAATCTAGGTATTTTTTCTGGTTATCATTGCTGATTTTTTTTTATCATACTTTAAGTTTTAGGGTACATGTGCACAAAGTGCCGGTTTGTTACATATGTATACATGTGCCATGTTGGTGTGCTGCACCCATTAACTTGTCATTTAGCATTAGGTATATCACCTAATGCTATCCCTCCTCCCTCTCACCTCACACCAGTTAGAATGGTGATCATTAAAAAGTCAGGAAACAACAGGTGCTGGAGAGGATGTGGAGAAATAGGAACATTTTTACACTGTTGGTGGGACTGTAAACTAGTTCTACCATTGTGGAAGTCGGTGTGGTGATTCCTCAGGGATCTAGAACTAGAAATACCATTTGGCCCAGCCATCCCATTACTGGGTATATACCCAAAGGTTTATAAATCATGCTGCTATAAAGACACATGCACACATATGTTTATTGCGGCACTATTCACAATAGCAAAGACTTGGAACTAACCCAAATGTCCAACAATGATAGACTGGATTAAAAAAATGTGGCACATATACACCATGGAATACTACGCAGCCATAAAAAATGATGAGTTCGTGTCCTTTGTAGGGACATGGATGAAGCTGGAAACCATTGCTGATTTTTAAAATGATCTATTTAAGAATCTTTATAAGCAGAGCCCTTTTTTCTTAATAAAGGAGGAATTCAGAAGTTAATAACATTGGTCTGCTTTACATCCTATACTTGTTTTCCCTCCAAATTACATGAAAGTCTTATTTCAAATGCAAGTGAAAACATTCATGTCCTGTAGCTTGAGACCTTACTACATATAATATCACTGCACAGCATGATACAAATTAATGTCTTTAATAGGGAGCTCAAAGGCATACGGAAGTATAAGACATGCCAAGAAGTTTCATTTAAATTTCCTTTGTTCATAAGGCAAATTTTTATATTTACTAATCCTTGGATAAATATAACATAAATACATAGAAAAAGAAGCATTATGTTCTCTTAAACTATAGGTTGACCCACTGCAAGCACATAATGATGTGTCTCACTAGGTGTGCATGTAGTAAAACAGATTTGCCAACCAACAGTTAAGAAAATTAATTTGTTGAGCATCATATTTTATACTAATTAAAAAAGAAAATTTGTAAGAATTATGTAAGAGAATAACCTAACATTTAATGACACCATAATGGCATGAACAATTTAGAAACAGAAAGTCAGTACCTTGGTTTCTCTAATATAAATGTATTGCTCATGCTCTTCAAGCATTTTATGAAATGAAACATGAATCAAAGTCATTACAGAACAACTAATGAGTGAAATTGTATTATTTGCTGTCTCTTATTTTCAGTGTTGATTTTGTTGGAAAACAGTATCTTAAGACCAAAACTCTGGGAACTGTTGAGATTCTGGCCACAAAGACAGCTAGACTGTGGGGAAGCAAACATCTGTACACATCTGCAGCCATATATGAGGTCCCTCATGAGACTGAGCAACAAGGTGTGTTTTAATGTGACAGTGTGTCTGATGTGTCCCTAGCACATTGGGACCAGTACACAGTGTTATTTGTACATCTGCTGAGTAACATTGAGTGTGTGGGTAACAACAACCCTCAGTAATAATTTTACTTAATGTTTTCAAGCTTAATTCTGATCTTGTACTTGCATGATTATTCCTTGTGCTAAATTCTTCATTGTTCTTGCCTTGACTGATCTTTCATTATCTATCACTTAACTAAAATATTAAATTCTTTAATTAAGTCATGTTTAAATGAGGACTTGATTTAGTCTCTTGGAGGTTTATTCATTGCTCAGGTACTTTTTCAATAACTCTTCTCTTGTTTAAAATCAATAAATATGATTAATTTGCCATACATTTATGATAGGTCAATATATTTATTATGGAAACATATAGCTAACTTGATTTGAATTAAATTGCTTTATGCCTAAAGATCAATATTGTTCTACTCCTACAAAATCACCTTGAAAAAATACTATTGGTTAAATAAAGAAGACAATGATGCATATTTATAAGACAATAGGTATCAACCGGAGAAAACTCTTTGCAGTTGGTAATATTGGGAAAGAAGGCCACAGACAGATTTATGTCATCTAGATACCAAAGAGAATGAAATACATGGCTCAGAAATTTGTTGTAAAAGGGGATGAACGCGTATTTAAGGACAGGACTCTGAGGACTATTCATGGAATGCATGAAGAAGACTGATAAGGATAGCCTATAAGGCACAGTATAGTAGTACAGTAGAAGTGCACCAACTATTTCCCCAGACTTGAACAACGAAGTCTAAGAGTAAGATAAGGTAAGACAAGGTCAGGAAGTCTCAGGGCTGGAGAGGTGGTGATGTTGCTGAATAATTGCTTTTTAAAGCTGGAGGGGACTTCAGAGAATCTCTCATTAAAAAAGAAAAATTAAAGACATAATTGGTAAAGGTTTTGACTGCTGCAGAGGCAACACTTTGCTCACAATCCTACAGATCTACTTCACCTGTAACTACAATTTTCCTGAAGACATAGAAGAAAAATCAATTGTTCTAATCCATATGGAAAAAAAAAAAAAAAAAAGAAAACTGCCAATGTGGTTTGACTAGCAAACCACTGGAGTTGTGGCTTAAGCATAATGGATTACTTCTTCCATTGCCACTAATCTAATTACTTTCCCCTATCTGTCTCCATTCCAGCAGGCATGTTTACTAGCCAAGCTGTATTACAAAAAAGGATAGGATGTGGGTAGGTAAAGCAAACAAACGGAAACATCAAATGCAAAGTCTT
The DNA here is from genome assembly GCF_029281585.2 of Gorilla gorilla gorilla. Lineage (NCBI taxonomy): Eukaryota > Metazoa > Chordata > Mammalia > Primates > Hominidae > Gorilla > Gorilla gorilla. The sequence continues at coordinate 99,357,839 of NC_073236.2, read as the reverse complement.
TCATTTCAAAGGACTATTGCTCTCTTATTCCACTTGTCTCCAAAGAAAAGCAATCTCAACCAGGTGTGGCCTGTAAGCCCAGCATTTTGGGAGGCCGAGGTGGGTGGGTCACCTGAGGTCAGAGTTCGAGACCAGGGGTGGGTCACACCTGAGGTCCGGAGTTCAAGACCAGGGTGGACAACATGGTGAAACCCCATCTCTACTAAAAGTACACACACACACACACACACACACACACACACACACACACACACACACACAAATTAGCTGGGTGTGGTGGCAGGTGTCTATAATCCCAGCTACTTAGGAGGCTGAGGCAGGAGAATTGCTTGAACCCGGGAGGCGGAGCTGAGATCACGCCACTGCACTTAAGCCTGGGTGACAGATTGAGCGAGACTCTGTTTTTTTTAAAAAAAAAAAAAAAAAGCAACCTCTCCACTTTTCTGAGACAGCAAGCACAGAGATGTTCAAATTAGGTTGACTATGCAATACTTCTTAATTATGTATCTGCATAATTATTAATAGTGCCCTCTTTTACTCACAAAAGTGCTCTGATTTGGACAATAAGTTATATTGTTATCCTAAATACATTGTGACAGGAAGGTCAACTTATATAAGACACTAAAACAAATTTGACAAAATTCATTTTAGTAGATCATCCATTTAACATATATAATTCTACAAGTTCATAACTTATCAAGACTCACTAAGAAACAAAGATTTAAGCTATTTTTATGTATTTGTTGTCTTTTAAAGTGTTTCTTTTTGGCAAATTACTTTAAAAAGTAAGGCATAGACTAATTTAGAAAACAAAAAAATATCATTTCCTCACACTTTACTCTAAATCTTATTCAGTGTTATGTAATTTTTAAAAAAAATTTTTGCTTTCTCTTAGGACAGCAAACGTTTTTGAGATGGAAGAAAACCCATAGATCATTTACTTCAATGCCTTAATTTTACTATCAAGAACACTGAAGTTCAGAGAAATGAAATGACTCACCCAAAGCTGCTGGCCTAGGTAGCGACCAACTAACCAGACCAGTAGCCTAATGAGACAAGTTGGTTCTGGAACTCCTGACTCCTAAATACTTGTTTCCTTCTGCATTCCATTCTGTCTCCTGGATTATATTCTCTATTTTATTAGGTTGGTGCAAAAGTAATTGCTGGTTTTAATTTAAAAGTGGTAACAAGACCAGCAACTACTTTTGCACCAACCTAATAGAAGCCTCTTATCAGCAAGAACTTCATCAAAATCTAGCTTTGCCCTAGGCATCACATTTTCCCACTGGAAAAGGGTAGATAAAAAAGCAAAGGACCAAAAATAAAAATCATAATTTACCAAACTCTCTCTCAGGAGGCAAAGTACAGAGGTCTCTGCAAATGAGCATTTTAAAATGTCTTAAGTTATTGATATTTGATTGCTTTTTGAAGATTATGCAGAGTTCTCCTATCTCTCAGTCTTGTGATTGTCTTCAGTATGACCAATTGTTATTTTTATTTTTTTTTATGTAACTTTTCTTTTAGGTTTGGGGTACATATGCAGGTTTGTTATATAGGTAAACTGCATGTCATGGGGTTTGGTGTACAGATTATTTTGTCACCCAGGTAATATGCATAGTACCAAATAGATATTTTTTTCTGATCCTCTCCCTAATATCAAAGAAGAGCAACAACTTTGGGAAGGCTGGCCCAGAAGACATCATTGGGAATTGTAAACCAAACAAGAAAAACATAATCAAGACATGTTTCTTAATATTCAATTTATTACAACATTTTATTGGCTCTCAAAGCAAGTGTTGGGATTAGTTTTGCTGAAGAATTTGACATTTTTGTTTGTTTCTTTTGTTTTGTTTTTGTTTTTTCTGAGACAAGGTCTCGCTCTGTCACCCAGGCTGGAGTGCAGTGGTGTGATCACAGCTCACTGCAACCTAGACCTCCCCGGCTCAAGTGATCTTCCCACCTGAGCGTCCTTAGTAGCTAAGACCACAGGCTTAAGCCACAGAGATAAAATGAGGATTTAAACCCAGGCTAGTATGGCCCCAAAGCGTGTGCCTTTAGTCATTATGTTACCAGCAAAAATGGCCTTTGGATGGCACAGTGTCCACAATGAACATCTACCATTCACTTTTATTCCATGTTCATGTTTAGGAAGCAACATGTTTAAAATGAAGACAGCTGGAGTCAGGCACACTGATAGCTTGGATGGATACACACACACACACACACACACACACACACACACACACACACACACAAGGTAAACGCACAGAGTCATAAAACAGTAAGCTGGAAAACTTTAGGGTCAAAGACGCAGATCTACTTCAAAATGTTTCAAGTGCTTCATATATAAGAATTGACCATAGAATTAATAACCAAATAATCAAAACCAGGTCGATTTAAGAGAATATAGTTTACAATAGCTATAGAAGTCATGAAATATTGGGAAAGATGTTCCTTCCCTAAAATAATTCAAACCTATAGAGGACACTTAAATTATCCAAACAAATAACAACCGCAGGATAGTTTAGCTCTAGATATTGTCAGATAAATATCTGGACTTAATATTCTTTACACTATTTTATTTGTTTTATGTTTACTTCTACACTTATATATTCATATTTACTGTTTATTACATTAGATTATATTAATATTATTCCATTTTACTAGACCATGTGTAGGTCAGATAAATTACTTCCTAGAATATATCAGCTTATAGCATCCCAGAAACAACCCACATAGGGTTCTTCTTTGCATAATAAAACAGCTCAGAAAGACTCCCATATCTGATCTTTTGTCTTTTCTCAGTAATCCGTCCGGCCTACTTCAACACCATGTCAGGATATTCTGAGGTACTAGGCCACCTGAGCCTAAGACCCCAAAAGCACTGAGCCTCAGCTCATCAGATTCCTGGCTAAGTAGTTTCAATGTCTGTAGTAGCCTCATTTGCTCATGCTTAATAAACTCATACCATTTAGAGAAAGGACTCAGGTGTGAGTAACACATGGTTCCCCTAGTAATGCACAGGATTAAGAAGCGAAGTAGAAGACAAAACTCTCCCTACTTCACATTCTTCTGAGTTCATTATTGCCATGAAAAATGAATCAGATTTGAGTTGTTCCTAATCTCTGCTCTTCTGGTCTCCATCAGAGAGGGCAGCCAAACTGTGACAGGAGCCATCTGGGATGGGGACAGGAGAGGAGAGAGAGCCCTGTAGTTTTCTTCTGGGGAAAAGCAGGCACAGGGGGTGGGTTGCTCCTAGAGTGGACAGCAACACTGACAGCTCATCATCATTTATTCTCAGCCTAAACACCAGTGGCAAGAGCCCCATCAGGTGGCATTGAGAGAAGGAGGCCAAAGAAGGCACAGAGAAGCTTTAGGGGTGACTAAACATACACACTGTTGTAGGACTGAACATTCGTACATCCATCTCCTCTAGTAAAGCTTGAGGTTTTCTATGGCAGAGGCTATGTCTTAGGTACCACTGTTGTCACAGCATCTTGCAAGGGGCTTGGCACGGGATTGATGCTCATAGAATATTTGCTGGAAGCAGGAATCAATGAATAGGGCCCAGCCCTTCTGGATTCCACAGGCTACTTCTGGCTTCTCAAACACACTCAGGCACATACACTTGATTTCAAGGACAAAGTTGCTGTCTATTTTTAATAAAGAAGCAGCTTGAGTGAATCCCATTTCTATTTCCTTACTCTCATACTGTCTTCTGTTTGCGTGAGCAAGAGTATGGACTAATTCCAGGCTTCAGTTCATTTTAGTCACAGCAGAAATCTAATCAGGGCTGTATATTCTGTCTCTGTCCCTCTGTCTGTCTCCTTTCTCTCCCCCTCCTTCTTTCTCTGCCTACCTCTCCTTCTTACTCACCCTGCCTCCACCTCCTTCTCTGCCTCCCTCCATCTTTGCCCCTCTCTCTTTTTCTCTCTCTCTCAGGTGATATACAAATCCCAGGAACACAGATATACACACTGAACTGAATAGCTCATTTTTCAAAACTGTGTCAAGATTGTAATGGTTAGTGTGCAAGAAGGAAACTTGTCCTTGTAACATTAGGATTTTTCTTTTTCTTTAATTGCGCCCTAAGAATTAAACCCTATGCAAATAGGACTTAATTTTGCGTTCCCACTTTTTCCTTAATAATTGTGTGTATATGTGTGTGTGTGTAAGACAAATGTTCTTTGTTGAAAGCTAACAGTTGCAGGCTTCTTTTAAAGGTTATAATTATATTTATAAACACATTGCTATCAGGTTTACACCAAATAGACCAATAATTTGCCTGCAAAAGGTAAAAAATTTAATAAAACCACCTTGTTCAAAAACAAATTTGTTATAGAAACACCTGAACATTGGTTTTGTATAAAGTATATGCAAGATGTAACTGGACATTCATGTGATTTTAGGTAGAATTTTTTGTTTGTTCTTGTCCTCCAGAGAGGATTCAGAAATAAGAATGACTTGGAATTGGGCATTTAAAAAATATATCTAAAAATTCTATGTGCTGCGGAGGTTGGAATTCTAAGTTTTTTATAAGATGAACTGCCATGCAGGTCACTTATTCTAAGAAAGTCTCCTAATAAATAATTCTTACTGTTAACCACCTCCAGGGTCACAGAATATAATGTTTTAACCTCTTTTTAGTGCTGACACAAGGTAACAGCATCCCCTGATACTAATTCTTTGTTGTCATTAATTTAGATTGTCTGGTAACACAATAAAAAAAAAAAAGACCAAGAAACTGCTATTTCAAGTACGAAGAAAAGCTGCATTCATTATTCAGCCATATAAGGAAGTTAAATGCTACAGTGCCAAAGCAGGCAATGACAGAAAACCAGGAATAAAGAAGTTTCTTTTTAAAAACTAGGAACATAGGGAAATAAATATTGTGTGAGAGAAAAAAGCCAAAACCAACAATAACTAGGTAGGTCAGCTACACGGAGGGACTAAAACATTAAGCATTCCCTTGCCTCTCAAACTCAGCTATTCATGGCCTTCTAGGTTAATGGAGAGTGGGGCACGGGGTGCAATGTGGTTAATACACGTTCTAGAATCCCAGAAAAGATAAATGACTGCTCTAGTTTCTCATCTTCTGAGCAGCTTGAGCATGTGTTGAGGTTAGTGTCACTGCACCACAGCCTGATACATATTCCTCCTTGTGTATGAAAGCCATTCAAATGAAGAAACAGCCCTGAATAAGACTCTATGGGAATTACAGTCAAGCAGTGCTTCTGAATTCTGGATCCACCCTTTATTAGCTGTGTGACCCAGAGAAAGTTAAATCTCTAAGCTTCAATTTCTTCATCTGTAAAATAAGTCTAATAAGAGTAGCTACTTGATATAGTTGCAAAGATTAAGTCATACGGATACTTTAAGAATAGCATGAAACTTGTTGTTTAATAAATCTTAGTGCCATAACCATCATCACCACCACTACCACCACCAACACCAAAAATAATCACCACTACCGCCATCATCTCCAACACTATCACCACCAACACCATCAGCATCACCATCACTACCACCTCCAACATATCCAGAACCACCACCATTCCAACCACAACCATCACTACCACCATTACCACTATATCCAAAATCACCATCACCAACAGCACCATGACCATCTTCCTCATTTTACAGGTGAGAAAGTTGACTCAGAACCTCAGTAACTGGCTGAAAGGCACAAAGCTGGTAGGGGACAGAGAGCTCAAATTTCCAAGTTTAGCGATCCTCCTAAGCCCATCTTTATCTCAGGAAATTTGTCATGGAAAAATGGTGTGGCCTTGGTTTCAAGGGTCACCACAAGGCTTCAGAATACCTAGGACTCCAGATATCTCATATGTAAGCATAGAAAAGCAAAAATAAAATAAAAAAACTATATCTGGAAAATATCTTAGGGTATTTTATTAATATGTGAATTGCTAAGTATACTGCAACACCTGGTTGCCCTGTTATCATGAGCACCAGCCTGAAAGGTGAGGGACTCAGGTTCTGCTTTTCGTTCTTACCTTCATATCTTCAACTGTCACCAAAGAACACAATGCCTATTCCCATATTTAGCCCTGTGGAGACACTGTAGGAAAGAAAGAAATTGTCATCTACAGCACCAAGTCCTCAGGAGAAAGGCAGGAAATGAAAAAGAACTGTTTATTTAGCCTGGCTCTATAGTGAAACAGCTGTATAAGTCTGTGAAAAGAAAGGGCCCTGGCTTGGCTCAACCTTTGGCAAATAGATGGGTATTATGTAGGCAGCGTGTCGAGCCAGGAGAGGAGGCAATGGAGGAGATTTCTTCTAATGCTTCCCATATTGTTAATTGCTGCTTTCCCTCCCAGGGCCTTCTGGACTTCCCACCAGAAATCAAGGGCAGGAACTGCAAGGCACTATGGGAAGACAGCAGCTTGAGTCCTGCCTGCCCACTCAGCACCTTCCACTGGGACCCTCGGCGGGCTCACCCAAGGCAGTTACGAAGATTATCTCATATGCCACTTACCCACAGTACATTCAGCTATCTTCTCACCCTTTCCTGCCACCTGGCCCAGAGCCATTTAACTCTACTGTTGCAAGGCTAAACTTCTGAGTTTCATGGCATTTATACTGTAATAAGGGACTAATCGATGTTCTACCCCAAACAATAAATCTCCAATGGTCAGATTTCAGCCATGGAGGAAATATGATGAAGATATTTTATAGGAAAACCTCAATAGTTCCCATGATATTACAATGTTGCCTATAGGCAATTTTCCACATCTCAGCTTTGTTAGCTGACAGAGAAGCAAAATAACAGCAAATAGCCCCTTGTATGTCTTAGACCCTCAAGGTCGCTCTACTCAAAAGAATTAAGTATACTTAAATCTACTTCCCTTGGTTAATGGTATCCTAAGGAAAGTAAAGCAAAGAAAACCTCTTCCCGTTTCACAACTTAGTGTAAAATCCACTCAGATTTTACAAGATGGTGACAGAGCAATAACTCTTGAGAAAATGATGTGACAATAGCTAATTGTCAATGACTAACGACTCCTCAAAAGCTGCTCAATATCCATAGGTTTAAAGTAAAGCAGAACCATTCCTAGAGACCCAAGGACTAGTTAACAAAGAGAAAAATAAAGTACTAAAAATATTTTACTACAAATCTGTTAAATTCTCTTTAGGACCTTCAAGAGGCGAAGTAGTATGGAAGAACAAGCACATAAGCTTTTATTTCAAATAGAAAAGGGTTCAAATCCTAGATCCATAATTTATTAGCACTTTGAAGAAATTAATCTCTCTAAGTTTCAGTTTTCTCATCTGCAAGGTAACTTACTTCATTGGGTCATTATAATATCACATGTATGAAAAGCATTTGAGAACGTGCTTGGAAAACAATACGGTAATACCATTAGTCTTCCAAATTTTGTTTCTACACATTCCACAAACAAAAAGGGTTCTACAAATAACAATCCTTTAAAGGATGTATTCAGGTTGATTTAAGTACCCTTATAATGATTTAAAATCCCATTATACAAAATGTACTTTCACTTAGCCTTTCATTAATTTTGATAATGGTCCTGTCTATTGAAACTGCCCATACTCTTAGATTTACCAAGGTATGAGTCCATCTTACAATGCACATCCCATTTTTCTTTTAAATTATGCTTTTGTCCTCCAAAAGCAAATGAAAATATTTTGTCTAAAATCAAGGCTTCCTATAGTTTAAAAAATGTCTTTAAAATGAAATTTGTACTTATCAGAATATGCACCATCTCATTATCTCCCATTTTAGAGTATAAGGAGCATATTTTTTCTATTTCCGTTATAATTCTTAGCCCACTGATGGCCACAAATCTGTAGCTTATTAAGTATGTGCAGATTAACTGATATATAAATTCTGCTCTGCCCCTAACCCAGTAAAGCAATCAGCCTTCTATGTAATGGCCTTGAATGACGACTAAGAAAAGAGCCCGTAATTTAAACACTTCAATGTGGCTGAACTATGAAATCTCAATTGCTAAGACAAAATTCCTTTACATAATGATATTATAACCCCAAGCTTTAATTAGTGCTGGAAAAATAAGATTATAATAGCAAATATGGCAATCTGGTTGACACCATAAACAACCTTTCTGCACACAATCAATTTAAGCTCCTGGCAGTACTAAATTCAGACTCATAAATGTTTTTTGGCTGTTATCCTATCTTATTTTTATAATAGCTATGCATTCAGAAAACATGCATTTATAAAAACATCTTGTAGTTATAATTTAGGTTTGCAGATGATATTATATGTGATTTGGCTCTAAAAAGAGATAAATATTCTGTTCTGAAAAGATAATCCACTAAAGCAGAAATCCATTCAAATGCTAAAGTTATTCCATACAAATTTCTTACATTAGTACATTACCTAGGAAAATTATATGGCAGTATAAAATATCATACCTCCATTGTATGCTCTAAAGGTAGCAGATAAAATTCTACTGCTATAAAGTAAAGCTTGAATATGTTGGAGTTATTAAATTATGTGCAGAAATTAGTGTCTGCTAACAGCCTTTCTTGTCTTGTGATATTTTTTCTAATATTTTTCATCATTTCTGATTTCTCCACACAATTATCCTTCTGTTCTGATCACTTCAAATTTTCTTAATATCTTCATTTCACCTTGTTTACATCTGGCTGTCTTACTGTATTTTGTTCTACTCTCAGAATTGAATTGCCATCTCATATAGCTAAGTCTATAGAGAATTCTATAGAATTCTCTAGAACAAGAAAAGAACACAGGTCCCATAAATAGCAAAAACAAAATATTTATTTTCCCTGGAATATAATAATAATTCCGTAGAACCCATATAATATGGACATTTTATTTCCTTTCTAGTCTTTTTTCCAAAAAGAGTAAAATGTGATATAAATGTTGAGCATCAGACAGCTATATTTGTTAAGATGTCTTACACATACTATTTCCTAAAGTTAATGAAGTTACAACTACACTGAAAAATATAATAGTTGTTAAAACAAAATTAAGTTTGGGTAGGCCCATTGTTTAATATGCTATACTATGACTAGGAACCTCTGGTAAGCTGATATTCTAAGGAGTATATTAAGTAAATAATCTAACTTACATACTCTGATTTTTCAACTCTGTATTTTAAATATATAATACTAAATGCTCATAATCTTTTAAATTGTCTTCCAAAAATAATACTATTGCTGGGCTATAACTAATTAAATTTGATTTGTATCTACATTAGTTAATTAGCCTTATCATTTTTCCAAAACAGTTAAGCTAAAGTTAGACCTTGAAATACCAAACAATATTTTGTAATAATTATTACCATTAAACTAGAACCATTAAAGAACAATCATTAACAGCACTTCAAATGTGTAGATATTACCTGCCAAACCACAAATCAAATTAGCATATTCTTCATTTATTTTTTATTAGCTGTTAACATTAGACAGAATTCCCTGTTGTAAGTCAAAATTAGTTGGCATTGGTTTAGTATGTGTCATTGAGTTTATAAAAAAGCATGTGCTAGCTGTTAATTATATCTATTTAATGGGATTTTGCTTTGTAATTTTAAAATGTTTTGCTGAGAATATATTTTATTAGAAATTACAAGCATCACTTATCACTTATCAAGTTGAAATAATTCAACTCATTTATGTGAGAATATGAATAAATATGTATAGACATTTTTATGTTATAAATTTAAATGACTACTTCTACACTAAAAATAAGATCAAAGATTAGGAATCTATCTTGTTTTTGGAATCCAACAATCATTAAAGCTGTACTTCCTCTTATTCTCCATCCTTGATCAGATTGGACCTTATTTCTACCTTTGTTAGGGACTTCTTAAAATTAGCCTTTAAATTTAGGCTTTTCCAGGAATCTCTTTATGGTGCTCTGGAAAGAATAATAAAGTCTGGCTTTGTGCACAACATTAAACAAACATTTTTTCTTTTCAAAGTACTTAATAAAGCTTGGTGGTGCCATCAGCCTTGTTTAAGTACTGTAGGTTTTGAAGGAGGACATCTTTCAAGATTAACTATGTAATTTGATGAGATATAAATTCATTCTTAAAGATAAGTTGGGTTTAATCTACATAGTCTGACTCCATTGCACGATGACAAACTCTTTCACTTGGATCTGACTGTATGGAAATAAGACAACTGCCAAAGGAAAAATAATCCATAAAAAATAATGTTTTCTAAGCTTCTAAGAGGGCAGCACAATTCCATTTGACCCAGCAATCCCGTTACTGGGCATATACCCAAAGGAATATAAACCATTCTATTATAAAGACACATGCATTTGTATGTTCATTGCAGCACTATTCCCAATAGCAAAGACATGGAATCAACATATCTTTGATAATATGTTTTTCTAGAAACCTTGTGTTTGAATCTTGGTGCTTAATTTAAGGTTAAGTCCCAGCCAAACAAATTTGTACAATCAATAGACCTACTTAGCATCTACAAAGCTTGTCAGTAATAAAACTCTATGAAGTCAAGATGAAATCTCTTCAAAATTAAAAATCTAGAAAAAAAGAAAAATGTAGGGCTGTAATTTCATTCCACTTATAAGTTAAATGCTTTGCCATTTCTAAAATTTCACATTTCAATTGAGCAAATGAAGTACAGTAACAATTTTATAGAGCAAGAAACTTGCGATTGATCTTCAATACTCCTAAGAACATATATATAGAGATGGCATGAATTATTAGCCAATTTTCACTAACTCCACCAATGTTTACCAATTCTCACAAGAAATCTAAATTTCTAAAGATGGAATGTGGCAATATTCCTTCCAATTTAATTGGACAGGATGAATGTTTTAAATGGAACTTGGCAGAATAAGTTATTCTATCAAATCAATGTCAATCCTTTTTAAAAATCATTTTCCTTATTCTTCTGCATTGTACCACCCAAAAGAAGGTTATTTATGGTTTGGTAAAAGTCTTGAACTGCAGAATAGATAGGGAAAGACTGCTTTTCAAATAAACCAGTATAGAGTCCTTATTCTTAAGAAAAGGTAAGATTAAATTTTCAAAAGAAAATATGCTTAGTCAAACAAACAAAACAAAACACAGATTTAAGTTGTTTTAAGGGCTACCTTTATGAGTTCATTTAACGACATGAAATATACCTTTAACAACACGCAATACACTTTTACATGGATTACAAGTGCTATCTACTACAGAACGGTTCAATAACTGAAATGATTAGAAAACATAATCATTAGGGAAAATATAATCAATAGGGAAAGAATTCCTAGCAAAGGAATAAAGTTTATTTGTGTTAACCTGGGCACACATGAACTTTCCAATGCAAGACCATTGAAAAAATTCTTTCTTGGATATGAAGGATATTAATTTGCTACTAGATCACTATCTCTCAGTAAAATACGTATCCCAACAAAACACATCTAAATAAGTGGAACACTAACAACATTATAATTAAAATAAAATAGATATTAATCAAAACACTTTGCTCCCTACAAACATCAGAAGATGGATATTATAATCCCTGCTTTGCTTGATTTCATTGTGATATTGTACTCGACACTACTTATCACTATAGTATAACAACAAAGAGATGTAAAGACACTGGAAGGCTCTTTCAGGAAAATCTGTTCTCTCTGCCCATCCCCTCCCCCTTTTCGGTTTGTTTTCTCTCACTTTCAGTAGGAGAAATTTCATATTTAAAGAGCATGCATTCACCATTTGGCATATCATATGCCATTATCATAAGAGTTAACTATTTTAGAACTGTATTTATATATTTATTTTTCTTCCCTGAAATTTCTAAATGTCCAATGCTTCAACCAACATAATCATTCATTTTAACGTTCTTTGTTGTACTGCAGATATTATAGTCAGACTCCCTCCCTCTCTCCCTCCCTCCCTTCCCCCCAGAAATTGTTCATAGGGTCAAATTTTCTGGTTTGCTTTTGGTGAGTTGAGTGCAACACACTTTCCTAGGCAAAGGGGGAACAGCCCTCTAAATATCAACTCTCAGTCGAAGAATCACTTAACAACTGGGTACTTCATATTACTACATGAGCACAGTGCCACTGTAAAGTACCAAGAGGAAGAATAAATTTTTCCTTCCTTTCTCTGACCTGCTCCCTGACAACCAGACAGTAGACAGAACCTTATTTCTCTCTCCATCACTTTATCAGTGGGGTACAGGGTTTGTTTAATAAGGATGTAAAATAAAACCGGACTTGAACTACAAAAGGGCTGGATGGCCTTTCCCATGTTGGCATAACATTGAAGAAGCAGGATTGGTTATGAAGTCATAATTTAGCATTGGCATTTAAGCAGAAACGTTAACTTACATTGTCACAAAACACAATGTCACATAAAAGCCACAAAAATATTTTCAGCCAGCCCTGGTAGCCAAGAAATTATTTTCAGGGTGTTTCCTTTTGGGTTTTCCCAATCTGTACTCAGAAACGAAGTTAGAGACCTATTGTGATGTTTTAAATATTCCTTTTCTGAGTACATACCATGTGATTCAAAATAGAAGACAAATTTTTCAGCCTGTCTTAAGTCATCTGATAAACTGTGTCCCATCACTCATTTTATCATAGTCACAATGTACTTAAAATGTGTAAACGTATAAAAGTAAAAATAAAATTCTGATGTAAATAAATTTAAGATCTCTGTGTGCAGAGCATATTGATAACTGGCACCCAAGCAAAGACTGATATCTTGAAAGGGATCTTGTATAAAAGCTATTCCATTCCTTGCATGCTATTTAATTTAAAAAATGATGCACAGACTCACATTCATAAACACACTGAACCACACACACACACACATATAATATAGAACTTACACAATTTCATCATTCTGGAATTCGAGCTCTCCACAAGTGTCCTCAAAATCCTCCCCTCCACCTCTGGCAGTCCCTTCGATGGTTTTATATGGAACGATAACATTTCCTCGAGCTCCAGATGTTCTCAATACTTTCACCTCCATGATGCCAATGCTCTCACTCACATGAGTCACAGGTTCCTCAAAAGTAAAAATGCCTGCGTGGTCATCATCAAAAATAGTTACAGTGGCAGTGGAGGGAGATCCGAGGCAAGCAAGTGTAGAAACATGATTGGCTTCCAGTATGCCATCTTCTGAAGCTTCAGAAGATACTTTGACATTGCTGAGATGTACAAGGAAATTTTCATCCTCCTCAAAGATATCATCATCTATGATACCCACTCTGATTTCCTTCTGGGTCTCACCAGGCTTAAACACCACAGTTCCTTCAGTAAATTCATAATCAGACCCAGCATTTGCTGTGCCATCCTCTGTTCTGAAGTCAACAAACACAGTGTTAGTCAAATCACCACCTCTGCGGATAATGGTAAGGGCCACAGTACCACAGTTCTCCAGACACTGATATGTCCCTTGTTCAAAGAAGATCTTACTAACAGGGTCATTTTCAGTCACTTCAGTGTTGACCTCGTGCATGCTGACAGCCTTCCTTGCTTGGTCAGCTGCATGCCTCTTTAAAATGTTGCCAGCTCCAGTCATGAGGCGAGTAGCTTGAATGCGATAAAATGCTCTACTTTTTTGCTGCTGACTTAGGACTTGGTAGTTAGCTAATTCTATTAATTGCTCTATTTCTTTATCTGGATGCTTCTGCTTAAGTTCCTTCAGAATCCTAGCCATTTCTCGCCTAGCTTCTTCATCATCTTGGTCCCTCTCATCCACCTCCAGAACCAGAGCACCATCTAAGAAATTTTCAACATGAGAATTGACCACTTTCCCGTCCATTTCAATTTCAGTCTTAGAAGATGGCCTGTCTCCTTCATGTTCAATAATCATCCCCCTCTGCTTGCCAGCTCGATACCTCTTGTAGACATACTTGTAAAACAGAAGTCTCCTATCCGCTACCCAAGCGAACACAACACAGATGGGAAAGAAGAAGAAAGTAAGCAAACCTTCCCAGACCTCCACAACGCCAGGAGATATGACAGACAAAATAATGTAAAGCCAGGTGTAGGCAAAGATGCTCCAGGCTGCTGTCACAAAGAACACACGCAAATGCTTAATCTTCCTTGTCTCTCCGTCAGGGACCACATAAACACAGAGTGCAATAATGATGAACATATTGAATGCAGCACTTCCCACGATGGTGCTAGGACCGAGGTCTCCTGCAGTGAAGTTATGGCCACACACTTCAATTACTGAAAGGAGAATCTCAGGAGCAGAAGATCCCAGGGCCATCAAGGTCAGGTTAGAAACTGTTTCATTCCAGATCCTCACAGTTGTCTTGGTGGTCTCTCCATTGGGTTTCTTTATGGTTATTTCTTTTTCTTGAGATGTGATGACTTCTATAGAGGACATGAACCGATCAGCTATGATAGAGACTCCAAGAAACATGTAGACCATGGCCACAAAATACACAGTAGCTCTAGCAATTTTGTCCCCAAAAGAAGGGTCTTGGGGTTCCCAAATGGGCAAAATCACCCCTTTCTTACAGTAATATGATCCAGTACATTCACCAGTTTCATTTCCTTCTCCTTCCATTTCTGTCTCAGCAATTACATGGTCCACATGGGAAAATAAGAGAGTCACAATAACTAACAGATGAGATCCCATTGAAAAGTTGGGTGAAAGACTTAATCGCCGCATGTTGTACATGACACTTCCAACTGTCACAACCTACTGGTAAAAATAAGATGGGGGAGAGGGCAGAAAAAAAGTCATGTCATTAGAGCTGCAGCCAAAGCATTACTAATTACTTATTTTTATTACTCTTACCGAAATTTGTTTATATTTGACCATCACAAAACCGAAATTTGTTTATATTTGACCATCACAAAATCTATGGTGAATGATTGTTCTAAGACTCCATCAGTGACTAAGCAATCCTTTGTAAAGTTTACAACTCAGTCTTTCTGTGAATTTACTACATGTAGTACCCATTCACGGAGCAAGATACACAATTGACTTACTGGAAAGGAAAAGTTCAATTTATATAGCCTTGCCTTATTAAACACACATTTATGCATGCTAATAGCCAAAATCACAGGACTTTTGAAGCATTAAACAATTTCCTCCTTTTTACTAAAGCAGATTTTCTTCTAAATTTGTGTTAGTACATCATCTTCCAAAAACGGTTTCAATGCCAAAAGCACCTTATTACAATTGATGCTTTGAAAATCAGACTCTGAAAAAATCCCACCAACACAAGGCCTGGTGATTATCTTAAACGCCAGAGAGCATCTTACACTGTATTTCATGAAATCATGTCCTATTGCTCCACACTTACTTGGAAACAAAACTTCAAGCTTGCCTGAAATCAAAGCTCAATGGCATTTGTTCTTGAGAAGAAAAAAATTCTGCTATAATGCAATATTTCCACACATTAAGTACAGTTTTTAAAAGCATGTTTTGATGAGAGCACATTTCTTCCTAATTTTCAGCCAGCCCAGGTCTGCTGATACATTAGCAGCTGGGCATCTGGTTCTTCAAGCACAGCTCTTCACATCTGTGTACAGAGACTGTTTTTCGGCAGGCTGGAAAGGGAGATAAACAGGCCAAGGCCTAGTTGTGGGTAAGAGCCTGGCAGGCTGTGAAATCAGCGTCACCAACCTTAAAATGTTCCTTCTCGGCGTCGGTCATATTTTCCATGGTCATTCTAAAATACATATTAGTTCTGTCGAGGGTTCAAGTGACCAAAAAATGCAGGACCAATAATTCCATTTAAATTAGCTCATGTGGCATGACAAGAGTGACCACAAAATATACACATGATGAAGGACTGTAGGCAAGGAGGGCCATGGCAACAGAGTCAGTGAGCAGCACACAAAGCTTGGTAGGCATAGCGGTGGACTCAACCACCATGGCCTTAAGTCCACCCACCAGCTCAAGCAAAACTCTACTCAGACCTTACATCCCTTCTGTTTCCAGAACCTGGGACGGAGGTGAGGGGAAACTGAAGTAGAGGAAGGTCTGCTCCAAGTCAAGGTAACTGTCTCCCAGGCCTTGCAGGAGGGACTAGTTATGACATCAGATAATGCAGCAATAGGAAGAAGCCCTGAGTCAGAACATACCCTTATGTCCTGGAAAAAGTTAAAAGAGGAACTGGATTAGAGGCTTTCATAGCTTCAAGCTGGCTGAGAGCCACCCCACATTCGCCTACACTTTCTGGCTCATGTTTGCTGCTGATGGCTTATACTGCAAACTGCACCAGTGCCCAGGAGAACACCGCTGCCTAGGACATTCTGGCAGACCCTCAGAGATCCCACCATAGCCTAAAGCCCTTTATAGCCCATCACTACAGGGAGATAAGCTTCTTTGACATTTTTCCCATACTAAAGAAAATCAGAGGAGGGTTATAGCAGTAGAATTTGAAACTAAGTAAAAGGCTGAAAAATAGAGGTAGCATATTTTCAAAATATGCAAAAGTTCTGGTCAGTATGTCTGCTTGTTCAGTCTTTGAAAGGTTTTGAGATTTCTGCTTGAAACAAGGTGAAATTTAACCATCCTGCAAGAATGTTGGAAAATCTAGTTCCAAATCCCTTGTGTATCCATTTCATCCACAATGTTTATGCATGCTTAATATGTATTTTAGAAAGACTTGCTAGGCTCTCTTCTAGATCCCGAGAATTCACCAGTGATAAAACAAAGTCTCTGTCCTCACAGAGCTTATATTCTAATGGTGGAGGAAACAAACAAATATAAATATCAGAAGGTTAAAAAGTCCTATGGTACCTGTGTATGCAGAGCAATCTATAGAGGACAAGGAGAGTGTGAGATTGTGTGTGTGTGTGTGTGTCAGTGTGTATACACATGGGATGCATGATTTCATACTAGATGGTTAAGGAAGGCCTCTCTGATAAGGTAACACTTGAGCAAAGTCCTGAAGGACACGAAAGATCAAGTTTTGTGGATATATGTAGGAAAAGAATTCCAGCAAGTGCAAAGGTCCTAATGGGAATCATGCTTAGCACAGTCTAGAAACACAGAAAACCAATGTAGCAAGAGGGTAATGGACCAAGCGGGCAGGGCTCAGGAGTGGGAATGGATCAGAGAACACTGAATTGCCGTAAGGCATGGGCTTTGATGGGGTAGAAGATGACAATCACTGGGAGGTTCTAATCAGAGGGTAATATGATCTGATTTTTCTTTTAGAAGGATCTCTCTGCTGGTTCAGTGCAGAATAGACTGAAGGAGCAAGGGTGGCAACAAGGAGACCAGCTTTTGCCTACTATATAAAATCTAATTTATAAGTGATCCCAATACTTGGCAGGTATACAAAATGATACAGAAGATATTTAACATTTAAAATGGTGAAAGAAATGTCTTGGGGACCTGAAAGAATCAGAAAGGTGAAATATTTGTGATAAACAGTAGTACTGAACATAAACACTGAAGGGAGATTCAAACCTGTGTCTGTCTCCAAGACTGATATAATTAACCACTCCCTTCAAATTACTGCCAAATCGCATCATTCCATTCTTCATGTTTCAGCCAAAATGAAATTCCTAAAGTGCAGATCTGACACTCTTCACATCCCTTAAAACTCTTCATTGGTTTCCCACTTCCCTGAGGACAAAGCTCAAACCCCTCAACAGGCTTTCTAAGACCTTTTATGATCTGGCATCTGAGCTCCAGAATATGGAAATTATTCCCATTCCCTAAACAAGGTAACAATTTCTTACATCCAAGTCTTTGCAGATTATTCTGTGTCCAAAACTATTTTGCTTTTTCCTTCTTAGAAGCAAGTTTCAAAAGGGCTGAACATCAAATTATAACCAATTTCCTGAGAGAAAACTAGATTCCATTCTTAAACAGTCACAGATAGCATGCTAAATTGTCTCTATACATATCAATTATATTTAATATTTCCATTAGCCAGCATTGCTATGTTATAAAATGCCTAGTGTTGTTATTTCCATTATAGTCCATGAGAACAGCACCCCTGGAGATGTGCAATGCACAGTACCCTAACAATAATCCTAAATAGTAGGTATTATTAGCCCATTTGGAGGTTGGATAACTGAGGCTTAGATAGGTTAAGTACTTGCTGAAAGTCATACAGACAGTAAACTCCTCAACTAAGACCCAACCCCTGGTCTTTTTCCAAGACTGATATAACTGACTGCTCCATTATATCATCCCTGATAGTGTGTGAAGTAATCTTTGAGAACTATTGGGGTTGGCTTGGACTAGCCCGTTGGAAAGCCTCTTGGCTTCCATGCAGGGTCAGGAGGGCCTAGTTAGCAAAAGTCTTGTGGAAGGTTTCCAATAGCCTGGCTTTTATCTTATGGATTAGACTCAAACAGACAAGCATCAATAACTGTGATGTAACATGAGGGCTAGCATGTTCCTAGAGACAGCTGCCCTTCAATCTGGTCTTTTAGCAATTGCCTGGCAACCTCTTCCTGCATGCACTGTCAGGGCAATCTCCTAGGCCAGCCAAGAAAAAGCCCTGCCCTTTATCCCTTCCCTAGCCCACATCCCACAATATGTTCTTAGCCGAAAGGTCACCAGATGTCTAAAGGTAGACAGATCAGTAAAAATCCATCATCATTATCAGAGAAAAAGGAAGGGGGCTTCCGGTGTTAACTAAAAACATTACAATTATATTCAAAAGAGGGCAGCATTATAATTTGTGAACAGTGGACACAGCACACTGATGTAGCTTACTGGCAATGAAGCAACTGGAAAGAACTCTCTGGACTTAAATTTCTTTTTCGTATTAAATTAATACCAAATCCAAATGCCCACGAAGATGTGGAATAGATGTTATCTAAATGTGAGTTCCTTCTTCGTCCTTTTGTCTTCCTTCTTTCAGGGTCTTTCCTCTATCATCAGATTCAAAGTAGTTCTACTTAACTCTCCCCATTTTCCCTCAAATATACATTTCCATACAAATTAAGCAGAAAGATAAGAATAGAGACTGTGGATATGTTGATTTGCTGCCTGGCTTTCTTATATTCTGCCTTAATTTACCAATACAAAGTATAGGCTGATTTTTATGGTGGATTCAGATCAACTCGTACAACTATGAGCAGTACTAACTTAAAATATCCATTACATCATCCAAATGAGACTTTAGCACAGTATCAAGAATACCCAAATTATCTTCTGATCACTATTTATTTTAAAACAACACACAACCCATCACCTACAGATTACAGACCCAAATGACACTGACAAAGGATGGTAAAAAGATATCCAGCTGTGAGTAGTCCAGCCAGTTGTGTTGGAGGAAGAGGTCACAGCTACAAGGAATAGAAACCCACATCTACAAGAGATAGATCAAACTGCTTTGTAAAGGAAGAGGGAGAGCTTTTGGAGCAGAGGCCTGAAGAGTGGTTGGCAGCATAGCGACCATTCCCTGCTGGAAGCTATAGCCAGTTTTGACTACCAAGGAGGACGTGACTCAGAGCAAAGGCATATGCTGGCATTCCTAACAGCCCAATATATTGGACAGTCATCCTAATGGCATCCTCTTGATTGGCAGCTGGGGTTATTCTAAGGAACTCCTTGATGGCCTTCATCAGTACTTGGAATTCCCTTCTATGTAATTCTTGCTGACTGAAAGACTCAAAGCTAAGCAATTAATCTGTTTCTAAGGCAACATTAAAGCAACCATAAATCCTTATCCCTACCAAGGCAAGCACTTCCAAATGCTTCTAGACAAAGACATGATGCCAGAGGATGAAGGCTTTTCTCATCTGACCATCTCACCTAAAGTGAAAATTACTGCCCTGGCTCCAGCCTCAGGCTATCAGACCATGGCCAGACTTCAGGAAAAAAAAAAAAAAAACCTCATTTACACAGAGACCCTCTGCTAATACCTAATTTTCCCCTCCAAAGAAAGTTTCCTCTCTGCTGTTTAATACTTTGGGACAGGTGCTGAAGGGGATGGGCTATGAGCGGTCACATCATAGGCTCAAGCCTTTCTCTTAAACTCACAAAACAGAAGTCAGGCCCCTGCCTTATGACCGAAAATACCCGCTGAAATTGTCCAGGAAAGGAAGAAACTAGGGTGAAGGTAGGCAATGTGGTCACAAAAGGAAAGACAGACTTAGGATATAAAATAATGAAGTTGTTGAAAACTCGTGAGATGCACTGTTGGCTCTTTCCCCTACTTTATTTTTCGAGATAGCACTTATTACATTTTGGTTTTTGTTTTTGAGACATAGTCTTGCTCTTGTCGCCCAGGCTGGAGTGCAGTGGTATGAACTGGGCTCACTGCAACCTGTGCCTTCCGGATTCAAGCAATTCTTCTGCCTTAGCCTCCCAAGTAGCTGGGATTACAGGTGCCTGCCAACCATGCTCGGCTTTTTTTTTTTTTTTTTTTTTTGTATTTTTAGTAGAGACAGGGTTTCACCATGTTGAACTCCTGACCTTAGTTAATCCGCCTGCCTCAGCCTCCCTAAGTGCTGGGATTACAGGCATGAACCACCACGTCTGGCCAGCTCTTATTACTTTTTACATGCTATCTATTTTATTCAATGGTTCTATTTATTGTCTTTCTCTCTTCAAAAGATGCAACTCTCTAAGGGCAGGGATTTTCGTTTCTTTTTTTCATTTAGGTATTCCCAGTTCCTAGAGCACAGCCTGGCACATAGAAGATGCACAACATCTGCTTATTGAATGAGTAAAGTAATGCTCACAGGGTCATGTGCTGATTCACCAAATCTCCAGTGGTCAACCAGAATCTGGGAAATGGGCCTAAGCATTTGCAGTTAAAAAATGTTGTCTGTGTGAAATGGTTGCACCCTGACATGAGCAGAGTTCAAAATCAGATTGTAAAGTCAATGTCAGCATTAGGAAGAGAGGAAACACATGATTCAGACTCATGAGCAAAGACTCTTGGGCTGGAAAGACTGATCTCCAGCATAACAAGAGCACCTGGGCCCTGACATTTTCCCCACAACCTGGGTGTGTGTCTTCCAGCATCAGTCCTGGCTTGCTTATTTTATATGCTCTGTTAAGAGGGCCCTAACACTTTGGACATACTCAAGGAAGTACATCTTCCCATCCTTCCAATACAATTAAAAGACACATACTCAAGCACAACAAAAATCACCTTCATTGTAGAGGCCCTACACAAGGGAAAGAACACCAAGCATTTAAATTTAAATATTAATCTGCATGCTAACACGGAAATATGGGTAGAAAAAAGAAAGCTGGAGACGAGAGAGTCTTTCAATAGAAAATAAATAAAAAAGAATGCAGAAGGAAGATGCTCTGATAATCTTGGGCTCCATGTGAAGTTAGCCAGGTTTGTCCTCTAATTCATTATGCCAGAACCACAGAGCAGGGTTTAAGGGCCCTACTCAGGGCACTGATGGCAATAATGACTGAAATCATTGACTGAGCATCTACTTGTCCCAGGTACTGTGCTAATTACTTTGTATTCACTGTCCCTGACTTTTCTGATGATACTACAAGGAGATATTATCATTTGCATTTTACAAATGAGAAAAATAAATGGTTCATGAAAGTAAGCTGGCTAGAGTCATATATACTTAAGTGACAGAACTAGAATTTTAATTCAGGCATTTTGCATCAAACTATAACGATTTCCAAAATGGCAGACACTTTTTATTTTCACGACAATAAGTTAACAATGTTTTCTGGGGACAAAGAGCTCAAGATTTAGGTACTTAACCTGCCATGCTGCCCCTTCTTCCCACCTGAATAAATGTGTGTAGGTTACATTAGCTCATCAACGAGCCTCACATGTTTCCACTCCTGCCTGATGCCTTCCCACTCCCCAAGTAAGTATTGTAAGCACTTCTATTCATCACATAGCAAGGGAAAGACGATCCATGTGGAGGATCATCAGCTGAAGACAGAGGTCTGAAATCACTCCAAACTCATGTAGTAAACTCAAGGTTTTTCCATTTGGGTCAGGAGAAAAGCAAATGAAGAAAGAATCCCTAGCAGTAAGCAAGCAAAACTAAACTAAAAGAGGGGAATGGATAATGAATGGGAGCCAGGGAGAATGATACAGAATGTTGCTATAACAAGTAGGTTAACACTTTGCTCTAATAACAATAATTCAGTATTTTTTAAAAACGAATTTGATTGCAGCTCAAAAATTTACTGTCTTGGGGGTCATTTTTTTTTAACATCTTAAATTTAAGCCAATAAGTAATCCAAAGAAATGCAAAAACAACACATTCGTTTATGGTTTTATCTACCAAGCTTTTCTTAGCCACTCATATATGCCAGACACTGTGTTTCAAAGATAAATAAAACATATCTCCAAAGGAGCTTGTATTCTAGTGGGGCACTGGCAGAGTCAAGGAGTGAGTCCCTTCTGTGGAAACCAGGACCCTTCCATTACTAGAGATTCACTGAAGAGAAGAGACTTTCCTGGCATTTGAACAGTGACACTGAGCACTGAAGTGGACTACCTAGTCCCCAGGTTAATGTACCTTGAGTCTTGAATTAATAAACCCAGCATTCTAGAAATCTCGGACTGCTCAGACTGTGGTCCTGCAAGCTAGAGATTTCAATTATAATGAGCTCCCAGAGGCAGAGCCTAGGACTCTGTAAATCTTTCAAAAGCCTCCTGAAAGACAATGGTAATTCTTTCACATAATAATTGTTCACCACTAACCCTGAAGAGAAACAGCAGCCTTTCTTTGATGTTTGACCTTAAACACTGAAAAAGAATGAGGTCATATACATGCTTTTATATCTAGGTCACCAAAAAGGATTTTCTACCTAAAAATATTTCCCCAATAGCTGGTTGACATTTAATCTTAAAAATCTGTATATATAGTGAGCCCTTCCTATGTTTATAGTTCTAGAGGGAATGAACTCTTCATTTATTCATCAAGCCTCTATGGAGTAGCTTCTATGTGCAAAGCACCATAACAGACACTACAGGGATTGCAAATATGATTGACACACGGTCCCTGTACTTACTAAATTTACAGTCTGCAAGCGACAGTTACTCCAATGACCATTAATACTAGGAAGAATTGACAAAATTTCATAAAAGGAAGGGATGGGAAGGATGACAACAGCTAGAGAATGTGACAGGACATTCTAAAAGGAAGAAATGATATGGACAAAGGCATAGAGCAATGATTCTCCAACTTCAGTTCACCTAAGAATCACCTGGGAAACTAATTAAAATGCAGTTAACTGGGCCCTATAATCAGATACAGTTGAGGAATCTCCAAATTTGAATTTTAACAACATTCCCAGGTGATTGTGATGTAGGTGGTCTTGGACCACCCTTTGTGAAGTGTAAGGCAGAAAGAGCAGAACTGAGTAGAAGCACAGGAACGGCACACAGGGCATGGGGCTTGTTTAGCAAACAGACTGGAAGTGCGTGCCTGAAAATCAGAAAATAGTGTTTGTTCTAATATCAGTAAGACGTTGATGTTAAGTAATATGTCAGCTGTGCTTTCCCTCTCACAGATTGCGTCTCCAGGCAGGATCAAAATATGAAGCCCCTTAGTGAATATGTGTCCAGGAGGTGGGGGACTAGAGGGCAGAGGAGGACAGATCTTAACAGGAGAAAAGAGGGGCCCCAAAAGGGAGATTAAAGCACTGGAGGTAATATAAAGTTCCTACTTCATGATGTTGCTGCAGGTGTTTTGTCTTCTCTAAGAAGAAACAAGCAAGGATTGCTAGGTCACTACATTGGCAGTTGACAAAGACTTAGGATAAAGGGACATCTTCAGAGACCTATTCAGTTTCTATACCCAAACCCCAAGTAGAGGTAGAAAACATGCAGAAACATGAACCCCATAATGAAGTGCTGGGTGGTAAGGAAAGCTGTGCTCTTCAAATGACAAGTTCTTTAGGGGGCAGCCCCTACTCTTTTTCTTCATTTCAACTCAAGAACGAATCCCTGTGGTCACTCTTCTTTCTAGTCTGCCTCTTGGAACTGGGGATGTTTAATATAGAATCCAATCTCAAGTTGAATGATAGTCAATCCAGCAAGATTTTTTTCTTTTTTATTTTTTAATCTTTTTTAACAAGGTAAATGCTGGTTGTGTGAGCAGAGGCTGGTGAATTTCATCAGCTTTTTCCGTGAGTCATTAAGATTCATCTTCAAGTAGATAGCATTTCAGAAGACAGAATCCTATCACCTCGAGGTTTGTAAGTCTTACATTTTCCTGCATAGTTTCAAATTCCAGTCCTTGAAAGAATAAGCTGTTCTTGAAAAGAGTGGAAGTAGGAAGTAATAAGAAACAAATTTTAAAAAGTCAAGGTGATGGGTGCTCACATAAGGGTGACTCTCCATCAGTGTTGTATGCTACAGTTTTCTAAAGTTCCTGACAATATACTCAGTGACAAGGTTCTAACACCAAGTGTCTATTTACATATTACAATATTGTATATTATGTATTACATATTACAATACACTTTAAAAATGAAACTCACCTTAGAAAGAAACTAGTCAAATCTTATTATTTAGAGGACCAAAGGGAGTGTTGGTGACATGGGAAAACACAACATTCTTACAGAAATCTAGTAGAGAAATACATGGTTTTTCTCTACTAGCTAGGGCATCTAGTGAATATGTTCTTTAACTCAATCTTATATACCTGTGTTTGAAAAATTATTAAAATTGGCTTAAGTGGTATGGTTTTAACGTTAGTAACTATGCTGACACTGCTAGATTATTGTCTTTTGGTGATAGATGAGGATTATAATAGATGTGAATTTATCTATCACAAAGGTGGTCCTAAAAGGAGCTATTGAAAAAGGTAGAGAAAAAAGTCACTGGAGGAAGAAATACTATTTAATAATTTAATTAGCAATTGAAGATAATTTCTATCTATGAAGCCTTTGCTAATGCAACAATTATTTTCATCAATATCAATGATTAATAAGAGAACATTCATTCATTAAAAAAATCAAATGTCTTTTATGTATATAGCAAAGTGCGAGGCATTGGGGCTAGAACCATGAGATAGACAGACGTAATCTCTCTCCTTAAGGAACTTATTATCTAGCTGGGAAAACAGATGACAGATGTTCATTTAAATTACTACCCAAAATCCATAATTATGTCCATCACATAAACAGAACCAATGACAAAAACCACATGATTATCTCAATAGACGCAGAAAAGGCATTTGATAAAATTCAACATCGCTTCATGTTAAAAACTCTCAATAAACTAGGTATTGATGGGACATCTCAAAATAATAAGAGCTATTTATGGCAAGCCAATAGCCAATATCATACTGAATGGGCAAAAGCTGAAAGCATTCCCTTTGAAAACTGGCACAAGACAAGGATGCCCTCTCTCACCACTGCTGTTCAACATTGTATTGGAAGTTCTGGCCAGGGCAATCAGGCAAGAAAAAGAAAGAAAGGGTGTTCAAATAGGAAAAGAGGAAGTCAGATTGTCTCTGTTTGCAGATGACATAATTCTATATTTAGAAAACCCCAGTGTCTCAGCCCAAAAACTCCTTAAGCTGACAAGCAACTTCAGCAGTCTCAGGAAACAAAATGGATGTGCAAATATCCCAAGCATTCCTATACACCAAAAATAGAAAAGCAGAAAGCCAAATCATGAATGAATTTCCATTCACAATTGCTACAAAAAGAATAAAATATTTGGGAACATAGCTTACAAGGGACGTGAGGGACCTCTTCAAGGAGAACTACAAACCACTGCTCAAGGAAATAAGGGAGGACAGAAATGGAAAAACATTCCATGTTCATGGATAGGAAGAATCAATATTGTGAAAGCAATTTATAGATACAATGCTATTCCCATCAAACTACCATTGACTTTATTCACAGAATTAGAAAAAAAAAACTACTTTAAAGTTTCATATCAAACAAAAAAAGAGCCTGTACAGCCAAGACAATCCTAAGCAAAAAGAACAAAGCTGGGGGCATCACACTACCTGACTTCAAAGTATACTACTACAAGACTATAGTAATCAAAACAGTACGGTACGTGTACCAAAATAGACATATAGACCAATAGAACAGAACAGAGACCTCATAAATAACACTACACATCTACAACCATCTGATCTTCTACAAACCTGACAAAAACCAGCAATGGGGAAAGGATTCCCTACTTAATAAATGGTGCTGGGAAAGCAAGCTAGCCATATGCAGAAAACTGAAATTGGACCCCTTCCCTACACCTTATACAAAAATTAACTCAAGATGGACTGAAGACTTAAATGTAAAACTAAAAACCATAAAAACCCTAGAAGAAAACCTAGGCAATACCATTCAGGGCATGGGTATGGGCAAAGACTTCATGACTACATCACCAAAAGCAATTGCGACAAAAGCCAAAATTGACAAATGGGATGTAATTAAACCAAAGAGCTTCTGCATAGCAAAAGAAACTAGCATCATTTTCTTAATCCAGTCTATCATTGTTGGACATTTGGGTTGGTTCCAAGTCTTTGCTATTGTGAATAGTGCCGCAATAGTGGTGGGGTGGGGGGAGGAGGGAGGGATAGCATTAGGAGATATACCTAATGCTAAATGATGAGTTAATGGGTGCAGCACACCAGCACGGCACATGAGTACATATGTAACTAACCTGCACATTGTGCACATGTACCCTAAAACTTAAAGTATAATAATAATAAAATTAAATTAAAAAAAACAAACAAATGTATAAATCTTTTTATTAAAAGTGATAATTCAAAAAAAAGAAAAAAAAAAAAAAGAAACTAGCATCAGAGTGAACAGGCAACCTACAGAATGGTAGAAAAACTTTGCAATCTACCCAATCTGACAAAGGTCTAATATCTGGAATCTACAAGGAACTTAAATTTACCAAAAAAAAAAAAATGAAAAAACATCAAAAAGTAGACAAAGGATATGCACAGACACTTCTCAAAAGAAGTCATTTATGCAGCCAACAAACATATGAAAAAAAGCTCATCATCACTGATCATTAGAGAAATGCAAATCAAAACCACAATGAGATACCATCTCACACCAGTCAAAATGGTAATTATTAATAAGTCAGGAAACAATAGATGCTGGTGAGGCTGTGGACAAACAGAAATGCTTTTATACTGTTGATGGGATTATAAATTAGTCCAACCATTGGGGAATACAGTGTGGCAATTCCTCAAGGATCCAGAACCAGAAATACCATTTGACCTAGCAATCCCATTACCGGGTAAATACCCAAAGGAACAGAAATCATTCTACTATAAAGACACATGTACACATATGTGTATTGCAGCAATATTTACAATAGCAAAGACTTGGAACCAATCCAAATTCCCATCAATGAGAGACTGGATAAAGAAAATTTGGTACATATACACCATGGAATACTATGCAGCCATAACAAGGAGTGAGATCATGTCCTTTGCAGGGACATGGACAAAGCTGGAAGCCATCATCCTCAGCAAACTAACATAGGAACAGAAAACCAAACACCACACGTTCCCACTCATAAGTAGGAGTTGAACAATGAGAACACATGGACACAGGGAGGGGAACAACACACACTGGGGCTTTTTGAGGGGTGGGGGGCAAGGGGAGGGAGAACATTAGGACAAATACCTAACACATGCAGAGCTTAAAACCTAGATGTCAGGTTGATAGGTGCAGCATACCACCATGGCACATCTATACCTATGTAACAAACCCGAACACTCTGCACATATATCCCAGAACTTAAAGTAAAAAAAGAAATCCATAATTATTAACTCGAATAAATGGCTATGGAAGTAAAAATGTGACTATAAAACTAAGTAACAGAGGACTTCACCTACCAGAGTATTAGAAAAAGTTCAGCTGAAAAATAACATCTAAGCTGAGATTTAAAAGACATTCTGCAGGAAACCAGCCAAAAGGTTGTTGAATTGTAAGGTCTTAGATGGACACTTTTGTAATTGCCCTTCTCTGTAACAGGATTATTCACAGACCTACCTTCTTAGATATGCTGGGGTATGAGATCATGTTTGGAAGGGACAAAAAGTAGCTTCTATAATTTATACAAGACTTTTTCTCTCTGAGGTCAGAGCCATGCAACTGCATTTAATTGCACTCTACCACACTTATAGGGTCAATGTGGTAGATGGAAGGTTCACTGGTCTAGGGACTAAAAGAAATGAGTGCTGGTCTCAGCTCTACTGACCAGTCATACGTCCTTGGAGAAGTCATTTTCCCTCTCTTAGTATCATCTGTAAAACTGGGAAATTCTGCTAACAATCTGCAGCTATGATATTTGAATCCTACACTTCGGCATTCAATGCCATCTATAATATAACACCTGTCCATCTGTGCAGGTTTACTGTTAGTCAATATATCAGCTAGTAGTCAGCTGAGCTACTAAATGAAAATTACCCAAATATGTACCACATCATCTTTTCTAATGCTTTGATGGTTATCTTCCATGACCCATCTCAAATGTCAAATTTCCCTTATAAAACTACTTTGATTGCTAGGAAGGCCCTTAAACGTCATCTAGGCCAGGTGCAGTAGCTCATGACTATAATCCCAGCACTTTGGGAGGCCGAGGAAGAATTGCTTGAGCCCAGGAGTTCAAGACCAGTCTGGGCAACATAGCAAGACCCCCGTCTCTACAAAAATAAAATTAAAAAATTAGCCAGGCACAGTGACATATGTCTGTGGTCCCAGCTACTCAGGAGGCTGAGCCAGGAGGATTACTTGGGCCTAGGAGGTAGAGACAGCAGTGAGCCATGATCATACCACTGCACCCCAGCCTGGGTGACAGAGTGAGACCCTGTTTAAAGAAAAGTAAAATTAAAAAGTCATCTGTCTCCCTAGCCCCCACCTTTCCCAATAAGAAAACTTGGGGCCTGATAACTGAAAGAGACATTTCAAAGCCACATATCTCAGAAGTGATGAAGCTGGGCTCTAAAACAAATTCTGTGAATTTCTAGGCCATTTCTCTTCACACTACACCAACACCAATTGCTAGGATTTCCCAAGCCCATCAATGTTTCATTTGTGTCTCTCATAATCTATACTGTGTGTGTCAAGAGTTGGCAAACTATGGTTAATGGGACATATTCAACCTCCTAACTGTTCTCGTAAGGCCCACAAAATTAAAATGTTTCTTACCTTTTAAAATTACTGGAAAAAAAAGAATATTTCATGATGTGAAAATTATGTGATATTCAAATTTCAGTGTCCACAAATAACATTTTATGGAACACAGCCGTGCCCATTCATTTATATATCATCTATGATTGCTTTCTTGCTATAACACCAGAGTTGACAAATTATGACAGATCCTATAGTTCACAAAGCCAGAAATATTGACTATCTGGCCATTTAAAAAATCAGCTCTCTGATCTTTGGTATACGCCATTTTGTGTGTACTTATCTTCCTTTACCTTCCTGTGGCAACCCCTTCACCACACCAATCAGTGTATTCACCTGGGGGCACACAGGCAGGAACAAGGCTCTCTCTCACCATTTATATCTTCAGTAATGAGCTAACAGTTGCTGAGCACCCATGTGTCAGAAACTGTTCCAAATATTTTACTAATATTAATTTATTACTCCTCACAAAAAACCACAAATCTTTTTAATATTTTTATTCCCATTTAATAGATGAAGAAAGTAAACACGGAAAAGGCTAAGTAATTAGCACAATGTCAAATATGCCATCTTTTGAATTCAAAAGAATGTTATAACTATCATGAATATGTCTGCTGACCTCAGAGACCTTTTAGTCTGAGGACCCTAGGGTGGTTCATTTTGTTAGTCAGTATTCTAAAACTAGATGAAAAGTCGTAGTTCCCTTTCCACCCTGAAGAATCCTTATTAGACATTCAGGAATTCCTGAGGCCCAGAAAACACAGGCAAATTTCTGGAGGCTTTCTACACAGGGAAAGAAAAAGAAAAAGAGGTAACTTGGATGAAATGATTTCAGAGTCATAGAACTGGATTCTACTATCTCCTATTTCAGTCTTATAAAATCATTTAATTTTATATGGCCTCCATTTGCTTATTTGTAAAATATAAAAATAAACACAAAGCAAAACTAGGTGATATCAGATGTCTCTTCCAGTGCTAGCCATGGTATGAAGCAACAGAAGGACTGATAAAGAGAAGCTCTTAAAAAGAACTTCTGACAGCTAGCTGCATGTCCAGGGGAAGAAAGGCAGACAGGGAGGAGGCAGGGGGAAAGAAGCACTGACTGCCCAACACTGACTCACAAATTTCAGCTTTGAAGGGTCCATATCCTCCAACATTTGAAAGATCATTTTGGAAGAGTGACTTGAAACTTCTGAGAGACATTTGATGGGTACCTCTCCAAACTGTCTGATGCCACCCACAGTTGGGTCTCTAACACAGCCCCCAGAGGAAGTTAAAGCTTGGATGTAGAGTAAGCAGTCTGATTCTCTCAACCTGCTACCAGGATGGGATGCTATTCATGGAGCACAGCAGAGAACCAAAGGGTGGCCCTGGGTCCTGAGCTTTAAGGGAAAGCTGAAGAAATGGGAAGCTAGAGAAGTTCCAGAAGCTCAACTGTAAAAGCACCAGCATAACCATTTGGTGCTAAAGAGATAAATAAAAACCACCTACCCTAGTAGAGGAAACAGAATCATCACCTTTAATAAAGGAACAAGTTAGCAAGTGGTCTGTCTCTTGCCTCACCTCTGACTGGTACAGCCTCTCTCCTCCAAGGCCATGCTGGAAGTTCATCCTACATTTTGGTTTCAAGTATAAAATGCATTTGTACAATGGCTTATGTTGTTATTTGTTTCAGATCCCATTTCTGTGGCATGGTCCTGACTGGGACACAGAACGGAATAAAAGGGTCTAGAAACTGCCCTAACATTTCTCCACGGTTACCTTCTGGTAAATAAGCTGGGGCTCTTTGACATGTTTCAAAAGTGGCTAGGCCTTATTTGCTTTCAAAATCCTTTTCACTCTTTCTGAATAAATTAAAATGCTTCCTCCTCCGTGAAACCACGTCCAATGTTCTCTTCTTCCTTTCAACTCCTTCAGCACTTTGCTCAGTTGCAGTGGAGTGATCTTTCTTGCTCAGCCTTGTACTTCAGTATAGGTGTTCTAGACCATGACATCCCTGGGAACAGAGAACAGTGTAGAGCATGGTTTTTGGAGAGCCTTCCTTATTAACCATTACTTGTTAGCCCTTGGCCCAAGTTATTTCACTGAACCATAGTCTTCATCCTTAAGTCAGAATAATGATGCTTCCTTATCCTGCAGGATACTCATAAACATCCAATGAGAAAACGTGTGTAAAGCATTCAGACTAGTCCCTGGCACATAAAAAGTGCTCAACAAATGTTACTAACTTTTCTTCATCATCTGCATTCTTTGAAAAGCCAAGCACAGGGCCTTGTATACACTGAATGCTCCATAAATATCATAATTTGGTTGAAGTAAATTGCTGAATCACTACCTTGTTTGTTTCACTTGCTCTCATATTGGATCCAACCAGGAAATTATTAATTGTTCTCACTTACCATGCAATGATATCAACAAAGTAATTACTCTGTCTTTTTTAAAAAATTAAGATGATCTTTAATATTTACATCTAGTTTCCTAGATCTATTACATGTACAAGAAACCATTTGTCTTAATTGGTATCACACTAGCATTTTCTAGGTTACGGGCATTAATACATATTGCAAAATGATAGAGTCGAATCTATTCAAGATTTTAAGGATATAATTTCACTCTAGGGAAAATATTTTGCCCACTCCTCGGAGGACTTAAATGGCTAAATCTTCAAGAAAGTATCAAATTTGTATTACCCTTGCTGCTCTAGAAGCCAAATTTTGGAGAGTTTATCTTTTCCTTTGTCTGGCTACTCTCTATCCCTCCCCATCAACAGCCCCATTCCTGGGCACTCACATCCCCCCAAACTTCCCCACCAAAATGGCCCTGAGTGCACTAACTGGGCAGCTACCTAGTTTTAAACCTCTTTCACATTCTCTGTATTTTCCTGTGTTCCAGGCCCCCAGGACTTTGTCTGCCAGTTGACCTGATAAACCAATCCAAGTTAAAAAAAAAAAAAATGAACATATGCTAATGACTTGTGAGAATTAATGGTAGCTCCTTCTCGGATAATATTTCATTTTATTAGGGTCTATTAGATAGAATTCCTTTATTCAAATGAATTGTTCTAATTGTGAAAGTTTCAGATCCTATTTTGCCCAAGAAATAAATGCTTTGAACCTGGGAATGCTTTGCCCACCCTCAAATCACTGTATAGACTGCTGCCTGCAATGCACTTGCCCTTGATCACAAAAGCATTTTCTTTGCTTCAGCTGCCAGAGCTTTTCCTCTTCCACATGTTCCCCTCCTTCTACTGAAACTCACTAGGAAGTTTCAGGTAAGGTGGAAATGTGATTCACTTAAACTTTTATCTTGTTACTGTCTACACTCTTGGCTGGGCAGGTCAAAGGACAATCACAAATGTAAATTTAAAACACCTACTGTTCAATATAGTCTCTGCAAAGAGAACTTACAAAAATTACTTGAGGCAGCAAGGACTACGAGCAACTGTCTTATAAGTCAATACACTGGAAAATACATCAGAAAATGGACTGTTTTATTAATAAGTACTACTGAGAACCTAGTCATTGATTAGGTCTTCAAAATATATATTGTGTAAAATGTATTTTGTAATGTATATGTGTACATGGAGGACTGGGGATGGAAGGTGACAGAGTGGAGAGGCCAGGGAGAAAAAGAGAGAAAAAGAGATTTTGGAAGAGGAAGAAAGAAAACCGAAAGTAATCCCGCTGCACTTAATGAGGCCCCACTGGACTAGTCCTGAATCCAAATCTGAATCTCAAAGGCAGACGCTGAAAGCTCACATTCTCAGAATCTAGTCCATCCCAATGGGTCAGAAAACACCTGATATTTATTTCCACTAAATCTCAGCTATATCTCTAGGGAACAGAAATACCTTCGTTTAAAAAGAAAAGTGGAAACAGCTAGTACAGAAATCCACTGGTTTTGTTAGCCACCGTTACTACCAAGAATTAGAGCCAAAGTGATAGACAGCTAAGGGAGCCATAAGTGATGTCAGATAGGATTCTGGAACCCAGAGAAAGTCAGGCAGAACGTTTGCCACAAGAGGGAGCAGTAGAATTTGGTCAGATGGGAGACCATTTGGTAGGGGTTATGATGAGGGGTCTATGAGGTATGGGAGGTTATGATGAAGGATTTAACTACAAGTATGGGTGATATTTGGGTAATATTTTAGCAAAACACATTTATCCTTGGGGGCAAAAACAAAAAGATAAAGGGACCAGGAAGAGTAGAGAGATAATAGCATGTTGATTCCTAAATTCTTAGCAAATATAAAGTGACAATTTAATGTTTACTTGAAAGCAACATACTACGAAAATATAAAACATGCAACATATGTGCTCTAACAGCCTCTTCTAGAGGCTGCATTTCTTTTTCCAGATCAAATTTATATTTCAGTTTGAATTTTGTTTATTGCCATATTTTTAGGGCAGTCTCCTTCTTACCTATATACTATCCTCCCTGTACCTAAAAGGCATCACAAAGAAATAACTTGTCTCACTGAATTGCAACATTAAAAACAAAAAACAAAAAACAAAAAAAAAAACCACATAGACATTAATGTCCCAAAATGCACTTACTTTGAGACAACCACATCTATGAGCTAAATGAATGCTTTGGCTTGCTTTTTAAAGGGGAATTGCAACTTCCTTGGACCTGCACAGCTTTTCTCATCATTTATTTTGTCAAAGAAATAGATTGAATACTAAGAGGAATCATGCGTTTATTTTGCAAGTAAATAAAAGTCTATATTTGCCTGGCAAAAGCATGTTAAACATAGCTTTTTAACAGATGCTGAAGTTCTCTTGGAATATATTTTATTTTTTCAAAACACAGAAAGCTTAACAGAGCAATTAACATAATTCCTGCAAATAGTCCTATAGGTGTTACTGACTATACCTCACTTTCCGTTTGTAATTTTATTGGGAGTCAAAGCACTGTTACTCCCATGCTCTTTTCTTCCCCTGGTCAACAAAAGGGCTATGTGCTTAATCTGAAACATTACAGTAGGAACCACTATAATAATAAAGTAAATACATAGGTAGATACATAGAAAATAAGCCTTCATATTTTAGTTCATTACTCTCCTCCTTCAGCCCTGTTAAGCTTTCAATACAGTAAAGTCTGATTATCATGACACTCTTACATCCTTTGTAGCCCTATACAGCTCAACAATAAATAATGGTTTATCTCTGTTCAGTCCGTTTGTTGCTGTTGTTTTTCTAGGAATTAATCGTTTTTTTAAAAAAAGACAACAACCATTTTAAGGGGACAAAATCAGGGCTTCTTTTATAGCAGGTGTGAGAAATCTTAGCTAAAGAGCCGTGAGATCCAAATGGAATTCTTCAAGCAGGCAGAATTTGTAAAATGAAAACCATTTAAGAGCACACATCTTGCCTCTTGATGAAATAAGTTGGTCCTCCCCCACCTTCTCACTCACAAGGCCCCAAAGATGGAGCTAGTTTTCCCTTCCTTCCTCCTGCTTTCACACCCGCCTAACCTCCCAATTAAGCAAGTTTAGCAAACCCAGGGAGCTCAATCCAAGTAACACAGGATTTGAAAGAGGAACCTAAAACCAATCATCCCTCTTCCGGCTTTGTCTTCTTATTTGAAATGAATGAAACATCTAGATTCATTTTCCTCCCTTTTTTTTTCTGACTCGCTGCAGGAGTAGCTTTGAGAGAGAAAGAGAAAGCATGTGAGTGTGACTGTGTGTGTGTGTGTGTGTGTGTGTGCACGCGCGCGCGCTGGTGGGGGCATGGGAAACAGAGGTATACTTTCAGAATTCTCTCCTGGTGGCTCCCTCTTTCCCTTGGGAAATCTTCGCACAAGTCTCAGATTGTGCATGTTCAACTGCTCATATCTGGAGATACTCCAGCAATGCCTTTAACCAGATCTGATCAGAAATCTCCACCTACTCAGCTAGAGGCTCCTCCATGATCAGGACGCTTGTACTGTCTTCACCACATCTGTCATTTTTTAAAAAGCTTCTTCCACTACACCTCCCACTGATATCCTTTTTTTCTCTTTTTAGTCTTTACACCTCCAGCAGGACAAAGTTTGTATTGTTATATTCACAACCACTAGTAGCTGACTAGCAGGAGAGAGAGAGAGCGGCTTCAGGAGAGCCAGGTTCGGGGGCTTCAAAAGGATACCTAGTGCAAAGCATGACTTTCCAATGATTGCATACAACATGCACATTGCTCTCTTCTAAAAATGCTTTGTTAAATTTCATCACCCCTGTTCTCAACTCAACCACTACCACTTTGGAGAGGGAAATACAAATTGCCAGCCCAAGCCATTCATCAAACAGCAACAGAATCCACGGGGTGGTGGGGGGGATAGAGAAGAGGCGGGGGTGATGCAGGGGGTGGATTTAAAGAACCAAGGATGCACACGTACTGTATTTTCAAGAGCATCGCCTGGGCGGATTTGGTTTCTTTGGCCGGCTGTCCAGCTATAAGACCGCCCTCTTCTTCATTAAGGAGGAGCCAAAAAGGATATCTTCACATCTCAGAACACAGACCATTTCCCCCAAGAGCCAGCAAAGCTCCAGAGGCAGAGAATGCAGCTGCAAAGTTCCCTTCCAATCTCTTGGGGAAAGATGCCTGTGTGTGCAGAATCCCCAAAGCACACCACGGCACAGTGCCCAGAGACGTGGACCCCGCAGCCCACTCCCTGCTACCCCCTACATTTCTTCCTCGTCTGTCTCTGCCCCGCCACACCTCCCTCCTCTCCGCAGTCCGTGGTGAATGAGCACCCAACGCCCGCTGGAAAACAGGGGGCTCGGAAATGTGGCCTTGGGGAAAGACCCCAGGGATTACCGGAAGGAGGGATGTCCGCGGAGAAGAGTCCAGTGGGTGGGGACGCCTGGATCCCCAGCAGCGCTGCATTCGGGGTGGACTTAGCTCTTCGCGCCCTGAATCCTCAGAGGCCAGCGCGGTGCAGGGTGCAGCATCTCTCCTTAGCAGCCCTTTCTTCCTCCGGCAGCCTGCACTGGCAGACAGGCAGGCACCCTCACGCCCAGACGCACCAGCCCGAGCAATTTCACTCTGGGAAGCGCGGACACCCAGAAAAATGTGCAGGCGCGCACACACCACATCATACACACACACACACACACACACACACACACACAAATTTAGAAGCCGCTCGTTTGCCAAAGCAGAGGGAAGTGTAGCCTTATGAGCAGCAAATGGAAAATAGTTCTCGGTCTCTGACCAAATGCCTTCTGCCTGCCCATCATAAGATCCTACCTGGTTTGGGGAGTGTGAATGGATTCTTCCTCCGTTCCTCCACGCTAGTAGGAAATACGGCGCACTCCCTCCTTTTAAACAGCTCTCGATCAGGAAGAGGTCGCTCCCATCTTCTGTGGGAAGCACAAAGCAGGCGGCGGCGGCGGGCTGACTCCCGTGCAGCGCCGGCGCGAGCGGGAGCGGCGGCAGCGGGCAGCGGTGCGCGCGGGCGGGAGGCAGGCGCGGAGGCCGGGAGGCTGGGAGGGCCGGGGCCCGGGCGGCGCGCGCGCTCCCCCTCCCTCCCGCGCACACTCGCCCGCCCGCCGCCCGCAGCCTCGCACTCGCTCACTCGCGCGCTCGGCCCCGCGGCCGCCGGGCGCCCCGGGGCCCCCTGCGCGCCCCTTGGGCTCCCCGGGCGATTGCGTCGGGGCAGAGCCGGCGCGTTTCTGGAGCACCGAGCGGGTAGGGAGCCCTTCCAGCCTCCCAGCCTCTGCCGGCGAGCAGCTTTTTCGATTTCTTGCCGGCTCTCGGCCCCGCAGTGCGTTGTGGCCGCGCGCTAGCGCTGTCTCCCGCACCCAGCCCATCGATGACACGCGCACACAGGCGCTGCAACTTTTCTTTTGAACCCTCTTCTCTTCCGCAGACAGAACCCTGACCCCCAATTCGCCTACCCGTTTCTCACCTCTGACTTTGTTAATCCAACTATCTTTCTTCCCCCACTTCCTGCCCTTCTGCTAAAGGAAGCTTTCTTTTAGCAAAAGGATCTGGGCATATATCAATGATTTTTTTTTTTAATCCTCACCCTGTGTTTTTCTACGTATCAGATATGCACAACTATACGTTGGCTACTAGATGCTGACACAAGCAAACAAGGATATTCGGGGGAGGGTGTCCCCCGGCCAAGAACTGGGACAGAGTCTCTGTGTTGGTATTTCCCTCAAAGATGCGGCTCACCTGGGAATAAAGACCCAGAGTCTGTTTCGTGTGAAAGCCGTGCTGGTTTTAAACTACAGTGAGGAGTAAAAGCCGAGCATTAAGGTTGAGTGGGGAAAGACCTAATGCAGCAATCGACGAACCATTCTTTGCCCTTTCCAAGAGAAGCATTATCATTGCCAATAAATCACTTTCCCCATAATTAATAAAGGAGCACTGCACCAGGCCTTTCCTCTCTTGACAGCTCATTCATTCTTACAAACCCTTAATGACTTCACGTGGTGAAAGGCTAGACCTACTGTGGAGTTCACTAGCTTCCAAACCTGGCTGCGCATCACACACACCTGGGAATGTAGTCAGATGCTGTAGAATCTGAGGCCGAATCTGATGCAGACTCTCCCGTTGTAGGTCTCGAATGGGGCTCCAAATTAGTATTTTTAAAACACCAGTTGCTATCGGCCACTGGTGTCGTTTGCCAAGGTGTGTGTGTGGGGGGGGGGGGGGTCAGGAGCAGCTACTTGGGGAAGGTGGGAGAAAGAGGGACCTGCAGAGCACCAGGCAGAAAGTTAGTTTTTTTTTCGTGGAGACGTCCCCCCGTACTTACAGTGCAACCAGGGCAGTCACCACAAATGATAGATTCTGACTCCAGGAACCTCAGTTTGCCTCCGCAACAAAGAGGGGGCGGAATGGAAGAAATAGCCTCTTCTGCCCCTGTGCCAGTGGCTCTCAATCCTCCATGCACCTCAGAATCTCCTGGGCCGTTTTTAAAAATCCCAGTGCTTCGGCCACACCCCCAAACTGATTAACTTTGACTCTCTGCAGGTGGGCCCCAGACAGCCTTAATTTGTTTTTAAGATGCCTGGTTGATTCCTATGTGCAGTGAAGGTTGAGAACCACTGCTCTAGGCCAATACTCCTCAAACATGAATGTGAGTATGAATCACATGGGGATTGCAGATTCTTTTTCAATAGACCTGGAGCAGGCCTGGGGTAGGCAAGTGTTGAAGTGACGCTGACGCCGTCTGAATGAGGACCTCACTTTAATTAGTCGGGTCTGTTGCCAGCAGTCATGGATACTAGCTTTGTAGAGGACGCTCTAAGCTGCTTCATGTCTTATAAAATTTGCAGGAATCGTTCTTGCCTAAGAACATTTTTCTTTCCTTGCTATAAGTTAAATTTTCTTGGAAGCTACTTTCCACACAAACTCGGTTAGACTGCACTTACTAGTGGATATAAACAGAATGACCTGTGGGGAGAGACAGAAGGTCACTGTCTCTTTTAGAATATGTCCTCTACCAAAAATTACTTAGAGTCCCTGAATTTAAGGCAGTGTGAGTAGCAGATATTTGGCTCACACTCAATGAAAGGGGCTTGGAGAGAAAAGTGGCTGCCTTCTAAATAACACTAAGGAAAGCTTATAACTAAAGACTCCACTCAATAGGAAATAGAACACAGCTAAATGAAGGAACCAAGAGAAAGCTAAATGAAAATGTGAGTAGGCCATATTTCATTGGAATAGATTTTGTGGAAAGAGTGTAGCCTCTTATTGCTATGATGGGCCACTTAGTGAAAGCTGAGATTTTCTTGAAATTTTAGGCATGTTTGTGACATGGAGTGACAAGAACCCTGTTCTTTAAATGTTTATATTCCGGTGATGCCCAAAGTCTGTCTTAAGACTTTTTTTTTTTTTTTTTTGCTTTGACCATTGAAACTGAAAGGCTACATCTTGGCCACTTGATTCTTCCTCTTTTCCAATCGAAACTGCTTTTAGACTGATTTGGATTCTTGGAAAAAAAATATTAAATGGTCTTCTGTTTATCTAGCACTATTGGAGAGGCAGCCTAGTGCCTAGTGATTCGGCATCCATTTTGGTTCAGTCAGTTTCTGAGCCCCTAATTTTCTTTGCCTTTCATTTCTCTTTAAAGACATTTTTATAATGGTTCCAGGGCCCCAAGGCAAATCAAACCTTTTGCTCCCTCCTAAATGTCATACATGAGTGAGTTTTTATTGCGAGAATTATCAAAGGCTGCATCACAGGCGCAAGGCTGAGGAAGACTATGGCTCTAAGAAAGGAAAAACTGAGGCTGCTGCAGTCTGTGGCTTTGGAAAGAAGACATGTTGAATGGAGGAAGGTGGTAATTTACATTCTAATAGCAGTAATGTTTCTTAATTGCAGTCTTCCATATTGATTGCCATTCTTTCCTCTGGACTTGGAATTAAGAGTCACCGGGTCTCCACTGTTATCTAACCAAAGCAATATGACACAACCATTCAGGGGACTCCACAGGGATATCACTAAGATTTGATATATTCGAAAGATGTTCTGATGTTCACAAACTATTTCCTAGGAAACCTTCAGGGGATTTGTTAGCAAACTCGTTTTCAGACCAAGTGTAAGTATTGTGAATTAGGCCCTACTTTTTATCTAGTCTATAGAAAATTTAGACATGTGATCAGGTTACCAAGATTTTTAAAAATATTTAATAGTTTACTAAAGCACTCAATATGTTTTCATCATAGGGAAAACAAGCACAATACTCTGTTTAAATTCCTTTCATTTTTACTTTGAATTACATAAATCAGAGGTACCTCTATTGTCTCTTCCATTGCTTCGGGCTCCTGAAATATGTTAATATAGTCTTAGTCGTCCCTCACCTCATTTCTTACTCTGCCAGTCTTCACTAATCCCCTATCTGTTCAGTCACAGGCTCAGTTTCATAGTGATTTCTACATAAGAAAATGTTATTATATAATAGCACCCCTAGCCTGGCCAGTGAGTGGAGCTTAGAATTAGCCATTTATCCATACCTAAGAATCTCAGGTGAACCATTGGGTTCCCAGTTTTGTTCTTTAGGTTTTCTTTGCTGATGAGTAGATCCAGGGTTCTTTGCTTTGGGGATGACTTTGAGAATTCTTTGTTGACTTCTAAGTGCTGTTGTTCCTCTTCCCTGGAGACTTGTTCCTGCAGTTAAACTTTTACTTCTCTGTTTTGTTTTGACCAACTGAACACCACTCTTGTACCTCACCCAATTGTAAGCCCTGCTACTGCATAACAGTCCACAGACTGGGGCAGCCTTCCTGGCAGACTCACAGTCACAACTCTCCTCCTCTCTGCATTACCGTGGGGTCAACCACTTCCTCTGAGTCGCCAATGAATTTGTCACAGTCTTTGGACATCAGGGGCCTGCAATTCTACATTTGAGCAACTGATATTAAAGAATTGGGTTTGGGCTGGGCACGGTGGCTCACGCCTGTAATCCCAGCACTTTGGGAGGTCGAGGCGGGTGGATCACGAGGTCAGGAGATCGAGACCATCCTGGCTAACATGGTGAAATCCCGTCTCTACTAAAAATACAAAAAATTAGCCGGGCGTGGTGGTGGGCACCTGTAGTCCCAGCTACTTGGGAGGCTGAGGCAGGAGAATGGCGTGAACCCAGGAGGCGGAGCTTGCAGTGAGCAGAGATCACACCACTGCACTCCAGCCTGGGTGACAGAGCGAGACTCCATCTCAAAAAAAAAAAAAAAAAAAAAAAAAGAAATGGTTTTGTACAAAATCCTGAGACTTCTGTTTTTCATTTCTGCCCCTTATTAAATTAAGGAAATATCTAGTCTCTATCCTGCAACTTCATCAATGGTAACTCAATGGCAGAATCATTATCTAG
This sequence comes from Gorilla gorilla gorilla, assembly GCF_029281585.2. Classification (NCBI taxonomy): domain Eukaryota; kingdom Metazoa; phylum Chordata; class Mammalia; order Primates; family Hominidae; genus Gorilla; species Gorilla gorilla. The sequence goes on along the minus strand of NC_073236.2, from coordinate 99,317,037 downwards.
AGCTATTAATTAGAGGTCAGAAAATAATAGCAGATTGGTTAAGAGCCAAGGCTTTAGATCCAGCCGTGTGACCTTGGGGAAGCTTCTTAACCTCTTAAATCTCAATATCTTTGTTTGGAAAACATGGATCATAAACTCTCCCTCAAGGTGCTGTGGGAAGGATAAAATGTATATAGGATGCTTGGCATAGTTCCTGATCATAGTGATTGCTTAGCAAATGATACTGCTGTTATTACTACTGGTAAAGTTTCATAAACATGATGTCAATGTAAATTTTAAAATTTCTATATAATTAGATTCTACATAATCAGGTCATCCAATTATTGATATTGATTATGCTGTTGTTTTTGTTATACAGAGTTCTATGCAATGAATAATCCAGAAAAATATATATTTCTACATCAAGAGAGTACTTTTGCTCTCTGTAATGAAAAAAGCTGCTTGTGAACTTTCTGATTTTGTAAGTACATAGTGTGGTTAGTGATTGATTAAAAGGGGCAATGAATTCTTCTCTCCTTCACAATTATTCTGTTCCCTTATGTCTGGGTATCAATTTGATCTTATCTCTACTATAAACTGAGGGTAGAATTTCAAAGACAGCCATTTTAGGCAAATCCTGCTACAACTAAAATTTTGATTGTCACATTACATTAATTTTATTAACTGGGAACTTTTTCTGTAGGGCGTAAACTTCTTCACTAAGTTTACACAACACACTTTCCTCAACATTGATTCAAGGACTCTTCACCAAATAAGGGCTCAAGATAAGCTCCCTGGGGTGCTTTGTACCAGGCAGTTGTTCCCTACAATCCAGTTCAGAAGCAATGTCCCTGCGAGATTACACTTCAGCCTTTTTCATAAATCTCTTTTTCAAGGCACCGTTTATGATATATATCTCCCTCGCTGTATCTTCAATTGCTGGTCACTGATTAGACTCTTCTGAGAGCTGCCACTGTTTTAGTGCTTACCACAATGCCCAGACAGTAGCCCTTGAAGATGAAACCTAAGGGGAAAATAGACTAAACTTATGGGTGTTGTAATCCATGATTTTAATGATGCTGATTCTGCTACTACTGGAAGTGTCTGGAAATAATGAAACTGTATGCTCTCGTCTCTTTAAAAATGTAGACTCATACAATGTGACCTAAAGAATCCTTAGTAATCACAAACAAGTAATACTTAGAAACTGCATTCTATTTTCCCATTCTTTTAAAAGTATTATCCAGTCACACAAAAGTCACCTTTGGGTTTGTTTCAGCATTCCTAAGAATGTCTTTATCAAAACAAAGGATAAATTGTTTGTATAGACATTAACATTTTTTGCCACCTCCAATTTAATTTTTATGTAAGAAATCCTTATGAACTAGTTGGGGCAGCTATGATTACTCTCATTTTACAGACTGAGAAAGAAAGTACAAAGGGATTTGCCAAATCCTGGCTGTACGCATGTATCAGCTGAGTTATTTAAAAAAATACTGAAAGCTGGGTCCTACCCTTAGACATTCTGTCTCTATTGGTCAGAAGCCGAGTCTGGGCACTGTTTTGTTTTGTTTTCAAGTTTTTTGGGATGGTTCTATGATTCAGCCAGGGCTGAAAACCACTGACCTAAGGTCAAATAGCTAATTTGTGGCAAAGACAAGTGATAAAGCTCTTTTACGTCTGGCACAACTCAGTTTCTTTTCTGCTGCTCTATCAAATTTCACTATTAATAGAATATAAAAATGAGGACTTTTCTTGGAAATTTAAGAGGACTTACAAACGTTTAAGGGTCTTTTTGAGTCCCTAAGGGGCAGGTAATGTAATTCACCTGACATAGGCAGATTGGAGGATATGATCTAGAAAGTCCAGTCCATTACTGTGGGGCCCCCTTCTACTTGAACATTTATTCCTCAGCATCTATAGCAGTTTTTGGTGCATGGGACATGAATTAGTAGAACATGTATCATCCCCTATAAGGGGACTGGTGTAGATGGAAAGAAGGATTCCGGTGATAGGGTAAACTCTTTGGCCTCTCTCCAGTGCAAATTGCAACTTAATAGCAATCATCTCTTTGTAGCTGCAGTGCAGGCGCTGGTTAGCTGACACAGTCACCATATCTACACCGGTGTTCTGCCTGCCCACCTGCTCTGAGATGACAGACAGATTGTCTGTGACATTGCAGGAGGAGGAACCACACAGAGACAGCAATCTGACCGAGCCTCAGGCTTGAGTTTGTAAACTAACCCTTTGTCAGTTATCTCAGGAATTACTTATAAGCTCTTATTTGGCCCAATTTGTGACTAAGTCAGAGAATCTCTTATTTCTTCTATTAAGAAGGGTTCACTAGGCATGGGGTTTATGAGCATTATTCTTATATTCTTATTTATTATTTTTCAAGATTCAAGGAATATGTAAGTTTCCTGATTATGTTAAACTTTGGTCATCAAGCAACTCTTATTAAAGGAAAAAAAGCTGGGTAGAACAGAGAAAAATAAAACACAGCTGAGAGTAGCCATGAATTCGTTTGTTCACTCATTTCTTTATGGATTTTTTCAACAAATATTTATAAGGATGGACTCCAGGCCAGGCACTGTCTCAGACACTGGAGAGACAGCAGTGAAAACATCAGTAGAAGTTTCTACTCTCCTGGGACTCACATTCTAGTGAAAAAATGACAGGCAACAAGCAAAATAAACTAACACATTGTAGGGTGTCATATGGAGAAACTGCTATGAGACTCATAAAGCGGGAAAAATGGAATAGAAAGGTTTAGGGAAAGTACTAGTTTAGGTGGTCAGTTCTGCAGAGACTTGAATTAAGATTTCCTGTTGACACCACCAAACCTTTTTTGAGAGTCCCAAACAGATAAAATGATATAGGACAGTATATTTTTTTTTTTGTTTTGAAAATTTGTTTCTGCCCTGTACTGAGTTTTATTTTGTTTTTAGGAATTCCTGCCTCAAAGCCATCGGACTTTATCAGGGTAAGCAGCAGAGGCATGGCCATATGACTTGTACCACTGCGTTTTGGAGCGTATTCACATTAAATACATCCAAGAGTTGTTTCAAAAAGACAGACTGCCACCAGGGGTTGCACATAAAAATAACCGTTCCTTCTAAGGCACAGTTGACACAAGAATTCTGAGTGCCTCTTTGGTTTAAATTATAGCATCTTATTAATGCACCTGGATGACCAACTTTATAAATAAGCTCTGGTGGGTGAACCTCTTGCCACAAAGTCAACAGCATTGGTGGGCGGTGTTGGGGGAGGCCATGGGAATCATGTATGTGTAATTTAATGGTGGTCCCAGTGCTGCTTTCTATGGGTCCATCATACCTCCTTTTCCTTTTTCCTGAATTGTTACCTGAAATTATACTATACACAACACACACACACTCTTACACAAATTCACATACTCATTCGTATACATGGCTTGTAAATATGGCCAAATATTTAATTATTGAAAAATCACCAATTGCAAATTTGCAAATACCCATGAAAATCATAGCTGACCTCTTGTTTTTGTAAATGTTATTTAACCTCAATGGTCTTTTATTTGCAGAGTCTTGTATACTTCTTTTCATGTCTACTTGGAGACTCAGGGCCTAAAGCAGATTACAACTCATATACTGTGCTTTTTTGAAATGAATGATATCAGATTTGAAGCCTAAAATAGATATATGAATTATGTATCTCATGGATCTTAAGAAAGGATTTAATTTTTCTCTTATTGTTTCTTTTGTAAAAAGAAAAATAAAAATCTCTGAATGTTGCTCAAGGAAAAGCAGAGCTTGGATAGAAAATTATTCAACACAGCAAAGTGCATACTTGTAACAAATAGATCAATAAATATCTGTTGAATAAATGATGCAATTTAATGGAACATGCTACTTTATAGGGTAATCATTTATATTTTGTAGCAGATTACTGGCTTAATTTTTAAGTCATTCCGGCTGCAAATAGGGAGTGACTACTCCATTCAGAGCCATGAACTAAGTTCTGTGGTGGTTAAAAAAATGAGTTAGACACTCTCCATGGCCTCTAGGAATTTAGACTTATAGGTAAAATCAGACTAAGTATTTTTTAATTTTTTAATTTTTTTATTTTTTGAGACAGAGTCTCGCCCTGTTTCCCAGGTTGGAATGCAGTGGCATGATCTGCAACCTCCGCCTCCTGGGTTCAAGTGATTCTCCTGCCCCAGCCTCCCCGAGTAGCTGGGATTACAGGCAGGCACCGCCAAGCCCAGCTGATTTTTTATATCTTTTGCAGAGATGGGGTTTTACCATGTTGGCCAGACTGGTCTTGAACTCCTGACCTCAGGTGATCTGCCCACCTCAGCCTCCCAAAGTGCTGGGATTACAGGCGTGAGCCACCGCACCTGACTGACTATAAGGATTTTTCAAGAAGTAAGTGCTATGGCCAGATATGTACTTTATGAAGGTAAATCTTGACAGTGTGTCTGAGATGTGCTTAAAGTGGGCATGACCAAGGATAAAGAGACCAGAGACTCACATAAAAGGACTCTAAACAACTACTGAGGGCGAAAAGGAAGAATATAGCCATTTTTTTCTTTGGCCCAATTCTTAGCAGAATCCTATTACCGCTCAGCTCAATCTTTTAAAAAAGTACTGAGTTTTCATTTTGAGAGGAATCATTCTGGATGGTTTCAAGTGGAACACATATAATTTCTATAAAGTCGTTACTATTATAGGAAAAAAATCATTTTTAAGACTGGCATATCAAGGTGGTGATGGAGGGTGCTAGTCTGCTGTACCAGGCAGAGAGGATATTTCACCACTGAGATGATGAATGGTAGCAATAAAAAGCAGACAGACCCTTCGTTGGTTTTATTATTGTGCCTAACTTCTCTACAGACAATGCACCGCCTGATCCTTTGCAACGTGGATTTACTGCTCCCACTGCCTGTCCCCCTTGGTGTGCTGGTGTTTCTAAAACAGATTATAGTAATCTGAGAATATCCGGTCTTCTTTCTATGACATAGAACTGACTTGCAAGTAAGGAGGAGGTGAAAAAACCCTTGCCCACTCCACGCCCCTGCACAACCACCAGACATTTAAATTTACTGTGAGTGAAAGCTAAGTCTGACAAAGGATGGATTTTATAAAGAGCCTCTTACTTCCCTTAACTACCACTGATTTTACTATTATTTCAGAAATATACAAGACCAGTGAAGGAAATCTAATATATTTGTAACATTTAATCAAGTCTTTTTGTCTTTTGATCATATATATTCAGAAGAACATTGTTTTGTTAAAGGCAGTCTTATTTGTTAGATAACAAGTCCAAAGATAAAATAAATTGTTTGATTTTTCATGTGTATTTTTGACATCTTTCTGACACTCTTAATCTGACACAAACTAAAACACTATACATTCATCGTTATAAGAAATCTAGTGTTGATTTAACAGTACTTGACATTATAAGATATATTTATAAAATGAAAAGAATATGCTAGATTTTTCGATGTTTATCCTCTCATTTTAAAGTAAAATCCTCCTTTTTTTTTTTTTTTTTTTTTTGAGGTGGAGTCTCACTCTGTCGCCCAGGCTGGAGTGCAGTGGCACAATCTTGGCTCACTGCAAGCTCCACCTCCTGGGTTCAAGCAATTCTCCTGCCTGAGCCTCCCAAAAAGCTGGGATTACAGGCATGCACCACCACACCTGGCTAATTTTTGTATTTTTAGTAGAGATGGGGTTTCACCATGTTTGCCAGGCTGGTCTCAAACTCCTAACCTCAGGTGATTCACCCACCTCGGCCTCCCAAAATGCTAGTATTACAGGCCTGAGTCATTGTGCCCAGCCATAAAATCCTACATTTAATTAAATAAATCTAATACTTTTTAATTCTTAATCAACTATAACAAAATAAATTTAAGTAAACTTATTTAAATAAATAACATTCTATTTATATATGAATCCTAGTGTTAGAAAAATACCTAATGAATTTCCTGACAAGTTGGGAATCTTTTTTTTTTTTTTTTTCTTTGAGAGGCAGTATCTCATATTAGAGAAGATCAGAGCAGGCGGGGCATGGTGGTTCATGCCTGTAATCCCAGCACCTTGGGAAGCCTGGGTGGGAGGATCGCTTAGCCCAGGAGTTCGAGACCAGCCTGAGCAACCTAGTGAGATCTCATCCCAATAAAAAAGTCAAAAATTAGTCAGATGTGGTGGTGCATGCCTGTATTCCTAGCTACTTGAGAGGCTGAGGTGGGAGGATTGCTTTAGCCCAGGAGTTTGAAGCTGCAGTGAGCCCAGATTACGCCACTGCCCTTAGCGTGGGTAATAGAGTGAGACTCAGTCTAAAATAAAATAAAATAAAATAAAATAAAATAAAATAAAATAAAATAAAATAAAATAAAACAAAACAAAACAGCAGGAATGAGCTTGAGTTTTGTGGGAATAAACTTGAATTTTGGTAGTTGCCTGCTAGCTGTGTTATGACAGATAAAAATTATGCGTTCATTCACTCATTTGTTTATTGAGTAGTTTTTGAGTGACCACTAAGCAAGGTCCTGTGTTAGACACAATGGAATTATCAGTGAAAAAAAATGGGGCTTTTATCGTGGGGAAGAAAACTAACCAAATTACACAATTTAGTTTTTAATTAACATCGTGGTAAGTGGCAGCAAGAAACACAGAGAGTGGGCTTAGACGTTTTCTAAGAGAGAGAGCTAACCTTTTTTAGTAGACTCTGTAAAGCTCCAAAAGGTAACTAAGCATTGGCTAGGAAAGGAGGGAGTGAAGTGAGTTCAGTACAGCCCTGGACAAAAGCAGCTTCGGACACAAAGGCCCTGAGATGAGATGCAGTTGAAGAACTGAAAGGTCAGAGATTCTAATGCGCGCAGCCAGTGAGGGAGAAAGGGGTGTCAGCGGCGGCTGCAAGATAAGCAGAGTCCATGTTGAACTTGTTGGAATTAATTTTTTGCTTTTGTTTTTCCTAAGATCAAGGTGATATCTGCTTCACTCTAAAGAATCGCCTTAGTTCCACTATAGAACAATTAGCCTTACAGTTACTAAATTTTCTGCCCTTTTTCACTTCTCTCTCTCATACAAAATTTAGCAGAATTCCTTCTAACTTAATTATTAAGGGGAGAATTGACAACTGGAAGATTAAAAACAAATTAACTCATATTTTCTATGCATGGTTTTACTTTCATTGCTATCCCTTGTCTGGGGTCTCCTGTGTGATTATTAGTAATTGCCACAATGACCAGAATTATCCACCAGATTGCTTTTCAGATTGCTTGGTGGAATCTTGTTCTTTTTTTGCGCATATCCCTTCTTGATATGCTATTCTAAATTACTCTCAGACTTACAGACAAGGGAGGAGGATTAAAGAGGATATATACATACACATACACACACACACACACACACACACATATATATATAGAGAGAGAGACAGATTGATGGTGTCTCGCTGTTTCCCAGGCTAGAATGAAGTGACCTGATCTTGGCTCACTGCAACCTCCACCTCCCAGGTTCTAGCAATTCTCCTGTCTCAGCCTCCTGAGTAGCTGGGACTACAGGTGCATGCCACCACGCCAGGCTAGTTATTGTATTTTTAGTAGAGACGGGGTTTCACCATATTGACTAGGCTGGTCTTGAACTCCTGACTTCAGGTGATCCATTCGCCTCGGCCCCCCAGAGTGCTGGGATTACAGGCGTAAGCCACCACACCAGGCCAAAAGAGGATACATACATATATAAATCAGGCAGTTCCCTGAACCAGATAGGTTCAGAGAGATTCCCTAAAGAAGAAATATTGGTAGCCAATGTAAACAAAAACAGCACTGGCTGAATTCTAGCATAGAGACAATGCATTTCATAACTTTAAAAGATTCCTTCATTTCTACCTCTTTGTTTGCAGTTAAGTTTTCTCCATTCTGGCATATAAGCAAAACAACAATTAGACCCAGTCTACTGTGCATTCTATTAGGAGGTGTGAAGGAGAGCACCCATTTGTTTCTCCTCTTTGAGGTAAAGGGAAGAGGTTCCAAAAGAATTGCTTTAAAGATTGTAAGAAGGGGAGACTGGCATCTGTTTCCCAATCTTAGCTTCCAGCTTTCTTCTGTATCATATACCCCTAGAGTTGGTGAAAGACTACAGAGGAGGAATGGAATCGTGTGGGGTTTGTCACTGGAGAGGTATTTAAAACAGTCTGAGAAGTGGGGATGTGGTGGGGGCATGACATTGGAACTGCAGACCTGCCAAGGACTCTACCATAGGACACAGGATGTATTTTGAGTGAGGCCACCAGTTGGTGGGGGTCAACCTATAAGAATAATCTGGTCACATGTAAGTTCCCCCAGTGCCTGGAGGAGATGCTGAGTAAAGAGTCCATCTCAGTGGGGACAGTTGAGTGTTTGATCCAACCACACTGATTAGATAATAAATGAGATTGATCAGAAGCAGGTGCCAATATGAAGGAGCTGCAACCTTGCCACAAGAGGTGTTCTCTCCTTACTCCTCTCCCACCCCCAGCTGTGCCAGAACACTATAGAAGCACAGAGGAAAAAGGGTGGGTGAGAGGGTAGATAATATCTCTCTTCTTTCCAAATCTCTAGAGAAGAAGTTCTCAACTAGGGTTGTACCACTCCCTCGGGGGCAATTTTAAAATTCATGGGGTATTTTGTGGTTGTCATGATAATACGAAAGTTGTTATGGATATTTATTTGACTAGAGCCAAGGATACAACACACCTTGCAATGTATGGGACAGTCTCCTACCATAGACAATTGTCCTTCATGCCTTATAGCTTTCAACTGTTTTACAGGGCATTCATGTAGGTGAGGAACCTATTACATATATATAGTATTTTGGCATGCTTACATTTACACTGATTTTTCCAGGAATATAACCACTGTGTATATTGAAGAAAAAGTGTACTTTGTTTTACTTGGAATTTAACAAAAGTTTTTCACCATTTTGATAAAAATCACTTCACTGATGGCAATGTTGCCTGTTAGCAAGCATTTATAGCTGTTGCCTTTGGGGTAGTTCTACATAATGGAACAAGCATCTGATTACTGCATCATCTCTTTTAATGTGGTTCTATCTGAGTGTTTATACATTAAGTAACGTATTATTATAAAATGTTACCATTTATTTCCCTTGTATATTATAGTTAGGTCATTATAAAGAATTTTAAATATATATACATGGAATATGTTATATTCTTAATTTTATTTCAGAATAAGGTGCGATAGCATATTTTTTAAGAAAAGGAGTACTATGGTCTGAATGTGTCCCCTAAAATTTATTTTTAAAATAAAATGTGTTGGAAAACTTATCTTCAGTGCAACAGCATTGGGAGGTGGGGCTGCATTGGAAGTGTTTAGGTCATGAGAACCCTGCCCTCATGAATGGATTAACACCAATATAGAATGGTCTTTTGGGGAGTGGATTTTCTCTCTTCTGCCCTTCTTCCATGTGAGGACATAGTATTTGTCTTCTCTTGCCCTCCTGGCTTCTGCTATGTGAGGACACAGCAAGAAGGCCCTCACAAGATGCCAGCACCTTGATTGTGGACTTTTCAGCCTCCATAACTATCAGAAAATAAATATCTGTTCTTTATAAGTTACCCAGTATCAGGTATTTTTTCATAACAGCACAAAATGGACTAAAACAAGGGGGAAATTGAGTCCGAAGGAATTGATACCCTCACATTTATAATCCTCTAGAGTTAAAGAAATATAGTCCACTGTGGCAAGGGCAGGGGTTGGGAAAGAAATTTGAATTGATTATGATATTGACATTTAACAATAAATAGGACTAAGTCAATTTCAAAAATGGGGCTCTTTCAATCAAAAGTGATAGAAAATTTCCTGGAACGATATACCCGTCAGGAAGCTGGGGCAGCAAAGAAGCTTCACAGGGGCTACACTCAAGGATATTATTAAAACATGTCTTAAAGGTCCTCTACAGCTTTTACATCCAATAATATGGTCAGCTGCCTGCCATAAGTCTGAGGTGTATGAAAAGAAAATATGTAGTTTCAGTTCCGCTACTAATTAGGTGCTGGTAAATCCACAACTGCTCTGAACCTTGCTTCCCTTGCAAATTGAGGGTGCTAATCTGCTTCTTTCTATATTACGAGGATCTTGTAGTGCAATAAGGATAAAGTGCTCTGTAATGACAGGAAATATGATTCTTTACCCTCTTGCATTACACAGTACCCAGGCCCATGCTGTGCATATTATAATACCTAATAATTCGTGTTGGTTTGTTGAATGTGTCTTTTTTCTCCCTAAGGAGCATAGGTGCTGAAAATTGTGACTTGGACTCTATATTTCCAATAGATGCTGCTTAATTTTTTCATTCACATATCTATGCACCTGAAAAACTATATATGATTACTTGACATCAACTCATTAGAAATAGCCAAGAGAGCATTAAATATAAAAGTGCCCAGATATTGAGATTAGTAAATTATATACCTTACAGGAATGAGTTCTCTAAAAAAAAAAAAAGTGCAGAGAACGGAAGAGAAGTGACATAGAGCTTTAAAAGATGGATTAATTTGAGAGTGAAATCCCACCTGGTGCACACCAGGGGGACAGTTAATTAAAGCCTCTGTAGAAAGGACCAGAGAGGATCCCCAAGGCTGGCTGGAGGCTAAGGGGTTAGAGCACAGTGCTTATGATGCCCCTTAGCATATGGATCGGACTCCCAGAAGGGTTGCTCAGCTTCAATTTTTACCTGTCCAAAGACTCCACTATTAACCCCAAGCTGCCTATCTGAAAATGCTGTCCTTTTGCATACAGCTGAGAGTGTGTTGGAGCACTGATGTGTATGAACTCAATTTTGTTACTAAAGGAGCAACTCATAGTGAAACGATTTGCCCTATAAAGCACTACCCTATAGAGCTGCTTCTGAATGGGGGTGGTGAGGGTGAAAGTGCTATTAACTGCTATTCAGTACAGATGGAGAGAGGACAAAAGTCAAAACAATTTTATTCACTGCTCTAACTTATCTTTCTCTCAATTAAAAACATTGGCAGCTGCTATTGTTATCTCCTTTTATGTTCCTTCTACAGAATAATGATTTGCTGCCTTTTTGTTCCTTTCAGAGACAATTTCTTTCTTAATTAAAGGTCATATAGTATGTCTTTCTATTTGACATTCGCATAAATAACTGCATAGTGTCTGTCTTGTTATTCCTGTCAGAATGCTGTCCACTTTAATTAAATCCCAATTAATTTCCTCTTTTCCCAAAGAAAACAATGGTGGTTTTCTGTAACACTTTTGCATTCACTAGTATGTTCACCATCTTTATCTATTACATTAATGATATTAAATTTTATGGTTACCACCTTTGCAATCTTCACAAAGTGATTTTTGACAACAAAATTGGAGTAAAGAATTGTATCATGCATGATCATAAGACTGCATATAAATAAGCCAAATGTATTCACTATTAAATATGGGTATAACTTTAAGCAAATCACTTCAGCTTCCTAGATCTCAGTTTGGTTGTCTATAACATGAGAATGTTGAACTGATTTCAGTCTCTTTTACCCATTTAAACATTGAGATATTATGATATAAAATCTGTGTTTAATCTTTTGGTTTCAATGCTTCCTACACATAATATACCCATTTATTTTAATTTGATCTACATTATACCTTACACACAAGGTGACATGGAATTATTATTATTTCCCTTCACTACTGACAATATTATTTTATCATGTACAAAGTATACTCATTCATTTTTCTCTGGAAAAATAATTTTGAGATATTACTAACTTTAGTAAGCATTTACATATTTAAAAATAAGTGGCATTTAGTGGTGTTTATGTATATTCTACATATTACTATTATTGGCCTTGACAGAAATACAGTCTTTTCTGTCCCTTTAAATAGTTTCTTCTAATTGACAATTACTCAGTTTATTTTAATTATGAAGACTTTTTATGTCTTTCTACATAATTCTTAGCACTGCTCATTAAGTTTAAATAAGCGCCTTCTGAAACACGAATAATTTTTAGATTATTACAATTTTCTATTTTTAATTTCTGCTTAATTAAAAGTTACCTTTCTTTTCTGTATTTTGTGTATTCTGAGTGTGCATAAATCTTAATTATATAGTAATCTATGTTTAAATACTTTTTTCCTCCTTTTTTATCATAGTAAATTTCAAACATATACAAAGTAGAAGGGATAGTGGGACAAACCCCATATACCCATCTTTGGCTTCACCAGTTGTCAACTGGTGCTCAATTTTGTTGCATCTAGGTCTCTTCTTCACCCTTCACCTTCGATGACTTTAAAGCCTATCCTGGGCTGGGTGTGGTGGCTCACAACTATAATCCCAGCTATTAGGGAGGCCGAGGTGGGAGGGTTGTTTAATCATAGGAGTTTTATACCAGCCTGGGCAATATAGCAAGATCCCATCTCTATATTTAAAATAAATAAATAAAATCAAAAATAAAAGTAAAGCCAATCCTGGATATAATATTATTTCATCAGTAAATATTTCAATATATGCTTCTAAAAGAAGTCTGTATTTCATAAGTGCAAAAATATTACCACACTTAAAAAGTTAATAATTCCATAATCTCATCAAAGATCCCTGATGGTCTCATTAACAGTGTGTGTGCAGTTGGTTTGAAAGAATAATGATTCAAGTAGCATTAAAGCATTAACTATGTTTGCAATGCTTTTTAAACATACATGATGATAGGTTTGACTCTGTGTCCCCAGCCAAATTTCATATGGAATTGTAATACCTACACGTTGGAGGAGAGGCCTGGCGGGAGGTGATTGGATTATGGGATGAATTTCCCCATACTGCTGTCATGATAGTGAGTTCTGATGGTTTAAAAGTGTGTGGCACTTCCCTCTTCACTTTCTCTCCCATGCCACCATGTGAAGAAGGTCCTTGCTTTGCCTTCCATCATGACTGTATGTTTCCTGAGGCCTCCCAGTCACGCTTTCTGTTAAGTCTGAAGAACTGCGAGTCAATTAAACCCGTTTTCTTCACAAATTACTCAGTTTCAGGCAGTTCCTAATAGCAATGTGAAAACAGAATAATACACAAAACAATGTTTATAAATTCCACTCCCTCACCCTTTTTATTTTTATTTTTTTGCAATTTAATGTTTGAGGAAATCAAGTTATTGTTCCATCAAGTTTCACACATTCTGGAATTTGCTGATTGCATTTCTGTGTTTTCTTTTCATGGATTTCTCTGTCCCCTGTCTTTCCTATATATGTTTATAAGCTATTGAATGTATTATGGATTTTGTTGTGTATATATCTTTTATTTTGTCATATCAAAAAGAAAATAATGTCTGCTTACACTCGGTGTTGCTAAAATTGTCAATGTGTTCAGGTATCGTCAACTCGATCCGTTTATTATAAACCTTCCCATCGAATGTTTTCAGCAACCATTGCTAATTATTGCCTAATCCTTTATTTCCTTTGTGATTTCAAAATGTTCGTATCCTAAAACTATAATTACTTTATCATTATTAACTGGGATTTTTAAAAGAACTTTCTCTCATTGACTGTTTGGTTTCCCTAAAGTTCAGTTTGAACATTGTTTTATTACTTTCACTGAATTCTACTTATGCACACTCTTTCCCTATTTTTCTGCATACTCTTCTTATTTTCTCTGGAACTAATCCACATTTTAATGTATCTTTTTCCCTTTGGATAACAGCATTAAAACTCAGTGTCTTTCAATTAAAGCTCTACACTTTGGGAAAACTTAAAAATTTCCCATTGTGTTTAAATCAAAATAGTTTTTCTGTAGGGCAATCAATCTATCAAACTTTATAAAATTTTTAATAACCATAGCCTTAGAATAATTATACTAGAAGTAAATTATCCTAAGAAAATAATTGAAAAGTATGCATAAAAACAAAGGCAAAGAAGTTCAAAACGGCATTATTTATTATAGCAAAAATTACTGAAAACAATATAAATGTCCAACACTAGGCTAAGACATTATGATAACCATGGAAACCCATTAAAAATGGGATTGTAAATCTATATTGACATGAACAGAATGAAGTATTGATTAATATAGATCTATATTAACATAAACACATATTGTGTTAAGAGCAAGTTATAAAACATTACATATAATAAGATCCTATATTTGTAAAAAGAATAATTTTATATGTATAGCTATAGATATATGCATAGAAAAAAATAAAAGACTATCCCTCAACTGATACCTATGTTTGTCAACTTCTGGATGGTGGCTTTTGAATAATCTTTTCTTTCTACTTTATTTACTTTCATTAAGACTTAATTTTTTCACAATTAACAATAAAAATAAAATTAAAATTTTATCTTTTATAATTAGGGTAGTGTTTTCAATCAACAATTAATTGCCAAATTAAACAATCAATTTTCAATGTGGAAATAGAAAAAGATCCTTGTCACTTAAATGTAACACATACCACTGTATCTTCTTCTCTTAAATCTCACGGTACAGATTACAAACACGTAAGTGGTTTTGCTATTACTATGAGCTCTACACCCCAACTTTTAAAATGGGAAGACTTGCTGCTTTTTATCATCCGTCAAATTGCTGATTTTACACTGAAGTGGCTGCTGGAAGCTTTTCACTGAAGGCTTAGTTTCTGAAACAGCAAACCTCTGCCACTGCTAATGGAGACTGCATATTAAGCAATTTAATCTTTAGAACCACCCTCTGACATAAGTATTGATAACTTCATTTTATAGGGAAGAAAAAACTTCATGTCATTCAGCTCCTAAGCAGGGTCGTGGACCCAGGATTTTTTTACTCCAGTGTCCGTTCTTTACCTGCTTGACCACTGCTTTTCCACCTCAGCTGCATTTCCTTCTTTTCTACCTTGAAAGTCCTACCTGACAAGCCTGTGTGACAATCACACAGAAAACATCTTTCTTAATTCTCTATCACCATATGAGGTTGGAATAGATTACCTCATCCATCAATGTCTAAACTCTCATGGCATTAGCACACTTTCAGTCCCTGTGAAATAGGGGCGTACTACCTCCCACCCCGATCCTATGGAGTGAGACAGTAATAAACCGTAAGCTAAGCACACTGACTTGCTTTTGCTGCCTAAAAATAATGTTTCTCCATCAGTCATATAGAGGAAGCACACCCCTCATTAAAATAAGAAGTTACTGACCTCAGGCATCTGTCTGGAAATACCCTATTCATGTAACCCAAGGAAATAAAGTTGACAGGAAATCTGAAATGATTAATGCAATTGCAATAAATGGAAACAATTTTTTTGAAATTACAAATAGTAAAAACGTCAGCTACCTTTGGCAAGATAGGACAAGGTCCATTTTTTAATAAAAACTTTCTAAGACAAAACTTCAAAACATATATTTCTATATCATGCTGGCAAATCTTAAAGAAGTAAGAAATTTAAAATATGTTCATCCAGCTACAATGCATCATCTAATAGATGTAAAAGGCAGGGCATCAATCACATTAGGATAGAGAACTCTTCCTGCTTGTGAAAGGAGGAGAGGAGGAGACTGTGGTTGACTATGAACAAACATGACCTACGTCTGAACCAGGGGAATTGTAAACATGGGGCATGGAAGTGGGGGAATCAAAGTGGTATGGAAGGCCAAGTGCTGCCAAAGGTGACCTTCTGACTTTCATATAAGAAGATGTCCACTTTATATGACAACCTTGCAGTAAACTTACACAGGCGTATTGTGGAGTAAAGAAAAAAACTTGAATTGGAAGATGTGGATTTAAGCCTAACAACTTCTATGTCTCAAATTATTCCTTTAATCTCTGTGAGCTTCGTAAAATTGCCCCTTTTATAAGATGGAAATGAAACATTCCATCTTCCTTACTCCGGGGAGTTGGAGATGACATGAGAACACACATGACAAACACTTTGATCAAATATAAAAGCACTATATTAACATGTCTGAATTTTTAGAATTGTTTGCCAATTATCACAACCCTATCTGTTGTCACTGCACACTCATCTAGCTGTTTCATAGATGAAACAAAGATGTTTCAACCAATGTAGGATCTTTGGTTAAAAAATATTTTTTTTAGAGACAACGGCTTACTATGTGCCCAGGCTAGTCTCAAACTCACTCCTTGCTTCAAGTAGTCCTTTTGCTTTGGCTTTCCAAAGTATTGGGATTATTGGTGGGAACTATCATGCCCAGCCCAAATGTGTTTTCAACACCTACCATGGCCCATACCCATTCTAGGTGCTGCCAATATATTAATAAACATAATAAAACTTTCTGTCCTCATGGAGTTAACATAACCAGTGGAATCTAAACTTACGGATTACTAGATTTGTGAGAGATAATTCATGCAACTAAGTCTACCAGAAGCACCTACTATGTGTCAAGAACAATGATAAAGTAGAATATACTGACTGTTATTGTGGAGCTCATGGCTTAGAATGCTCTCTAGAGACTCAAGTTTAAGGTGAGTTACAATACAGTATAATACAGCACAGATAATACATACAGGAGGCAGATAACTCAGATTTGGAAGTCAGCAGGGTAACCTGAGAGCAGCGCTGCTCATGTTAGAAGTCAGAATGGCGGTAGGGGGCGGGAGGGTTGCAATTTTCACATTCTACTCTGTTTCCAGAGTATAGTGTTCCCTGGCTGGGTATGTCCAGGGGAAAAAGACCTGAGATACAGAGGACCTAAGAATCACAGCACATGGAAAATGAAGAAAGAACTGAAGATATTCCACCTGGAAAATGAAAGACATAGAAAAATACCTAATTATAAATAAATTAAACTTATTTGGTATGATTCCAGAAAGCAAATTTCAATCTATGGCCAAGTAAAATTTTCCTAAAATCCCCACTCCTGCCTCTTCAATTGCTTCTGGGAATATCCATCCCTCACTATTTAACCAGCTAACATCTCCTCGTCTCCATCTCAATATTCCTTTTCCCTCTCCCCTACTTGATTTTTCTCCATAGCACATAACAGTTTCTGACATACATAATGTTAACTTATTTATTATTAATCTGCTTTTTCCCCAAATAATATGTCTTGTAAAGACAAACATTTTACATGTTTTGTTGATTGCTATATTTCAACTTCCTAGAAGTGTGTCTGGCCCATAAATATTTGCTGAACAAATGAGTGAAAGTTGTTCAGAATATGAAATGGGTTGCCACACAGAGCAGTCTTGCTGTCGAAGACAAAGGATAGTGGGCTTGTTTATTACAGTATTAATGAGATGGGTAAGAAACAGAATTAAATGGACTTATATTTTTTTCTGATAGAAATATATAGACTTTTCCTTTTACACACCCAGTGGTGGGGAACTCATTTCCTCAAGCAACTTGGGTAGGTAACTCTATTTTGAAGTTTATTGTTAGGTTGAACCAAATTCTTCCACTTTGAAAAATAGATTTAGTGATCCTAATTTTAATATGATTTGATATTCAATATAAATATAGGCATAAACTCATTTAGTATCGAAAACTTGCCAAAAATGTAACTTCCACAAATCATAGTCATAGTGCAAATAGAAAAATAAGTTACATGATCTAGAACATTCCAGCTAAGATTATTCCCTCTGCTGTCCTTTCTGTGGTGCAAATGTTGAGAACTGCCTCTCTCAATAGACTATCTCCTTACAAGACTGGCTTTCATTGACTCTCATGACACTGTGTCAGAACAATTGTTCTCTAGGAATATGATTTTAAATATATGGCATCCTGGCTTGGGAAACATCAGGAGATTATATACTTAGGAATTAACAGATTGTCTTTCCTGTGAATACTAATTTTCATAAGTTCAGTCTTTGTTGTATTCTTTGGGACATGTATTTAATCTGCATAATATAGCCTTATCACATGATTACTGGTTAAAGTACCAGAAAAGGAAGTTTACTCTTGGACAAAAACATAAATGGTTTCTCAGAAAAGAAACCTTAATGGCAAGATTAACTTTACCATTCAATTTCTAATTTTTTTGACACCTCACTACTTCCTAAGGTTTTAATGTCAGCTTCCCCGTTTTCTTCCAGAGTTCCTGCTAGTATTTTGGTACTGTTCTCAGTAATGGTGGTAACAGTAGCTAACAATACTAAATTGGCTATGACAGTTACTAACAAATATTAATGTTCCTAGTACTGTTCTGAATACTTCTTAAGTATGAAGTTACTTAATCTTACAAGCCCTTTGATTTAGGTTCTAATATTATTCATATTTTATACTTAAAGAAACTGAAGTACACAAATATTGAGTAAATCCAGGCAGTTTGGTTTGGGAGCTTGTGCTCATGGCTATAATGTTAGATCATGAAACTTTTCATTGGTTTCCATAAATTCATGTTTGTAAGGCTTTATTTAACTATTTAACTGTATATGCAAATAGTTTGGAGTAATCATCTAAGTCTACATTAAAAACTTTTGCTGAAAGAATAAGACATAACAAATGCAAAAATAAATCATTATTTGTTTGGAGTCCTGGTAAAGATATATAACTAAAGTGATCGAGGTTACTAATATGTCTTCATTGTTTTAAGTTTAACTTATAAAAAAATTATTTAGGCCATTCTCCTGCCTCAGCCTCCCACGTAGCTGGGACTACAGGCGCCCGCCACCTCGCCTGGCTAATTTTTTGTATTTTTAGTAGAAATGGGGTTTCACCGTGTTAGCCAGGATGGTCTCGATCTCCTGACCTCGTGATCCACCCGCCTCTGCCTCCTAAAGTGCTGGGATTACAGGCATGAGCCACCGCGCCCGGCCTATAAAAATTATTGAGGACCCAAAAAACTTTTGCTTATATAGATAATATCTGTAGGTATTTATTGTATTTGAAGTTAAAACTGAGGATTTATTAAATATTTAGTTTTTAATTCATTTTTAAATAATAATATACCCATTATGCATTAACATAAATACATGTGTACATGACATATGTACATGTACATATACATACATGTACACAGACATGTACACATGCATACATGTACATGTTTATGTAAATACATAAATACATATTTTTTACAAAAATAACTATATTTGCCAAAATAAAGCTCTTTAGTTGCTGAAGGGTCTCAAAATCACACTTTTCAGAACTTCCATCTTAGAATGACTGGCTAGGAAATAAAATGAAATAAACCCTAGGGCATTCTCTTAGATCATTACCTAAGCCCTAGATTCTCCTATTTTCAGTACTATTTTCCCTCAAAAAACATAACTTTCTATGATGCATCACATCATAGAAAAGGATTTTGGGAGAATTTGTCTGCTCTGAGTAGTTTTCTGTTCAAAAGATAATAACCTTAACAGATTCCCAAACTCATTTTTTTCTTTGAAAGGTATGGTTTTGGCACAAAGCATGAAAATAAATAAATGATGACAAATAGAAAGCATCATTTTTCAAGTCAATTAAAGCATTTTGAGGTTACTGGTGGAACTTCTTGATTTTTCTATGCAAGTGTAAACGTCTATTACGGAACTGTGACTCTTTTCTATTCATATATTCCTCATATTATCTAATTTGCAACAACCAATTTTCACTTGTCTTTCTCAAAGGGGAGCCTATAGAAACTCTGGACCCAAGGACCAAAGCAGTGCTGTTTCAGTTTCCCAGGGATGCCTCGGACCTTTATCCCTTCTTCATACCTGCTGGATATCAGGCATTCTTCATACCTGCTGGAGGCAATTCATTCATTTAGGGAGAGAGAAATAAAGTCTTAGCCTTCAGCTGGGAAAGACTGAAAATAAACAAAGATATATTTCTAATGTTAGATACTAATAAAGCATATAAAAAAGAAAAGCAAGCTTTGGGGAAATAGAATGACTGAGAGGATGTTTAGGTAAGGTGCTTAGTGAAGGCCTCATTGAGCAGATCACATTTGACCAGAGACCTGAATAAAGTAAGGGAGAGTCCATTATGGGACAAGATTAGTCTGGGCAGAGGTCATGGAAAATAGTAATTTCCTGAGGTCAGAAGAAACTTGACCTATTTGCTTTAGAGGAAATAGTGGGAGCAAGTGTGGTTAGTGCCAAATACATGGCAGAGATTTAGAAGTAAAGGAGGGTGGCATAGCTCAGGGATAGATCATTAAGGGCCTTGAACACCATAGGAAGTCATTCCAATTTTATGAGAGTACAAAAAGCCATTGGCAGAGTATCTAGGAGGAGTGATCATTCTTTCAGATTTTTCTGATACAATCAACTTTCAATAGTGAGTCTTGTTCTCTCCTTTATTTATGGCATCAAATTTAATGCCTACTGCATATTTTTGAAGCAGTGAGTGAATCAGTAAATCAATGAATAAGAGTTATTGGATTTTCTCTAATTTTTTTTGGGAGGATGTTCTGGAAAATACAGGAATGATTGTTTTGTGGGTGCATTTTTCCTATAGCAGACATAATACTGTCCACGACAATGTCATGCATTATTTGTCAAGTTAAATGTTTAAAAACATTTAATACTATTTTCTGAAAACAGAAACAGAAAGTCCATTAAATAATAAATTTCCTGGGCAACGTGATCTTTTTCAGTTTATTTTTAGCAGTCTGAACTACCATGGTATCTGAAGAAAACACTGTTTCTCTTACAAGAGAGAAAACCTTGTGTTGTAGTCCTGGATTGAGAGCTGAAGTGTTGCAGCTCCCTATTTCTAGAACCTTCTGAACACATGTGAGTAAATCAGTTCAATCCTATGTGCTTCTGGTTATTTGTCTGTAAAACGATCCACCTACTCCTTCTCCCAGCCCCCTCCCTATTTCTTTGTCCTACACGGTTGAAAAGAAGATAATTTATTGTCACTTAAACAATGTCTTAGATACGAACCCTCAACTTTTCAAGCACCACCCAAATGCCAAAGACTCTTGATGTTTTGCGGAAGGAAGAAAATCAGAGGTTTGGCATAGAAAGTTTTCCTTCCTCTGGCTGAAGATGAACTTCACAGCATTTTTCTCCACTATGTACACGTAAGCCACATGAGTAATTTTCCTTTGAGTTGAACTACTGAATTTCAATAAAGATGAGTGTGTTTTTGTGTGAGTTATATGAGTGTGTGTGCCTGTGCGTAGTGTGTATGTGTATGTGTGTGTGCACGTGTGTGTAGGGGGAGATTTGACCAACACGGGGAATAAATGCAAAGACATTCAATAACCAAGTTTCCAGCCACCTCTTAGTTAGCATAGCTTGATGTGGTTTACTTTCCAGAATAGTTGTGACTTGGTACTTTTTAGGAGCTATTTGGACTGAAGCTCAGGGAATAACCAGATGACCATAATGTATCAAGAACTTCTCAGAAAAAGGTACTGTATAAATAAATGGCACTTTTATTATTCTAGTCTGCCTCCTTTGGCTATAGGTTTTGACATCAAACTAAGAAAGTCAGTAATATGGTTTCTGAAGAGCTGTTTTACTTTCTTTTTCTCTTTTTCTTCCTGTTCTCTAATATCTCTATTCTGTTTTCTGAAAATACTCAGCTATGCCTTGGCTGGGGATGATAAAACCCTTGTTCACCCAGTTTTCCTGATTGATATCTCCACACAAGCTGATACACCCACCCGCCCTCACACACAATCAGACAGAGTCCATTACCATTTTTCTGAAAAACCAAACAAGTTACCTGTTTAAGGCAGTTCTACCTGTCATGGTGAGACAACTGTTATATGAACCTTAATTAGCAGAGTATTGGGCTGAACCGTGTGTCTTTTGTGTCCTGTTTGCAGGTTAAACTCAGTATGACCTTTACAGATCTAAAGGTCCTAACAAATTGCAATATGCAATCATTTTTGTATCTACAAACCCAAATATTTAAAAAATAACTATTTAAAGCAACATGAGTTAGCTAGTCAAATGTGCTGTCCATTTAAAAGTCTATGATTTTCTTTGGTAAAAAGCTCAGGTAGTTTTTTCACTGAGTCTTTTTCAGTAAAATATTCTCCTATAAATATGAGTGTATTTCTCTCTCCCTTCTGAAAACTCATCAGTATCTGATGAGTTCCAAAATCTCTCATAGACCTAAGTTTTTAATTTGACTTTTATACTTTGATAGACTTTCTGAAGGAAATTTATATCAATTTCCCTGGATGTTACATTTCATTTTCAGCCACCTAATTTGTTCTTTTTTTTTTTTTTAGACAGAGTTTCGCTCTTGTTGCCCAGGCTGGAGTGCAATGGCGCAGTCCCAGCTCACTGCAACCTCCGCCTCCTGGGTTCAAGCAATTCTCATGCCTCAGCCTCCCAAGTAGCTAGGATTATAGGCGCCTGCCACCACGCCCAGCTAATTTTTGTATTTTTAGTAGAGACGAGGTTTCACCATGTTGGCCAGGATAGTCTCAAACTCCTGATCTCAGGTGATCCGCCCGCCTTGACCTCCCAAAGTGCTGGGATTACAGGCGTGAGCCACCACACCCGGCCTCAACCACCTAATTTTAAACTTCAGGAGAACGTATAAATTTCACCAATTCACACCATTAATTCAGAATGTACAAAGATTTAGACATGTGACTGTTGTCGAATAAACAGTTAACATATTTTTGACTGAATGTTGGAGCTTTTTGGTGGAAATTCAATTTTAAATTAGTATCTTTTTCAAATAAATATTTAAGAGCTGTCAAAATTTGTATCTTTCTTATGTAACTTCAACTTCTAAATTTGAAATTACTGTCTTTGTCTAATTATTTTATATTTTAGCATAGTCACAGTTAATTAATTGTTCTACTAGAACTTGAACCCACATTCTTGATTTGCAGTTCATTTTCTGATCATGCATTTTCTCCGGTTTAGGCAAAAAATAAACATTTTTTTAAGCTCATAACAATTTACATCTTGGTCATCTGGTTGGATATTACTTTCTCTCTCAAGGTATTCTCATTTGGACATAATAGTAGTCGGTATTTATATATTCTATAGATGAGAAAACACAGAAGTTTCTTATCTTGATTAGAAAGAGAAAATATTTCAGAGGTGGTAAGTGAGTTTTCATGCTCCTATCTGTTAAAATACTGGTTTTATCTCTAACTGGGGAAGGTAAGTACCAAAGTATTGACAATGAGTGTTTCCATCTCAGCTTCGGCAACAAGGTACTTTGGCATCTTAACATTCCTGGATTCGTGAAAAACTAAAAAACCATTAATATTGGGAGAAAAATATAAGCCCAGTTAGTATCCCTTGCATTGTTTGTCCCTTCATAGTGATCCACTTACTAGCTGTGCAGTTGCCTACCCTCAGCTCCCATTCCATGGGCCAGTCAGTAATTAATGTACCAGGGTAATTTCTTCCTGACGCCACAATCTGTTGATATAGCTATGAAAACTAACTGAGGACCTATGATAAGGTTTCCACAGTGACTTAATTTTACCGCAGGATGGGACTAACACAGGTCAAGAAAAACTGTAAAACTGAAAACAGTGCACGTTTATTGATTTTTTTAAAAAATTAGATTCTGATTTTTTCTGGTGCCAGTAGAGAGGCCAGAAACATTTAATCTTCAGAACTAAACCCCAAAACCTCATGAAACATTGAAAGAGGAAGGCAAAAGTTGCTCTCTTCCCCAAATGTGAACTACTTATTGCATCAAAGATTAAGCTGTCTACTATGGTCTGAATATTTGTTCCCTCTAAAATTCATATGTTGAAATCTTAACCCCCATGGTGATGTATGAGGAGGTGTGACTTTGGGAGATCATGAGGGCTCTGTCTTCATTAAAGGGATTAGTGTCCTCATAAAAAAAAGTCCCAGAGAGACTCTCACCCCTTGCATCATGTGTGGACACAGAAAGAAGGCACCCTCCACAAACCAGAAAGCAGGTTCTCATCAGATACAGAGTTTTCTGGCATTTTGATATTGGATTTCCAGCCTTTAGAACTGTGAGGAATAAGTTTTGATTGTTGATAAGGCAGCCAGTTTATGGGATTTTTGTTATAACATCTTAAATGGACTAAGACACTGCCCTAACTTTGCTTAGATTAAGGAGGTTGAGTGTATCAGCTGAATCCTGACCAAAATTTCTTGTTGGAGTGGAAAGGACTCAAGGACATAATTTAACAAGTTGTGCTGGGCATG
Organism: Gorilla gorilla gorilla; assembly: GCF_029281585.2. NCBI lineage: Eukaryota > Metazoa > Chordata > Mammalia > Primates > Hominidae > Gorilla > Gorilla gorilla. Next base: position 99,293,035 of record NC_073236.2, on the reverse strand, counting down.
TCAAGTGCTCTAGAAATTTCATGAGTCTCCTCCCAGTCCACATATTGTCGAAAATGAATGAGCTCACTAATCTGCTACAAGATGAAGACCACGACGTTATACAGGCTAATTATGAGTCACTGCATCATTTGAGACCAGCAGCCACTGACTTACAAACACAACCCAACTTATTTTTTGAAGAGATTCGTAGTAGCCAAAAATCTCACTGCTGTTTAAGCACAAATACTTAAGAATATAAAAGATCATAACCACAACCTTTTAATTATAATGATATCCGTTAATGTGGGAGAAGAAGAGAGGAGTATATTATTTGACCTTGGATGTAACTGTATGGAAAAACAGGGCATCAGTCGCAAAGTCATTTTACAAAAGAAAGCATATTTTCTTGTGTGTGTGTATGTGTAAGAGTGTGTGTGTGTATGTTTGTGCATCCATGTGCACACTTGCTCATACACCATAGTATTTTAAAGAACATAGTTTACCATAGGGAGGAATGGATATAAAAAAGGTGATTAATTAGTTCTGTGGCATATCTTACTATAGCTTTCTAAGGTTCACGCTTTTTATATCACCTCACACACAAATTAATGCCATATTTATTTGAAAGCAGCACAGTGTTAAAGAAGACAAAAGAGACATTGAATTCAGCCATACCTGGCTTTAAATTCCTGTCACATGTTAGCTGTGTGATTTTATGCAAAATTATTTAGTCTGCTTGATCTTTAGTTTTCTTATTTATAAAAATAAGAGTGTCACTTTTCTTACAGAACTGTTGTAAGAATGCAACCAGATTTTTTAGCTTCTAGTAGGATGTCTGATAACTATTAGATCCTTCTTCTTTCTCTGTAAGAACCATAGTTTGATCTGGCTAATACAATCTCATACTGAATAAAATTATCATAATCTCTACCACTAGGCTTGTGAGTAGGGGGAGAAAGTGGAATCATAATTTTTTATTCCTGAAAATATACCAACAGAAAACTAATGATTTCTAAGTCTTAGCTCTTTCAGACAAGCTGTTTTTACATGCTGAAAAGTGAGATCCCAGTTCTTCATGTCTCCATTGTTTCTGTCTCTTTAACAGTTCAGAACATTCCTTTCCCTGGACAAATTCTGCAAAATGAAGTTAGGTTTCCAATTCTTCTATACCCTTTTAGTTGGTAATTTTTGAATCAGGATTATATAGATCAAAATTTGAATTTCAGAGATGGAAGAGATATTAGAGAATAGTTCAAGTTTTAAGGCACATTACAATCATTTGAGAGGCGTGATAAAAACAGAGATTTGTAGAACCTGTCCCAAAAGATTCTCTTTCTGGAGGTAAAGGTCCCAAGCTCCTGCATTTTTTTAAAATATATATTTTATTGTGGTAAGAATGCTTAATATGAAATTGATCCTCTTAACAAACTTTTAAGCGTGCAATAAGATATTGTTGACTATAGCTACACCAAGTTTCTACATTTTAAAAACGAATGTCCCAAGTGTCTTTGGTTTAGTTGGGCCACTCTCCAGAGGGGGCACTACTGCCTTAAAGTCTTTCTAATCAACTTTTCACACATTGCAGGGTCATTTATAGCCTCTGACTCAGTGCAGAACTGCCAGGGGAGGCTTTTGGGTTTTGTAAGGGTCGAAGCTTATATAATATGGGGCCTACATTAAGAAAACAAATTTTAAAAATCTTGTATTTGTAAAATTTGCCAAGCATATGGCCATGCGAATGTATTGCTAGGGCTTCTCCGAGGGCCTGAGAAGGAACTCATGTCTTTAGGGTCCCTGAAGCATAAGCTTCATATTATATGCACTGCTGAGTACCACCTATGACAATTCATCCCTGTTATTATTTCTATTTTATGGGATGAAGAAATGAAGGAATGGAGACTTTAAGCAACTTGCCTGTGGTCACACAGCTGGTAAGTGGCAGAGTGGGGATTTGAATCCAGACAGCCTGTCTCCAGTCTTTGTTCTTTGTGCCATGACAACGTAATGCCACTTATAGACACTTCCTGTTTTCTGAAACCCAGAGAGACAATGTTTTTCCTTATTTCTATGACAGAAGTCACAGTTAGCACTTTCTTTTTTTTTTTTTTTTTTTTTGAAACGGAATCTCGCTCTGTCGCCCAGGTTGGAGTGCAGTGGCGCGATCTCGGCTCACTGCAAGCTCCGCCTCCCGGGTTCACGCCATTCTCCTGCCTCAGCCTCCCGAGTAGCTGGGACTACAGGCGCCCGTCACCACGCCCGGCTAATTTTTTTTTTTTCTTTTTTGTATTTTTAGTAGAGACGGGGTTTCACCGTGTTAGCCAGGATGGTCTCAATCTCCTGACCTCGTGATCTGCCCGCCTCGGGCTCCCAAAGTGCTGGGATTACAGGCATAAGCCATCGTGCCCGGCCCACAGTTAGCACTCTTAATGAATGAACTAAAGTGCTGAAGACAATAAATAAAAATATACAATAATTAGCTGAACATTTATGTATTAGTTATTAAATTACCCTATGTATTTATTTTTATATTTTAAAATCTAAATTTAAAATTCACAATCACTGAAAATATATATGTTGAGAAATATATATATATATATGATAAATAATTGATGAAGTCTCTAGGTGATTAAAAGATAACGAAGATACACATCTGGCCCCCAGAAGCTTATAATCTAATACACCAAGGGTGTGAGTAGAGGGAGAGGGTGGGTGAGATAGGTATAAACTTACAAACAGCATGAGGAAGTATTTGAAAGCTTCAGCACTTGGAGAGGAGAGAAAGCACAATCCTAACCTCCACAAGAGAATAGCTACAGTCAACAAAGCCAAAACAGAAGAAAAAACTAACAGAGACTGCTAATTCTCTAGTCCAATATTTTGTTGGTAACAGATCCCTCAATTTTATCTGCTCAGAATAAGGACTATATTACGGTAAAGTGAGGCCACATGACTAGGTTCTGCCTGGTAAATAAACAGAAGTCTCATGTGGCAATTTTCAGAAAACCTTCTTAAAAGATGGCTGACGTACTTCCTTTGCTTATTTCTCTTCCCTCTTTGTCTTTTCTGCTGGATGGAATTCAGGCTGATGGCTGGAACTTGAGCAGCCATCATGGTCCACGAGACAGTACACTAAGAATGACAAAATATCAAGATAAAAGAAATCCTGGTGATTATAAGCCACTGTATCAGCCCTGAATTGCTTATCTCCAGATTGTGATCATCAGAGAGAGACAGAACACTATCTGGTTTAGAAAGCATTTATTGTGAGTTTCTGTCATTTGCAGCTGAACTTAGTCCTAATGGATACAAATCTTTATTGAGAATGCTGACCTCAACCATCATTCTGTTAAAAAGGTTCCAATGCATAGAGAGGGTATAACTGTGACTAATATAACATGACTATATATTTTAAAACAAATGTGTTAAAATGAATCCAAATGAAATTATCCCTCACAGGCTGTCCCTTTGGGAGAAAATATTATTCCAATCACACTATCATTAGTCAGATGAGTATTACAGCTTTTCCTTTGAGACTGTGTTGACAGTGGTAGTGGGAGCAGCAGCAACATCCAATTTCCAGGAACTGCAGTGATGATAGTGCCATTTGGAAGGACTGGCATTATCCAATGCCAGAGGAACTGTGGTGCAAGTTTTAGCACCCAGGGATCTGTGATGGATGTGATCTGACTGCCTGTCCTTGTTTCTACCCATGCTCCAAGCCTGCTGCTCCACTCTTCTCAGGGATGCTGTGAGCTTTCTCGTATCTTTACAATAGAGTATGTTTATGTATCCTTTTCAGGGAGGGCTTTCCTGATGATTCCGCATAAATAGCACCCCTTAGCACTCCCTGTTGCTATCACTCGAATCTAACGCAAGGGGCTTTGAAATTTGAGAGGCTGAAATGTGTCTTCTGGAATATGGGGAACAGTGTTTGACCTACCTTCGGAAACGTTAAAGGTGAGGGTTGGTACTATCAGCTGAGTTAGCAAGGAATAAGGAAGGGAGGGCTGAGGCCAGCATTTAGGACTAAAGTGAGCAACTGCAGGCACATTCCAAGGATGCGATAAGTGCTTCTTTTGGACTAGATGTGGACCACTAACACAGAGGAGCTGGTGGAGGGTCACTTGATGTGTAATGAAATCTCAGCAGAAGGATGCTGGAGGTGGAAGGGGAAGCCAGAGAGATATGCATTGCTTGCATCCTATATTTTTAATTTAATGTTACGTGATGAAGTCTCTGAAGAATTCAAGAAAATTTTTATAAAAGAAAGTGTTTGACATCTGCTAAATTCCAAGAAGTCATCATACTAAAGAATAAGAACTTGCTGGCCTTTTCTTATTTCTATTCCTTCTTTCCCTTCCCCAGCCACATTCAATCTGCTTGGATTAGCAAAAATAGAGGAGGAGGAGTAGAAGCAGGCAGGCAAGGAGAGAACAACCATCCCCTCCACCTTCGCACTGCAGACAACCTCAACAGGGTCAAGGGAAAAGGGTTTAACTATATATCAAATTAATGTGATTATTATATGGAACCGGCATTCTGCTTTCTAAATTGGAACTACATCAATGTCTTAGCCGATTGTAGAACTTCTCCTAACAACAACATTTTCCTACTTATTGGCCAGGTTTATATCTAGGTAAAAGAATAGTGGGCATTTAAAAATAACTGATTTGAACAAGCAGGACTCATGGAAATAATCATAAAAGCAACATGCTTTTTCCTTCCACTATTCTTTTAAGACTATTCCCTATGTCTCTTGCTTGCTCAACTGCCAGTTACTTTTAAATGCCTGGGGATGTTGAGCAATGAGCCAGGTGATATGTTCTTCCTCACTCTGGTTATTTCCCTCTTTTCTGTAATTCATCTTTATTTCAACAATCATTGTGGTCATTTTGCTCTGATTTCTCCCATCAGATGAAAACACACACTAAAAATGGAATACTCTTAAATATTTTATTCATTGATAAAACTCTTACCTTCTAGACGAATTACCACTTCAAAGAAATCCTCAAGAAGACAACTTTAGTAACAAGAAACTTCACCAATCATGGAATTTCTAGCAAAAGAGAGAGGGCATTTTATATGTAGCATTTTTTTTTGGCAGTGCTCAAAAAATACTATGTAGAAAATTCCATATATGATTTGGTCAAATTGGACACTCAATATTTGTTTAAAGAATAAATTGATACATAAATTGCCCTTATACAAACTTATTAAAATGATGTGATATGGTTTGGTTTGTCCCCACTCAAATATCATCTTGAATTGTAGTTCTCATAATGGCCGCATGTTGTGGGAAGGACACAGTGGGAGTTAATTGAAACATGGGAGCAGTTACCTTCATGCTGTTCTCGTGATAGTGAGTGAGTTCTCATGAGAACTGATGGTTTTATAAGGGGCTTTCCCCCCTTTGCTTGGCAGTTCTCCTGCCTGCCGCCTTGTGAAAAAGGTGCCTTGCTTCCCTTTTGCCTTCTGCCATGATTGTAAGTTTCCTGAGGTCTCCCCAGCCATGCTGTACCTCTTCCCTTTATAAATTACCTAGTCTCTGATATGTCTTTATTAGCAGCATAAGAACAGACTAATACATGATTAATGTCTTCTGAAAAAATACACTTAAGATACAAAAGAAATAATATGCTGTGAAAGAGAGTACTGATATCCTCTGCTTCAGTATGAATATCAAACACAGTAGAACTTATTTCAGCATGCCCTTGGATCTGGATGCTTAATCAGATCAAGTACCCTGAAACACAATTCTGCTGTTAGGCAATAAGATATATTCCTCTTTCTAACAAATAATTTTCATACTCCATAGTGTGTTTTATAAACATGACACTCTGTATTTGATTTTTAAAATTGTTACATTTTTTAAAACACAAAGATAATATATCAATGAATAAAAGTTAGAAAGAATGGGTAGAAAAAGGGAAAATATGTCTAACCACACCATGTTAATGAGGTTTCATATTAGTAGTATCTTAATATGTTTTTTTAAAATTTCTTTTCTTTTTTCATTATTATACTTTAAGTTCTAGGGTACATGTGCACAATGTGCAGGTTTGTTACACATGCATACATATGCCATGTTGGTGTGCTGCACCTGTTAACTCGTCATTTACATTAGGTATACCTCCTAATGCTATCCCTCCCCCCTCCCCCAACCCCTTTGTAGAGACATGGATGAAGCTGGAAACCATCATTCTGAGCAAACTATTGCAAGGACAGAAAACCAAACACTGCATGTTCTCACTCATAGATGGGAATTGAACAATGAGAACACTTGGACACAGGGTGGGGAACATCACACACCGGGGCTGAATATGTTTTTATGTAATACTGCCTTCAATAAAGTTGCATCGAATCCCTTTTGAGCAGAAGTTGGTATTGTTTAAATGTCCACTTCATTTTTCAATTATTCAGTCTATAATATGTATGTATAGGAAATGTACCTGATTACCAAGTCAGCAGTGGTGAAAATCATACCGTTAGGCCTTCCTGAGGAGGTAGCATGTGAGGTAAAATCGGTAAGATGTAGAAATCTATACTTTGCTGATTTACTATTACTCAGATTTTTCTCCTTAATATTTGACATTTTAACACTTTTGATATCTAATGTGCATTTTTCCTAACAATTCTAGAATTGTATGTTACAGAAGACAGATGATTGAGAGGAATATTTCACATCCCTTGTTCTCTTTTTTAAAAATTCTACAATTAAGACAGAGTCTAATTGGATTTCCTTTACGAAACCACTGTCTCAGAGCTCTTAACTGTCTTCTTAAAAACTGCTTTTGTGAAAGCAATTTTATCAAAGTGGCATATAAAACCTTTACTAATCCTATAGTTTTGGAAAAGATATTTGGATATATTAACACAGTAGTCGGGGGAAAAATAGTTAATTCCTACTCAACAGAGAAACAGCAGCTCTACCAAGATACTTCCTTAAGAATAACCAAAACTGTCTACTCCCACTACTTTAGTGTTTACTGTGACTCGAAGAGAGGGGAACAGGAGTGAAAGAAGCCCATTGCGGAAACTGCTGACTCAGACTGGTTTTCTCACTGCTGCTGAAAAGGCCAAGCTGGGTTGCATACTTGAGAGAACTTAATGGTCAATCACGGCATTGAAACAGACACATGCTTAATCACTTTTTCATGCTCCAGTAAGTAAATTGTTAATGGACAGATAACATTTAATCTCTGATACCACTTCATGGAAAAACGATACTACCAGCCACAGGGAAAGAGAATTTTAAAAATAATCATAAGTGGGGTTAAAAAGTTTAAAGCCAGCTGACTGAATATCTGGCTTTGAGTTTAGCATTAACTTTCAGACAGAAATGAGTATGAGTAAAAGTTTACCCTTTTAGAAGCAAGAGCTACTAAAAGGTGGATAGACAGAATACTAAAAGTCTTTGTCCATGTGTGAAATTTCACAAGATGAGATAAACTGCCAGTCCAGCTTTTTCTATAACCACAAGGGGGACACCTTCTGTAGTCAGAAAAAAAAAAAAAAATAGACTGAAACAAAAGTAAAGGATTTTAATGAATAATCCTCCTCTCCCCTCCTGCTAGCTCACCGAGGAAGCTGGTGAAAGACTATAAATGCCAGGGAATTACCATGCCATAGAATTTGGGAGATTCAGGCCCATTCGTATTCTCTCATCTTATTTCACAGATGTGCAGGCAGACTCTCTTGAAACATGATTCCCAAGCTACCCACTTTCTAGTTTGTGTGTGTGTGTGCGTGCACATGTGTGTATTTTAAGCCCATTTAGCATGTGGAGAAAATGAACATGTTCCCTTTTAACTGTTAAAAGGGAAGTCTCATATGACAGTGTGCTTTTGAGCAAAACCAACTCCGTGTGTGTTTAAGTAAAGTGACCAAGGAGTTCGGGGGAGGAAAAGAAAAACAGACATTTTTGTAATAAGCCACGAATCTCCTAATTCTTCCCACCTGAAATCGTCTTGGATTTTAAAGGTTATTTAAATTCACATGAGTTCTTTCTTTGTGCCGTTTTAGTATTATATGCAATTTGATTTCTTTGCTTGTCTGAGATTTTTCAGGACTGTGTTTATGTCTTATAATTCTTAATATCTTTATTGAAATAGTTCAATAGGAGTGAAGAGAGCACACGAAATGCTCTGTGACTGATGTCCATCTTCAGAGAGAGAGAGACTTACACTGCTACATGAAACTACATCCCTGGGACAGAGGAAATTATGTTGGATTTGGAAGTAGAATATCTGTGTCAGAGTCCCACAAGATAATCCTAACTATAGTAACAATCATACTCTAACGATAAGAACTGTCATTGATTGAGTGCTTATTCTGTGTCGGGAACACCATTAACTACTTTACCAACATTCTGTCATGTAACTGTTGCATCAACCCAAGGAGGCTGTCTGAGTTTCTGTTTTACAGATAGCACATTGAAGCTTACAGAACAAGAGAAACCTGCCTAAGGTGACACATCGCTAGCAATTTATACCAGAAACATAATTAATAATCAAGTCTGTCTGCTCCATTTCACAATCTGTAAAACTAAGGTATAATCTACCTCAAATTTTGCCAGGCTTAAATAGGATTACACGAGCCCCGTAAACCAAAAAGCATACATGCAAACACATGTATTAAGGTGAACATGCCATATAGACGAGGTACAATATCAAAAATAGACTCCACACAAAGCGGGGTGCAAGGCAGAAAAAAGAGAAAGGAACTTTTCTTCCCATGGTCACGGTCTGTGCCTTTTCACCCACCGAAAAGTCTGTTCTCACGTTTCTGACATTCAATGTTACTCACTAGAGATACCAACGCAGCTCTTCCCGGCTGGTGTAACAGGACTGTGACATACTATTAGAAGGGGAGTAGAGTAGAGTTTCACTTTCACTTTGGGATTAGAACACTTTAGTTGGAGAAGGAGAGAAGATAGCAGAAAGCTTGAAGACAAAAGAACAGGCCCACTCAGCTCTCTCCCTTGATACAGATTTGGTACTTAACCTTGAGGCTTCAGCTCCATTGAGAACCATTAAGTGGCTTCTTGACCACATTCCCTGGGGTTAGTCTCTGAGCATGGGAAAGGATCAGAAGGTTTGCTGCCACAGGAACAATCCCCAAACTTTAGCCAATAAAACACTTTTCTAAATCCCCCCAAGCCAAAACAGTGTCCCCTTATTAAGAAGCCATCACTCAGATTTTACAACCTGATATGAAGACAGGCAGCCCCCTTACGTTCACTTGATGATACACTGCTAACATTTTTACATTGTGTCACTAAATCTGTGTTAAACACGCACCAAAAACTATCTTTCCCCTCTCCTATCAAAAAACACTCCTCACAATTTCAATGACATTAAGCATATGTAAGATTTTCTTCCACCATGAAACTAGTGAAATTGTGTGGATATCTTACTTATTTTCAAGGAAGCTATGCATCATCTAAACATCAATCATTTGGAATATACAATCACGTATTTATAAGGGCAGATACAATGTACTCGACTTTGAAGCATGTCGTTCATTAAAAAGCATGGCAAGATAAGTTTCTTGTTACTGTTTTAACTTTTGATTTCTGATGTGGATTTTAAACAGACACTTTAGTATTTCAAAAGGAAATAAGCACAGAATAATTTTGTTGTATAGCTTTCAGATCACTTAGTCCTCATTTCACAGGCTGTAATTGTTTCTCCAACTTTTCCACTAATATATGGAATGCATAAACTATGTTTGTTTGTATAAGTATAAATATATTAACTTAAGACTGATAAGAACCCAGTATTTCAATAAGTTTCGAGGAAACAAAAGTGAGTGTCCTTTAGGTACTAAATGAATCTTATATACATTTAAAATTTCACATATATGCTGAAGACACAAAGTTGACTATAACATCATAATGTTTTTAGATTATTTGTGGGGATGGGTAGGAGTAGTGGATTCACAACTATCTATTTGGATAACCAGGGGTGTCCAAGAATAAAACTCAAAATGAAAGACTTCTAACGTCAACTTGGCAAATATATTGAACACAAGGTATTAATAACACTAGTGAAAAGAATCAAAAATTATAAAGTGCAGTAAAGTTTTATAATGACTGAAATCCAGTTGGAACATACGGGAAAAGATGCTGATTATATTATAGAGAATCATATGCATCGTACTGAGATACAAAATAAAAAGATCCGCAAATCAGGAATAATGAAGAATTGACAAGCAATATTTTCTGAAATCTCAGCTTAAAAACCCGGCCATTCACTATACCTCCTATGGAATTTATATTCCTTTAATGTAAGAATGTTAAAACCAACACGAAAGTGGCTCTCTCTCTATAAAAAGGCCAATATTTGAAAACATTACTTGTTTCTCTCCTACATCTACAATTTTACAGTTGTGAAAGCCTTAGGAAGTCATCTAATTCAAGCTCTTATTTATAGTCAAAGAAGCTTAGGTTTGTAGTTCTCCTTGAAGAGGTCCTTCACATCCCTTGTAAGTTGGATTCCCAGGTATTTTATTCTTTTTGAAGCAATTGTGAATGGGAGTTCACTCATGATTTGGTTCTCTGTTTGTCTGTTACTGGTGTATAAGAATGCTTGTGATTTTTGTACATTGATTTTGTATCCTGAGACTTTGCTGAAGTTGCTTATCAGCTTAAGGAGATTTTGGGCTGAGACAATGGGGTTTTCTAGATATACAATCATGTCATCTGCAAACAGGGACAGTTTGACTTCCTCTTTTTCTAATTGAATACCCTTTATTTCCTTCTCCTGCCTAATTGCCCTGGCCAGAACTTCCAACACTATGTTGAATAGGAGTAGTGAGAGAAGGCATCCCTGTCTTGTGCCAGTTTTCAAAGGGAATGCTTCCAGTTTTTGCCTATTCAGTATGATATTGGCTGTGGGTTTGCAATAGATAGCTCTTATTGAGATACGTCCCATCAATACCTAATTTATTGAGAGTTTTTAGCATGAAGAGTTGTTGAATTTTGTCAAAGGCCTTTTCTGCATCTATTGAGAGAATCATGTGGTTTTTGTCTTTGGTTCTGTTTATATGCTGGATTACATTTATTGATTTGCATATATTGAACCAGCCTTGCATCCCAGACCACTGCTCAATGAAATAAAAGAGGATACAAACAAATGGAAGAACATTCCATGCTCATGGGTAGGAAGAATCAATATCATGAAAATGGCCATACTTCCCAAGGTAATTTATAGATTCAATGCCATCCCCATCAAGCTACCAATGACTTTCTTCACAGAATTGGAAAAAACTACTTTAAAGTTCATATGGAACCAAAAAAGAGCCCGCATCACCAAGTCAATCCTAAGCCAAAAGAACAAAGCTGGAGGCATCACACTACCTGACTTCAAACTATACTATGAGGCTACAGTAACCAAAACAGCATGGTACTGGTACCAAAACAGAGATATAGATCAATGGAACAGAACAGAGCCCTCACAAATAACGCCACATATCTACAACTATCTGATCTTTGACAAACCTGAGAAAAACAAGCAATGGGGAAAGGATTCCCTATTTAATAAATGGTGCTGGGAAAACTGGCTAGCCATATCTAGAAAGCTGAAACTGGATCCCTTCCTTATACCTTACACAAAAATTAATTCAAGATGGATTAAAGACTTAAATGTTAGACCTAAAACCATAAAAACCCTAGAAGAAAACCTAGGCATTACCATTCAGGACATAGGCATGGGCAAGGACTTCATGTCTAAAACACCAAAAGCAATGGCAACAAAAGCCAAAATTGACAAATGGCATCTAATTAAACTAAAGAGCTTCTGCACAGCAAAAGAAACTACCATCAGAGTGAACAGGCAACCTACAAAATTGGAGAAAATTTTCGCAACCTACTCATCTGACAAAGGGCTAATATCCAGAATCTACAATGAACTCCAACAAATTTACAAGAAAAAAACAAACAACCCCATCAAAAAGTGGACAAAGGACATGAACAGACACTTCTCAAAAGAAGACATTTATGCAGCCAAAAAACACATGAAAAAATGCTCACCATCACTGGCCATCAGAGAAATGCAAATCAAAACCACAATGAGATACCATCTCACACCAGTTAGAATGGCAATCATTAAAAAGTCAGGAAACAACAGGAGCTGGAGAGGATGTGGAGAAATAGGAACACTTTTACAGTGTTGGTGGGACTGTAAACTAGTTCAACCATTGTGGAAGTCGGTGTGGCCATTCCTCAGGGATCTAGAACTAGAAATACCATTTGGCCCAGCCATCCCATTACTGGGTATATACCCAAAGGACTATAAATCATGCTGCTATGAAGACACATGCACACTCATGTTTATTGCAGCACTATTCACAATAGCGAAGACTTGGAACCAATCCAAATGTCCAACAATGATAGACTGAATTAAGAAAATGTGGCACATACACGCCATGGAATACTATGCAGCTGTAAAAAATGATGAGTTCCTGTCCTTTGTAGGGACATGGATGAAATTGGAAATCATCATTCTCAGTAAACTATTGCAAGAACAAAAAACCAAACACCGCATATTCTCACTCATAGGTGGGAATTGAACAATGAGAACACATGGACACAGGAAGGGGAACATCACACTCTGGGGACTGTTGTGGGGTGGGGGGAGGGGGGAGGGATAGCTTTAGGAGATATACCTAATGCTAAATGACAAGTTAGTGTGTGTAGCACACCAGCATGGCACACATATGTAACTAGTATACATATGTACTAGTATACATATGTAACCTGCACATTGTGCACATGTACCCTAAAACTTAAAGTATAATAAAATAAAATTAAATTAAATTAAAAAAAAGAAGCTTAGGTTCAGAAAGTGTAAATTAATTTACAAAGATCACAAAACTTGGGAGTTGGGAAACCAAGCCTAAACCACACTTCTCCCTCTATTACAATCCGGAAATCTTTCCTCAGTTTTTTTTTTTTTTTTTCCCCAAGACAGAGTCTTGCTCTGTTTCCCAGGCTGGAGTGCAGTGACATGATCTCAACTCACTGCAACCTCTGCCTCCCGGATTCAAGTAATTCTCCTGCCTCAGCCTCCTGAGTAGCTGGGATTAGAGGCGTGTGCCACCATCTATGTCTACTGACAACCAGTCAGTAGCTATGTTTCATCTTTGTAATGGGTTTTCCTCTTTCTTTTTCTCTCCCCAACATTCCTTTCCTTTCCTGTCCTCTCCTCTTTTTTCCTTTCCTTCCTTCCTTTTTATCTTTTCTTCTTTCATTCGTCTTCACTTGACATCATTTCCTTCTTCAAATATTAATACAATATTACTTGGATAAACTTTTTTTTTCCTTATCTACCTGAAAGTGTGTGCTTTCTCTCCTTTACAGGCCTCTGCAATCACTACAATAAAATATTTGAATCATTTGACCTGCATTTTGTAATAATAATAATCATAATAATAAACTCTGACAGGTCTGGCTGTCCCACTTCCATGTGGTGACTCCCCTATCACACTTGTAATTGCTTTCAGCTACCTGGACACTATTTTCTCCTCAATCCAATAGCTTTTAAGAAAACCCTGTGTAGTGCAATCATTAAAAATAAACTCTGGCTTCCAAAGAGGAAACACAAACATGAGAGATTGCTCTTGAGATTAAATAAATGATAAACATTTAAAACCAAATGGTGTATATGTGCCACATTTTCTTAATCCAGTCTATCATTGTTGGACATTTGGGTTGGTTCCAAGTCTTTGCTATTGTGAGTAGTGCCACAATAAACATACATGTGCATGTGTCTTTATAGCAGCATGATTTATATTCCTTTGGGTATATACCCAGTAATAGGATGACTGGGTCAAATGGTATTTCTAGTTCTGGATCCCTGAGGAATCATCACACACATATACATATGTAACGAACCTGCACGTTGTGCACATGTACCCTAGAACTTAAAGTATAATGTGTATATATATAACCAAATGGAAGCTAGATATTGTTTTGTCCCATTTTTTCTTTTGCTCATGCTCAGAAATATTTATATCATTCATTAATGGATGCAATTTGTGTCAGCTTTTGGAAGAGCTGGCATTTGAAGCAAGTGCTTCTACCTGTTGGATGATCTTAGTTATATTTCCAAGGAACTGAGGGACAACACTTTATCATGTACCGTGTTTATATGCTTTCTCATCTACTCTCTTATTTGCCCCTATAACCCTAAACCTAGTGATATTTTTATTATTATCATAAATTTACAAATGAAAAAACTGAAGCTAAGATTGAAGTAAAAAAATCATGCTTCTGGGAGGTAAGGTTTGGTACCCAAAAAAATCATACTGCTGGGAGGTGAGGTTTGGTATTAGTTTGTCAACTTTGTAGTCTGTGTACTTTTAACATAAGCCCTACAGGTAAATAAAAGTTAAAAGATGTCTCAGTTGATGCATGATTTCTTGTGTTCATGATAACAAAAATCATTATGAATAGATGATTATCTGAGTCACAAGACATCATGGAATGAGTGTAGATTTTAGTGTCAGGGGATACATTTAAATTCTGGCTATTTTGCGTATAATGTAGTAGGTCAACAAATGGAGTCATACTAATTATTGTTGTTATTAATCTCTCTATGCCTGAAAGCAAAAGTGTTTTATGGGGAAAGTGTATCCCATATTAAAAATGTAGGAGGAAAGCGAAGGATCCAAGTTCAGGACAAACTCTTAGAGTGTTTTTTTCTTCTTCTTCAATTATGCCTCCTTATGTTTTCATCAGATGAGAATGACTAGGACAATTTAAGTAAAATTGATAAGGAATATCAGGGAAAAATGTGTGTAGGAGCAAGTCACAGATCTATCTGTTGGTGAGTTAAAAATCAACATGAACAATGAGAACTTCATGACAAAATCTACCAATCTATTATCTTGCACAACTGTTGATAGTGAACTTTATAATAAGAGGTCATTCCAGTGGTTATAAAGCCCAGTCTCCTCATTCTACAGGAAAAACAGAGGTATGGAGAAGATCAATGACTGAATTTACATGTCTTGTGACAGGATTGGAACTTGTAGCCAGGACTCAGGATTTTGAGTATGGTAGTTTTGCTTGCAGTCTCCAGGCACTGAAAGTGATCCCCATTTAAAGAATTACCTTCTTTATTGATAGGACTAGGCTTCGTCATAAAGAACTGTCAATGATTCAGTTGGCAGATGCCAGAAATTATGTGATTCTCAGGCAACAAAAAATTATCTATCTATCAATCAATCATTTATCTATCTGTCTAATCTATTTAGATAAATAAAACAGACTCATTCAGGGGCTCCATTTGAAGTGTTCTTTGGAAAACTCTTTCAGCAGTTATGAGGTGCCCACTCGTTATCATTGCCTGCTCACTGTCAGGAAACATTTTGACTCTAATAAATGCAAGAATACAAAAGCCGAAATCAAACTTCAGATGCCATCTGAGCATATGACTCTGGTACCTTTGGGATGTTCACACTGCTCTAAATACACAGATTACTTGGCTAGATTTACTTGGCATGTCTGCTCGTGCACACTGGAAAACTGGGACAAGTTTCCAGATCCAAATGGGTGCAGGAATCAAGCAGTGCCTGATGTTATCTGATTAAAATTCATTTGGAAAAGTATTATTCAAAAGGATTTCAGAACTATCTGAAAAGACAGCATGGCTGTATGGCATGTATTTCAAACAGTTGGATCAAGATCTGAATAATGTTGCTAAAAATGCTAATGGAATCTTCTCAGTGGCACCATGTGTGGATTTTGCCCTTGATAACCAGATAAACCAGAGCTTGACTTTTAAAAGGTTATTCTGAGGATATTTGTGCATATTAGAAGATGACATCATTACAAGCAGGGTATTCAATTAAAAGAGAAAGATCCCAATTACTTTCTCATCTGTGAATGTCCCCTCACTTTGAGCCTGGTAAAATTGACAGTTTTTGAGATTGATGAGTTCATATAGTCCTTACAATAAATAGACTGCATATTTTGCAGTTACTCACCCACAGCCTACATATCCTTCAAAATATGCATGAGTAATGTTAAAAAATCTGTTTAGAATTTAGTAGTCAGGTGGACTTTAGAATGTAAAGAAAAAATAGGATTATTAAAATTAGTTTAACAGTATGGAGTTAAATAAAGAAGGGAAAGACCTCCTGCTTGGGGCGTGTGAAATACAAAAGAAAAAATTAACTTCTAAGCATCCATTTTCTTCTAGTTTCTCATCCAATGAGATTATTTTGACTTATTAGCTTTGTTATTCAGTAAAGATTTATCAAGCATACCCACTGTGTGTCAGACACTGTGTCAAGTCCTGAGTATATCAAGATAAGTAAGATTGATATACACCCTCAAGGCACTTAGAGTCTAATGAAGAGATAGAAAAATACACGTTGACAATATTAAGTACCATTACAGAGATATCCACAGGGGGCAGTGGGAGCAGAAAGGGAAAATATAAATCGTATTGGGTAAGTGGGAGTTGAGCCTCACAGAAAGAATGGTTCTTTAAATCTCTATTGAGGGTTCATCAAGTGAAAAAGGAGGGAAAAAAGCACTCAAGAAAGAAGGTATTAAATATGTTAGGAAATGGAGATCTGAGCCACTCTGACTAGTTCAGTGAATCATAAGTAGTTTGGTATAACTGGGACAAAGGGTGCTTATGGGGAGACAGTGAGAGACAAACTTAGGGCTACTAGCAATTGATAATAACTGGCAGAACTACAATTTCAAGGGTCTTTGGTATTAAGTTAATGAATTTGAATTTTATCCTGAGAGTTATAGGGATTTATTGAAAGATTTTTACATGTGGGTGTGCTTGATAAAACTTGTGTTTTAGCAAATCATTTTGGCAACAACATGGGGAATAGTAGGGAGCAGCCAGGATGGAGGTAGGACATCTCTTAGCATGCTATTGCAATAACTTATGTAATATAAGAGGTAGATGGTAATGGATATGAGAGACATTCAGGAGGTATGAACTATTGGATTTTGGGACTGATTTGATGTGTTGTGGACACTTAAGTAAAAAAGGGGATCTAAGCTGATTTTCAGTTTACAGTTAACCAAAGAGTTAGATAAATCAGAAAGGTCAGTCAGGTGGATAGTAAAGATGATCAGTTTAAATCACAACATGTTAAATTTGAGTCTTTAGGCTCTGCAGAAATGGGCTGAATAGACAGTTGCATATATTGGTTGGAGGGTGAACAATAAACATTAATAAAGTGAAACTAAAGCCAAAGATAAACATGATGGTAAAACAGTACCTGGCTGCTCCAAATTTGTTCAGACATTTTGCAAAAGTAAATTATATGCCAATGTATTAAACCTTTTTACAAGAGAACATTGAACCAGTCAGTAGTCTTTAAGGGACTCTAGAGGTTGAAATAGGAACCACAAGATTGCAAGCATAATTTCAATGTTCAAATTAAAGTCATTCTAACTTCATAAGCTTTAGGGATCTAACACCTATCAGACAGATAAATGCTGTTGGTTTCTGACCTTCACTGGGATTTTTAACATAACTACATAAAATTACTTAAGGCCAAATAGAGAAATATGGACTGAACAATACAATTTAATGTAATCCTCCCTAACAACTGTGCTCAAAGATTGCCAACTCTAGATGAATAGTGAGTGGGTGATGTGCTGCAAGGCTCTGTCCTTGGTTTTGTCCAAATACTTTGTCAAACTATTGGATGAAGATATAAAATCCATTTTCACTACATTTTCAATGGATATCAAAGTTGAAGACTGAAAGCAGGCTAGATGACATTTAGAATCCATAAAAATCTTAATAGAGGAAATTTAATAGGGGTGGATCTGAAGATCCTGCACCTGAGCTCTCAAAATTACCTAAAAACTATTTCTTGGCTGAGTTGGGGCTGTCAACTCGCTCAACATACAAACTAAATTAATAGTAAAATAGAAATAAGAGCACATTCAAAGAAAAACCTTCAGGC
This sequence comes from Gorilla gorilla gorilla, assembly GCF_029281585.2. Lineage (NCBI taxonomy): Eukaryota > Metazoa > Chordata > Mammalia > Primates > Hominidae > Gorilla > Gorilla gorilla. The sequence goes on along the minus strand of NC_073236.2, from coordinate 99,275,107 downwards.
ACTGATATAAGGCAGAATCCAGTTACATGATAAGAGGATAGACTAAAGAAACTGGAGCCACAGAGAAAATTTGAGAGAAACACAAATAATTGTTGATCTGTGGAGACTTCAAAGAGTGTCACATGGAATAAGAATCATGTTATATATAATCGTAAGGACTGGAACTAGTGGTATTGGACAAAAAGAAGATACTTTTTTCAGTTCATCTCTGTGCTGCGTTTGCTCACGGTGGAGTAGAGGATAACATTGACTTTAGAGTCAGACTTTTCTAGCTCTACTGTAATTAGCTGTGTAACCTTGGACAGATTTCTTTAGCATTTTTCTGTCTCATTTTCCTCATCTAAAAATGAGGATGATAATAGGATCCAGCTCATAAGGTTATTGTTAGGATTTAGTGAGTTAATATATGTAAATCACTGAGAAAAGTGTCTGGCACATAGGAATTGCTTTTGCGCCAACTTCCACTGTTACCAGGAGCAAAAGGTGAGTTGTTCCCCAAGAAACAAGAGAATTAGAGAGATATTCTTCAAGAAGCTTTTAAAAAATTATTGGTCATTTGTAAGCTAGGGTCTGTGAGTTGGTGACAGTTCCCAACTGTCCTAGAGGCTGTCTGCCCACACACTTCCCATCAGAGTTTATGGGGGAGCCAACTGCAGGCAACAGTGTTCATCCCAGGACCTAGGACAATCTTCTGGTTGGTTATCGGACAAGCTCAGGCACTCCTGTCATTGCCAAGCTTATCTTCTAGTCTTCATACTTTAATTTTCCATACATGTCTCTGACTTCTGTGTCAATAACCAAGTCAGAATCTGTTTTTCTGGAACACAGTCTTTGCCGCTGATCCCAAGTCCTTGCTGGAGGATAAGGGCAGTGAAGCAATAAGCCTTTATTTAAAATATTCTCGGGTATAAACTGAAGTCCATGGAGCCACAAGCACAAAGCAAATATTTGATGTTTTATAAAAAGTGGGAAAAGGCTTCTTTCTATCTCGAGATCAGAACAACCTTGAGATTTTACTAGCAGCTACATTAGTGTGTTGTTGTTTCTAGACTGTGGTTTCTGTACACATGTAACAATTCATCATCTTGTACACATTAAATATATACCATCTTTATTGGCCAACTTTTTAAAAAACAAACAAACAAACAAACAAACAACAACAACAAAACCCCCAGGATTTGAAGTATCTCATACTACTGAGTTATCTACCCAGCAATCTAATTAAAATTTCTGGGTCAGATCTTTGAATCATGTTCATCATCCTTTCCACTCTATCTATGGACCATACCTTTCTCATATTGAGTTCCACTCATATTGTGTTTCATTGTTTCTTAAAACAATGAAATCCGTGGACAAATGGCCTTGAGAAACACTGCATTACTATAACCAGTGGCTTCAGTATTCCCAAGACAGATCAACTTATTAAAAGCCCCAATAATTCCTCCAGAATAAATTCCTCTAGAGTAAATTTATCTGAGTTTAACCCAGTAGTTGCTAGTTTGTTCATTCATAAAGTTATTTTTAGCCTGTGGTCCATCAATATCTTATAAATCTAATATTTGGTGAAAAAATGGAACTATTAATTTTAGCAGCCTTTATTTGAACTAAGTATTCATTTATTCTTGAAAAGAGGCTTTTAATTAGGGAAAACATATGTCTCCATTTTCTTGGGACATTCCCAGTTCATTGATGTTGATCCAGTGTCATTATTAATAGCTCCCTCTTTCACTCTGAAAAATATAATTGTTCTGATAATCAATTACATAGACACTGAACCTATAAGGTAAGGTATTATCATCTGACTTTTTTTTTTTTTTTTTTTTTGGCTTTTGCCTCTCTAGTATCTATCCTGCCTACTGCAGCCAGGAAGAACTTTTACAAAGGTAAACTAGATCATTTATTTCTCAGCTCATAATCCTCCAGTGGCTTCTAGGACCCTCAGCCAAATCTATAGCTCTCAAAGACCTAGTGATTTAGCTGCTGGCTATATCTCTGATGTAATGTTCGAAATACTCTCCTACCTGTTCTCAGGGGGCTGCTTACTGTCCCTAGAACATATCAAGTTGTTCCTACTTCAAGGCCTTTCCTTTGCTGCATTTTTCTGTCTGGAAATCTCCCCAGTTATTCACATGACTTGTTTCCTTACTTCATTGAGTTTTCTGCTCAAATTTTATTTCCTGTGATCACCTTATCTAAAAGTGCTTTCTTTTCTCTATCCTTCTCTATCTCTTTATCCTTCTTTACTTTGTATTTGTTTTCTGTATTGTTTGAGTTATATATCAAACACGCCAGTGACATTAACACCCTGGAAACTTCATTAAGTTGTATTTATGTACTCTTTGTAAAACATTTCTGCTATTTTCAGTTCTTCAAGTAAATTAGCAAAATAGTTAGGAAATAATTGCATACATTTGCTCACTTTAGAAGACTGACATTTTAAATAATGTTGTCAAGTTTCATTTATCTCCCTTATTTCTGGATATTTTGATTCACAAGCACTCTCTTTTGACCTGTATGCTTCTTTTGATGAATATGGATGCAATCTACCTTACTTTGGGAAATGTATCTGTAACTAAATCAGTAACTTAGAGGAAAGGAGCTTTCTAGAAATCACCCAGTACATTCTCCTGGTCGGATAGGGAAATATACTAAGGAAGATAAATGTTTCTTTCATGTACTTCAATGTGTGGATGGACATCTATTTTGGTTTGTGCTTCATCATGTCCTTTTGGGAGTTGCCCCTTGCCCACCTAGTAGGGATCTCAATCCAAGGCCTCATCTCCTTTACCACTTATGTGGGACCTGACAAAAGCTTTACAACAAGAATATGTCATCTCCCTGTGGATGCAGAGTGTCCCAGGTCTCAGATTATCTTATAACCAGGAAATCAAAGTGTCAAAGGAACTTTTCCTTCTTTCTACTCAGATGTACTCTGCACCCTCAATCAAGATCTTACCATGAAGCATCAAAGACTGTTTTCATCATCTCTAGACATCTCAACATCATCCTCACAAGAATTTAAATCTCCCCTTGCCCAGCATCCATAGCAATCCTCCAATAGGATTCTGATATGTTCCATTTGGTCCTTTCTAGGCCAATGAATATAGACAGAAAAGCAAACAAAGTGAATATAATCCTAGAAATGGATCTAAATACTATTGAACTTATAGTCACTACAAAACTTTCTTTAGAAAAATTTGTACTCATTGCTACGTGGTTTATTTTCCCAATTTGGCTTCCCTTTCCTCATGTCATTCATCTAACCCACTGAAGAAGGCACAATCATTTAGCCAGACTTCCATCTTCCCTCTCAGGTTTGCGGACTATGGTCTAGTTTTCAACCTCTGCAATTTTCTTTTCTTTAGATTCTCAAATTTCATTAATAAATTATTTGAGGGTGAGGGCTGTGTCTTAGTCATCATTTTATACACCAAAATGTAGTGTTTGAAAGATAGTAGATGTGCAATAAATGCTTGTTGAGTGACTAATAATAACTAATATTTATTGAGTAATTACTAGGTGACAAAAACTAAACATATACTTTATCTTATTGGTTCTTACAATAAGAATATAATTGCATTTTAAAAATACTTTTATTCCTTTAGTACAGTTGTGAAGATTTATTAGAGCATTCAAATACTTTCATGTGACTTTGAATAATAAACACATTACTCAGATTAAGTAAAGAATACTCATTTATTCACTTAATTATTCATCAAACATTAATTATCTACTTTGGGTCAGGAAATAGCAGTCCATATGCAATATAAGGAAGATGTCACAGATCTGATCACATTCCTGGTTAGAACCCTTACCTCCTACTCTACAGCCACTGATTTCAGAACAAAGTTCCAACTTATTAGCAATATACGTGATTCTCATCATCGCCTCTTCAATCTTATTCCTGACTATCTCATACCTAAAAGCTCGAGCAATAGCAAAACCCTAATAGAGATTAGGCTAGTGGTTATCCTTGAGGGGAAAATGGTCTGGAACGAGGGATAAAGGGGCCTTCTGAAGTACTGAGGATGGTTCTGTTTCTTGATCTATTTGATGGGTATATGGGTCAATTCCATTAATGAAAATTCCTTGAGCTGCATAATCACATGTTTCTGTAGGTGTAATATACCTCAATAAAGAGTAAACAAAAGAAAACAACAAGGCACCTTTTGTAATAATGAACTATTTCTAGTTTCCCATCCATAATTTGTCTTAATTTTCCCTTTTCTCTAGACTTTGCATATGCTGCTCCCTCAACCCACATCTCTACTGGTCTGTGCCATTAACTCTGTCTCATAGTTCTCACTGAGCTGCTTTGCAATGGCCTGTTTTTGCATACTCTAAGTTCTTCAGAACCATGTCTCCAGCTACTAAATGAACTTGGTATAGTGAGATAGTCACACAATTACACTGGTGTACTTTTTATTCAACATAGTGCTAGAAGTCCTATCTAGAGCAATGAGACAACAGAAGGATATAAAGGCCATCCATATTTGACAGGAAAGAGTCAAACTGTCCTTGTTTGCCGATGATACAATCTGGTTTTGGAAAAACCAAAAGACTCCACATGAAAGCCATTCAACTGATAAACAAATTTAGTAAAGTTGCAAGATACAAAATCAACACACAGAATTTAGTAGCATTTCCATATGCCAACAGTGAACAATATAAAAAAGAAATAAAAAGTAATCCCATTTACATTAGCCACACATAAAATTAAATACCTAGGAATTAACTTAACCAAAGAAGTGAAAGATTACTACAATGAAAACGATAAAACATTGATGAAAGGAATTGAAGAGGACAACAAAAAATGGAAAATTAATCCATAATCATGGATTGGAAGAACCAATATTGTTAAAATATCTGTATTACCCAAAGCAATCTACAGAGTCAATGCAATTCCTATCAAAATGCCGATAACATTCTTCACTGAAATAGAAAAAATAGTCCTAAAATTTATATGAGACTACAAAAGACCCAGAATAGCTGAAGCTATCCTAAGCAAAAGAACAAAATTGGAGGAATCACACTACCTGGCTTCAAATTATAATGCAGAGCTAGAGTAAATAAAACAGCAGGTTACTGGCATAAAAACAGACACATAGACCAATGGAACAGAGAACCCAGAAACAAATCCACACACCTATAGATAGTGAACTCAGTTTTACAAAGTTGCCAAGAACATACACTGGGAAAAAGACAGTCTCTTCAGTAAATAGGCCTAGGAAAACTGAATATCCATATGTAGAAGAATGAAACTGGACCTCTGTCTCTCGCTAAATACAATCAAATAAAAATGGATTAGAGACTTAAATCTAAGACCTCAAACCATGAAACTACTACAAGAAAACCTTGAAAAACATCTCCAGCACATTGGTCTGGGCAAAGATTTCTTGAGCAATACCCCACAAGCACAGGCAACCAAAGCAAAAATGGATAAATGGGATCACATCAATTTAAAAAGCTTCTGTACAGCAAATAATACAATCAACAAAGTGAAGAGGCAACCCACAGAATGAGAGAAAAATATTTGCAAATTACCCATCTGACAAGGGATTAATAACCAGAATATATAAGGAGCTCAAACAACTCTATGAGATACATTCTAATAATCAGATTTTTAAAAATGGCAGCAGATTTGAATAGACATTTCTCAAAAGAAGACATACAAATGGTAAACAGGCATATGAAAATGTGCTCAACACTACTGATCATCAGAGAAATGCAAATCAAAACTACAATGTGATATCTCACCCCAGGTAAAATGGCTTTTACACAACACACAGGCAATAACAAATGCTGGTGAGGATGTGGTGTAAAGGAACCCTTTGTACACTCTTGGTGGGAATGTAAATTAGTACAACCACTATGGAGAACAGTTTGAAGGTTCCTCAAAAACTAAGAATTGAGCTACATATAATCCAGTAATTCCACTGCTGGGTATATACCCTGCAAAAAAGGATATCAATATATGGAAGTGATATCTGTACTCCTATGTTTGTTGCAGCACTGCTTATAATACCTAAGATTTGGAAGCACCCTAAGCATCTATCAACAAATGAATGGATAAAGAAAATGTGGCACATATACACAATGGTGTACTATTTAGTTTTGATGTTTCTAAACATCAAAAGAATTGAACTCATAGACATAGAGAATAGAAGGATGGTTACCAGGGGCTGGCAAGGGTAGTTAGGGGATGTGGGGAAGGCTAATGGGTACAAAAATAGTTAGAAAGAATGAATAAGACCTACTATTTGCTAGCACATCAGGGTGACTGTAGTCAATAACAATTTAATTGTACATTTTAAAGTATTGTAAAGAGTCTAATGGGATTGTTTATAACTCAAAGGATAAATGCTTGAGGGGATGGAGATCCCATTCCCCATGATGTGCTTATTTCACATTGCATGCCTGTATCCAAACATCTCATGTACCCCATAAATATATATACTATGTACCCACAAAACATTTTTAAAAATTACAAAAATAGAAAAAAGTAAAAAAGTCACATTGGTGGAAAATGCTCATAGAGCTCAATTCTAGGTGCTATGGAAACACAATAAATGTGTGCATGCATACACACCTACAAATACTCAAACATCTTCTATAGTAGGCTGAATATAAGTCAAAGGGGAGCAGTTGATTTGTGCAATTGTCATTCCCCAACAAAAACAACAATAACAATATTCAGAACACTTATCTGTACTTTTAGATTCGCTATGCATACATATTTGGAGTACTGGTGTTAAAGATGTCCATGGAGCTTAAATAGGCATTCTGTAAGTTAGGCATCCCACTCTTTTCACATGTAGACTCGTTAAATCACTTGTCCCAGATGTTAAAACCATAGGTCCATGTCAAATTAATTCCCTTAGATAAATGACTAATCTTGAGTTAGCCTAATTTCAGTACTGAGAGGTTAGGGGGCACACCAAATCAGTTACTCTTTGTCTGGTTTCTAAACCATCGTTGAACATAACAAGCTTGTGCTCAGATTACCTTCTGCAGAATTTCTCAGAGCTGGTCATGTGTTAGTGTGCCCTCTGGCACCTGAGATGGAGACACATTTTATGCAATATTTCATAGATCCTTTTTTTTTTTTTGACCATGGAAAGCTTTACTTCACCAAAGATATGAAAAGACCATTCTTTTCCAACCAAATTTTGAAAACTGTGATTTGGAAGTTTACAACGTTGGTGAATTTTTGGAGGTCTGTTTCTCACCTATTTAATGAATATTTACTGTATCTTTCCTCGAAGAGTAGACACAATTATCCAGTAATTTGGGCATGGTAACCCAAATGGATTATTGAGAAGAAAAACCAAGTTTTGGGGGCATATACTCTTTAGAATGGTTATCTATTTAGTCTGTGTTCCCCAAAAGAGCATGGACGTTTACCTTGGCTCAGGGACACATGTATTGAACATAAGCTAAATTCATAAATGTTATGTAAATTTAGTTTCTTTATAACAAAACTTTGGGATTTGGTTTTTAGCATATTGGGTTCTTATTTTGTCTTCCAAATCTTTACATTCCTCAGGAAGGTATAATTGTATAAATTACTCTAGTTTATTGTTGACATGGTTGTTGATAATTTTAAAAAATGTAATCTATCAGGGTCTATAGATTTATGGGACCTGAAGGAATTCAATTTTGTGTTTAAATCTCTAATCTCATTAGTTGTTTTTCCTTTCCCCTGCCTGTAGTAGGGCAGTAGATATTTATCTTTTTAAGCAAAAGAATATTTAAATATTAATGATAGCAAAATCATCTCTGGGAAAATGATATAATAAGCGTTCTTAAATCTGTGGTAGAGTGAAAATAGGGTTAGAAGGTGGACATGACCTCTATTCCTCCGCACATGTCTGATAGAATGTGAGGAAGAAAGAGATAAACTTTCATTTCATTCCCTTTTACAAAAGTACAACAACTGATCAATTTCCCTACACCTTATATGTAAAATTATTACTTTATAACTTTTACAAAACTAAATGCACAACTCACAAAATTGGTAAAAATTGTATGTTGAATTTCCAAAGGTCATATGCTCATAAGCAAATGTAAGTTAATTGTCGAGTGGATGTCTTATTGTTCATTTTAGATTAATGAATTTAAAATTAAATGAAATTTAGCATGTATGGGTGATAGGTCCCTCAATATAATACTAACTTTCATTTAAATGATTCTTATCTCATTTTCCAATCATCTTTACTTACATAATGTTGCAGAGTGAAGGGAAGGGTGTTAAACATTTCAACATACGTTGATTGAAACATGATTAATATGATAGGCAGGGAGACTACAAGGATGAAATACGGCCACAAAATAATAATTTAACTCTGATATTCAAAGAATGTCTACTCAACACTTTGGAAATGTTAGTTCATAAAGAGCATTTAATCTTATTTTTTATAGAGTTGGTATTCACAAAAACTTTTTCAAGTGATTATTTATTAAACTAAGTGGACTATAATCTGAGAATAATAATAATATTATTTTGCTCTTACTCCTTGCCATAACACTACTGAATATCTTTCACACATTAATTTTATTATTTGCTTTCATTTTTAAAAGGCAAGGAAATGACTGTGGAGCAGTGTAGAACAGAGCTTAAATGCAGGCTTCAAATCCTACTTCCTCTTTTTACTAGATCTTGGGCATATTATTTAACTTTTCTGTGTGTCAGGGTTTCCATCTGTAAAATGGGTGACTATCTCATAGGGCTAATTGTCAGAATTAATAAATTAATACCTGTAATTTGCTTAGAAGTGTGCTTGGAAAATAGTAAAACCTTCATACATATCAAGATAGTTTTTAGGTGACTTGCCCAGCATGGCAGAAAGTAGCATAGTTGGGATTTGAACATAGATTTGTCTGAATCTAGAACTCAGGATTTTAACTGCAACAACAAAAAGACTTTTTATTTCATAGAATGTATTTTATCTATATAAGTGAAGCAATAAAAGTAGTAAAGATTTAAAAGTAGTTTGTTAGAATTGTGTTTCTTTGCATTAAATTCAACAATAGCTTGCAATTGGCAATGGTTCTTAGAATCATTTCATATATAATTGCACTTTATCTCTCAGAAGGCAAGCTGATGGGAAGATTAAGGAACTAGAGTTCTAATGATTATTGTGTATTATTATTTATTGGAATCTAACACATTGCTCAGAATAGAGTAAATATTCAATGGAGTCTTCTTTCTCATTTACCTAAAACAGCTGGTTCAGAAAATGATTCAAGACATTTCCTCATCCTCATCATTTCTGTTAAGGTATGATTTCATTTTTAAAAGTTCAGGAAGTTCTCGACACTTCCTAGAAAGGTAAAAGTAAAAAAAAAAAAAGCATGATTTTCCTTTTCTAGAATAAATTTGCCAATTTTTTAGAAAATTGTTGCTATCCAAAATTAACTAACATGCTCTTTCAATATGTCTGTTTGATGATTTTCTAAAACAATATAAAATTTCATTTAGTATCTGTAGTTAAGAACCATAATGTCACATATATATATTTTATAGCTTTCAATAATTGTGGGTAGCATTCACATAGGATTCAAGCTAAGGAGTATGATAGATATCAAATAGACACATATCAATCCTTTATTATAGAGAAAACTTCCTTTTAAACATGCTGAAACTTTTAAAATAAGAATTCTCTGTTAGCAAAGAATATACCATCGATAAAACTTCCAAAGAAATTATCCTGGGAGAAAGTACATATTTTTCCTAATCTTCAGCTGTGGTTTTGTTAACTCCTCTTCTGAAATAAATTAGACTGGCAACCACTTTTCTTTAATTGCATAAAGGAAATGATTCTTAATCTTGGTTTCACATTAGAACTCCATGGGATGGACTTAAATTACCCTTGTCTGGACCCCACTAACATTTAATTCCTCAGGGGTGCAATGTGGGCATCACCTACCCTACGTGATTTTCATGTGCAATCAGAGTTGATAACCATGGCTCATATCAGGGAAATAAATCAATGGGATAAGGGAGGCCATTTTCTCCTCAACAGTACCAAATGCCTCTTGAATTTGTTTCCCTTGTATTACTTCACAGATCTTAAAACTACATTGAAAATTCTCTGGCATACAATCTTCTTCCAATACCTTGTCATGAGACTTGAAAACGTCATGTAACTTTAAGATAAAAAATTGAAAGCGGTTCTTCATAGGCAGATCATGTCTGATCAGAATACCAGGTGAACTGGATCCTAGGAAACCTTCACCTTCCAATGATTGAAGGTGGAGAAATCCTATAGCCTTTCTGGCCTTCAGATTCCTTACCAGCACCTTTGCCTAGTCTCAGGCCTTTTGTGTCATTTTTAACGTTCTTAAAATCTTTACTATTCTGTCAGGGACCACTCAGTGTCTCCCAGCTTTTAATCACCTGATCAAGGGGATTCGGAATTTTTTTTTTTTTTTAAGAATTGCCAATAATATCTTTCCCCTTGAAACATAAAGACCTTTTCTGTGGGCCAAAATTTTCCAGGCTTCTAGAAGAGTACATTCCTATTCTTACTTTCATACAAACTCTCTCCCAACATTCAGAAATACTCTTCCCCATCAAATCCTCTAAAAAGTGCTTCCTCCTCTTGTCATTGTCACACCATAGACCAGGCCCACAGCTATCCAGACAGGTCTCATCATGTAGACAGAAGCCTCCAACCTGTGCTCTATGCTATTTGGAACTATTTCAAATTTTTTCATCATACTTAACCACCATGAATTTGCTTCATACCTCAGCTAACTATAACAAGATCATTAACAGCCTTTTTTTTTATTTTTATTTTTTTTCCGGTGGAGTCTCGCTCTGTTGTCCAGGCTGGAGTGCAGCGGCATGATCTCGGCTCAAAGCAATCTCCGCCTCCCAGCAATCTCCGCCTCCCAGGTTCAAGTGATTCTCCTGCCTCAGCCTCCCGAGTAGCTGGGATTACAGGCATGCACCACCACACCTGGCTAATTTTTGTATTTTTAGTAGAGACCGGGTTTCACTATGTTGGCCAGGAGGGTCTTGATCTCTTGACCTCATGGTCTGCCCTCCTCAGCCTCCCAAAGTGCTGGGATTACAGGCGTGAGCCACCGTGCCCGGCCGCCATTTTGTTTATTTATTTATTATTTTTTTACGTAAGACTGCCAACACCTTCAATTTTCCTCTCAAAATATGATTTCTTTAAGATTTTCTAGATGTATAGTCATCACTAAATGCTTAAGAAGTCATGAAATAAAAGGGCAAGTAGCTTGACTGTCATGAATTTTCTTCCACAAATGTTGACATAGTATATACAAAATTAGCAGTAAGTCATTGTGTATTACTTATATTATGCTTCTTGGATTAGTTTTCAAGAGAAAAAACAGGAGCAGACATTTCTCATGAGGAGTGCACACTTGAAATGCACTTGGCAGTAGGCAAACGAGAAGATAGTAGCTGATATCATATATGCATTGCATCTGTTCACAAACACTAGTGGCATCATTTATGTCAACCTTTTACATATTGAAAATTGCAAAGACTCCTGCTGTGCTGTTTCTTTTGAGAAGCCGGCTGGTATGTAGTATTTAATTAAGTATTTTAAAGCCATCTTTTCGTAGGCCTGTTCCACTTTAGCAAAAGTTATGACAGCTTGTCTCTGTTAGTTTAAAAAAAGAAGGCATAGTTTATTCTCTCTCTGTCTTTCTAACTCTCTCACAAATATAGAATATTAGTATTTTTAAGTAAAGTAAAATAGCCTATTTTAGAAATATAGAAATATGTTATTTTAATGTGCTTTCAATGTAAATAGACATATAAAAGAATAATTTGATGGAAACAATCCTTTAGTATTGTAATTATTTTAATAATTATAGTGGACTATTGAAATAAAAGCACATTTCCTCTTTCTCTGCCACTTTTTTGGTGTAATGGGACATTCAGAGCTTGAAAGAAACCACCACATAAGTAGTTATTTCATCTGTATCTGTTAAATGAATTGCTTTTCCCAGACATCTAATTTATCCAGAGAACATCTCCTTGGTCAGTATTACAAATTGTTTTTATTTTCTTACACTTGCTTATTAATAATTTTCCATGTCACGTCTGTCATCAGAGAAGGAAGGTCACATTCAATATTTCTCCATTTCTCTTTTTTCCCACTCATACTCTAGATTGAAAACTTAGCTAAGTAAAAACAATTGGTTCAAATCTTATTTGAATTATGGACACATTATTCTCAGTAAAATAAATCTTGAGTTTAAATCCCATTATCTTGTGTAAATTTTTTTTAATTCAATCTTGGCAAAACATGCATATTTTAAAGATATGACCTATAATTTTTCCTCTTGACTTTTGTGTTTGGCAGGAGTTCACAGACTTTGCTAACAATTTTAACAGATATGCTTTAATTTAATAACTACAATTTGGTAATTAGCTGGAGCCGCATTTCAAAATGCAATTGATATGATTTGGCTGGGTTTATCTGTATTCTAGAAAATACAGGACAGTCGTATAGATACAGGTGTTGTTACTCTGTTCATATTCACACTTTTACCTTGCATCATTCCTGAGACACAGAATTTTTGATATTCTGCCACAATCTATTCCCAAAACATCACTGATGACAAAACGATAATAATCTTTGGAAACATTTCCTCTCAAGTTCCAAAGTTTTCAGTCAGTAGCAAAAAAAGAAAGAAGACAAAATTTTAAAGGTGCTGAGAAAAGCCCAGGGCTCACAGCTGGTTTCAGCAACTTCAACTTGCGTAAGACCCCGTGTTTGTGAAAACAACCCAAGAATCTTTGAACAGGATGTAATCAACCTCCGAACTGCTGAGAAATATTGCAAAAATGACTTCAGCTGCCAAAAATAATGTCGTTTACAAGCAGCTCTTCCTATGTCTAAGGAAGAACTAGTCACACATGCGAGTTTTTGCTGGCTTGAGAACAAGCAAGGAAAAAGACAAATCCCACCTACCCTAGCCTAAAATACACAGTGAGTCTCAGAACCCCGCGGAAGCTGTGGCTCATTTCTAAAGGTGCTGGCAATATCGAGGAAGACTTGTATCCACAAAATTCCAAATGGTAAGTGACCCAGGACAGAGGGATTTTATTTGGCAGCAAATCTGTGTTGTCACTTTCCTTCCGTAGCAAAGCTTCCCTGTCTTGTGGAGGCAGAGCTGTTAAATACCTCTTAGTCACTAGCCCCAACCTATTTTTTTTGTTTGTTTGTTTTTCTTTTCAAAATATTATCTGGCACCTTCCCTTAAAGGACATCAAGGGCTCTGGAGGAAATATTTGCAAATGATCCTTTATAGAAGTTCCATCACAAAAGCCCGGCACCTACCTCTGTCAAGCTTTGGCTGCTCAGTCCGCATGGGCTGGATGTGAAAAAAGATCCCAGTATGATGGCTTCTCTAAATTTACCAGAAAGAAAGGACCCGGGATGCTTGTCCTTTAAGTGTCTCTAAACATGGTTTGCATAGCTGGATCTCAGCTTATCTGTGCCTTTCGGCTTTCGCTTCCATACATGGATCTGTTCCCAACAGTAACTCCAAGCTGTCGAAAAGAAGCTATCTGGCAGCTCTCTGCTTCATCCAACACATGGATGATAAAAATACACATATAGCGATTCTTCCAGCCAGGCCCATTTCCCACCACATGATCCTGCCACTATGCTTTTTTTTTTTTTCCAAAACACTTTTGAGATTGGCATTTCTACTCTCCAAATATTTAGATCATAACCAATTTTTACCTGATTCTCACATAAAGCTTTTAGGGTGTGGGTTCGCCTAGCTTTATGAAAACTGAGAGACAATTATGGTTCCTTACTAGAGTCTTCATCCTTAAAGATTCTAGTGACAGCATGCATATGGGACCTGTGAAATGTTTAATGAATGAATGAATTTATAAACGAATGGCTGAACAGATGAATAACACTGTATGTGAATGAAAAATACGTACTTTACATATTTACTTAACTGGGAATAGTGGTTAACATTTTGGATTATTTGTCTTCAAGGAAAAGATAGCAGAGGGTAAAAGTTATCAATATCTCTAAGAGAGAAGAAGCTGTTATTTTAAACAGCTTCTCATATAGGGTATTGTGGCAGTTCCCATTAAACTACTTTCTAGAACATAGTTTAAGATTTATAATTTTTTTAAAAAAATTAAAGAATGTAAATATGAATAGAATACTAATTGCTACATTTGTTAATTGTCAAGGATAGTTTAAATGACAGATATCTGTGACCTAAATGTTAGATGGGGGATAAATTCTGCTCTGCGTGGTGGAGAAGTACTCCCTTAGGGGGTTGCTGAAGCTCTGCTTAACACCCCAGTTCTTTAGAAACTTCACTTCTCATTTTTAACATTTATTTCTCTCATTTTTTCCAACTTGTTAATCTTGTGCAACAAGAGGTCAAAATATAGAGAGAAAGAGAAGAGAGAGAATTTCAAAATAACAATTTTCCATTGATTTTTTTTCGAAATCATGTTAAAACCCTTGTAAGTTATTCTGTTTGAAGAAGCAAAAATAAATTAGAGGCATACATACAGACATAACTCATTTTGGTGTGGCAGAAATGAAATGAGTTTTGTTAAAATATTCAGGAGGGATAAAAGGAAGGAATAGTCAAAGCCAGGCTGGTAAAATGTTCATTGTTGCAGGTGGTTGATAGGTACATAGGGGTTCATTATATTATCCTCTCTATTTATCGGTGTATGTTTAAAATTTGTATTAAAAATTGAAGGAAAAGAGAGAAAAGAGAACAACAAACAGATGTGTGAAAAAAAGACACGAAGTACAAAACGGATGTATTAATGGCAAATGTGAGTATTCCTAGATTTGAGTAATTTTCCTGCCAAAGCATTTAGGTCAGAACAAGAAGGGATGAGATTGTGTTTTTTAATTCAAAATATTCTGATATTCCCACCTCCTCCTTGGTACCTCCAATTATTCTATGTAATAATAATTTGTATCTAATGAAAATTAAGATATGATATTTAAAAAGCCAACCTAATGCAGCTTAGTGCTAGACATGGTAGATGGGTTCTTACCCAGGAGCCATTCAATACCCTCTCTTCCCTTACTTTTTCTACTTTAGAAGTTCAAAAGCAAAACCTTTTTTCCTATTGTCCCTCACAGCTGGAGATGACAAGGCAACATAATATTGTCCAAACAGATGTCAATAGGAGTTCCCTGGGTGGGACTTCAGGAAAGCTCATATTTGTTAAAAAAAAAAAAAAAAAAAAAGGACAGGCTCAGCTTTTGCTCCCCTTGTTCCTGCACCCCTTCCACCTTTTTCCTTCCCAGAGAGTAAACTTGAAGCCTGAAATTGCAGCACTCATTTGGTGACCATGAGTGGGCAAACAGAAGGACAAAGGCCTACAAGGTAAGGTAAACGGAGCCGATAGAAAGAACTGCAGTTCTTGCCAGTATTATTGAGTCACTACAGCAACACTAAATTGTCCCTCTAAACTTTGTGTCATCTGAGAAAAATAAAATGATAATTAATACAAAAAGTAGATTCTACATTATGAACCCAGAAACCAAGAAGCTCTGCTCTGGATCTGACTCTGTTACTTACTACCTGAGTGACACTGATCATGTCATAGAGTTCTATTCCCTCCTCTGTTACTCAAGAGAACACTTGACTTCTTTAGCCTAGAGTTATCCTATGAAATAATGCATGTTATATATCTTCATACATGGTAAGAGAGTACATCAATGGAAGATGTTGCTTATTTAACATGCCAGGTGGTTGATACATAGGACACGCAGTGACTCCACAGTTAAATATAACAGTGCCCAGGAGTCTGCTTTCCGTTCAAAGAAGAATTTGCAGACACTTTCTTTGACTGGCTTAATTTCAAACTTCTTGGGAATTCTGTTCTGAAGTTAGGAACTTCCAAGGTAGAGGACGTTTGTGTTTGTGTATTCCAAAATGTATTTGCCCATGTTGGGTCGGTCAGATTGAGTTGGCATGTTCTTGGTGAGGTATACAGTGGAAGTGGGCCAGTTTCCTGCTTCACCTAGGCTAGGCTTTCCTTTTTCCTAGAAAAATGAAAGGCTCAGGAAAGCAGCCATGCTAACCACTATACCACCATCACCATCAGGAAGGCTCAGGACACTCATTCCCAACTCTGGAGGATGCTGTGGGGTTCATGAGCAGGAAGAGATCTCCTGATAAAGAGGTTAAAGACCTATCATATCTCCAAAGAAAGAGGTTAAATGATTTTCTGTGAGCTTGGTAAATGTGGAAGTCAGGATTTAATGTATTAACATTGATTTGCTTAACTCTGTGGGGAAGGATGTAGTCATCTCGGCATTCTATTTTGCTGTGGGTTACAGGATGATTCTTTCAATGAAATAGACTCCACCTCCTCCTAAAAGTATGTACACCACTGTACATGCAATCCACCTTTGTCTGCTGGAAGAACATATCCTCAGTCTTTTAAGATTCAGCTCAGTGTCTCTTCTTTCCTGAAATCTTTACTGACCTCACCATCATGTATTCTGAAGTATATACAGCATATTGTTGTACATTCTCCCCATCTCCTCTTTGCATTTGGCCATTAGACTGTGAGCGCCAAAGGCCAGGGGCTCTGTATTATTTGCTTTTGTATCATCAGCATCCATTATAGTGTCTGTCCTATAGAAAACAAACCTTAACATAAGATTGTTGAAGAACTAAATTCATTGCTAAGTGATTGAAAAATGTGATTGAAAAATGGGTAAATGGTTGTATCTCTCAACTAGTGACCATTAGCCTGGCAGCTTTCCCTGTTGCATAAGGCTTAAGAATCTCAAGTACCCCACTGCCCTGTGGGTAAAGACTGTCAACTAAAAGGAGACAGAAAACAGAGTGTGACAAAATATTAGTACCATTCTAATTTAACTGAGCAGATTATCTAAGGTTTCCAGTTATCCAAGGCAGAGGACCATTATATTAGGACAGATCATTTACAGTGGATATCAGACTCAGATTTTTAGAATGAAAGAGAGGGGCAAGTATTGTAATCTTTTAAAAGATTACAAATATTCGATCCTTGGCAATTTAATTTTTTTCTTCCTTTGTCTAAGAATATGAGGGGAATCTTTGATGAAAGACTTGTTGAGGCATATGGCAAGTTTTGAAAGAATTTGAAGGTGAATAAGTAATGAAATATTTATTCCCTCTTTTAACATTAAAAACAATTATATTTAACCAATAAGGAAAAAAATTCAGGTAAAAAATTTCCATGCATATTTTTCTTTTTAAATTTAATTTCTACTAATATTATGACTCAGAGGCTGAATCCAGGAGAAAGGTAATCTATCATCAGGGCTCTCCTTCAGGGCAGAAAGAGAACATATAAAGACTGGAAATGAAAAAAAGAGATTAAACAAGGCTTCCACTTAATCTCTGGATTCTATCATTTAGCATAGGGTTTTCAAAGTTCATTCATTTGTATCAGGCATCAGTACTTCATTCCTCTTTGTGGCTGGATAAAATCTCGTTGTATAGATGTACCTTGTATTGTTTGTCCATTCATCTGTTAATGAATATCTGAGTAGCTTCTGCCTGTTGACTGCTATGACTAGTGCTGCTAAAAACATCCATGTACAAGTTTTTGTGTGGACATATATTTTTATTTCTTTGGTTATATACCTAGGAGTGGAAATGTTGAGTTATATGGAAACTCTATGTTTAATCATTTGAGAAACTGTCAGATTATTTTCCAAAGCAGCTGCACCATTTTATACTCACATCAGCAGTGTAGGAGGGTTCAATTTCTCCACATACTCACCAACACTTTGTTATCTTTTTGATACTTGCTATCCTAGTGCCTTTGAAGTGGCATCTGATTGTGGTTTTGATTTGCATCTCTTTAATGACTAATAATGTTAAGTAGCTTTTTTTTATGGCTCATTGGCCATGTGTACGTCTTTCTTAGTGAAGTGTCTATTAAGATCCTTAGCCGATTTTTAATCAGGTTATTTGTCTTTTATGATTGAGTCGTGTCTTTATATAGTCTTGATTCAAGACCCTTATCAGAAATGTGATTTACAAATACTTTTTTCCACTCTGTGGATTATTTTTTCACTTTCCTGATGCTGGCCTTTGAAGAACAAAAGTTTTTATTTTTATTTTTTCTTGTAGCCATTGAAATTTTGGTGAAATCCAATTTATCTATTATTTATTTCTTTTGCTCATGCTTCTGGTACCATATCCAATAATCTGTTGCCAAAGCTAAGGAAGGTCATGAATATTTACTCCTATGTTTTCTTCTAAGAGTTTTGTGATTTTAGCTCTTACAATTAGGTCTCTAATCCATTTGGGGTTAGTTTTTGTGTATGATATGAGATAGGAATCCAACTTCATTCTTCTGCACATGAATATGTAGTTGTCCCAATGCCATTAGTTGAAGACTATTCGTTTCTCCATTTAATAAACTTGCTATCCTTGTTGAAAATCAATTGAACACAGATGTATGGGCTTATTTCTAGATGTTGAATTTATTTCTGGATGTTTGTTTCTGGAATGGAATTCTGAATGGACGTCTATTCCTTTGATCTGCAGGTCTATCCTTATGCCAGTAGCATTTGTTTTGATTACTGTGGCTTTGTAGTAAATTTTGAAATCAGGAACTATGAGTCCTTCAACTTGGTTCTATTTCAATATTTGTTGGCTATCTGGGGTTATTTGAAATTTAATATGAGTTTTAGAATCAGGTTGTCAACTTCTAAATAGTATCAGCGAGGATTTTGATAGAAATTATGTTGAATCTATAGATGATTTTAGGGAATAATCTTAACAATGTTAAGTCTTCTGATCTATGAACATGGGGTCTTTTCCCATTATTTAGATCTTCTTTAATTTCTTAATATATTGTATTTTTTAGAATATAAGTTTCGCACTTCTTTTATTAAATTTATTCCCAGGTATTTTATTCTTTTTGATGTAGTTATGAATGGAATTATTTTCTTAATTTCATGTTTAGATTGTTCACTGCAAGTGTAAAGAAATAAAAACTGATTTTTGTGTATTGATCTTGTATTCTGCAACTTTAATAAATTCATTTATTAGTACTAACAGTTTTAGGTGGATTTCTTAGAATTTTCTATACATAAAATCATGCCATCTGCAAATAGTCCTAATGTTACTTCTTCCTATCCAATCTTGATCTCTTTTATTTCTTTTTTTGTGCTAATCGGCCTATGTAGAACCTCCAGTGCAATTTTGATACAAGTGGTGAAACAGACATCCTTATTTTGTTCCTGAACTTAGGGAGAAAGCATCCAGTTTTTCACCAGTAAGTATAAAATTAGCTGTGAGGTTTTCTTATATGTCATTATTATTTTGAGGACATTTCCTTTTATTCCTAGTTTGTTTAGATTTTTTGTCTTCTTTTTTAAATCATAAAAATGTGTTGAATTTTGTCAAATGCTGTTTTAGCATCTATTGGGATGAACATGTGGGGTTTTTTTTTTGATATGGTAGAATATATTAATTGATTTTTACATGTTAAACCAAACTTGCATTTCTGGGATATATCCCACTTGGTCATGTTGTATAATTATCTTTATATATTGCTGGGTTCAGTTTGCCAATGTCTTATTGAGGATTTTTGTGTCCATATTCATAAACATATTGGTCTATAGTTTTCTTGTGATTTTGTTGTCCGTTTTGTATCAAGGTAAAACAGGCTTCATGAAATACATTGGGAAGTCTTCTCTCTCAGTATATTTATTGTAAGAGTTTGTAAATAATTTCTATTGATTCTTTTTTAAATGATTGATAAATTCATCTGTGAAGCAATATGGACCTTGGCTTTTTCTTAGTGGGTAGGTTTGGAATACTAAATTAATATTTTAATTTGTTATAGGTTTATTCACGTTGTTTATTTCTTCTTGAGTCCGTTTAGGTACTTTGTATCTTTCTAGGAATCTGTCCATTTCATATAAATTAACTAATTTGATTGCATATAATTGTTTACAGTATTTGTTTTAATTCTTTTTATTTCTGTAAGGTCTGTAATAATGTCCCCTCTTTCATTTCTCAGTCTTGCAGTTTGAGTCCTCTCTTTTTGTCTTAGTCAATCTAGCTAAGCATTTATCAATGTACTCTTATAGTCATGATATCTCCTCCATTATAATTATAAAATGCCTTTCTTTATCTCTAGTAACATTTTCTGGTTTAGTCTATTTGGTCTAAGTTTTTAAAACCACTCCAGCTTTCCTACAGTTGTTGTTTGCAAGATATGTCATTTCCATCATTTTACCTGTAGCCTCTTTGTGTCTTTGAATCTAAAGTATATCTTCTTTTTTAATTATTATACTTTAAGTATATCTTCTTTTCTAAACTTACACATGGATAGTGTTTTCTTTATTAAAAAAACTCCAATCTGACACTCTGTGCCTTCTGGTTGAATTAATTCACAGACGTTTAATGTTTTTATTTATATATTTGAATATACATCTTACATTTTACTTTTGTTTTCTATATGTCTGTTGTCTTTTTTGAGTCTCAATTCCTCTCTATGGATTTCTTTTGCTTTAAGTGAACATTTTCTAATGTTGAATATTAATTTCTTTAATAATTTTTTCACTATATTTTTGACTTAATTTGTAGTGGTTACTCTAGAATATACTATATACATCTTAACTGATCAAAATTAGCCTTAGATTTAAACTAGCCTAATTCCAGTGATATATAGCTTTATTTCATTTTCCTCTTTTTTGTGGTGGTGTTCTATGTATTACATCTATTAACATTACAAACCTCAAAATACATTTATATAATTATTATTCTACCATATGTAGTCATTTTCTTAGCCCATTACAGCTTTACTCTCCCTACCTCCTTTGTGCTATTATCAGCAAATATATTACGCATATATTACAAATAGCACATTATATATAAAAATATATGAAAGTTTTTACAATTTCTCTTTAAATCCATCAGGAGAAGAAAGGAAAAATATTCATTTATAGTGTCTTTTATACTTTCGTAATTACTTTTACTGATTCTCTTTGTTTGTTTGTGTGACTCCACATGGCAATCTG
Organism: Gorilla gorilla gorilla; assembly: GCF_029281585.2. Classification (NCBI taxonomy): domain Eukaryota; kingdom Metazoa; phylum Chordata; class Mammalia; order Primates; family Hominidae; genus Gorilla; species Gorilla gorilla. Next base: position 99,254,075 of record NC_073236.2, on the reverse strand, counting down.
GTGTCAATTGCTTTTAGGCTGAAGAATTACTTACAGTATTACTTACCAGGTGAGTTTGCTAGAAACACATTTCCTCACCTTCTGTTTATCTGTTAAAGTCTTTATTTTGCCTTATTTTTAAAAAGTAGCACACTGTTTTTCTCTTATCACTTTGAAGAGTTACCATCATCTTTCACTTTTAGCATTTTTACGTCATGTGTCTGTGAGTCTGTTTGTGTTTACCCTACTTGAAGTTCGTTGTAATTATTGTCAATAAATGTAAGAAGTTTCAGCCACTATATCTTTAAATATGTTTTTTCCTTTCTTTTATTCTGATAATCCCATTATATGTATATTGATGCACTTAATGGTATTCCATATTTCTCTGAGTATCTATTCATTTTTCCTCATTCTTTTTTCTGTTTGTTCTTCAGCTTGCCTAACTTCTATCAGTCTATTTTTAAGTTCACTAATTCTTTCTTCCTCCAGTTCAAATCTAATATTAATTCTAATAAATGTTTTATTTCAGTTATTATAGTTTTCTGCTCCAGAATTTTCATTTGGCTCTTTTTAATGATTTGTTTAGTATTTCTTTTGACCTCAGGAGCATTCCTTCAAGTCGTCAGATTGGCCGGTTTTCTCCTGCAAACTAGCTGGCCTGCAAACTAGGCTGTATATTTATCAGATCATAAAACTCTTCCCAATATTTTTTCACTGTAACCTTCACTGTTCTTGAGATTGTCCTTTGGCTTCAGCTTCTTCATGTTTTGTTGAAAATAAAGTCAGACCCTTTGGGAAGAATTTAGAGTCATCATTTTGTGGCCTGTTTCTCCTACCAGGCAAAATCTCTGGGTTAAAGCCCTAGAGCTGAGAGTTGGGACATTGACAAGATTCTCTTTGAGTGACATTCTTGTTTCAGCAACTGAGAACTTGATGCAGGGAGGGAGATCTGCGCAGCCTGAGGTCACTTAGTTTAGCTCTCCAGTTGTAGAACAATTATCACTTCAAGTTCTGAGGCAAGGGCTATAAGGATCTCAGTATTCTCAACAGGTGGACTGTATATTCCATGAGTGGGGATTGAGCAGAGAAAGGGAACTGCTATTCTTGACCGTATTTACCCAGGTCTTAGCCTCAGCAATAGGCACTTGGAGATAGGATGAGAAACACTGAAGTACTGCTCCTCCTAAGAATAAATCCCTCTAGGTGGAGAGTGGGAATGGTAGAATCCCTGTATTCTTGGCTCCAGAAGTCTGGAATGAATGGAGGCTCTACCCTGCTGAGCTAGGTAGGGGAAGAGATGGGACTTTCTTTGTTCAAGTATCACGGACTCGCCTTTCTTACTGAATTTTTAGAAATTTCTTTGAATTGATGTTTCTTCATTTGCTGTCTGCCTTTAGCACAATTTTCAAGAGGACTTTAAAAACATATTTTTTATCAGTTTCATTGGAGTCAGTGGAGCTCCAAATATTGTCATGCCAGAAGTTGGTCTTTAGCCTGAATTTCTTTTATAACCCATAGCAGGTTTTACATATGGTGTGATCTCAAGGCATAAAAAATGTATTAGATCTTAATGCTTAGGATATTCCTTGGTATGCACTAGCTAATCAATTAAATTTTGTTGAGTTATATTTAAATAAAGCATAAACATGTCCTTATTTTTACGTTTTGAAGTCTTCAGAGTGGTTGCATTTTTGCTGTTTAATTTTTTCACCAAATCTTATTTTCATTTACAAATTAGAATACAGAGTCAGAGAAGTAAAATGATTTACCTATGAATATATGGTAAGCCAGCGAATTTTTCAAAAGACAGCATACTCATTTTTTCCCATAGCTGTTAACTTTGCCTTTTTCCCCATTTATCTTTAAGATAAGTCATGAGTTAGAGAAATCTATTTCATAAACAGCAGAAATATTAGTACTTGCTGTAAGTATCAAGGCCTGAAATTTGATCTTCCCCAGTCCAAAAATTATAAGGAAGAGATGTTTTATAAGGCTCTCAACACATCCGGTGCACAGGTGAAAGCTGTAGATCCCTAAAACTGGAAGCAAGAAGCTTTTCATTAAAGAGTTTGCTAAGCTAAGCATATCTTTTCTCTGTTCACTAACGTATTTCTACAAATTTTACTTGTCTATATTGTTCCAAAAAAGCTTGGATAATCTAACTAAAGGAAGTTGCAACCAGGAATCCCGCTCAATCCAGGGAAAATGATGAAAGTATTAGTTGACAAGGCCAATCTAAGTAAGGATTTATTTTGGCCAAAACTTACCATTTGTCTACTTTACAAGTGAAGTGAAAGGATGAATCAAACTGGAGGCCACTATTTTCAGCAAAACAATCAATGCAGAAACAAGAAGTCAAATGCTGCGTATTCTCACTTATAAGTGAGAGCTAAAAAATGTGTACACATGAACAGAGAATGGGGAATGACAGACATTGGAGATTTGGGAGGGCGGGAGGGTGGGAAGGGGTGGGAGATGAGAAATTACTTGATGGGTACAATGTACATTATTCGGGTGATTAATGCACTAAAAGCCCAGGCTTCACTACTATGTGATTTATTCATGTAAGAAAACTGCACACGTACTCCTTAAATTTGTACAAATTAAAAAAAAAAAAAAAGGAAAAAGGAAGCAAACAAACAAAAAACAAAACAACTAAAAAAGGCACACATGGTCAGACCCCAGAGCTGTTTTCAGGATCACCTGGGGAAATAATGCAGCAATTACCACATCAGCCTCCATTTTTACAATGGACAACTAATTTTAAGAATTATCCTATTTCCAGGATATAGTACACATCTCTGCCAGTTTAAGCTTCCATAGACATGCTTTTATCAAGCACCTTCAGCTGTCCAGATTATAGGGTTACACTGTCTTCTCAATTTTTGCTGTAATTCTTATTTTTGGAAATTTCCACGTTGTTGTTGGTAGTATTCCATTACATGGGATATGCCATAGTTTGTTTAACCATTCACCTGTTGAAGAACATCTGAGTTGTTTTCACTGTCTAGCTATCACACATAAAACTACTGTGGACATTTGTGTAAGGTTTTCATATAAACATAAACTTTTCATTTCTCTAGGATAAATGTCCAGGATTATAGTTGCTGGGTCATATGGTGGTAGCATGTTTAATATTTTAAGTTTTAATATTTTAAGGAAAACTGATCCAGTTTTCCTATAACCTTGTAATCATTTGGTTACAAGCTATTCTGGTTAGTGTATATCTCATTGTGGTTTTAATGTGCATTCCTCCAGTGGCTAATACTTGATCAACTTTTTATGTGCTTATTTGCCATATGCTCTTTGATCAAATGTCAATTTTTTCGCCCATATTTTCATTAGATTTTTTAAACTGTTGATTTTGAGTTTTCAGATATTAGTCCTTTGAAAGGTATATTACTTGTAAATATTTTCTCCTGTCTATAGATTACCTTTTTATGTATTTAAGAGACTTTCACAGAGGATTAGTTTAAAATTTTCATAAAAATTCATCAATTTTATCAGTTATGGATTATTTTTGGTGCTTAATTAAGAAAAACCTTTGCCTCGCTCTAAACCCTGAAGATTGTTCGTATTTTTTTCTAAAACTTTTATATTGTTATGTTTTACATTTAAGTTTATGGTCTATTTTGAGTTAATTTTTGCAGAAGTTGTGAGACTTAGGGTGAATTAGCTTCAAAATATTAATTGGAAGCATTACATCTTCTTCTATTTTATGGCAGAGATTGTATAGAATCGGTGTGAATTTTTCTTTCAACATTTTGTTGAATTTTCCAGTGAAACCATCTGTGCCTGGAGATGGTTTGGGGGAGGAATTTTAAAATGACATATTCAACTTTATTAGTAGTTACAGAGTTATTCAAGTGATCTGTTTTGTATCAGATGAATTGTGGTAATTTGTGTTTTTCAAGGAATTGATTCTCTTTCTTGGTGGTATTTTTAAGTCCTATCTCTTTGCCGATAATATATCCAGTTATTCTATCAGTTTTTGAGACGAGTGTTGAAGTCTCTAACTGTAGTTGTTGATTTGTCTATTTCTTGTTTCAATTGTAAGATACACAATTAGGATTGCAATATTTTCTTGGTTGATTGACCCTTGTCATTCTCTGTCTCTGCTGCTTTGCTTTGCTTTGAAGCCTACTGCATCTGAAATAATTATAGCCACACTTGCTTTTTTGAGTAATGCTTGCATGATGTGTATTTTTCCCTCATTTCTTTTAACTTTCCTATATTGTTGCATTTGAAGTGAGTTTCTTGTAGACAGGATCATGTCTTTTAATCACCTCTGCCAATCTCTGGCTTTTAATTGATGTATTTAGAACATTTACCCCATTAATGCGAGTATTAATATGCTAGAGTTGAGTTTCTCTTTTTTTGTTGTTTTCCATTTGTTTTCTTTGTTTTTCATTTACTGTTTTTTCTGCTTTCCTTTACGTTTATGAAACTTTCTAAAAATTCAATTTTTATTTATCTTTAATGTTTTGAATATATCTCTTTGTATTGTTGTCTTCATGATTATTTTAGGTGTTACTATATATTATATATAGATAACTTGTAACAGTCTACCAGTGTCATCATTTTGTTTGTTTGAGTGAAATTTGGAAACTCTACCTTTCTTTATATCTTTTTATACTCCCACATTTATATTACAATTATCTTAAGTATTTTTTTCTACATAGATTTAAAATAATACCAGGTAGTTTTATAATTTTTACTTTAATTATCAAACATAATTTAGAAAACAGAAGAGGAGAATAAAATTGTATTGAATTTACTTGTAGTTTTGTTTACCATGTTCTTCCCTCTTTCCTGATATTTGAACATTCCTTTTAAAAAAAAAAAAAAACTATTTCCTTTCTGTTTAAAGAACATCATTTAGCTGTTCTTTTAGGAGACGTCTACCAGCAAGCATTGCCTCTGTTTTTTTTGTTTGTTTGTTTGTTTTAGTCTACACATATATTAATTTCCTGTTCATTTCTGAAAGATATTTTCGCTAGGTATAGGATCCTGGCTTAAGAAATTATTTTCTATATCACTTTAAAAATTATCTGCCACTTCTTTCTGTCTTCCATAGTTTCTGGTGAGAAATCCACTGTCATTCAAGTTGTTTTTTCCTTAGAAAGAAAAGTGTAATTTCTTTCTCACAACTGTTGAGATTTTTTCTTTTCCTTTAGTTTTCAGAAGTTTCACTATGTAGCTTTTTTGTGTGTGTGTGTGAGAGATTATCCTGTTTGGGATTCATTCAGCTTCTTGAATTGTAGATTTACATCTTTTGTCAAATTTGGGCAGTTTTCAGCCATTATTTCTTCTATTTCTAATTTCTCAGCATCATCCTTTTTCTCCTCTCCTGAGTCGTCAATGACCCAAAGTCAGATTATTGTTCCACATATCCATAAAGGTATACTGTTTTCCAGCCTATTTTCTCTTTGTTGTGTAAATTTGGTAATTTTTATATTTTTCTTCTAATTACCTTCTAATTTACTAATTTTCCCTTTGCCTCCTCCATTCTGCTGTTAAGCTCATCCATTAAGCTTCTTACATTATAATATTTTTCAACTCTAAACTTCTCATTTTTCTTCTTTATATCTTTTATATTTTTGCTGAGACTTTGCATGGTTTCATTTGTTTCAAGCACGTTTGTAATTGCTCATTGAAATGTTTTCATAATGGTTGCATTAGATATTTGGTCGATTATCCTAATATATTTGTCTTCTCATTGCTTGCATCTTGGATTGTCTTTTCTTCACTTATTCAGAGATCTTCCTAGTTCTTGATATGACAAGTGATTTTTGACAGAAATATGGACAGTTTGAGCTTTATATTATAACACTGAATCTCACATAAATCTCTGTATTAACTTGATTCCTCTGACACGATGCTGGTGGGATGGGGAATTGCTGACTAATTATTACCAAGTGGGAGTTAATGACAAGGTTCTCTACTAGACCTCCATTGACACCAGAGGAATGGGTCTTCATTACCGCTGATTGTAGGTAAGAGAGTTGGCTCTTCACTAGGCCTCCACTGATACTCCCTAGTGGGAGAAGTTATAGTGACTCATTGTACTAAATGCTTCCCCTATGGTATCCATGACACTATGAGGGAGAAGTAACACCATTACCATTGGGCAATGGTGAAAGTTCTACCCCTCTCTATGCCTCCACAATCACCCTAGTGAGGAGAAGTAGGGGTGGCTCATACTACTTGATGGGTGTGGAAATCCAGGCTCTCCAAGTGGTCTCTCTCCATTGACCCTCACTGGGGCATGAGATGGTTATAGGTGGTGACTATGAAGGTCCCAACTCCTTACTCAGTCTTCTCTGGCAGCACCTTGGCAGATGTTATGGGACCCTCATGACAGACTGGGGACGATGGAAGTCTAAGTGTTCTACTTGGCCTTTGTTGGCATTTGTTGAGGTGCTAGTTAGCTGAAGTAAGAAGTTATTGTCTAAAATTTTTCTGTCTTTCCATTCAACTCCTTTATTTGTCCTTTGGCCAAAGACAGCAGACTTGTGTTAGGGCTTTTTCTTTTTTTTCTTCTTATCTCTGGCTTTAAGTCTGGGATATATGATATGAAGAGGACGAAAGGGAACTCATTATCATGTCATTTATGGGTTTTAAGACCCCTTTACTAGCCCGCTTTCTTCTCTCTACTTCTCAGAGTTTTATGTTCATTTTTGTATAGTGTCTTGGGTTTTTAGTTGTACTTAGTGTGAGAAATAGGGAAATGTATGTCTATTCCATCTTTTTGGAAGGAGAAGTTTCAACCACCTATGTCTTCAGAAGTACTTATTCATTTTTCTACCACAAAGTACACGTAAAACTAGTTGTGTTTGTCGTATGGCTGGGGGAATCAAATACCTCATCCCTTTAGTTAACATTAGATTTGATAAATATTCCCAGGAAGAAGACAAATGAGAAAATATAAACAAAACAAACAAACAAAATAGATTGCAAATTTAATGGATGATATATAAATTTGAGCATAATAGGAGCTATTCAGAAGTTTAAGTTAAAAATTATTGGCCAGGCACGGTGGCTCACACCTGTAATCCCAGAACTTTGGGAGGCCTAGGCGGGTGGAACATGAGGTCAGGAGTTCAAGAGCAGCCTGACCAACATGGTGAAACTCTGTCTCTACTAAAAAAAAAAAATAAATAAATAAAAAATTAGCTGGGCGTGGTGGCGCACGCCTGTAATCCCAGCTACTCAGGAGGCTGAGGCAGAAGAATTGCTTGAACCTGGGAGGCAGAGGTTGCAGTTAGCCGAGATTGTGCCATCGCACTCCAGCCTGGGCAACAGAGCAAGACTCTGTCTCAAAAAAAAAATATTTACAAGCTTTTTAGCATTATGTTGTACTATGTTTCGATTTTCAATCCAGGGGTTAAAAAAAATTGAGAAGTCTGGCACTGTGGCATGCACCTGTAGTCCCAGTTACTCAGGAGGCTGAGGTAGGAGGACCACTTGAACCTAGGTATTGGAGACCAGCCTTGGGAATATAGTGAGGCCTTGTCTCAAAAAAATAAATAAAAATAAATTAAAAATATGAGAATTCCTGGACATAGCTGTAGATTTTGTGTCAAGTCAGAAAGATTGTGGAAGCATCAATATTATAACCAACCCTATCATACTTAAAATTTAATAGACCTTGGGATTCAGTAATCATTTCCACTGGAATGATTTTAGTCATTACCTTAAAATTTATTAACTATTATATTTATTATTTTTATTAATTACCTTAAAATTTTATTAATTACCTCAAACTAATTAGAGTTTCAATAAAATGTTTTAATCCTCACATTTTTGGATGCTAACATTCAAGGTTGAATTCCACAGAAAGTTAAGAATTGTCAGTTTACTTCAATTATCTCCTTAGATAACATTTTTTGTTAAATGTGGCAAAATCTATGTCATTATTTAAAAATACAGTTAATCTACAGATTACAGGTCCACAAGCTTTTTTATGGCTTTCTTCTAAAAATATAGGCCTGTGCTTTCAATTTTAATATCTGACTCGAAGATCAACTAGGTGTCAGGTACAAAACTCAACATCTATTCTAGCTTCTTTTCTATTTCTTTCTCTGCCCTTATTTCATTAATTTTCATGATCACAACTACGATGAATAAGCTTTGAAGTTTTAAATCTTTGTTTCTCTTTACAACACTCTTCCTTCTGTACTCTACATTTCTCACTGTATTTGACCTTTTCTCCAGGAACTACTGCAGTGACCTCAAGTAAAACAAATCCTAATCTAAACTTCTTAACTCTCTCCCAATCAAACCATTTCTCATTGTCTCATTGATTCATTCATTATAAATGGTGGTGCCACTCTTTCAGTCTCTCAAACTGGAAAGTTCAGTGACATTCATTCCTTCTCTACCCACCAAGCATTTAAATCACCACAAATTCCGTAAGCTCATTACAAATATCTCTTGAATCCAGTAGAATTTTTTTTCTCACAACACTGTTCCCATGATGTCGTCTCTTTCTTGGAAAGAGTTTCTGCTCTGATTTTTCCAATGTATTCCAAACAAATCCGATATAGGCTTATTTTCCCATTCATCTCAATATATTTTCCTATTCATTCCAAATGAATCCTATATAAGTTCATTTTTCACTTGAGTTACGTTTCTAATGTATGAATTCATAATGACATCATCATCAACAATAGTAAATCTCCACATTTATTGTTCGGCTAAAAACATTTCGATCAAGGTTAAATTTCCTCTGCGTTGATATTCCGTCCAGTTATGTGTCTTTATAGTAGAATGATTTATAATCCTTTGGGTATAAACCAGTAATTGGATTGCTGGAGTCAAATGGCATTTCTGGTTCTAGATCCTTGAGGAACCACCGCACCATCTTCCACAACAGCTGAACTAATTTACACTTCCACCAACAGTGTAAAAGTGTTCCTATTTCTCCACATCCTCTCCAGCATCTGTTGTTTCCTGACTTTTTAATGACTGCCATTCTGACTGGTGTGAGATGCTATCTCATCATGGTTTTGACTTACATTTCTGTAATGACCAGTGATGATGAGCTTTTTTTCATATGTTTGTTGGCCACAAAAATGTCTTCTTTTGAGAATTGTCTGTTCATATTCTTTGCCCACTTTTTGATGGGGTTGTTTGTTTTTTTCTTATAAATTTGTTTAAATTCCTTGTAGATTCTGGATATTAGTCCTTTGTCAGATGGATAGATTGCAAACATTTTCTCCCATTCTGTAGGTTGCCTGTTCACTCTGATGATAGCAAAGATTTGGAACCAACCTAAATGCCCAACAATGATAGACTGGACAAAGAAAATGTGGCACATAAACACAATGGAATACTATGCAGCCATAAAAAAGGATTAGTTCATGCCCTTGGCAGGGACATGGATGAAGCTGGAAACCATCGTTCTCAGCAAACTAACACAGGAACAGAAAACCAAACACAACATGTTCTCACTCATAAGTGGGAGTTGAACAATGAGAACACATGGATACAGGGAGGGGAACATCACACACTGGGGCCTGTTGGGGGTTGGGGGGTAAGGGAAGGGATTTCATTAGGAGAAATACCTAATGTAGATGAGGGGTTGATGGGTGCAGCAAATCACCATGGCACATGTATACCTATATAACAAACCTGCAGGTTCTGCATATGTATCTCAGAACTTAAAGTGTAATAAAAAAAAAAAAAGAAAGGCTCTATATGACAGCTTAAGGGGATTAGAATTTACCAGAGCCAATGGGGAGCCAGAAGGTTTTTTCAAACAAGTAAGTGAGAAATTTGAGGTAGGAGGGGGCTTTCTGTTGTTATTGATACTAATTTGTGATTTAGTAAATATTTTGGTTAATTTACTGTTAACCATAATTGTCTCTCTTTTCTCTAACAGAAAAATAGACCGCTAGCCTTGTAAGACTGTAGTTTTCATTGATGTATGAAAGATTTTTTTCCTAAGTTCAGCTAGGTTTTATTAGTCAAGATAGCTGTCATTTTTTTCCCTTAACCATGTCTCTTTATGTTAATTTATTCTCCATTTTGATTGCTACTATTCTATTTCAGGCCCTTTTCACCTCACATCCAAATAGCTGCAGAAAGAGAGAGAAGAAGAAAGGAAGTAAAAAATGAAGGAAGGGAGGAGTAGGATTATGTTCAGACACCCTCCCTAGGCCACTTAAATCAGAATTTTGGAGAAATGGTCAAGGTATCCAAAATTTTTCTTTGTGCCACCAGGGTTGAGAGCCATTGCATTTTTGGTCCCTTTTAATTAGATTAATTTTACCTCTAAATCTTAACACCAAAACTCAATTAACCTTTTTAAAACATAATTTTCAGTGCATGTTTTACTGCTAAATTTCCTCAGCCAGAGACTGTAGATAATATACCATTTTTTAAATTTCATGAGAAAAATAGCTCTATTGACAAAGCTGTATGAATTTAATATAGTTCCAAGGCTGGTACTTTCCTGACTTGGCTCATTCTCTTACAAATCTAAGCATGTTGTAGAGAGTAGGCTTCTCCTGCCTCTGTTGTCTACAGTGAATATTTATGGAGATAAACTTCCAAACTTTTCTTTGATTCTTCTTCTGACTTTAGATTTTCCCTCATGTCAACCTATGTGCTTTTCTATCTGGCCTTTCTCCTTCAGACTGACTGAATGACATTTAATCACATCTTTCTCTTTTCTGCGAGGTCTCCACAGATTGATGGCTACATAACCATAGCCCTAATTTTGCAGGGCTACACAAACACCCTCATCTATATCCTGCTCTTATAGACAACTCAAAAGCAAGGGTACCTGAAAATAGTCATTAAAGATTGCAGGCATGGAGCTAGGGACAAGGCACAAAATGGCAAATGAAGCATCATTTCATTTATATATTAACATGAGTGGGTCTAAAATGTAGCTTCTTTGTAATATGTGAGATTGTGATCTCATCTTCCATGACTGCGTGCCTTGATTCTAACAACATATATCATCTTCCAATACCTGCACTCATTTTTAGGAAAACAAGTTTTATTTTATCCCAGTGGCGTACTAGCTAGTGAAACTCTGAAGTCATTTTCTTCTACTCTATGATTAAGCACCGAAGTTTCTGGATGAAGTGGAACCCTTCAACTTTGCTGGCATTCTTAGATGGAAGCTTTACACATTTAAAACACTGAGCTTCTCAGTCCACTGATTGGTGCTGCTTGGATCACCGGTCCTTGGTGAGATCCAGTCCTATATCCTAACACTGGGCATTATGTTTTTTCTGCATCCTATCCTTCTATTTAGATTGGGCATCCTTTAAACTGGGATCTTGCTATGTTCCTTGTTACTTGTTATTCTTCAACTCTCTGTTGTGGAGGAGCTGACAATTGTGCCTTTTATTATTATTTTAATTCTGTAATAAGCCCAATGCTATAAATACATTCTCCAATTCTGTGGTTTGCTTTTTCACTCTGTTGATGATGTCACTGATTTTTCCCTAGTTCTTTGAATAGCTAGCATCTGTAAATCTTGTGGGCCTCATTTTAGACATAAAGTTCTCAGAAGAACCTTCTTAGATTACTTTGTTTAGGACTGTGTCAATGAAGCATTTTAAGCAAAGGCACAATATGATGAAATTTACATTTTGAGAGGATCATTCATACTGTTGTCTTAATGAAAGATACAGGAGAAAGGTTAGCATTTTATTGAACAATTCTGAAGATATCTTGGTTGATTATGGCTTAAGATCATGGCAGCAGAGGTAAAAAGAAGTCCATGGATCCTAGATATATTTAATAAAGAAATTTGAGAGTTGATGCATTAAATGTAAGAGATTGAGAGAGGGTGGTTATATGCTTGCCCCATGGATTTCTAGTTTCAGTAAGCATCTGGATAGATAATACAATACAATGCAATACAATACAATCGCTTGTATGACTAGGACTGAGTACACAGTAGGATCTCAGCTCACTGCAACCTCCACCTCCTGGGTTCAAGTGATTCTCCTGGCTCAACATCTGGAGGATCTGGGATTACAAGGCATGCACCACCATGCCCAGTTAATTTTTTGTATTTTTAGTAGAGACAGGGTTTTACCACGTTGGCCAGGCTGGTCTCGAACTCCTGACTTCGTGATCCACCCACCTTGGTCTCCCAAAGTGCTGGGATTACAGGCATAAGCCACGAAGCCCAGTCAACAGTAGGTTTTTAATATAATATTTATTTAAGTGAGTGAACGGATGGATGAATAAACCAGTTCTGATCAGAAGGATAAATGAAGATTTCATGGGGTAATTTCGTTGTTTTGAATAAGACTTCTAGGTCTTGAAGCAGGGGTAGGATTTAGACAGGTACGGATCAAGTAACAAATACACATGCCCTGAATTCCTGAGTGAATGAATGGTAAAAGCAAATGCAGAAATTCCAGGTGGACAGAAGAGTTTGAATAATAGCCAAGAAGCAACATGGTACAGAATCTGTTTGGCAATTGTGAAGAGTTTACTTTCGCTGAAGCCTAGGGTAATGGGAGGGAGTGGTAGAAAACCAAAGTGCCCATGTAGCAAGCTCAGCACTTTGACTTTGGGTGTGTTAAATGAAGGGGTTATGACATTATCAAGATTGCTGTTCTCTATAAGATTTAATATTCCTGGTTGATGAGATTTGATGATGATAGAATACTGGAGTAATCATAAAGTCACATGTTTGCAGAGACAAGTAGTCTGTTGAGTTCTCACTTAGCACTCTCTGGAAGAACATATCTAACATTTTTGTTTTTCCTAAAGGGATGTCTTACTTTCCAAGTTAGCTACTCAATCAAATATGAAATGTATTAGAGGAGAAGGAGGAGGAAGAGAGATATAGTGGTGTGTAATCACTGGTCAGAATGAAGTGCTCAGGTTTCAGCTAGTGGTGCTTATATGATAACTTGCATTTTAAATTCTGCCCAAAGCATTGGAAACCAGAATCCTTGTAGTTACCATAAGACATAGCATCCAGGAGTCTCTTAAAAAATTCTAAGAGCCTTAAATAATAGGAACATTTAATTCATGTATTGTTAAAACATTTGATAATATGCATTATGCATTTTTGTATTTCAGATTAAATGATCAAGTCATTATTGTGAATTTGGATCTAAATGACCTGGCAGAAACCATGGAGATGACCTTGGTAAACTCACCTAATTTTTAAAATGCCTCACAGAGTTTAATTTTGCCCTTTTGTGTCATGGTAAATGAGAGGCTCTCTTGCCTCCACTTCATTCCAAACTCATGTCCCATGATCTGCAAGAAATGTTTTCTCTTTATTTGCAAGCATACTGCTCAAGCTTCTATTTATGAGCCCCTGAACAAGAGAATAGACAGCCCCACTGAGACTTTTTTGCCTTTGTGTGGTACAAAGGGACCTCCCTCTAGAAGACAAAAAGAATTTAAGTCTATAACTCATTTAAAAAAATCAAAACAAAGCAAGCAAAACAGAAAAACCCCAGCATTCAATTATTTCTGCTTTCTATTGGAACTGGAGATCCTCCTTTTTAACTGAATTAGCATATTCCTGAGCTCAGGAACTGCAGCTATTATGAAATTTATAATCTGTTTATAGTACCTAACATAGTATTCTTGTTCTTAAATAAGTTCCTAAGTAAATATTTGTGAAATGATATTTCCCTTAATTCATTCTTATTGTGCAGTTAATGAGATTATTTGTCATTGGATATTGACTATAAAAATCAGTGCTGAAAGCCTTTACTAATTATTTATACTAATGTATCATTTAATGTTTATTCTAGCTTCCTATGCAGACAGCCTAGTTAGGTCTGATTATGTCCATGGGCCTATCTCTATAGAACAGGCAGAGACATTAATGCTAAATAAAGTAAAATGAAGAAAAGTAATTTTTTTTGCATGTTAGTTCTTTGTTTTGCACTTTGTTTCATTGAGTTACAGCTTGAAGAGATGAGCTAAAATAAAGGTAGGCAATTCAAAGATATTTTGATTGGAATTGCTGGGTAAGTGAGTGGAGAGAAAAATGTTGGAATACCTGAGCATTCTCTCTCAGTGGCCTAGTTGAACCCCAGGGAACATTTTGTTCTGAGGGTGATTTAAAGACACTGATAAATAAGAAGTCATCC